>NC_044016.1:17022287-17718391 GCF_900496995.4 Aquila chrysaetos chrysaetos
GATGATAGCACAGGATCAGCATGGATGGTCTTTACTGTTGGAAGCACAGGACCAAAATCTGTGCTGTGATAAATGCCGTTGCCCACAACTGAACCATCAGTTTACATCACCAGCAAATTTGACCCCTTTAATTTTTCTAAGATAAATACTTTCTGTGTCTTCTGGGACAGTCAGACTTCTTACTGACTCAGAGAACAACCACAAAGGCAAAGTGACAGCAAGCTGTGACTTGAGAAAACAAGCCCTCCAAATAGGAAATCCTTAGGTTTCATAATGTGTGCCACTGAGATGAAGTCTAATGCACAGGGTAACCAAGCAGGTATATAGCTTATACACAACTTCCTAGTTCTTCCTAGCACATAGCTGTACAGAAGTTATTGGTTCTTCCTGGCCGTGGTCATTTACACATGAAAATATCCACTTCAAAATTCATGTTCAGCACACTTGTATTTATTAAACAATAATTTTTATTAGAAATATGCTATGTGTAGAGTATATATTCATGCAGTAATACAGTCATCAATTCTGACAGTGCCAACCATTTAGTGTTGTAAAGATGCATAGGAAATAGAGGAAGGAGACTGAAGTTTGAAGACAGAGAGGAAGAAAAACCTCAAATTAGTCTCTTGGATAGAAGCAGAACTCCTTCCCTTTCCTTCCTTCTAATTTAGTGATAAATCACACTTATTGCAGTTTTACTGTACTGCAGGGTTGGTTTTTTTCTTGAGGTGAAATAACAACCTCACATTCAAGCAAGCCACAATAGTGTTTGTGTTCTTGGCTGGAACTATAGTCGCATATAGAGTACAAAAGTCTTAATTAGTCACCATCAAATGGAAGATTAGAGTGCATTTGGCAGTATTTAGCATACCCAGTTTTTCACGTTATGCAAGCAAGATGAAAATCTCTTGTCTTGTTACATAAATCTATACAAAAGATTAACTGTAGAGCTATACTTTCCAATTCAGCAATTAATAATCTATAATCGCTTCCATTTAGAGTCTGGTCTTGTTGCCATTAAAGCCAATGGGAATTTTGCTATTGACTTCAGTGGGGAGCTGAATATCACCATCTGGGACCTGCCACTTGGTAGTACATAGCAGAAGTTTGACAAACCTTCCAAGTGAATCGTATTTCTCAAGTGCCTCTCAGCAATTAAAAAACAAATTTTGTGTTCAGTTAAATTCATCCCTGCCTTCCCCCTTTCTCCACCCAAAGATAAGGAATATAACTGGAGCCTATTTCATTGAGATGTTACTAGTTCTGTAAAGATACAGGTAATGTATAGTTTTAAAAAAAAAAAAAAAAAAAAAAAAAGGGAGAAGTTCACTCTGAAGGCAGAACCTTAAATGTGGTGTTGATAACAAAGTCAGCAGTTACAAGCATATTGGTAATTTATGACATTACCCCACGGAGGGATTCTGCTGTACTTTATTATATCAGAACATGACATGCTTTGAATAATAATAATAATAAAGATTAAAGCAGTAAAAAGCTTCTTTGTAATGTAACAGGCGCCTACACTGTGACTCTTATTGATGAGCTGATGATTCGGAAGCAGTGTAATTATGTTTCACAAGCAGAGCAGAACAGTCCAGTCACTAAAATACTTTGAAATGAAAGCCTTTTGATTTTGTTCCACTAGAAGTATTTAATCAATAAAAGTAATGTTCTACTTTGTCTAAATAAATTAAATGAAGGATTATTAAATACTGCTAGAAAGAAAACAAACAAACTTCAGAGATAGAAGGATAAACACAGCAACAATTATCTGCAAAACAGTTGTTGCATTTCACAAGCCTGGATTTGTATGGTGGCGATATAGGAGAGACTGACAATAAATAGCTTCTGTTAATGGCCACATTCACAAGGAATTTTTCTGTACAAAGACTGCAGAATCAAGGTTCCAGCCTTACTGAGTCAAACTGCATTATTTTTAGGGAATTAATTTGATGGCATACTGTCTTCAGGCATAAAAGCTGTTTAAAAGGAAAGATTGGCAATGGGGTCAAAGGTTTAGTTGAGCCAGTTCCCACTTCTGCTACTCAGTTCAACTACCTCTGCTTACGAATACAAACTTCTATTAGTACGAGTACTGCTTGCATACTCCTGCCCTAATTTTATTGCCATTGATTGACAGTATTTTTCCTCAACTGACGACTGTGAATTGCATGACAATATTCATTGCTTTTAGGAAAGGGTTTACAGCAGACAGGACATCATAAAACTTTACATCTCGGAAATCCAAAGCTCCATGCTGAAAACTCATTCTCTTCAAATATTACAAAATATTGCACGTGGGGGGGAGGGGGATTGACCCTTCAAACATCTAGATGAAGCTTTAAACCTGAGTTGTACTATTGTCAGTATGTTGCTTGAGAAACACAGGCCAGTTAAAAAAAAAATAATAATTTTTTTAAGTTAAATAAACTTTGTTTGATTTCTCACATGGGTCTTGGTTCCTTCTAGTCTGCTAATTTCAAGCTATTGCAGAGGAACAACACAGTTCAAGCAGACAGAGGAATACAGTAGTTCAGTTTTATTTTTGTCCGAGGCAAAACAGTCCCATTTACTGTTCTTAATTTTGATACTTTTTTAAGAGTTATATTACTTCTTCAGCCTCTTAAGACCAATGCTGTGCTAGTGACACCACTTTATTTGTGGTGTTGGTATCACCAGCTCCTAACTGTAAGGTATAAAAAGAGATAGGTATAGATTTCAACTGTGAGATATTTTTAATTTTTTGTGAGTATAGTTTTTAAACCATCTGCCTCTTGGGCTTATCCATCATCTAAACCAGAAAACTATTAGTTTCCTAAATAAATTCACTTTTCCACAGATCAACTTGGGAGCCCAAACTGAGGCACTTCTAGAACAGGGACTCTTGAGAAACACGCAGTTAGAAGGCATTATTTTGGGTGCAGCTGGGATCTTATATTAAATGAAAAAAATTTCACACTCTGATCTGAATACTCAGACCATCTCAAGAATTCAAATTTCCAATCTTGAGTGGAGACATCAAATGAACGGCCCCTTTTGTATTTAAAATGGCTGAATTTTCCCAAAGTTAAGTATCCTTGCTAGCAAATGTCTTATGCAAAACTGCACTAATGAAAACTCAGAAGTGGGTTTATTTAAAACAAGTGTTATATATTGTGTGTTCCTGTCCTGCTGCATTATTTATATCTCTCTGCCCCCTTTTCTCAGTGTGTACAAAAGGTCAAGTAGTGACGAGCCAGTACCGTATGCTTGCCAAGCATGGTGGATATGTATGGCTAGAGACTCAAGGGACGGTGATTTACAATACTCGCAACCTACAGCCTCAGTGTATTGTCTGTGTCAACTATGTGCTGAGGTAAGACAGAAAAAACACATATGGATTCATGTGCTGGAAGAAATGCAATAATCAGAGGAACTTTTGAAGGATCTATTTATTCAGTGTTGTTATTCTGAAATCAGTTTAGTCATGTTTGTTCAGTCTTGTTTACTGTTGTTGGACATCAATGAAAAATGTGGCATGCCCGTTCTCATACATGCTGTTGAAATATACCACAGCCTTTCTCTTCTGTAGCGTGGCTGCTGTGCTGATACAACAGAGTATAAAGCCTGCACTGATGATTTTATTGTGTAACACAACTGCTAATGTGCTCTGTTTTTCTAATGCTGTGACAGAGAGATAAAATTAAGTAGTAATTGTATCTTATGTTGCTAGGAGAAGCTGTTTACTGCCTCAAAAATCAGGACCAATCAGGAGTTTTGCCTCTGTCTGGCAAAACTCAAGTATTTTTTGGTCCTAGATGGGCCCAAAAGAGGAAATACTTATTTGAGTGATAGTCTGGGTCATTATAGCCTCGACTACATCCCTTTAAAAAGCAGAGCAACAAAGCCCCGAGTATTCCCACAGAAGTCCTGACAACACTCTCTGCGTCATCTGAGATGATGGTGCTCAGCAACGCTGGAACTGTGCCTCGCCTGTCGAGAGCCTGGCATGCAACCGAGAGAGGCCAAAACACTTGTACGGGTCCCAGCTTTAGACAGTTTGTACTGCCTACATTACCCGCATCTTTTTTTTTTTTAGAGTGCAAAATGCCTAAAACCTATTTTCTTGTTAGTGAAATTGAGAAGAACGATGTTGTGTTCTCCATGGACCAAACGGAATCGCTCTTCAAGCCTCACCTGCTGGCGATGAGCACCACCTATGAGAGTGGCATCCCCGGGTCAGAGAAGAGCGACTTCTTGTTTACTAAGTTAAAGGAGGAACCAGAGGAACTTGCTCAGCTGGCACCAACACCCGGCGATGCCATTATTTCCCTGGATTTTGGTTAGTATTTGTATAAATAATTTTTGTGCAACAAAGAACCACATGTGAGTCTACATTTAGAAACTTAATAGACAAGTCTGGTTGCTCTGTGTACAAAGCAGGATTAATAGCTATAAGAGCCCACGTGCTCACACCAGTGGAAAATTTCTATGAATGAGAGCAGAATCAGGCTTTCTTGCTGACTAAACAACTTGCATTAAGTCTATGCCAACTTATTGTCATGGCAACTAGAAGCAGTGTTTACTTTTAATGAATAGCTGCAATTATATCATAACACACCACAAGCTAAAAGCATTCATTAATATTATTAAAACTCCATCCAGGGACACAGAAGTTTGAGGAAGCCCCTGCCTTCACCAGTGCTGTTTCGACACCAAACAAAGCATGGCCAGTGGAAGTAAAAAGCCACACTGCTCAAGGTGAAACGCTGACGATACCATCCTTTACAATGCCTCAGATTGCACCTGGAAGCAGTACTCCAAGTGCAAGCAGCAACAGCAGCTGTTCCACGGTAAGAGCAGCTTTAAAAAAAAAAAAAAAAAAAGTATGTTATGTTTTATATGTAAGTCCCATCAATACATGTAGATGACGTTTTCATGTTAGCAGTCCTGTGTCATTGCTTATTAACAAGGCCCAGTGGATCTATATTCCTCCAGTACTGCATACATCTTAAGTATAAATGGCATGATGCTAAGCCAATACTGTTGTTGCATTGCTGCTTATAGCAAATTCTTATTTCTGTGCAGCCAAGCAGCCCAGGAGATTATTACAGTTCTATGGATGAAGATCTTAAGATTGAGGTGATTGAAAAACTTTTTGCCATGGACACAGAATCGAAAAGTCAGTGCACCTCCCAGGTAAGGAACTAATATCTCATCCAAAAGCCTTAAAAATCAGTCCCCTCCTAGTAGGTAGTACAGATGCATGCTGTATGTGCAGATACTGTGATATAACGTCCAAACGTATACACCAAAGCTTTGATGCACAATGCTAACAAAAACATGCACTTTCAAAAGCTGGGGTGTAAATTTCTAACCCTAACTCTCTGAAGCAAGTGCTTTAGGGTGTCACTGTGCTGGCCCTGCTAAGAAGAAAGAAGCAGGAGGGAGCTTTCAGAATTTGGAAGCTTCTGTAGACTGGATAAGGAATATAAGCAGCAGCAATTTTTTTTAAATCTGGCATACTGACTAGTGAGTAAACATCCTTTCTAGAACAAAATATAAATAAACTAATTCTGGCAAAATGGCAAAATGAGAAAGGAATGCCCCTCATAGCACATATCTCCTTCAACTACAAAATGAAAACTGTCATTTTGGATATATTCTTCTTGTCTTACCTCTTGGAGGATTTCAGAGAGAGGTGACAATTACTTGCACATCAAGTAACATGGTCTCCATCTCCTGCATTCTAATCAGGGTGTAAGTGTGGAAATTCCCTCTATAAATAACTCTCTTAATCCTCCACTATTATAACATTACATCAGGTGAGTTAGTGAATAAGAGGTGTAGGCCTGATGCAGCCCACCTAAGTTTAGAAACTTAATTGAAATGCCTTTGTTAAGAGCTTATACTTCTTTATAGTTAAGAGAAAGGAACAGGCATTGCTGGCTGTCAGCTCAGCTGTTACACTCATCTCCTTCTATTAATCCTACGGAAAGTCTGGGGTGATTGGGACACAAATGAGGTGCCTCAATTTGCCAGTGCAATTTGCAGAATTAGGTATGTGGTAGTCTATGTCCTGAAGAAATTTCATCTAAATCTGGACATAGAGACAGCAATGAAAGCGGTAGAAAGAGTGGACAGATAGGAGGAAAATGTGTATCAGGATCAAACTCAGTGCAAGACTTCACATGTGCAAACTTCAGTTTTGTCAGATTCAGCATCTGCTTGCTCAGGTGTGTCCCACCACATCAGCAGCTTTGGTGGGAAAAATGAGCACTAGAAAAGTGCCCCTGTCATGATCTGGCTGGTGGGCCCATATCGATTTCCCTCTCTGTTCAGCTCTGGTAAAACGCCAAGAGAAATGAATTTAAATATGACTAGTCCTCCAAGGGAAAAAAAAAAAAATACAGATTTAGGTGCAATAGTGCCCTTCCAAGTACATATTTTAAAACTTTTGCATTTTTAGAAGCATTTTTTCATGTAGCTAGATTACGAGAAAGCTGTGTTTCTATTTTAGCATGAAAAACCCTGAGGTTCAACTACATGCCACATGTTGTAGAGTCTTGGCAGACAAGTTATTCAAAGCGTAATGGAACACAAGATCTACTTCAGATCACACTGATCTTGCAGGCTTCATGCAAGCTGCTTTAGCAATACTGCTTGTCTGGGAGGGGTTTTTTTCTTCAGTTTGTTATCTTACTTTGCTGCTGATGATATGATGAACATGTATGTTACAGAAATAAGACATTTTTAAATAGGAGCTGGCCAGTTTCACGTAGGTAAATTTGGCATACAGCGATTTTTCAGCTTTGCATCTACTAGTATTGCATATCACACTAACTGCCACAACTACTATTAACTTCTAGTTTCTTTATGAACTTACTTTATTTTTGCACAGACTGATTTCAATGAACTGGACCTTGAAACCTTGGCTCCTTACATTCCTATGGATGGAGAGGATTTCCAGCTCAGCCCAATCTGCCAAGAAGAACGTCCTCTCTCTGAAAGTGCACAAAATACCCAGCAGAGTCCAAGTAGCATGAGTACCATCTTTCAACCCCTTGCTTCTGCTTCACAGAGTCAGTTCCTCCCAGAGAAATACTGCCCACAGCTATCAAATAAAAACATTAACCCTGGTCATGGGTCCCTGTCATCGGTGTTCTTCAACAATGTGAGTAGGTCATCTCTGCCACCGTACCATGACCAAGCCAGCACTCCCCTGTCTTCAATGGGAGGAAGACCAAACACCCAGTGGCCACCTGATCCTCCATTAGAATATGTTCCTGCTAAATGGAGACTCATGGATAAATACTCAGGAACCCTATCAAGTTCCCCCTCAGGGCCACCAGTACATTCTCCAAGCGTGCCCATATATAAAAAAAGGTAAGAGTTTTTGTGGTATAACTATGTATTTTACTCAGAAAATATTTTGGGAGATGGGGGGGGGGGGTCATAATCTTGAAAAATTCTTTTTTCTCAGTTCAGCTGGAATAAGTTCTTTTGATAGGCATCAGACTGCACCTCTGGGGAAATTAGTGTGGTGCTCTCCTGGGGCAGTCAGTCTAGTGGAAGCAGACTGGGTGGGCTAATTTTTCATTGCTTGCAAGGGTGCATGAATGGATTTTCCTGCTGGTCAGGTAGAAATTACCGCAGTAATTCTGCAAAGCCTGCTTGACTTTATGCAGTTTAAGAAAAGTACTGAAAAGGCTTACTGGTCCAGCAGTAAGCTGGGACCCATGCATACTTTCTTACCTTTCTTACCTGCATATATTTTTTGCACAACAGAAAATAGGGGAGAGGGAGGGATGACAGTACATTTATTGTTGGCATATGTAAGTAAGATTTAAAATTATAGGCTTTTTTCTACAATCCTTCCTCACCTTGTTCACTTTTACACATGGGAACAGTATGCGATGAGATGTAGATCACAGGCTACAGTCCTAGAAGTTTCCTGTCATAGCTAGAAGCTTCTCTGTAGCTCTTGGGTCTTCACTGGTGGTCACGCTAAAACATTCAGGAAGTACATAAAGTAGCAAGGATCATTTTAAAACATGAAGCTTTGCAGTTTGCTTTCTGAGATTTCTTGTTGGCAGAAATACCAGTGTCTGAATATGCATCTGGAAAGAAAGGGTTTGTCCCCAAACAGCAACCTGTGTGTTCATATTTTGTATGCAAAGCAAAGGGACAGGTGTGGCTCTCAAAATCCTATCCTTAGAAAATTGCATGACTCTCTTTTCCACAGCATTTTTATGTCTGCCTGGAGATCCCTAGAGGCTGTTTATGCTAGACTTTCATTAGTCTTTGATCCCAAAAGTCAAAAGTTTCCAAAGCTTGTGGGATGACTAACAAAAGGAAATAAAAACATTTGACATTTGAGGTCTGTCCACTGTCATGTGTCAAAGAACACCTTAAATGTCTTTAAATGAAAGAAGAATCTGCATAAGTGAACAACATGGTTTAGAATTGCCTCCCTGCTCACTTACCCAGAGACCTTTTCTCCACAGGCCCCTGGATGCTTTTGGGCAACGAGGCATAGATGTAAGCCCGGCAAGAATTGCTCTGTCTAACAGTTTGAAACTGAAGCGACAACTGGATTATGAAGAACAAGCGTTGCAACAGCTGAGTGGGGTAATCATAAGAAATGCATCCCCTTCACAACTTTGGACTCACCATGGTCATTGGTGTAATTATTTATTTTGCTTTTCTTTACATTCTAGGGAGATCCATCTGTCATTAACCCTTCTCACCTAATGTGGAAGAGAATGAAATTTCTCAAAGGGGAAAACTGTTCCTTGGTTACAGAAAAGAAGTCTCTCAGCACAAGTGTTCTTACTGGTAAGACAAAAGAAAGTGGTTTTGCAATGTTTTGTATCAAAACACAATTTTAAGACAGGTTGAATAGAAACAAAGACTCTTTCAAAAGGAAATGTAAATAAGCTCTGTAAATATTACACTAAGATAAAGTTAAAGATCAGGTTGTATCACTAAGAGCTGAACAATTTAAGATACATTTGATAACTACCAGGTAGATGGTTTCATGTATGTTCACATCCTTGCTTTGGAGGTAACAGAGATCGGCTTAATGGAGATGGGTTTACCTCGTGCTGATCCAAGGTGCAGGCATCTCAGAGCTAAAAAGGATACTTTCTCTCTACAACACTGTTTCCTTACACAAGCATATCTTGGGTGCAATACTACTTCTAGAGCTAGTGGTGTTTCTGGACTTCTTTGTGACAAGATGTAGGTATGCCATGTGACCACCATGACGAGGGTTGCTTTGCTTTGAATTAGTATTATCTACTATAATTATTACACTGGCTTAATTTAACTTTTTTTTTTCTGCTACTATGTGAATCAGATGAATTTGTCTGTAACTTGAGAGGTCTGAGCCAACCAATGAATCAACTGCAGCAGCAGCAGCAACCCACCTGTGGCAGTCCTGGTGAGAATTTGAAAGCAGGAGTGTTTGCCCCTCCGTTTTACAGTTCCCGTTATCAGGACTATACTGTCCAGCCAGCTCATAAAGCATCAGGTAAGAGCTGTCAAATACTGAAATTGGAAAATGTTGGTATTTAGTTCCAATACTGATTCCATGAAAGAAAACACTTTAAAAAAAAAAAGGGGGGGGGGGGGGGGGGGGAGATAAACTAAGAACCAAACATGTATTGTTTCATAGAATGAAAAATTTGTTCTCTTGTTTAGTGTGAAACTTTTAATGTCTACATTTGTAATATATGAGGAAAAAATATTTTTGCCCTTCATTTCAATTAAACTTAATGCCTTTTTACCTTGGAGGTCTAGTCAACCTCCATCCATACGCTTGTCTTGTGATGGAATGGATTAAATTGTACTAAACAACTTGGGAGGTTTGTAAGTTAAGTCTTAACGCATGCCTTCTAAAAGTTAATTAATTAAAGGAGACATATATGTGTCCCTTTTAATATATAAGGGGAGTGGGTGTTAATTTAGAAACTGTGTTGTTTACTACTGCTTTCCTCATCTGCACTAATATCATTTTTCTCAGAACAATCTAAATTGGGGGTGGATGTGAAAAACTGCCCATGTCCATGTGACATGCTTGCAACAGTTTAAGGCAGAGCAATGTGTAGGTTTGCTCTGAAACCTGTAATTGCTGGTGGTTTGAGGCATATTAACATAAACACAAAATGAAATTATAACTGATATAAACAGAAGAAGGAGGAGAGGAAAGAAGTCCTCTGTGTCTCTCTTGTCTCAGCACCGTGACTTACTTCACTAATCTCTTCCAGGTATGACCAGTCGTCTGCTGGGGCCCTCCTTTGAACCCTACTTGTTGCCTGAGTTGACAAGATATGACTGTGAGGTGAACGTCCCTGTTTTGGGCAGCTCTATGCTTCTGCAGGGCAGTGAACTGCTCAGAGCACTGGACCAGGCCACCTGAGCAATCCTGCAATATTCCATGGCCTATACTGTTCAAAACAGCTTCAGTTTTTAAATATATTTTTGCAAGTAGACAATTTCTAATACCAATACACTTTTACAGGATTTTACTTAGATATTGAACCTGTCCATGTTACCAAATAGTGGCCTTTTGAAGTTACTGACTTTATTATTCATATTAAAGAAATACATCTACTGTATTTTCTCCATTGCAATTAAAGTGTTGTTTAGAGAGTTTGATTACCCTCCCCTTATCTCATTACCTGTAATTTATATGCTGAAATTTTCTTCAAATTTCATGCTCATAAAAAGCTGTGGTATAAATGCCTCATCACGTGAGACTTTGGCTGCAGTACTGCAAAGATTTATTTTTATTGCCAAAGATGAATGAAACAAATTTCATTTCCTACCACAGTTTTTTGTTGATCTGCCAAATTGAAATCCTTTGAGTCTTTCTGTTTTCCAGCATTTATCTTATTGTAACTTAAATAACTTTGGAAAAGCATACTAAAGAAAAATCCCACCTTTCTGCCTCCCCACCTCCTTCATTTTTATACATGTTGTTGAAAGAAATGTGAATGGTGAACTGCAATGTTTGTGGGTATCTGTGAAAGTTGCACCTTGTAAGGTTTTTTCCTCGGAAGCGAGCCACATTCTCAGCTGCCTTAACCTGGCTTAGCTCTACAGCCAAGGGAGTACTACAGATTTACCCCGGTGGAGGATTTAGACCTGTGTTTTCATTTGTGTTGGGGTTTCTTGCTTTGTTGTTTCCTTCATTTTTTTACAAAAAACAGATTTTTTTAAAAATTTTTTTTTTAAATTTCTCACTGGGTCAGTTGTTAATCATCTCTTGGTACTTTTGCTATATCTAGGATACAGCAACTGTAAGAGCCATTACTACTAGTTCTAGCAGAATTTGTTATGTTGTTGCTGATATTTTAGGAATCTGACTAGTGGCCAGTACTAACACCTCTGATTAATGTCACCCTTTTTCATTTTATATGCTAGCTAGCAATGTAATTGCAATATTGAATCATTAAAACTAAAAGTTAAAGTGGTATTTCCCAGCATATTAGGCTAACTCAGTTAAAAGTAGGCAAAAAGAATTAAGGATTGTGTAGTGAGATGAATAGCTGGCAGGCAGGTCTCTATCATTTTTACTTGCCTTACATTAATCAGTAGCTGAAATGTCATTAAAAGGCAGCCAGAGATTTTCAAAGAGCTCCTTTCCAACTATCATTAGTTGTCATGCACATATTTTTAAAAATAAGGCTTTGGATGCTTTCAAAGTCAAAAGGATTTGAAAGTTTAAATTACAACATATTTAACATTTTTACTGTTTAAAGTAATAAAAGGCAGGTGAGCAGTTCTGACTTTAAAATACATACAAACCTAGATACATGTTGGGATATATCATCTTGTCTCCTCCACTGGTATAAATCATCATAGCTTCATTGAAGAACATGGAACAGTGGCAATGTACACAAGGTAAAAATCTGGCCCAGAAACTTAGAACAAAGATATATTCTTTTGAGACTTCTGATTCCACTGAAGTCTGGCTTATAAAATTGCTTTGTATCATGCACTGACACTTGCAGAGAGGGAGCCTTGGGTTCATAGAGCACTTCAGAGTTCACTGTGTTAAGTGAGTCTTAACAACACATACTTAGAAAAGCTGAAGATCTTCCCTTATTGGTACATAACGTAAAAAAAAAAAAAAGTTAGTCCCTATTGTAGGCAATCTTTCAGGAGTTTATTACCAAAAATAATCTATTCCTGAAGTGAAGTTATTACTGTGTGGAAAAAATATATTGTAAGCATCAAAATCTGATTAAAAGTTGCAAACCAGATTTGACAAATTTGCAGTGGCAAGGACTTAAAGGCTTCAAGGATTAAAGACACTTGAATACTGCTCTTCTGTTCCTTATTTGTGTAGTTTCAGCATTAAAAACATTATACCCTAACAGTTTACTAAAACACTCTGAAAAATATTCCATGTCTTAATATTAATCATACTTTTTATCATAATTATTTCATAATCTATATTGCTAAATTCTTATTGACAATATTATAACTGTATGGGAACTTTAACTTGATAAGGAAATGTATTTTGACACTGATACTTTATTAAAGTATACTGATCCTAAATTCTTTGTGACTCCTTTGCTATGAATTTGTTATTTGTTGTATCATTGTAAAAGAAAAGTATTTATTAAATTATTTATAGAAAATAAAGGTTTGCATTGATCTTTGAAGAATGAAAGAACAAACAAAAGCTACCCATATTTGAGAGCTGGGAAGTAGTGTGCTAAATGTCTGTACCACCAACCTTTGTGTAGAGTTTACCCAGCTTTCCTCAAATAGAGAATTAATGCCCTGCAGACTGCCCTTCTGAAACATATCCTATGGTTCAGACTGCTGCTTCTATTTCAAAAGCGGATTTCTGTCTGAGGAGCTGAGGGTGCCTCTTGTAATGCTACCCCTAAAAAAAAAAAAAAAAAAATTAGGTTGTTGACAAAACATTTTAGAGGCTGAATTGCCACAGCTCCCCACTTCAGTTTTTGTGGCAGTAACATAAGCCACCTTATTCTGGCAGTCCTGACAAGCCCATGAATATGCCTCTGCTTCACCCACCCAGTCCTTTATCCCAATGCTGCTGTTAAACATGCCAATCCTTCTCCATATAGAAATTGCCAGTTTTGCCTGTGCAATAACAGCGATCATGCTGTAGGAGGACAGACACATTGAGAAACTCATTTCCAAACATGCACTTAAATTCAGACTGGCCTGTGTGGAAGCTGTTGGCGCTTGACCCTTCTGATGATAACTGCCTTTGAAACACACAGTGCCCATATTAGCACCTTTGAGCTTCGCAAACAACATTGTCACCTCCTGTTCTAGATGGGATGCTCAGCAGGCATAGAAAGTAACTCCTATAATTAACAGTAATCACACAACACTCTGTAGTCAAGAGGAAGGGCAGTGTGCCTGTTACCCTCTCTTAAAGCATTCCATTGATCTTCAGGGCACTTCGACAAAGACTAACTCAGCATGTCAGATCCTAATCCCACTGAAGGTTAAAAAAAAAAAGCCAATCTCAAGTAGAGATTAACCTGTTCAGATCCATTTTATCTTTTAAAGGTTGTAATCACTAATTGCTAATATAAGTAAGTTAGTGCTGCCAGGCATTATTTTTTTGGGGTGTCTGCACACAGCTTATTGCTAGCACTCTCATGCTGAAGAGCTTCCAGCATTCACCACTCCCATGTTCAAGTAGCTTAAGGAACATACTCGTAAGTGCCTTTAGCACCACCACCACCACCCCTTTCTACTAGGGCTAAACACCTCTCATGCTAGTGAGTTTTAGTGTTTTTCCCTTACCTATGTGAACATCCTGGACAGCTAAGCTCTGACATTGCAATTTACATACCCAAAAGACCCAAACCCTGGCCAGAAACATAATAAGTAGATTGCATCAATAGCCAAGTTTTGTTCTGCTGAACAGGGATTTATTACAACTTTTTTAAAAATTTGATTTCCCCACGCCCCCACCCCACCCCCAATAGGCCAGCAGAAGTGCTTAAAATTAAGTGTAGATCATCTTTCACTGCCTAAAAGCACCATTTCTTGGCATCAGATCTTGTATCTCTAACAGCATAGCACTGATCCCAACTATGTTGTTCAATACTCACTACATTGTGCTGAAAAATCAGGCAGTTTTGCCAACCTCTCCTTACTTGGGCTTCTCTCAGTCTCTGGCTGATTTTCAAGTCTATCAATCAATCATCTTCTTTTTAAAGTGATCAAGCATACATTTTTCCTAGACCGTAGATTTCATGCAGGTAAGATTCACACTCTTTATCAAACAAATGGTTACAACAAAATACTGTAGGAAATTCTCAACATCCTTGTATATATTGTGATTACTAATAAAACTACAAAAAAGCCCAGATAACTTGGAGCAAAATCCAAGTTATATTTTCAGTCAAGACACCATCTCCTAAGGACTACTGAGATCTGTGGACAGTAGGTGATTCATCACACTTGCTTGAGACGACAGTAAGCAAAGCACAGGAAAACGCTCACTCCAACACACAACTGCTCCAATTCTAGATGGTGAAGGTTTCATCTGTTACTTCTCCCCCGAGGAGCTTTATAAAGCTATTCATAGACATGCCAGATACTTTTGTGGTTTTTTTGGTTTTGTTTTTTAAGAGCTACAGTGGAGAATTGGAAATATTCACCTCCATTTAAATAAACAGCATTATTTTCTTTCTTTTTTTTCCCCTCCAACTCTCTTATAGGCTTCCCAAGAGACGAAGAAACAATTTCTAAGAAAAAAGAAAATCCTTAACAATATTTTCTTAGGACAACAAAATCTGTTACACATCCCTGTTCTGCTCCCTTAGCACAAGCCAACACACAGCACAACAGCCTCCTTTTGGTTATCTGGGGCTGCTTCTGAGCTCACCCTTGCCCGCCAGGAAGGCAGGTGTGGATTCCCACTACCCTGAGCTCTGTTTGTTATGGTTGCTTTCCTTAGTCAACTGAAGCTACAAAAGCACCATAGGAAGGCTCTAGCAATTGATATGTACCCCATTTTTCGGTGCTAAAATTAAAAATGGCTTCAAATTTAAAAAAAAAAGAGAGAGAGAGAGAAAGAAAAACCTTAGCTACTCAGTTTGGAAGCATCACAGACGTTTCTTGTGTCTGAAAGCCAGCCTGCAGTTTTGGCAGCTTGTAATGTGCCACAGGACTCACATGGAACATTTTCCTTAAAGTCCTAAACTCCTGTAATCAAGGGGTTACTTAATTCTCTTCAGTCATGCCTCTCAGTTAGTAATGCGGTTAAGATGTCTCATTAGGGAACAGAAACACATCCATGAAACTGGCTTGCAAAGACTACCTGCAAGCCAACCAGCACCAGCTACTACTGCCTTTTGACACCAGACAGTAGCAGGCAGCTGGAGGCAACAGCAGCTGTGTCCCCGGCTCATGTGCTATCTGCTATGGAAATTGCTGCACCTTAACCGCAGTGGCTGGAAGGACTGCTTAGACCTGGGTCGCATCTCAAAAAACCCAACTCCCCTTAGCTTCATTAAAAAAAAGAAAAATAAGCAACACCCCAATGTCGCTGCTTGAAAAGTCTGTGTTTAGATCTTGGAATTACAGACAAAGCTGGCAACCTAGATACTCAAAGGCACCAGCACCAGAAGACAAGAGTGAACTCCCACCAGGTATATTTTTTAAAATTATATCATTTGTAAGCTAATTATCTGGGGTCTCACTGTTGGTCTTTCTTTGAAGGACTGGCACTGGCTGGGTTTTGCAAGAAAAAGCGTTACACAACAGCTCTAGTGACTGAAGCTCTGTCACCCCACAGCACTGGCAAAGACAAACCTCCAGTGAAGTCTCTTGTGGCAGAAACCTACCTCAAGCGTTGCGTCCTCCAGGTGTATTGGTGTCACCCTCCAGAAGGACCAAAGGTCCTAGATAAACCACAGCAACACAGGATGGCTAGTTCATCCATCAAACATGGAAAGTCCTCCAGTCTCTCAACAGCTGAACGTGATTCTTGGCTGCAGCAAGCAACCCTTATCGCTTAGTCTTGATTCCTGGCCTTTCCTTTAACCTCAATCCCATTTCTCGCCTAGCTCCCAGCTCTTACCTAGGTCTGTGGTTTCATCATTCTGGTTTCTGCCTCATGCTGCCTTCCCCTTCTCCAGCTCACCTTCCCCTCCTGACAAGCTTGTTCCAACCTGCCACACCTCTACATGCCCTTCGTTGCAGGCAGCAGTTTTTAGCACAGATTCAGGGACTTCCACTATAGGTTCTCTCTGGTCATGTCCTTGCCTTGGCTGTCTGTTTGATGTGACTATCAGCCAGATCCCCAGCCCTTTTTGTCCAAACCCTCAGCTTCTGTGGTTCTCAAACTGAGCTCATGTTGAAAATGTCCAAACCCTATTCCCCCTCTAGTTGCTGGGCATGACACAACAGACCACAATCCTTGCCCTGACATGAAAGCTGATTTAATGCTCCAAGTCACATGAAGCTAGTGCATCCCCCTGACACCTGCAACACCACCACCAATTGATTTCAGACATTTTCCTCAGCTATTAGATGGCTCTTTCCATTTGCTACTGAAGCAAGCAATGGTGGGGTATGGATGAAAAAGGTGCTGCTGGCTCACAGACGGTATTTCTTTCATCATCCCCTTGACACTGTTCTTCAAGCAAAATCCTAACAAATTTCAGATGTACATATAGTTTCTCCTGCAGTTTTGGAAATGAGAGCAGAGTTGAGCAATTTCCCCAGATGGCTGAACTCTGTCTGTAAAGCCAGAACAATTTCCCTGCCATAAGAGGAGCAGTATGTGTTTGCTCTTTTAGTCCTAACAGCACCATAGAGCTAACGCTAGTGGGAAGATAATCCATATTTATGGTTCCCCAAATCTTCTCCCCATACAAATAATTGCATGTTCAGGACAAAAATTAAGCCTGAGATAGAGGCACATACACTCGTTAGAGCACTTCCAGATGCTTGTATGTGTTTAACGGACACCGACAAGTTCACGTAGGGTGCTATTTCCAAGTCCAGCTTATCCCTCAGTACTTTCAGCCCTGGGCAATCGTTATGCACTCACTCCAGAGTTTGCCTGTTCAGAACTTGGAGAACCCTGCAGTGCCCCAGGGGACAGTGACCTGCAGGGATATCTCTGTCCAGTTATAACCCATAAGTCAGGAAAATCAAAGGTTAACACTCCCGCAGACAGTAAAGTGATCACAACACCACTTCAACAGTTCCCCAGAATAAAGTTCTTTCTAAAGACATTGACAGGCATGCATTTTCCCAGTTATAACTGTTTATGCAACTGCACTTTATTTTAGATTCTCTAGTGAAAAAAAACAGCAGCTTGAAAGTCCTGCTCTCCTTTTCTCAAGATGTTGGTAAAGACCAAATTTGAGACAGAAAGGGAAAGAACAAATCAAAAAACCCCACAACTGTCAAAAACCCAGACCGAAGCCCACAGCTCCCTGGCATTATTTTGTAGAAGTTGCACAAACTTCTAAGTGGCAAACCACAAAAGTTGCCTCATATGATGAGCCTTATGATCAATACAAATATATATATATAAAATTTTAATTCAGCCCCTCCTTCACACAGCAGCACCCCAACAGTATTACACTGGATCAAACAAAGCATAAAATGGATGTTGTCACCGTCCAGTTTTAGATACGTTGCATGACATCTGTTGGCTTTTCTCCTGGAAGGGCAGGCAATACTAATTGTGTCTATTGCCTTACTGCTAACACAGATAGTGCTGTCCTTAACTGCAGCCCCCAAAACACACTGGAGTTCACAGAAAGCAAACCAATGGAAGCTGAATGGGAGAACAGGTTGCTCTCCATTATTTTAACTTCAGCTTCAAACATCAAGATGAGCTTTCTTGTGCCTTGCTTAACTACAGAAATGCTCATATTTTTTTAGCATATTTACACCTTTTAACACAGGTTGTTGTTCACAACTTCAATTTGTTCAATCTTTAGTCAGTTTGTGGAGTGCACAGTATCATCTGTTTTGGGGCCAGTCTGATCACCACAGAAATCTCAAAGATAAAGGAGACACCAACACTGAATAATTTTTGGTCAACCTCCCTCTTCCCTCTCAAAACCTCTCTTCTGCAGAAGAGATTCTGTTTAATGATAGGCAACACCTTGAACAACTATGTGGTAGGTTTGCTCTTATCTAGCACCCCTTTCTTCCTTCCCTGATCCACAGCAAGCATAATCTATGCAAAGCCACCCAAGCACTCTGAAAAGTGGACAAAAACCTGGCTTTTGGAACCATCAATTATATCTTAATATACCAAATAAACACTTTAACTTGTGCTTTCATTTTTAGAGTGACTTCTTCAACCTCTCCCCTTACACGTTCTCCCTCCCCCCATGCAAGACCAAGAAAAAAGCATCTTTAGAAAAAAATGAAATGAAAGTCACTAAAATACTTGTCTGGGTAACCAGCGGAGGAACCAGGAACCAATGAAATATCTGGAACTCATTTAAGTTCATTGGAAAGACAGGGAACGTTCAAGTCAACAATGCTCTCATTCTTCTTTCTCCAACACAGTCCCTGCTGGGCAGGGTTTGTTTGCACTGAGGTTTTGTATTAGAAACACACACACTTAGCTAAATACAATTTTGTTTATCCAGGATTTCTTCTGTCCTGTTCAGTGTACAAATTCCACAAACCTGTGCTGAAAATAAACAGGGTGAAAAGTGCCTGTGCCCAGAGCTCAAGAACCACAAGAAGTGCCTCTGAATGGCACACTGCCATGCTGGGCATAGCCAAAAGACTTGTCCTGAAACCTGCTCAAAGCAGATCCTCTTCAAAACCCACCAGGAGAATGCTTTCCCTGGTGGGTACATTGAGACTGGATCCCAAACAAGCCACCTTAGAGAGCAGGAAATGCTCCCGCTCCCTCCTGCTGAGCCATTCCCCAGGACATTTCCAAGAAAATACAAGTGATCCTCCTTCCTCCCCTTCCCTTTTCCCCACCTTATGCCTCCTTCCCATGGAAATCTTTCAGAGTATTTTGATTCTTACAGGCAAAATCACATCCTGACTCATGCCAAGGAAATGAATCCCATGTGTCTACAAAGCCTATGCTACAAACCAGTTGATGAGGGGTGACCATCCCCAAGCCCCTGAAAAATGGGTCTTCTGCAGCCTATGGCAGGAACTCATGCTCTCCATAGGGCATTCCTGACCCCGACACAGGAATGCCCAGTGTGCTGCAGGACATGCTGCAGCTGTGCCTGGCAGACACGGCTGTTCTCAAGTCGTAGGCCAGAAGCACAGTGGCTGAACAAGCTGTTCATTTCATGTGCTGTCCCCAACTCAGGTCACCTATACGAAACCCATCTACTAGGTTTAACGTAGATAACACACAATTCACTTACATGTGGAGCAAGAGGGTAAATAAGCCTGGTAATGTGTTACTTCCATGGTTCATGGAAATACTTTGTGGCTGAGCATTACAGAGCAACACCATGCATAGTAAAAGCTGCTTAACAGGAAATTGCCCCAGGAAGCTTTCCAAAAACCGTTCTTTCCCCTTTCACACTAGACCCCCAAACTTCACCGCTCGAAGGACAACAGCATAGCACACCCACTATGCTAGTGTCCTATCCTGCTCCTCCCAGTGAGCCACACTATAACGGCAGCAACTTGCTAGGACCAAAAGCAGCATTGCAGGGTCCCCCAAGCATACTTGTGCTCAGGAGCCCTCACTCACACCTAATTTCACACACAGCTATCAGATACTTCCTCAGTTTGCTGCACCCCCCAGCCATAGCCTCCCTTTCTTCACTACCAAGATGCCAAATTCTTCTCCTGAGTGAACATCGCCAGCTGACCTTTTCACAACGTCACAGAGCATTTAGAAATCCTTTTCCAGATGCTTTTATTGGAAATGCAGACAACGCAATTACAAAAGGAGTTCTGGGATCTTATCTGTACCACCATGACTCATCTTCGAAAGTAGTATTGCAGCAGCACTGAAATGTACATTCAAATCATTTGGGTGTTTTTGGGTTGTTTTGGGGTTTTTTTTGTAAAGTTAGCTACAGAAGAAAAAGGATGTGGACAGTTGCGCAGTCAAGTGCGGCACACGCTGCAGTTGGACAGGCCTACTTTTGACAGTACGAGGTGTATGTAGAACAAAATAAGTCCATATCCGAAGACATATGGGCTTGTGGGACTAAGCTCTGTTAAGAAAAGTAGGCATTCAAAACTGAATTTTAAAGATAATACATTGTAGCTGTACAGCTAATGTTAGGTATAGGACACTACCTTGCACTTGTACCACACGGTGCCAATCACTGAACTAATGCTGAAAGAGTAAACTTGCTCTCCTTCCAGATCTCCAGTCAAGATCCATCCAAACAAGTATTTTTACATTAACCAAGGAAACAGGGTAGAGTGTGTTTGAAGGCAGAATTCAGCAGGATACAAAGAGGCCTTTTTGAAAATAATGCTGACTATTCTCTCCATTTTTAAAATGGAAACAAGTAGACTGTCATCCATTTCTACCCAATCGTAATGTGTTCCTGCCCAACATTTCTTTCTACTGATAATTTGTTACACCTTCAGATTTTTCTGCTCTATTTAAAAAAAAAAAAAAAAAAAAAAAGAAATCACCTGACTCATTTGGATTTTTTTAGCTTCTTAGTGACTCCCCTTAGCAGCTACAGAAATGTAGTTTACAGGCTCTAAAAAATGAGCTACTTTGAAAACTTAACTTTTTAAACAGCTTAAAGAAGATGGCTGTCATCCTTTCATTTCCAAGCAGCAGTTTGTGTAGATTTTAGTACAATCAATTCATGTCTATGTCATGTTTCATTTTCATGCTTCGTTTTACAAGCCCACTAATCAGACTAATGAGGTTGAATGTGAAGAAATCCCTTTGTTTCAAGCTGAACAGCCTCTGAAACCACAGTTATAATGGTCTTTCTTTACTTAGTCAATTCCTGTGTGCAAGTAATGGCAAAAAAAATGGCATTACAGAATTTTTCTGCTAAACTTTAAAGGCAAAAAGCCATCTTATTACAACATGTCCTGTAATTTACAGGAGCTCAGGCTGTATATTGATGCAAGGGAGTCACATTGCCTTCCACTTTGTGAACATGCTTAAATGAAAATAAAGTCTTATTAACTGCTTTGATAGGGTCACAAATATGTTCTGAATGTTCCAAATTGGTGGCTTAAGACAGTCCAGTCTGCAGGCAGCAGGGAGTTTGTGCTGTGCTGACCATGCTCCCCCATGGAGGAGTTGATTCCCCCGGCGCCTGTGTACAACATGTCTAGGACCTGAGTAGAGACTGGGACCCTCCTGGTTCGTTAGCCTATCTAAACCACGAGCCACATATACATAGATAACCCATGGCAGGAGACAGAAGCTAGAAGCAGAGATGGAAATTCCCACTCAGGGATTCATTACAGAGCCATCCCAGGCTGCAATACAAACCCACCAGTGCTCCTCGGAGCTTTTTGTCACGAGTCAATAGGAGCACAGAGAGCTGCACAAAGAGACTTACAAGGGAATACACGCAATTATGGGACGGTACCACAAAAGGCGACACTGTCAACCCCCCAACTCTGATAAACTTGAAATCATAATCTGAAAACAGTCTTGGCTTGAATTTACTCATTCTTGGGTATTTTTTTGTTTGTTTAGTATCACATACAAATCTCCACCCCACCCTTGCTTTGGAAAGCAAAGTAGTAGTCACAATATATAATAGTAATCATAGAAAGGCTTGTTTCTGACCCTCTGAATGCCTAAGTAGCTGCCCAGACCATCTGCTGAACAAGTGACAGGTACATTGCAGAGTTAGGAGGTCACAGAGCACTCCACCTTTACCATCAAGGTTACTATGGGTGTCACTAGACCTGCTCAGTAGGAAGATATAAGGTTCAACTATGGTTCAGAGTTGTCTGAAAGGTGCTGGATATACCTGTAAAAGGGCATGGAGATGGGGAGGGGAGGAGAGGTTATCTTTTTTTAGCCTGTAGCATGATCACAGCACAACAAGCACAGTAACATGGTTTAAAGCTGGGGAAAGAATGGCTCCCATTCAAAGCATAATGCATCTATAGACAAAAATCCAGGCAACCCATTTCTTTCTAAAGCCATAAGCCAAGCATGAGAAATATACTCCTGCTACAACACATCCCAGGCTATGACAGAAGCTCTAAGTCCTTCACATGTCACCTATAACATCCTGAGTTGAGAGTCAGTGGGGCTTTAAGGGATTAGAGGTACCAATCACTAAACCTGTCCCGAAGCAGTCTGTGGAGATGGGGTGAAGATTTATCATGCCACAGCAGGGACCAACACTACCTCCGCATGGGCTCTGCCTGGTTAACCTTCAGAACTTTCCTAGGGGAAAAGGAGGATCATCGCTGGTGAGAAGACAGAAGGCGGCTGTTCACCTCCTGCCGTTTCCCACTCTTGGAACAAAGATGCCTATTGTGTAGGAGCACCCTCTGTATCAGGTGGAGCCTGCCTGCAGAGACAGAGGTGGTAGGACCAGGGCAGAGTACACGGTGGGTCACAGGACCAGTCTGATGGCTGCTACCACCACAGCACGTGTACATGACTATTAGCCAGAGCCTACATCCACCCACAGAAACCAGACATTTGAAAGTACTTTTGTTTTTCTCCCTCATAGGAGACAAACCTGAGACACTCATCAGCTGTACTGTAACAGGTAAATAAGAGAGATATTGACAGGTATGACATACCTGATATGACAGAGATATGAACAGGTAAATGAGAGAAGAGTTCTATGCAGAAAAAGCATTTTAGCTTCCAACTATCTCAAGTGATCCTCTGATGTTTAATTAGGAATAATTAAAGAACAAACAAAAAGCCTGAATCCTTTCATGAATACTTCTTAGGTATATACTAGTTATTTCAAACAGGAGCTTGGTTCCAGGGTGGCAGACTCCCTTTGCACAGGAGCCGAGGAAAAGCAAACTAATCTGTCAAAGAAATAGAGCAAAAAGGTGTCAGATTTCTTCCAAAACAGAGATATTTTTGACAACAAACTGGTTAGTAAGCTTAAACAAGATGACTGGCTAATGACAGACAGCAATCCCCCACAATCAGCCTCAAGACACAGGTGTTATTAAAAATCAACATGTAGCTTTACAGAAGTCTTTTAAACACTGTACTGCCTCCCAGACATGGGAAAAGAATAAAACTGCCTGAGCAGCTTGTGTTTGGCATAGAAAGAGAGAGTTAATTAAGGAATTGGGTTATTCCCAAACCATGCTGTTTAAGAAGCCCCATTATACCTGCTGCACAATAGGTGGGATCTATTTTCTTTCAGCAACACTTATGTCAGATGTTAATTCAAGACTGTATCACGTTTAACAAATACTCTCCTAAGACAAACTACCTTCTGCCGAAAAGAGTCAAATCATGTCACTGGGAGTACTGCAAGGGGAAGCTCACTAACTAGAGCATATGGGTGAAAAGCAGGTGACATGGCAATGCACGTTCAAGCAAGTTTAAAGGTGGAAGCTGGAATATTGCTTAGAGTCATCAGGGATACAGGAGGAGCAATGGAAAAGGATGATGGCGCTCCTCAAAGTGAGGGAGCACAGCCTTTACCACCCTACTACACCTGCCAACTCCTCTCTCATTTTCGGCACAATCTGTTTTGCCCCTCCAGGGGCACGTGCCCCGACACAAAGAATGCCCCCTCTGTGCTGCCAGCTGCGGCTTCCACTCTCAGCAGAGCTGGGGGTAGTCACCACCTTGCCAGCATCCCCTGGGCACGCTCATCCTCCCATGGGGGGCACAGGGGGAGGACGGGACGGATTCTCACGGATTTTGTGCAGCTGTAAGGGCAGCAAGCCATACATGACTGGTAAATCGGCAGACACGTCGCCTCTCCAGCAGATGTGGAAACAGCCTGTGGAGGCCTTCCTGTGTGAGGATGCAGCTGGTACGGGGGCTGCCCTTGCCTCCTGCCCCCACTACACCAGCTGCACAGCCCAGCTGGGCACCCCTCTGGCCGGGGGGACTGGCACACACTGGCACGAGAGGGAGGGAGGGCACAGCAGAGGGGGCCAAAAAGCAGCATGGAGAGAGGAGAGAAATGAACAACAGCACCCCCACCACAACATTGCACATCTTCTTAGAAAGCCCGTGCCCCAGGAACCCATGGGGACTCGCCTTCCCCCGCCGCAGCCACAAGAGCCTGCTGGGTGTGCCAAAGGGTGCCGGGGCAAGAGGCAGGAGCATCAGTTTCAGCAGGAGGACTAAGAAACAGAGACCGTGCCAGCCAACCTCCAATGGCAGCTTTGGCCTTATTTTAGCACCAGAGGATCGCAGACCTTCTGAGGGTGCTCAGGAAGGTCCTGAAGGTTAGTCTTGAGGCTACATGTGGGCACTGAGAGGGTGTGTTGCACAGGGGACAGCAGGTTCCCAATTGCTGACCACAGGAAGGAAGGAGGCTCTGCAGCCACACAGGGACGATCCGAAGGTGTGGAAGAAGGATGGGGGTAGCACCCCTTGTCTTCCTTGCCTCACTGGTCCATTTAGATTTGAAGCTTTCTGGTGCAGGGATTTTCTCTCCCTGCTGGTTTTCAAAGTACCTCTGAGGATGGAACCTTGAAGCCATTTGTGGCTTTGCAGAAATTTCCATAGATATAAATAATATGAAGCAAGAAAGAGGAATTTTAGTCATGGGATGACAATGTAGAGGAGGTATTTAAATCCGCCTCTACCTCTAAGCACCTACCACTCACCAGTAACGCTTTCACACTACTGCTGTACACTTCTTTTTGGCTTAGCAGTGCATTACATCAGCATTATATATGAATCCCCTAGGCAATTTTTGGTCACCTCTTCATGCTCAGCCCATCTTGCCTTGCATCAACAAAACCAGCATTTCACATAAAATAATCACAACAGGTCTGCTGATTGGAGCACTTTCTAACTAGAGACTAAGCTTCACAGTTTCATGACAACCCTTTTCCCCTGCATTCCCAGGGGTGTAGCGCTCTCCCTATTTGATAGTGCAACACTTTCTGTCTTCAGCATTTGTGTCACTGTAGCTAAGCAATCACTAATAGCTAAGCTCCCAAATTCTAATTCTAAATAGTGGCAGCGGTGAATCTATGAGCATCAGTTAATACATCCTAATTTAAACCACGCAAACTACAGCCTGATGCACTGACTACCCTGGACACAGTGAGATCCAGGGCAGTTAGCAGACCCCCGCCTCGTAGCAAGCTAACAGACCTGCCCCTGTGAAGTTAAAATGCTGAATTTCATCTAGAGCTCTAGTCTTACAGATGTTCCTTCACCACGTTCTGGCCCAGCTGCTATTCTTGCACTTTTAAAATACTTTGGAGGAACCACCATGCCTTTCTGAAGGAGGTTCAGCTGCACAAAGTGAGCAAAGACAAACAAAACTGAGTAACAGTGACTCAATTCCATTTCAAAACTAACAACCATACATTGCTTGGACAAGGAAAACCATTTGCAGAACAAATGATAGTCTACAGCCCGTGAGCAGGAAAGGTCACATTGTTATGGTTATTTTTCATGCTTAACCGTTCCCATGTCATTTGCTCTTCTCTTCCACGTCCTCAGATAGTGCAGTCTGATCTCAGCAAAGAGACTTTATTAATTCAACAGAAACGTGAAAGAGTGGGAGCCTATTTCACTGACCTAAATGTAGGACGAGGACCTTAAAACTGTCCTGAATTGTAAGGGACCCAGTTGTTAACAGCCTTAGGAAAGCAAGAAATGAGATACTGTACTACTCTAGGATTTTGAGCTACAGCTGCTTAATAAATTTTTAAAGTTTATTCCACAAATTTTTCAAAATTTTCTGCAGAGAACTGTCAAGAAATGCTACAGAGTATCATGAAGGGCACGCACTTAGAAATATAAGAAAAATAAACACTGAAATTCCTAAAGTATCATCTCTCCTTTCAGTTGCTTTAATTCTAAAAGGATGGGTTTAAAGGCAAAATACTTATGCATCAGGAAATATATAGGGTTATACACTTTAATAGTTATAACTTTGGGGGTGGGGGGGAAGACACATTCCCCCCCCGACATGTCTTTCAGGCAGTATTTTGGACCTGAAGAAGAGTTTACACATCCCAAAGAGTTTTTGGGGAGTAGAGCTTAACACAAATATGTTATGAAAAACAGAACAATATAATTTAACAACAACAATAAAAAAGGAACATCACAATATTATCTCATTTATTCTTGGAACTTTCTGTTACATGTTCTCACCCACCCACCCTTCATACTTATTCCAGGGAAACACACAGCAATAATTTGTGTATATTTTACTCTACAATCTTTCCTCAATGTAAAAACATTTTTTCTTGAGGTATTCTTATTAGTTCCTAAAGGAAACATTAACATCAGCAGATCCAATCACAGACAAAGTCTCCCCGATGGTTAGACAATGTTTATGCTTATAACAAAAAAACCGTAACAGACTAAGCCCTCTGGGATGAGTAAGCAGAAATGAACCTCTAGACCAGTGCAAGTATCATGCCATATGTTTCTTCACTAAAACACCTGTGCAACACACAATCAAAAAGCTGAACTTTATGCTTTACCAGTAAGCAACGGGTAAAATGACCTTATTTTTTCTACACAGCTTGCCCTTTAGCAATGTTCTTTTGAAGGACAGCAAACCACGGAAAACAAACCCTATCATCCCCCAAGGACCCCTGAAACAGTTTAGCCCTGATAAGAAGTTTTTAATGGGCTCTTCCCAGAAGCACGCATATTTTCTCATAAGCATTTACCTAAGAAAAGTGAAGCAATGAAGCACACAAATGCCTGTTTATGTAAGCCCATTCATGTGCAAACATGTGTATGAATACCAAAGGTTGAGACTTGGGATCTCATTCGATGGTACTTTGAGTGAAAATGTCAGGACTTAGTGCAAACAAGATCTTAAAACCAGAGGTTCTGGATGCTGAAATTTAAAACTTTCATGGTGAGAAATCGGTCTAGGTCATGATGACACACAGTCGTGGTCAACACTGGGCTTCTAAAGGTATCAAGTGTTTTGCATATATAAACGCTGACAATTTAACTAAGTAAATTTCAGACATACATAAAGCTAAATTATATTGAATTTAGTTATGGATAAAACGCACAGTATGTATAACTTGTCCACTTTCAGTTTTGTATTTGTAAAAAACCCTGCCATAAATACATATTTTCTTCTTTGTACTATTCAGTTTTCCTATAGACTCCACAGAAAAGATGCATTTCATGGACAGAGTGAATTATTTACCCTTCTCAGGGATGACAAAACACAAATGCACTCTGGTCTGGAGACTGAATTGTCTGTGCACATGTACAATTAAGACAATATGGTCTTTTGAGCATACTTACAGATGCAAAACCATCCCATTCAGAACATTTTCAGGCATGGTATAAAACGCAAAGAAAATAAAAACTCATTACATTTTGCTATCCATAAAGATGAGTTTTTAAAACTCGCTTCTGAATCCATTAGAGAGAAGAGAGGACTAAAGTTCCTTCAAAACGTTTCCCTGCATGGTCTACTTATCTATGGGGAAACTCATAAAATCCTCATTTTGATAGCAATGCTCCCACAATCACTGAGATGCCTTCTGAGGTGTTTATGAAGGAGAGTCAGAGGAATGACACAAGCACATGAGGGTTCAAGACCCAAGATTATCATGCATTTCCCAGTCCACTGTGCCAGTGGTAAAGTACCCGTGACGTCCTACTGTAACTTTGTTTTTCCTTTCCTCACAAAACTTGCTAGCAAAGAAATCCCAGGTGCCTGAATTTTGAGTACCTGCAATGGAAGAAAAGCCTCCAGGTCATATTCCCACAATCCAGATCTAGACTATTTGAAACAGATCCAGATGCCACTCCTAATGGCCCTTCTTGATGAGCAGAAATCACTGACTAATGATGCCCAGGAGGTATTTTTCTATCCTCTGCATAGCTGCCATCACTTTCAAGATTCTCCATTCTCCACTACTGATGTACATTTCTATCATCATGGCATATTGTTGAACCCTATATTCAATGTAATTTCCCCTCAGTTTTATGCCCTCTTCCCCTAGAAATATGCCAAGAATCACTCCATTATACCATGAACCAACTATGCCAACAGGTCAATAGCAGCTGCTCCTGAACATCTGGCTTCACCTGTTGCCAGGAGCATAATTATCACTTATAATGCTCAACTGCCTGAGATGTTGGCAAGAGTCAATTTCTGGTATGCTCCTTTTTTACCCATGTAATGGACAGCGATTATTAGAGATAAACTAGAGATTAGAAAAATCCCTCCCTTCTGGACCTAAGTAGCAAGAGCTGTCTTCTCAAGATACAACTTTTTATGCATTTCAGGTGCAGTATTCATAAAAATAGATTGGTATTCAAAGACTAATTCAAAGAGTTTCTCCTGGTTCACTCTCTTGGCAATGACAGGAGGTAGATTATTACATAGGGCTACTCAGAGCCACCGCTGAACTGTCCTGCCTTTGATCTTGGTGGTATGTACAAAGGCCTGATAAAACACACACAGTCATAAAGAAAGAAGATGAAGGATCTTTGGACTAGCTAATTTATTGCTAATTTTGCCTATTTGGTTTCATGCTCTCATCCGTTGCATACCAGACAAAACGCAGACTAGACCTCTCTGATATATCAAATTTTGCATGCTCCACACAGGGTTGACTGTGATAGTCCCATGGGTTTTGAGAGCATACCAAGACAGATATTCCTTCTGAAATCAGAATCAGGGTTTCTTCTGTCTGGAGTATGAGAGTGTGAACTGTTCCCAGTGCAACATTCGATATGGTTTAGATCGCCTCCTCAGCTGAAAGTAAGTTTGTGACCGAGAAAGAAGCCAAGAAAGGAAAGGAATAAGTGAACTTCTAATATTGCTAAGAAACTGCTGGACAGGCAATAACCTTGTGTTCCACAGTTTAACATTTATTGGCAAATAAGCAAGCTGGAAATTATTCCCCTCTTTCACGTGGCTTCCTGCCCAGTAAGCAGGTTTCCATCCAAGTTCTTCACATCTTTTCTGAACATGACCTCCTCTTTGTCAAAAATGATCCTGTCACCCAGCCTCAAACATCAATCACAGTTCATGGCCAAAGGCATGCCTGTCTTGTATTGAATTCACAGGTACCTTGTCTCTATAAACTTTGTTTTTATTCATTAGCTCATCTATATAACCTTGTTACTGGGGGACAAAAGGATGCAAAAGCATTGCCAGAGCTATTCCTTTACCTCCTTCCCACCCACTCCAAATCAACGCTCTCCTATGTATCCTGTGAAAAATAAGCTCTAATGCAGAGTTGAGACCTACTAGCCCAATTTAAAAACTGTATTCTTTCTTATCAAGTATAAACGTTAACTTTCTATCTTAAATTTAGGGGGTTTCGCAACACTGAAGTATTCATCTCCTGCGTTTTTGGTTCTGTTCATGATTTTTCAGGCCTGAATTCACAGAATGTAACCATGGTTTGCTAGGAATGGGGAAAGAGCATGCCTGAGAGCGATCTCGTTCACTTCTGTGCCCATTGGGGATTCTCATATCTTATAAGCTATTTCAACACTATAAATCACTTGAATTAGTCTAGCTATTCTTTTGTTTACTGATCCTAGAATGTCTTAATATGCAATGTCTAAGTATAAATTTCACCAAATCATTGTGGAGACTTTGTTAGTAATCATATCTGCTTTGCCATAAGCATGGAAAAATTGAGCAAAGAATTATTCAGTTCTGGTCAGAGAAGCATTCAAGCAATTTTTTATTACATTTAATTCACACCTAAAATATAAGCTTAAATATAAAATGTAGTAAGGCAGACTTCGGCTTCTGAGACTGAAATTTATCCCTTACACCAGGCATGAAGCTCAAGGTAGCTGAGAGAGATTACAAAGGCTCTTTTTGCCTTAGTTTCTCTGGGAGTAAAGTGAAAATAAGCATTGGTCATTACTGAATATGACAAAGTATTTAAAGACTGAAACGTTCTATGTAATATTCCTCATTATAAAGGGTACAAGCATTCTTCCATCTTTGATATTCACAGTGAGTGTTTAAAGGCCACAAAGTTGAAGAGCACATTGTTAAACTCTTTTCCCAAACACAGCTGTCAGGGTGAAATAAGAAAAATACTTCTCAAGCTGTTTTTATTGTGCATATCTACAGGACATAGGTGAATACCTGTGTGACCTTCTATTGCTTTAAACACAAAAGAAGTGTGGATGCAAGAACCACACCCAGATTCCACTTTACAAGCAACCCCTGTAACCTCTTTCCAAGTCAGGTATTTCAGAATGCTCTGTCTCTACCTATTTGGTGGTTTTCTAATTATTTCCAAATAACTATTTTACTGGGCAATGCCAAGAAAATAGCAGCTCAACAGGGCCAAGGACATCAGATACCGATCTTGTAAATCTATGGCTTTCAATTCTGCCTCTAATTGTGGAATAGCATGGATTCAGCAGAGCACAAAGGTATTTTATTGTGTCAACAGAACTATAGCAGTGTTCAAATACTTCTTGTACTTTGGCTTTAGTATCTTATGATACATCTGTTGCTTTTAGTAGTCATGTCACAGTCCTGATTCACATTCAGTGAACCAGGTGAACGTGATTCATGCCTATGCAGATGGCCACATTCAAGCTCACTGGTTATCTCATACACCTACAAGATCACCTGTCCAAGGCCTCTTGGCTCACATGTGTTGCTTAATCAAGCTGTATTGTGCACCTTGTAACAAGATATCTTCCTTCTTCCAGGAGGCCAAATACATTATCAGCCCTTCACCATTTTTATTGAATTTTCTATATTAGCACTGTGCCTCTGTTAGCTAGAGTAACAGTGACCTCAGCTCAGGGCGATTCAGACTTCCTGCACTGCGTTCAGGCAGGCAAGAGCACAAAGGATGTGCTGTTTTTTAGCCTCCAGTCTACCTCCAGGGTGCTACAGTCATTGCAGACAAGGAGCTGTGTACAAATCTCCAGCGCCTTTTGTTTGCATTGCAGAGGACAGAACCACAACTGCATCTGCCCCTTCTCTACCCTCCAAGGGCTTCCTTTTCTCAAGAACAAAGACTAATAGCACTGGTGGGATGATCCAAGCTGGGAGGAAAAGGAGAGGTACAGAAGCTGTACTTTCAGAAGATGCTGTTCAGTGCTCAGTTACTTGGTGAGAAGGGCAAGAATGACAGATTGAGTAATACTAGGGGAGGAGAGAGTGGAAAAGAGAATGTGACAAGTGAAAAGGAGTGCTGGGGTCTGCTATATCACTGGGGTGTGCTCCAATCCCACATGAAAAATACAGTCTCTTTTCTTTCGGTCAGTCGAGTCCTGGATTTCTGTTATGCTTGCTGGCAACCTGCATGCAAACTCCAGAAGTTTGTACTAGGTACTGCATTTGATAGAGATCTGTACTGGAGAAATGGGAATAGACAATCAAAGGCATCGACAGGCCATATAAGTGCTTCCAGGAAAACACAGCACAGATACTAACTCAGCAATAACAGCTCTGCACAGGCTTCCTGTGAATCATCATAAGATGGACATGTATTTAGAAACTAAAGGCTTTGGTTCAGTCCTCTGTGACTGACATATGCATGCTCTTCAATTTCAGTTTTTTACATCAAGAAGTCTTGTGGTAAAGCTGCCTTGAGATAGGTGCAGCGCAATTGCCACAGATCGGTGTTTTCTGGTATGGCCAACCTCAAAGCCTCCCTCAAGATGTTGACAAGAACTTTGTATCTCTAGGATATAAGTAAGGGCTCTGCTAACCATATACCCGAATGAGTTCCAGAAGAGGTGCCCAACATTCAAACCCCATCCCATACATATTTCTGTAGTGGACAAAGCAGTATGCCTCTTTGGGCAAAGTTTAATTCTATGCCAATCCTCCCCCTCCTCATGCTAGTATTGACCTGAAAGGGTCATCCACCTTGCTCCACATTTGAGTCAGGGTGCGAGCAGTGGGGACAACTGTGACATTTAGACTGGAGCACCAGGTTCAGGTAGCAAAATACCGTTGATACAAGTTTTGAGAAGGCTGTTTCCTCACTTACACAAGGAATAGCATCAGGCTAAACAAGACGAGCAACAGTAATGTCTGCCTCCTCTCCAAATTCTCTCCTGAAGGAAGCTGCTTTAAAACCAATATAAGAACAAAAGACAATGTTGAAATGCAGACACATGAAGTCTTTTCCATCCCTCCAAGACTTGTCACTAGAGAAAGTGGCTTCCTTCTCTCTGGGGAACAGACTTGATGTTGCTGCATCTGTTGTGCCTTTATTCAATACTGTGCTGAGCAGCAGAGAACTGTGCAGTCTTTTGCAATGCCTTTTTTCCCACCTCTCATTTGCCTGGATCGGCCCTATTTCCATCTCATGATACAATATTCTGATAACTCTGTTTTCACCCTTACTTTCCACTAACAACATCATCTGCTGTCACTGATGTAAATATGGCACAAAATGAAGTTTATATTTGCCTTTACTAAAATGTAGAGCCCATACCTTCCAGAATACTTTTTCCAGTTAAATATGGTAATGGACTTGACGTGACAGACCACAGCAGAACAAGCTGTCATAGTATTAAGTCACCCTTCTTCCCCCTTCTCTACAGTTTCTCCTACAGCTATACAATTAAAATATATGTAATCAGGAGCAGATCTGGGTGGGTGCTTTGCAACTTCAAGCAAAGACCACACATAGGGTATGGAGAATCCAGAGAACCAAACATGTTACTCCAGTCTCCAGGGAATATTCAAAAGGTACCTACCTTAGACATGTTTTCCACCTTAGGTAAGCAACACAAGTATGAGATTGGAAAAGTGCTTAAATATACTGAAATCTTAAAAATAATCAGGTAAGCAAACAAAGCTTATACAAATCAGAATGTTTAAACAACTTAAGGAAGGAAGAGTTAAGAGAATAAAAATGATTGCTTACTAAAAGAGTAATACAAAACTTTATACTTATGAAAGCAGTTGTATAATAAAGGGTTACCCTACACACAGATCAGTTCCTGAGATGTCAGTGAGCCAAACCAGGTAGGAAGAACCACAGACTACTTGACTACAAGGCAGGAGTTTTCCATATCATCCTTATCTTTTAAGATAGCTTGCCAGCCAAGGAGGATATGCTCTAAAGCCAGACAGTCTTAGCAACACGTTGAAGGCTAAGAAGAAATTTGTAGCAGAACAAACTGAACTCAGTTCTTTAACTACTGCATCATCACTCCTTACCAACTTTGTTAGACACCTGCAATTTAAAAGTCCTTATATGACAGTTTAAAGAAGAAAACCGGTTAGTGTATGAACAGAGGTTAAGTGTCTACTGCAGCGTTACTGTGCTTGGGTTTTTACACCAAAGGAAATGGTTTATAACGAAAGCTTGCAAGAGCTTTGTTGCATGTCTCTGGAACATGACAGAACTTCTGTTCACATGCTCCCACCTTGCAAGTAAGAAGCATCAGCTAGAAGCATCAAAATCTACAGATTTGGCACTTAAGTCTAGCTTTCATATTTTCTAATGAATCTTACCTCACCATCAACTTTCCACGGTAATACTGAAAGGAGTAGGACAGTTACAATTCTAAGGGAAACACCCAGCAACTTCTGTCTGCTATACAATTTCAAAGGTGTGGACAGTAGCACAAGCTGACTAACTAAGCAAGACATTTGAACCACAGATGCAGTTTTAGGTACCAAGATCCAAAGGTACACAGCAGGCCAGTTTAGTCATTAGCAGTCAGAGGCCAGACAGTGATGAAGTCAGCTCTCCGTGTCAGAATGCATCTTGGTAAATAAAAATCTTGCTCTTTGTGTCACCTTTGCCTTCTGGGGATGAGGGAAGATGAGCACAGTAAGAAGCCTTCTAACCAGATGGTTCACTTACCTTTTTCCATTTACGGGACAGAATCACCTATATCTTGTTTACTGCTGAAAGACTAGCCCTGCTACACAGGCACAGTGGACCTAACCTCTGAGAAACACTGCCTTTGCTGTTGACAGACAAATGTTCTTCCTGCCCTGGGAAGGATAGATGCTGGATACTGGAGAAGGCTGTTTGGGATTTTTCCCTAAACATCCTTAGGAAGTAGATTTCAAACAGATAGGTCACTGTACTCAGTCCCAGATGTGGTTCTATGCTCCATAAACAAGTTTTGATGATTCAAAATTAGGTACAGTGGCAAGATGGCACCAACCAACTTTAAGGAAATTTATATCGTCTAGGGGTGGGAGGGGGGGGGGGTGGGGAGAAGGTAAAACAGCAATTTGCACATCAAACATTCAACCAGCAAGCACATCAATAACAAGGGTGTGAAATGCTTTGGATCACCGCTAGGGATGAATCACCAGGGTTCCCCTGCCTACAGAAATCTGTGATGCAGAAAGCCAATAGATTTTTACTCAGCTGCTAGAAAGCTTTGAGATGAGCTATATACACACTTCATGCCCAGATTGTAGACCTGATAGAACAGGTAGTATAGAAGAGGTACCCTCCTTATTAAAGTTGAAATCTACTCCAAAGATTTTTTGTGTGCGTGTGTGCTCTCTCCTTGCAAGGAGGAAGAAAAGTCATAACCCTTAATTAAAAAAAAACAAAACAAAAACGAAACACCAAACCCAAATGGTGCCTTACATAAAGATCTCTAGAACCAAAGGCAATCTAAGCAATAACTTAGACAACAACTTCAGATTTTTCACAATATGTTTTCAGGAACTTTATTTTAGAAATATGTAGAAAGTAATTTGGAAGCTGTGACCTGAGACTTGAAAGGGCACAGAAGTTCATAATGAATGCTGACATCTGCTTAATCTCACACTTCTATTTCTGTTCCTACTACAGCTATGACTGTCACTGATTTTAATCAGTGTCACAACCTTTCATACTAACTCTAGAACATAGAAAACTTCAACTTCCAGCTGTAAGCACAGGCAATAGCAGGAAAACCTGAGGCAAAGAAAAGAAAGAAAAATATATAGCAAAAATTTTTACTTTTGTATTTAATTATCAGCATGACCTGTCTTTAACCCAAACACTATAGTTAATATGTTTCCTGTAGCCATCATGTGATTAGACAGCTCTTGCACCTGTTAGCATATTTAGGCATATATTTTTGTGTTAACGGCCAGTGTCTCTTTCTAAATAAGCCACGACTACATTTTAAATTGCTTAAGTCAACTTCCTCAAGCAACCACAAAGTGAGAGGTTCTCGTGGGAAAAAAAAAAAAAAGAAAAAAGTGCTAGGCATCAGTTTTCAGTTCAGAAAACCTCAAATAAACCTACAAATTATTTTATCAGAAGAAGGGAAAAGAAATCAGAAACTACCTGGTCAAAATACAGAATAATAAATATAGAGTGGAATAATAGGGTCATAGGTGGAAAGATATCTTTATCTATGTTTTATCTTTGCTTTCAAGTGTTGTTGCTTTACCCAGATTATCATAGATAAATTCTCCAAGGGTAAACATTGTAGTATTCGTCTACACCTGCTCAGAACAATATAACTAGCTCCTATTTGTGGAGAGGACAGAAAGCTTCTGGCACAGGACACCTCACAGAGTAGCTCTAACTGCTCTCTTATGTGTTTGCACCTGGAAAATAATCTCAGTAAAAAAAATAAAAGGGATTTAGTTTTTTAAGAAACAGCAGTGTTTTACCCTATTCCTCCTTTCCCTTGCACCTCAAAGCATTATTACTAATCCAGTTTTCTTCTTCCAGGTTATACTTCAGGGCCAAATTTTGTGACCATAATTTATGCTACTCCCCAGGTAACCCATTTTGACCTCATCCTCATCTCCACTCATTCCTTTTTCAGAGCTGCTTGACGAGGCAGAGCTAGATTTCCGCTAGCAGGCTCCCTCCCCATGCAGCACACCCAGCTCCTCTCCCACCGAAGGCGTAGAGGGATGACTGTGTTTGGGGGGTAGGTTTCACTTAAAGGCTTTGTACATACTGATGCACACATGCGTGCAAAGTGCCATCACGCAAGGTCCTCCCCAGTTACCAGGCAGTCACTGTGACAGTGAGAAAGTGTGTTTGTTTGAGATCATTGGTACAGTGACATGGAAGAAGCTTTATTTAAGTATCTTCTACCAGCACCTTTCATGATTTCATATATAGGAATGAATGGAAAAGATACTCTAATATAAAGTACCACAACACTGGCAGTACCAGTTCAACCGTATTTGTGGGTTGCATAAAACACAGTTCTCTAGAGTAGTTAAGGCTGTGCAATTTTTTTTTAGCATGGACAAGACGCAAGATACTATACACTTACCTGATTCTGGCTTGCAGTTAACTAATCCCTTTGTATGTCCACACCAAGCTCTCGCACGAGCTCTGACCAGCCACAGCCCTGCGCTCAGCCTGCTCAAATTGGAGCAAGCACTTCTTCCTAAAAGACTGCTCTGTGCTAAACATGCAACTGCCACTCAGCATCCCACAGGAGACTCATGATTTATGCCTTTCTTCCTGCTTGCTTTTTTATTTGTAAAAGAAGCCATTTCTGCAAAAGCCGAGGGTGGAGAGCAGACTTGTTTTCAGGTCTGACGTTTACTCAGGCTGACAAGAGGGTTGGTAGCTTGTAGAAGAATTTACTAACTAGATGATGCAGGAGTGGAAGAGGGAGCCTGCTAGCTTTCACCTTGCTACAGACAACAGCCTGACAAATAAGTAGCAGGATAAGCAACCTAACCCGCCACAGGGACAAAACCAGGAGTTTGTTATCAACAACATCATTGCCATCAGATAAAGCCCTTCAATTTTTGTGCAGAAATTGCGTTAACCTTCATAAATGCCTCCTATCTCATCTTCGATGAAGTCATACACTTCCATATATCATTATTGCCTCTATAACCACATCTTGGTTGTCACTAGTGCATTATGTTGCCTCGAGGTTTATTGCTTGATTTCCGTTTTTGAAGTTGCTGTATCTATTCTGTGTACTAATTATGATTTTGTACTTATGGTTTGAAGAATGATGTTTAAAAAAATAGCAAGTAAGAGATGAATCGCTAATATGGAAAAGTAGCTATGTTGTTTTGCTTCAGGTTTCACTATATGGTTTTGACAGAGATGATGCACCTTTTTCTCAGGCACGAAGCATATTGGGTGGCCACAAATTAGCCAGCTACAGATTTGTGTTTTCCTGCTTACTCCCTATCCATTTATGAAGTTAAAGAGAACCTCAGGAATGTCAGGTTACGTGATAAAAATTCATCTGCACGTGCCCAAATGAGCACAGAGAGATAGTGGCAGGAGGGGAAGTCCAAATAATACCCTGCCCTGGCTATTCCCAAGCCACCACAGGAGCCATCAGCCCACCACAACCTGATCTCCACAATCCCAGAGGAGCACAGAGGCACAAGGGCAGGTGAGAACCCAAATTAAGGACTCAGAAGAAGGGATACTCTGCCTGGACCCCTCCTGGGGCTGTTGTAGCAGGGCCTCAACCCCAGTGTCCAGGTGTGAAACCCATCAAGATGGGTCAACAGTAGCACACCTTTTGGATAGAGAGTTGCTGCCCAGGGGTATGGGACACTTCATGGGATGTGGGGGAAGAGCATTTTGGGATTGCACAAGACTTACTACAGGATGTTTAGGGGAGGCACCAGAGGTTGGAAAAGGGGTGGATTTAGGTGATTTTGGGGTGAACGAGTGTGGGGAAAATAGACAGGTAAGAGGATATAAAAGATTGGTCACATGTAACCAGTTGGCTGTTCGGTACACTTGTCTGGCTACATCCTGACCTATCTTCTTATTAAATTAATTTGTAACTCTTTTACTGTGTGAGGGACTCTGTTCATTATGCATGTGTGTGTACAGGGGTCTGAGTGCAGAAATGCAGCTACTGGAGTCAGACCACAAGTGGGAGGGCCCGTGTGTCCATGGAGTGAGTGCAGGTGCGTGAGGGAGCGAGTGCAGGCGCGTGAGGGAGTGTGCAAGTGCAAGCAAAGAGGGAGCTGAACTAGCTGGCAAGGAGGTAAACGGGCCAGAGAGCCAGGAGTGTCTCTAGGGGCAAGAACACAGGGGAGTTAGCTACTGGAGACCAGGGACAAAAAAAATATATATTTTCCCCCACCCCTCACTAGACGACCTCTGCCCTGCTCAGCCAGATAGGGGAGCAGGATGCAGCCTTTACTAATGTCTGGGAATACATAGTCAGCCTTGCTGCTGGTTGGACATAGGTGAGTCAGCTGCATCCCCATCTCAGGCCACTGGTGATGTATTTTCCCCTAACAAAGTACTCTTTTCTGAATTATTATTACTTGCACATAAATTGTTGTCACTACTCCATACAACAAGTATATTTCATAATGTACTCTAGACATCAGGAGAGACGTATACACAACAAATTATTGTTTCAGCACCCTATCTTCTCAAGTCCATTCTGATCTTTAAAAAAAAAATGCAGTGGCTACTATATGAATATTTCTCTGGGACTTAGATCAAGGCAAATTAACTGGGGAAAAAGTAACTTAAAAGTCATGACAGAAAGAACCATCTATTTTTCACAGGAAAGAGCAGATGTGTTTGCTGTTCACAGGCAAACCCCTGACCAGGATCATGATGGACATCCCCGTCTCTTAATTTATCCACCATCAGATGTTAAGGGCCATAGCCCTTCAAAGATGAAGTAGATATTCAACACTGAACACAGTCAGAGAAACCTCTGCCTGAAGAGCGTGCAGGCTATATAAACAGGAAAGGAAACACAGGCTGGGAGAGGCAGACTGCCTTTCCCCAGGTCATTTGCCAGGTCCTCGACAAAGCCAGAAATAGAACTCTGGCTTCCTGAGCCCCCTCCATCCCACAGCACACCTGGTCTCCCATGCGGATAGGCTGCAGACATCACTCTCATGTAGAGACACCCTTTCGGACATCGGTGCATCTGGAGAACAGAGCAGCAGCAACCTCACAGGAGCAGCATCTTTACTCTTTTCAGGAACTGAAGTTTCAGCAGAAAGAACTGGGACAGGAGGTATTACACAGCAATGACACTATTTTAATACTCTTCACTCCAAATTGGTTGTCTATCCAGTTTTCTGGATAGCATTTAGGGAGTTTGTTTTCCACTATAAATTCATACTTTCTCCTCCCATGTAAGATGCTATTTTTATCACTGGACAACATCACTGCAGAGCCTAGTTATATAGCTGCTAAGAAAACCTCCCATTTTAAATACTAATAAAACAAAAAACATAGCGCAAGAAGATATTACTCTACTAGACAAACATCAAACCAAATATACAGCACTATTGTATGCCCTTGCCTCCGAACAGTGGAGGCATTTCACCCTGGAAATGATTCTTAGTTAAGCAACTGATTTGAAGTACAGAAATACTCATTCTCTACGTATTCAGTGTGATGACAACCGCAGTGTCCGAAATGAATGCTGGGGTCCCAAGCCTGTTTATCCACAAGCAAAATTCATCAGGTGAGAATCAGATCTCCATTTGCTCTTCTAGGCACTATTCTACCAGATGCAAGGCAGTGCTTGGGTTTGTTAAGTAACTCACAAAAATCAGAGTTGCAGGCGGTGGTGTCTCATTCAAGAGCAGCGTCTGCGTCATTCCCACCCAGCAGCATACATACTCCATGCTCTACTTCATACCCCCAGGCCTGTTAGGCTGTGTTAATACAATAGTAAGTAGGTGGTTTGGTTTCAGTTTTTTTATTTTTACTATAGCAAAAGGATTTGGAGGAGTGTTTGAATTGTAAGCTAAAGAAATTATATATACAGTTTGTTCTTAAGCCTCTAGGCTTCTTCCTCTTCCAGAAGAAGCACACCTCAGCTAAACAAAATGCCACCTCCCTCTCTCCCAGGTTTGAGCTAATTACACATATGCTATTCAGCAGTCACATGTTGCTACCTCTCTTTGCAGTAACAACAGTCATTCAAGCACCAAAAAGCATAACACTTGCGAGTACACACTGCTTTGGTACCTACAGACATACACCACCACCACATCAGAGTCACTAGGAGCATGTCCTGCCTCACGCAATCCTGCGCCACTTAGCTTCTGCCCCTGCCTCTACCCCTGCTCATTCCCAACGCATGGCTGAAGAGAATCCACCTGTAAAGCCTCCAAGCCCTGGAGAAGGGAGGCCTGGGAGCAGACTGTGCTCCCACCTGCTTCCCGTGGCTTTTCATCCCCGAGGTTTAATTGTCAAAGTTGAAGCTTTTGCAAGGCCTGTAGCAGAAGTGGCACAGCCCAGTCTGCCATCTCCCGAGGAGAGCAGGGTGGGGGGATAGAACAGCAAAGCACAACTGTCTGCCCAGCCACAGCCTTGCATCAGGTGAAGGAGCATAGTACCAGGCATGCTCAGGAGGCTGCTGCCCAGAGAGGAGGGGGAAAGCTCCTCTTGCCCCGTCTCTGCTCCTGCCGGTGGCAGCTCCCCACACACCACAAGGTAACACATTAGAAAAAGTCCCTATTTTGACATGCATTACTTTTATATGGCAAAAATCTTGCCATTCTCCTCAAACACCAGGCTACACTGGGGCTGAAGAATGAAGGGCCAAATGTTTCAATGATGCACATACAGCCTGAAGTAAACCAAAGTGAATTAATAACACTACACCTGGGCAGTTAGTGCACACGCTGCCTATTACCAGGAGGCTGTGAGCCAAGTGCCATTAACCTCCAAGGCAGATCATTATTAGACCATAACACCCAACCTGTCATGTCTCATTGTTTCATTAACACAGTTCTGGAAAGCCTCTAATAGAGTCAGGGAAACTGTTGCCTCACAATTAGCAGAGATTACAAGATTTTCCACATGTATACCAAAGAGAAGAAAAGGAAGTTTATTACAGTAATTTTAAGAGCATTAGAGATAACTGTGATAATTTTGCTTCTGATCTAAAGCCCACTGAAGGCAGTAAACAGGCTCCTACTCTTTTCTTCTGAAACAGTGATTTTATTATTATAAATATGATTCTCCCCCACTCATTTCTTAAATTAAATTAGAAGTTGCCCTGCCCAGAAGAAACCTGTAATGCATATACCAAAATATTTGCATGGCTGACAACCTCTGTCTTTGAATCTTCATGAAAGGCATATAATTGTGTTTAATGCAGTTTATTTGTCATTAAAGAAATAATCTTTGATACGAACATCTTTGCAACAGAGATCCAAAGAAACTAAAACTCCAGGTCTATTTTAAAGCAATGTGCATTTAACATTCATTCCTTTCCTTATCTGATTAGGAAATTTATTCCCTAGTAGATTATAGAAATAGAACAAAGAAAAAAGTTACACTTGAGTAACTTTATTAATGCCTTATAACTTATGGCTGGGCTAGTTTGTTGTTGGATTTTTTTTTTTCTTTTTTTTTTTTTTAAAGAAGGGACATTCTCATCTAATTTAAACCAAAAGTCTTTGGGACAAAGATTATTGACCATTCCACCACCCTGAAAAGCTTAGATAGCACCAAACCAAGTAGGTTTCCAGTGTTGCAATGGGTCTCAAATGCCAGCTGACAAAAATAAACAGAAACTTAATTGAGAAAGAAAGAAAGAAAAGGAGAGGTTTGAAAAACTTTAATGTAAACACTTTCATGAATGATTTTAATGACAGTGGCAGCTTGTCTGCATTTAAGTAACTCTTTGCAATGTGTACAGGGCCAACATGGACATTGTACTTCTATCCACGAGGGAGGAACCAGCTAGCTGGTTTTTTTTGTTTGTTTGTTTCTTCTTCTTTTTTTGGTTTAATCAAGACATGAGCAAAACAAATGCTCCAGAATGTGACCAGTTAAAAAAGAAAGAAAGAAAGAAAGAAAAAAAAAAAAAAAACCAAAACCAAAGAACAAGCTCTCTAATAGAAAAAATTGTGTTTTTTCCTCTGCCAAATACCTCCAGGAAACTTTCTGTGGGAGTTGGGACATTCGTCTCCCAGAATCTGGCCCCTAGTGAGGAACTGCAGTGTGCCAAGCCAAGAAGAGGGGGAGGGTAAAAAAAGGGAAGCAAATTCTACACCGATTGTGAAATAATCCGGATTATCTAATTTCCTTTTACATATGTGAAATAGTTCTTTAAAGGGAGGAAAGTTACGTAGAAGTCATGATTGCTTAGGGAAAAAAGGAAAGAAAACGTTTAAAGACTGTACTAATTTGACTTTCAAACTGGTTCTTATCCACATGAAAATTAGTTATTATGGCATTTAAAAATCACAACATCTATAGCAGATGGGACCATCTTTCGGTCACATCAGTCTCTGCAGCCTAGGTTAGCCTGTTTCTGACACTGGCAAATACCAGATGCTTGGGGAAAAATGTAAGACTGGCACAAGCACGTGGTCACACCTCACCAGATTACTCTGCTGGGGTCAATACAATTCACAGGTCTCCTGCAAGGCTCCTTAAACCCAGACCTCTTGAAACCACGTGAAGTTCTAGCACCTCTAGCCTCTGCTCAACAGGTTAGATATGTTACAAACCACCACCCCTTGCTTTAAACTCCAAACCCACTGAAATTTTTTCATGTCCCCTGGATTTCATATTATAAGCAGCAGCAAACAATTAATTCCTTTTCATCTCCTCCTTCCCTGTGGCATCAAGGCTTTTGTCCATCCTTTCACAGGAGCTTCTTTCCCAAGAAAGGAAGGCCCAAGCCTATCTGCCACTGTACAGAAGCTGTTCAGTGCCTCTGATAATTACTGCTGCTCTGATCTGAATCTTCTCTAGCTGTTATCTACCTTCTCTGATGTGGAGCTGCCCTTAGCCCTTTTCTGTGCTGTTGGCTTTTGAGTACTTATCCCATTGTGTGAAGCCTGAACGCAGGCAACAGTGGAAACAAAGGCTCTTCAAAAAATCGGTAGCGAGGCAAGCATCTGGATTTTGCACTCATCAGTTCCTCAGGGTCTGACAGACAAATGCATTCTCAAAAAAACCCAACAAACAAAATCCAGGTTTTCATATAAATTTCTTTTCATATTTTTTTTTCATATTATCCATACAATTTTTGAGTGAAGGTAAGTCAGATTTGTTAACTAATGAATATTTTTTTTAAAAGAGAAGGCAGTCCTGGAACAGCCTCACCGATACAAACAGCTTGGTTCAATGAAATTTCTAATGGTGCCATGCTAGTTTGAATTATTATTCATATGAAGATACTTTTATTCCAACCAGACTGGAATGGAAATTGTCATGCTTGTAAAGACTACTTTAGAGTGCCTGCACTCTCTGAAACAGCTCAGTCCCAGTGAATTTGTCTCTAGAATACCCTTGTTAATTTAGCCCTACCTCAAAAAGGGCCTGAAATACAATTGTCAGGCTCCTAAGTGCAAAAGATCCATTCTGGAAAGTTTGTTTTGCCATTTGTTTTTAAGCAACAACCAGCACATGCCTTTGAGTGTCCCGAGAGGTAAATTTGGGTTTCTGTCCCCAAATGGAAGGACAGAATTAGCTGCTTTTTCAGACATTTTCCACTCCTTTCCTTAGATTCATTGAGCTCTCCAGGGAGAGAACTGCAGAAGTAGATGAGGAAATCATGTGTATAAGGATGTGATGGGGGCAGGGTGTGGAAACATCAAGGTATGAACTGCATTCCCCCTCGTCCCATGATGACCACTGGCCAAATCTTGCAGGAGGATCCACAGGCTTGTTGCTGCTGTTGGACCCAGCAGTAGCTCAGGAAAAACTGTGCCTGGGGAGCTGCAGAGTCCAGGCAGGGCAGTAAAATACAGCTCCACCAGAAAAACATCGGTAAGCAAAGAGTGCCAGCTCCACAGGGTCTGAATTATGACACAGGGACAGCTTCAAGTCCTTCAGATCTGACCGCAAACGAAGCAAACACTGAAGAAGGCGGGAAGCTTTCCTTTTAACTGGAGAATGCAGGTCCAGGCCTCTAGCACAGTTTTTAGGGAACAGTTGTAGCTGTGATTACATTTAAAAAAGCTGTGGAAGCCTGGCCACAGATGCAGAGATGAAGCATTCATAGCACGCATTCTATTAATTTATGTTTATACAGCTTAGGAAAAAACCCCAACTAAAACTAATTCATTTTTGTGTGGGAATCTGCTCTGGTTTAACTCAAAGGTCATTTTTAAGTCTGTGTGCATTTACAGCACTAGACAAATATTTGTCAAATATACAGGCTGCTGCTCTCGTTTGAAATATAAAGGTTATGGGGGAGGAAGGGAGGGGAAAAAAAACCCCAGCTAATACAGAGCATAGAACTGAACGAACCTTAAGGAAAAGCATCCATCTGCCAGAGAGACACATTCCTGCTAGCAGAGACTGCCACCTTTTGGGGAACGGCTTTAGAGGCCAAGCAAAGAAGATGCTCCATCTTTCCGATAAATTTCCAGGCTTAGTCCTGCATTTGCATGTATGTCAGAGTCAAATGGTTTTAATTCCTCAGGTAACTTCTAATAGAAGAAAAAAAGATATTTACAAGAGGATCCCTGAGTTCTGCTAGGTTTTTTTTTCGATTTCTAACAGGTATATTTTTTACAGTCTGTTCATCTTGTCTGCTGCTACCATTTTTTAATCTGGTAGCCAATTTCAATCAAATTTGACACAGCAGAAATATCTCCGATAACAAAATCCCAACTCATTTCCTGAGAATTAGCAGCTGAGAAGATAAGCTACATTCAAATTCATGCCTCATTTGGGGAGAGCAAAGGAGGAACTTGGCTCAGACACTTCTTGGCTGGTAGCAGCCAGTCAACCAGTATGGATGTGGCTCTCCACTAGCCACTGCAAATACTCTTTCTAACCCCAGGCCCCAGTGCTGACCCCAGACAAGCAAGGATGGGACAAGCAGGGGTCATTATGGTAGGTAAGCCAGTAGCAAAATAGATCACAGGTCAATTGGATTAAAACATCATTGGCTCTGCTACTCTTTTGGTGGTGTGGCTTGTCTTGCCAATACACAGGGACAGAGCACACAGGGAGAAAACTAAATACTTTCCATTCTGTATGTCTTTTGTATGGATGATTTTATATCATGTGTGAAACACAATTGTTAAAGATACTGGCTTAGGATTTTCTGATTAGGATTTTCAGATGCGTTTTACCAGCACTCTGACATCAAAATAGGTCATTGGGTTAAAAAAAAAAAAAAAAAAAGAAAAGAAAAAAGAAAAAGGCAAAAGCTCAATAGTGCAAAAAACTGAGCTGTAGTAAGAAAAATAATCTTACCACATCTGTTGAAGTAGAAGCAGCAAATTTAGTAATTTTGGCTGTCTTTCTTGCCCCTCTTGCCAGAGGCAGTTTGGGGTTTATTTTCCCTTTTTAAATCTAGCTGCCCAATTTCAATCCTATTTTGACAAAGGCAGAGACCTCATGGATATTAGGTTCTTGTAAGTGTCCTGACAATAGGTAGGGAAAGGAAAGACAGCCTCAATACCTCTGCAGCCAGAGCTCAGCCACACCATTAGACACAAGGGGCTGTGCAGGAAACCAGACGTCACTTTTTATCTCACAGCACAATCCATAACTGCATCCCACTGAAATCCCTCTCCTGACCTGCCTTTTTCTGTTTTTATAAAAAGCGGTCTTCGCACCAACAGTGAATCTCCCTCACTTGCTCTCTCAGACAGGGGATGCTGCAGTTTCAAATCACCCCAGAAACCTTCTGTACAGCCCCTGGGGGCAGAGATGCCAAGGGGTACATTTCACAGGAGCCTACCTGTCACTGGCCAACTAAACTACCTTCCAACCTTGTAAGATGCTCTCTTCTGTCACCATAAAGTAGACTACAAGAACATTGCCCTTCAGAAGGTCAAAAGCACCTACATGTTGCCCTTGTACTGCAAAAGGGAATAAGGCAAAAGACTGTCATCTGATGTGTCTCCCTGAGCAATCTTTCCCAGCAAGTCTTCCACTCCACCCAGCTGCCGTCCCTACTAGGCTGCTACCTCCTTGTCCTCTCCCTCTTGCTCCTTGCTCCCATCTACATTTATGTGAAATTGGATCTTGATGTGGAAGAACAGTGGAGACTGAGATGTTAATAACCCTGAAGAGAGTTACTGGGGCTGTGAATGAACAATGACACCAAGAGGGAGGAGCAATGAATGTTACACAAGAGGTTCAGTGCTGGAAGGACAAGAGTAAAAAAGTTATTTGGACAGTATGAGAAATTTTGCTTCCAAAGGGCACGCTGCCTCATTTCTTCCTTCTCAGCTTATTTGAAAAGCAGGAGCAGCAGCATGTCAAGCTGCAGAGGGCATTGGAGAAAGGAGGACTTTGACACAGCCATATCAGACACAGAACCTCAGTGGGGCAAGTACTAAAAGATACCCTGGTCTTTCTGTGCTGATGATTTTCCTCTCCAGCAAGAAAGAGGAGACAAGAGAATAAGTTTAGCCTCATGCCTCACCTGAAACATGTTGAGACCTCACTGGTTAGAAGCTACAACCCTAGGATCTGAAAACATCAGAAGAACACCAGACATTGCTATATCTACAGGCTGTCCTAGTCTTTAAAATGCAGTGAGATGTGTTAAACACTACAGATAACCGACTAGCTAGTTATTTCCATTTTCTGTGATGAAATACCATGGTAGCTACAAGCAACTGAAGCCCACATAAATTTAAAACCCAAGCCAAATCTTGCAGCAGCTATTCTAGATTGGATCCGATCAGAACAGCACTTGTTACAATTCTGATGGTAGCCAGGGATCAGGAGAACAACTGATCTTAAAAGATTTATTCCACCATATCTTAAACTCTAAAGCATCTTAGGGAAGGATGATCTTAAAATTCCTGCTATTAGAGTGGCTACATACTCAGCACCTCTGAATTAAGGTTTGAGGCCAAAATAATTTTCCACCCCCTACAGGCTCTGGAAAGGACATGCTCTCACCACCACAGGAGAACGTTCTCAGGCATCAGCTTGTGCAAAGAAAACAAAAGCAAGGCATTTTCTAGTCTTAATAGGCAGAGGGATTGTTCACTGCACAGGAAGAACACAGACAGTAAATTATTTCACCCTTGAAAAGCTAGTCTTGTCAGAGACAGAAATTCAAAATACTCTTTTTTAAGTTGGACATCTTTGAAGGATGCCACAACTTCAGCAAGCCAACAAGAGTTAATCAATTAATTTTCTTGTTCTGCTGGGAAAAGAAAAAGCATTTTCTCCATTGGAATTGCTGTAGCAGAACCGAAAACAGATACCAATTTAGTAAGCTAAAGAATGCTGTTGGGAATATGTGACAGCTAAAGGCTTGTCTGAATCCTTGTCCAGCACAGACACTGATACAAGATCATGCTGTGGTGATCCCAAGTTTCCAGTATTCCATTCAGAAGTCACAAATAACATGAAGCCAGACAAGCCAAAAAGTAATTTAGCCCTTTGCAGTTCTCCACCCAAAGGTAGATAGGCTCGCTCTGAGAAGACATCCCTGAAAACAAGTTAAGCAAAAACAGTTTAAGCTGTCATGGTCTTACGGAGCTGCCTACAGCACTGCTCTTGATTGCCTCGCTTCTGCAAGCTTTGCTGTCTTGCGTCTGTTGGTTTACTCTCAATGTCAAGGGCATATTTGGCGAGGCGAAGAACATGGATCAGGGCAACAATCTCTCCTCTGACCTCAGGATATCCCATGAAATGGGGCAAAAATCAGGCTCCAGGGGAGCATTGCAGTAAAATAAAATGGATAAGCTCCTAGGCCAGCAGAAATGTTCAAATACAGTTTCTCCTTAAAGCAAACAATAAGGTACTCACCAAAATCTAACAAGACAGGCCTTAACAGCAAGATAAGAGTGTTCTGCAGACTAACCACACCAAGTTTGTCTCACCTTAAATCACCTGGGAGAATTTCTTTTTTCTTTTTAAACCTTGACAGGTGAACAAAATAAACATTTTCTGTTCTAGGCACCAGAATGAGGCTGGATAAATAGGTCTACCAGCCTAACTTGCTAGTCTAGCTAAATCTAAACAAACATTTCAGCATTATTTTAGCCAAAGACAACTTTTAGTCCATATACCTTCCTGTTGCCCTGTTCATATTACTAAAAAGATGTTACTTGAAACATTTAAGCAGAATACAATTCAAGATCATGTATGATTAGCTAGGAGATTTGCGACAATGCATACTAACACAGGGCAAGATTTCTTATGGCATTGAGGTACTTGGATGTTGAAATCCCTTCAAAAATTCCACAAGGTTTGGTCATCTACATCCCTTTGGCTCCTTGGAACTCTACCCTTGCTACATTTAAGCAAATGTTTTGAAAGGTTTTTCTATTTCTAAGCTTCCATCAACCTCCCTTGTTTCTAAAAGGGAGGGAAAAAATAAAAAGAAGTAAAAAATTCAGCTAGAATACAGTTGTCTACCCTGGGTTGAACATAGCAACAAGTGTCTTGAATTATTTTGAAACTTTCTAGTGTTTTCTCCAAAAGGACAACCAACATAAAAAAAAAACCACTCCACCCCACCCCACCCCCAAAAGACGTAAAAGCAATGGTCAGTTACAAAGCAAAGCTGCAAGGATGACTTGAGTGAGAAACCTCTCTGAGCCCAGTGCAGCAACTGATAGTGTCCAAGAGAGGGCAGTCTTAGACTAGGGATAATTCACAGAGGGAGTTGTTACACCTGTTTTCTGCCACGTTTTACCGTAGGTATCCCAGAAGCTTGATGTTTAAATAGCACCGTCCATCAAAAAAATCTTGGATATATGTCAAAACTTACAAGTTAGCCTCTTGCAAGCTTCAAAGGGAAGGAAATATTATTTCCCTTTTACAAATGCTGTAAGATAAGGAACAGCATTCTGCATATGGATTTAGTCCAACAAAAAAGTGTACAGTTAAGCACATGCTCATCTTTAAACACACCGTCAATTTCACAGCAGTCAATAACACTATTCCTCGCTTCTGAGTTCACCAGCAGTAAGATCACGGTAAGAAGCAATCACACAGATTCTGCAAGACCAAATACTAGCACAGCAAAAATAATAATAATAAAAAAAACCCACTGCAACTTTTGTAGCATTTTCCCCCAAAGGCAAAGGTTCTTCTGGGTTGGTTGGCGCTTTTTTTTTTTTTTTTAAAGTCACTATCAGCCAGCTAGACTATGCCAGCCCTGCTGTCTGCTTTTCCTTTTGAGCAGAAGTTTTACTACCTAAACAATTAGGGAAAGAAAACTATACCAGACCAGAGTCTTCTCTACCATTCTTCAAATCCTTAATGAAGTCCACCTGGAAAAGTCAGCCCCAAAATACAGTCCAGTATCATCTTTCTCATCAGTGAGAAGAGTGGCTTCTATAAAGAGACAAAACTTTCCACTAATTCCCACTGCTTCCAACCCCTCCATGCTTTAGACCCATCATTTTGATACTGCTACTCCCAGCCTAAGCACCACCTGATTGATGGTGGTTCCCCAGCCCTGGAGAGACACCACATTTTGGGTGGTTACCCTCAGCACTCAGAAGACAACCTGGTTAGAAATAGCCAAAGTCCTATAAGCCATTTATCTCTACTTACACCAAAGCTGAAGGCAGAGCTGCCAGCCAATGTGCAGGAAGCAGCACTCAGAGCTCTGGAGACCAGAGGCAGTGGTGTTTGTATTGGAGTCATGCAGAGCAGCAGTGCACTGAGGACAGATGCAGGGTGTCCTTCAGGAGCACTGGAGAAATGCTTACCAAGTTAGGGATGGAGGAACAACTGTGAGCATGGTACTACTTCAAATAATTTAAGTAACAAGAGCCTGATTCATTTACATGAATGTCCTGCTAAAGCCCTTAGTCCAGCTGCGTACCATCACACTCAACACCTGCAAAATTGCCTTACAGGAGGCAAAGCCCACAAACATGTTCACCGCAGTCAGAGAAACTGGTGTCCAGTGAATTCCATTCCTTCAACCAGAATCACCCTCAGCATCTTAGAGATGCACCTCATCCTTTTTCCCCATCTCTGTCTCTTTCAAGCATTCACATAAAGCCATCTTTCTTTGTGCTGGTGACCAATTTCATTGATTTCACTAAGCTGGTGAAAGAGGTCACACACTCAATTTTTTCTCCAGTAAGTTTAACCCACATGGATATCAGGATTTTCACAACAGCAGTGAGACTTTTGGGAGAAGAACACACACACCAAAAAAAGAATGCAGAGGGAGAGATTTCTTAATGGAAATTAAAGTTCTTTACTGTGACTTCAAGGCTGCAGAAGAAAGCAAACAAGGACCTATTTTCTTGCTTCCCTCACTGAAGTACTCAAAAATCCCCCAAACAAGCAAACATTTCACCAGCTTCTGCTGCCAAAAGAAGAACACCATGGGAAACACTAAACAACTCAGATCAAAAGTTGCTGCCCAGTGTACAGCACTGGAACGTTTTGTGGCTGTAATGAGACTTTTACAGCTATACTATCCCATCGGCCCCTACAGTGGTAATACTCTTGAGTACTTTTGCAAGCCAGAACAGCTAACCCAGCTAGCACTGAGGTTAACAGAAAGATTTTCACTGGTTTCAGTGACAGTTGGACCAAGCTGTAGTGTAGAGGCTATCTACATGGTAAGGTCCTTGGACAAAAGCACCGAGGCAGGCTTTTAAATTTCTCTTCACAACAATAAAGCAACAGCATATCTCACACTTCAGTAACACCCATCCAAGGTTGGGTATTTCAAGTAGTCTGAAAGGACTTGAGTCCATGAAGTGCTAAGCAACCACAGTTCCCAAGCTCCAAACAAGAAAGAAATCCCAAAAGTGCAGAATTAGTTAACCTAGCGCTACAAACACCTTATTTTTTAGAGAAGAGCCAAGAACACAAGTGTTTATGCAGACACAGTGCATCTCTGCAGAGATATAAAGCTTTTAAATATGCAACACATGTCAAAGCTAGCCCTTATACAACCAAGCAGAGACAAAATAACAATTCAAGAACACTACTGTCATTTAGGTCATATGGTTTGGGTCTTTGGAAAGGAAATGGAAGATGATAAAGAGCATTGGGATTTAGGGTGTGACGCTCCTCTAAGGAGGCTGAGCCCACACCTGGCTGTGATCAGTGGCATCCCAGGTGCAAGCACTTACCCAGTCAGGCCTCACCTCCCACAGCTGAGAGGAAGAACCAGCCACTTGCATACACAGACACACACTTTTTGCACCCTAGTTTTGTATGTTGGGGAGTCATCCCCACAAGTGTAATGCAACTGGGAGCCTACCTCATTCTGTAAGATCTACAAAGCAGTTTATAAAGCTGAAGGCAGCAGGCTAGACCTAAAAGATTTTTCTCCAGCAGAGCTTATGTTAATCTGAAAAGGGGTATCAGATGACCTGAAAGTCTCTTCTCCCTGCTTGCCCAAAACCCAAAGCACATACAGTATACCTAGAAGTTAGCTGCTCATGACTGCTAACAAGTGTAGTACTGGCCTTTAAACCAGTCCCAAAGACTTGGAGCAAAAGCACCCTGTTTAGAGCAACAGCAATCCTTTATACAACTAGCAGAACTGCACCTAACTCTTTACCATAGAAAAATTGCTCCATAAAACCAGGGGGGCAGGAGTTCCACCACCTGCCTTTACTGACACCCTCTTTCCCCGTCTGTGCCTGCCAGGCTCAGAGTGGCAAAGAGCACACCTAAGCACGCAGGTACTGCCGAGCAGCTGGGACATTGCTGCAGTTCAGCAAAAACAATTTTTCTTGTCCTATCCCACCTCACTCCTCATAACTGCAACTTGCAAATCATTCTTCACAAATTATTACAGGTTTTTTTATCTGAGCAACATTTCCGGGATTGCACAGGTAAAAAAAATAAGTACAATTAACATCACACTCTTCAGAGCATGAAAACCCACCCATAACACCCTCCTTGCTCATGCAGAAGGCTCATATCACTCACCCCTGTGCTGTACTGAAGCTCTCCACGGTTTCTTGGTTCCTTGCTCCCACGGCCGGCCAGGGACTTCCCTTCGGCTGTCACTCCCCGTGCTCTTAACCCGTCCCTAAGAGCAGCCTAGTCTAGCCTGCCCTGCCCTGCCCTGCCCTGCCCTGCCCTGCGGCGGCCGGGCCGGGCCGGGCCGGGGCGGGGCTCGCGCTCCCGCTGCCGCCGCCGCCGCCGCCGAGCCGCTGCTGCCTGGGCGGCTGCGGCTGCCCCGGGGCACTTCCGCGGCTGTCCCGGGGCTCGCCGGCAAGCCAAGGGAGCTGCTGAATCGGGCGCATGTTGGAACCGGCGTGCTGTCCCGCGTCCCAGCAACGCCAACAGGCGCAAGGCTCCGTCTCGCTTGAGTTTACTCGGCTGGCACAGTGACAGCAAAGGGTCTCACCGGTGCACTGAGCCGCTTTCAGCCGGCTCACGTTTGTCCTGCTGAGCTTTGCAGCGTTGGAACTGGCAATAGCGGACGATCTTCTGGCAAGATCTTCCCTTCTGCTGCACTGCCTTTCTCCTCATCCCCTCTCCTTAGCCTTCCACTGCAGAAAAATAAAAAAGAAGAGGAAGGTTTTGATCACATTTGTTAAGCTTGTATATAGGTAGGAGGTCATCTTGGGCTCAAAATGTAAATGTGAGGTCTGAAGTCACCAATTCACTGAAAACAGCCTGTGCAAACTTTTTGCAACAAAGCTGCCCTTGCAGCCTTTTAACCCCCCGCCCCCAGCTTTGAGTTCAGAGAAATTTCTGGCTAGAGGGCCCCAGAATGAAGTTGCTAAACACAAAACAAGTTTTGGTTATCGAGTGGGTTGGGGCCTTCCTTTCACTTCCAAGTTTGCCCTTTGATTTGGTGCAGCTAGCCTCCTTATGGGAGAATGATAAATAAATGTTGTGAAACGTAGTCTTCGCTAGTAGGTGAGTTGGCAAACATTTTGTTTTGTCAAGATCAGTAACGCCCAAATCAAGTACTGATAAATCACAAGTTAGCTGCCAAAAACTATGGGAATTATGATATTATTATTTTTAATTGTTAACTTGGGGGTCTTCATAGTGGCTTCTGAAACTTCAGAATAGCTTTATGCTACAACCCTGAGCTCTTTTTACCTGCTGTCGTTCTCTTGAAATCAAACCAGCTGTAAAATACTGGCTACTTTTAGGCTTAAAATAGCTGAAACCACCAAGTTCCCTGTGGTTTCACATGAAGCCATATGCTTTGTGATGAGTGAACCTACTGTCATAAAATAAGGGTATAGGACACCGCCAGGCAACTCAAAGAGTGTATTTTTCACCCTGGTGAAGGGCAAGAGCTGATCAAAGCTCAGAAGGACCTGAAGCAGTTAAAGAGGAGTTTGATTTTTCTGTTCTTTGCTGTATTGCTACTTCTCATGACTTTATCAATGGATTCATGGTATTTCAACAGTTTTTTGAGCTGAAGTTCCCAGAAGCTAGGCAGCTACACAGAAACTGCCACTTAAAAAGAAAAATCTGGCTCTCATCAATGTGGCAATAAGTTTAAAAGTATAGCATGGGTACCCACAATGGCTCAGAGAGCACCTGTCAGGGAAAGGCTAACCTATTTTTCTCCTTGACTTTATGATTTGGGGATATGTTTGGAATATGTGTGTACGGTGAGGCAGCTGTCTTAAGACTATTTAGCATTACCTGCTGTGTGCAGTAAGTAAAATGCAAAAGACTACCAAGTCCTTGTGCCCCTCCCCAAAAGTTAGCATTGAATATTAAAAATAATGCTTCTGTGCAGACTCTGTATTCTGAAACTTCCAGTGGTCTCACATCTGTGACTAATTCTAGCTGTCATTTGAATTAACAATATTAAATGCAGACTGATATAATCTCTCCTGTTCTTCAAAATCCAAGAGTTACCAGCAATGAAGTACTCTAAGTCACTTGTGCTATTGCAAACCGTATTTATATATAGGTTATCTACAGGAAATTTTTTCAGATTCAGAAGAAAACAAAGGACAGGCTTCTCTCAGTTGTCTGGGTGACACTTATGATTTCAGTGAGAGAAAAACACGGATTTGAAAGCAGCTTATTTACAGGTCTTACTCTCAGGTCATTTACAAAAATTAAAGTTGAATCATTGCCTTCCACAGAAATTCTAAAGCGGGTGAGGGTGCCTGGGATTTCAGTGAGAGGTAATGGTCACTTTTGCTGGAAAAAGAGGAACTGCAGCTGGGATAAAGCTTTTATTCACTTGCTTATTTTTGATTGGTCTAGTTCTCTAAATCTGCCTATGTAGGTTTTATCTACAGCAAGCAACCTCACTTTGCCTGGTTAAATTTCCTTTCAGGAAGATTGTGTCATCATTCGTTTCAATCTTCTGCAGTTTTTTTCTGTATATGTGAAGTGGACCATCCTTGTAACCTTCCACTGCTTCAGAAACGCAGAGACTGTGGAAATACGAGAAGACCCTGCACTCTGCACTCATTCTGCACTGTCAGGAAACTACCCAGTCACTACACCTAGATCTGAGATATTCTTTTCTCTACTGCCTTGATTCAGCCAGCCTTGTACATGGCATTGGTTTTGTAAACACTTTACCACTGGCATGCCCAAAGTATACCATCTTGACTGAGGCCAAACTTATCACGGACACAGTCCTGAGTAAGGTTAGACTACACCTATTTTACCCTGACCTGAACAGTTTTTAGCATACCTAGCCTGATTATCAAACACTCTTTAGGTTGTTTTCCTGTTAAGAACACAATGCAAAGAGAATGCAAACTGAGACAAAACTTATTTAAGTAAAAGAGAGTAAGGCATGTGCATGGGGATATATGGGTGAATTATGCTCTGATTCTAGCAACAGTGGAAGGCTGATAAGATTGTACTTACTCTAACCTCACATGCCATATGGTAGATGACTCTTCACCTATTCTCTGCTGGAAATATCCTCTATTGCATGACTGAAATAGTATTAAAAGGCTCTAGTCACATTCTCACTAGACAAAATGCCTTTTATTGGGGCTATGTTTAATATCTTTACTTATCAGTGTGGATACTTCAGAAATCACTATACCTTGATTATACAGTATGTATGTGCTTGCCAGTGCTTGATGGTCTATTGCTGATAGAAACTGTGTGTAGCTATGGAGGATGGCACAGCACAGAGGGGAATGCTGCTGTCCCAGAGGTAGAGAGCCCTAAGGCAAAGCAAGGTGTCTGCCTGGTGCGTGGTAGTGAATACGTAACAGAATATTAAATTCTCTTAAGCACCTCCCTCCATGCTAATAAACCCAACTCTGAAACCTCTCTGTGATAATTTATTACAGGTAATCCCAAGTCACTGTGTTAATCCAAGAAGGTGAGATAGAATAGAAAGTACACATTCCAAAATGACTTCTTATTGTGTATAACTTTATTTGTATAGACGAATGCCCCTGAATGATGCCAAACATGTTGGTGAGACAGCATGAAGTCAAATGATGTCATTCAGTCGGAATTTTCTTGAGGAAATCAGTTAGTTTTCCATAATTAGTCTACTGCGCATATAGCAATATCTGAAATCCTGCATGTATGATTGGTGTAGTGAGGAAAAGATAATAAAAAAGCAGCAAAAACAGGGGCAAAATGAGTACAATATGCTGCCTTTTTAAGGATATTTCTTCTTATTTTTGTAATCCTGGAAAATCTTTTTGAGAATGTAAAAGACCACAACAGCAAAACAGAACAGATAATGGGTTTGGAAAAAGTAGAAGGACAGCTCCTTTAGTGTATAAATAACATGAATAACGATGAAGCAGTATAGGAACAAGGCATACGGGTTCGGGGGCCGGAGTAGGTCTTGGAGTCCTTGGCTAAACTGTGGAAAAAGGAAAAGATACACATTATGTCACACAACTATGTTCCACTCACACCCAGTCCATGTGCTCCTCTGAGCCCACCTGGCCCTCTGGGACATTTAGTTCATAAAAAGTTGCTGTGAAATAAGCCAGTATGTGAACTGAGAGCAAATCAGCTATGCTGTATTAAGTGGTAGGTGTCACATTCCCACCCATATCCATAACATGAGCTAGGTTTTCTCTCTCTGAAATGAGGGTAAGTGACCTCATATTTACTGCAAGAATGAGCATGCAGGTACACAAAGCAATTCATGTGAAGTAAGTGCATGCCCATGGTAAGGCTTTTGTGTATCCATCTCTACAGCTGTGGCACAAACTTTTGCCTATGTTTTTTCACTGCATGGTCATTTTCATATCTTTACATATGTTCATGGGCAAACTTTCAGGTCTTAATTTAATAAAAGAATTCAGTAGTTAATTTGCTTAGTCCAGATGCATGTCAGTCATTTAGCCAAATATATATTGTACCTGATCCTCATCTGTTTTTCTCTGATATAACTTCATTAATTTCATTGGAACTGCATTTACTTTGCATAATTGTGAGATCCTACCCAGGCCTATGGATTAACTATATGGAAAAAATATTAATATATGCATATGGAAAACTTCAGGGCTTCTACGGTGCTTAGCTGCGTGCCACTATTGTGTGTGATCTGAGCTCCTATGTACAACCACAACACAAATGCTACAAATACTGTGTAAAACACATCCTTCCATCCTGTCCTGATTTAGAGCACAGAACATACAAGAGAAGACAAACATGCAAGTACCTCTAAAACATTGATGATTGAGATTCAGGTACTCTGCTTACTCTCTAACTCAGTCCAATGACAAATTGCGTTAAATTGGAGGAGAGTCAGGCCCACAGACAGCCAATGTGATCAGGAAGAGCCTAGACAACCAAGACTTGCAGCTGTCCCATTTTCTAAACCTTGCCAAATAGAATGGTCTCTTCGGGGCTGGACTACTGTTAACAACAGACTCATATGCCTGAACATACAATAACTTCATCTACTTCTATAAAAAACAGGCTTGCAAAATCTGACTAATTGTCTAGAAAATTCGCATTACTTTGGTAGATTCTTTCATCCACTCATTTATTCATGCATTTATTATCTGAGTCATCTAACTGTAACCCGGGAAATTGATCCCACTGTAGAAGCAGGAAACTGATCAAAGTGGCATTCAGAGCAATTCCTCTGATGTTCAGTGGGGGAAAATAAGGAGAAAAAAAGTTATTGGATCCTTACGTCATAAACTTAATTTGTGAGTCAACTGTTCTTTAATATATTTTATAGCAATGAATGTTACCATAGTTCACACTGTAGGGAGTAGAACAACTCCATTCTCCTTAAGTATATGTACAAGCTGTAAAGGTCACCTAGTCAAGTCTAACTTTAAAAGAAGTCCCAGTACTGCTCAACATGCAAAAGAATAAAACCTTACAAATTGCTTACTATAGAATGTGAAAGTTTCAGTCTCTGTAGTGTTCAACCCTTTTTCCTTTCCCTACTTACTGATCTTTTTACTGCCTGTTGATGAATCTGCTGCATTCTCTCTTCATGAAGCCTTTGCTTTTCATTATCCTCATGTTCATATTTCAGTTTAGCCAGCACAAAATCCCACCTCATCCTCTCAAGCTCAATATCAGCTGCTGTGACCTCCTTGCCACAGAGCTGTTCCAGCTCCTCTGCACTGGTAGATACTTCTGACTGCAAAACACTGGTTCCTTCCTTCATGTCCAAATGTGCCATATGACACTTTGTGTCCAAGCTCTCTCTTTTGCTGTCTGAGATGAAAGATGATGTTGTCATGTGTCTGATGGCTCCCTGCTATAAATTGGAGAGAGGGAGGTAAAATCTGTTTTTAAGCTGAGAGATGAAAATAGAGTATGTTAATCTAAAACCTGAATATTTGTTCAAGTGATTATTCACACATTTGTATAATGACTAACTAGTTCTCTAATATCCATTATTTCCCTTTAAAAAGTTTGTTCCTAGAGTTGGAAAAGAAATCTTCCATTGAATGTTGTCTTACAAAATACAAAATATCCACCATATAAAAATTCTCTGGTTTGAAAATGTAAAGAAAATTCTAAAAATATTTAATGAGGGCCTGGTTGATCTAAACCAAACGCTATGGCTCTTTTGACCAAATGGAAGGATTTCACATCTTGTGAATTTGATGTTAACCCATGAAAATGGGAGTCACTGAGATTCTTTACCTCTGAGAAATAACTTAAATGTCTCATGATCCTCACTTTCCTTTGCACACTTGATTTCCTGGCTGATCTACATGTTCCATGATGCACTGTAGTTTTACATCTGGAAGAATTGTATCTTCCACTTACCATCTTTTCCTGCTGTTGCTTCTTGTTATCATTATTCTGGGGTTCCTGTAAAGTAAGTTGAATATCCTTCTGATTTTCCTCAAGCTCTTCCATGGTTGTTTGAAAGGAATATTCTGATCCCTCTAGATCACAGAGGTCTTCCAAATCTCCTTGTATTTCCTGGTCTTCAGCAAACAGAGTTCCTGTCTCAACATGGGAGACCTCCACTGATGTTAAAGCATCTTCAGGGATGTTCTGGAACAGAATGGGGATATCTATGTGCTGACAATGAAGCAGGTGACCCATACATAAGAAAAGGAGTAACTCTGCAAATAATGTAAGCACACACACAAAGGGCACACTGGAGCCTACATGAAAGTGGCTAGGGGTTTAACTCTTATTTGCGTTCCATCATGTTCCTTGCCTAGATATGAATAACAAAAAATATCACTGGATATAGGTCTGTAGGTAGACATTCTGAAAATCTCACTTGCAGGCTTTTTAAGATGAGAATTTGTCAGCAATTCCCTTTACAGTAACCCATGGAGCTGGCTGGGAGCCCCCAGGAAGTAAGAATAGTGTATCACACTTCTTTAAAATATAACATAATCAATATCATTCTGCAGCTAGAAGAAGGATGGCTTTTCTTTCATGGAAATAAAACTTGACTGAAAATCTGCCTTAGACTGGGGAGTTTCTTACTGCCTCCAGCATAGTCAGATCACAACTTGTAGGGTACATCTAGTCATTGGCTGGAAGTCAATACTATCCTTTTAACTCACTGGAGCTAAATAGACATTTCAGTATGTGAACTAAGAGTTCTCTTGTTTCCAGGCTCACAGTACTTACTGCATTTTATAAAAGTGGTATAAGGCATAGATTTCACATCTGAGAAAAGATTTAGGCAAGTAAGACAATTTGTTTGTTATTGAATTTGAGGAAGAGGAGCAGAAGAGGAAGAAAGTAAAGCAAGCTGATTACCATGGGTAACTGATGTCCAAAGACAGGGCAGGTAGCAGGCTAAACATAAGGCAACAGTCTCCTCTTCACAGGATTTCCATACAGAAAATGTGAAAGCAGTTGTCCCAGTTCAAAGGCCAGGACACAACGACTGCAGAGAGTCTGCCCTTGGCTGACTTCATAACTGCTCTGTTGCCACAACAAACTGATGCTTTTTGTTGACAAGGTCACATTCTGTCACATTCCTTGTTCTACTGCTGGGGCAGTGTCCAGGCTCTTCAAGGGGAACTGAGCTTACCTCCTTTTCTGTCACAGACCATCCTACTTGGTCACTGTTTTCTCCCTTGCAAATACATCTACATTGCAGTGAAGCTTTCTGCCAGAATTTGTGGGCTTCCAGAATGTACCTGTGCCCAAGACTATTAGCTCTTTCTGGGAGGCAGGTTTGTTGGATCAGATAAAGCACCATGATAATAGCTATCCCATTTCAGTGTTCCTGGATAGTTTCTCTTCAAGGTGTTGCAGTGAATCTCATGGATGTAATTAGCCCGGGAATCTCTGCACTGTCCTCTATTCCCTACTGTAGATATGCCAGCATTTCAGTTTCCCATCTATAAACTGAAATCCCTTGCAGGGACTGGTCACAAGCTCACAGTGACTTCATGATACAGTAAAGGATGTCGCTGCAGTAAGGCAATGTGAGCCTTTTAAGAATCTTAAAGAAAGCCACCTTCTTCTCTGTTATTCAGGAGTAGGGAGATAAAGTTCTTCTACTGTTACTAGTTTGTATAAAGCACGTTTCAGAAAAGGATCTATCAATTACAGATTATATCATGTAAATAAACGCAGCGACTTCAATTGCTTTTTGCCCTGTTCTGTATATCACACACACTAGTGCAAAGTCAGTATATTTGCTTGGTAGGTGATGTGTGGAGAGCTGGATGACAGACCCAGTGAATGTAAGAAAGACTAATGATGTTACTGAGACCACTTCCTGTTGCATCATTTATCAAGTGTTTTGTCAGTTTACAGCTGGATTTTAAAATCCCAAGGCACACTGAAGACAGAATGATACACAGGGCTCTGGAATTCCACCACTAATTTTGACTGAAAGTATTAGAGAGTTTTTAATTGCTTTTGGTGCCAACAATCCAATTACCTAGTTGTATTGCGTCTGGCTGAGATGGAGTTAATTCTCCCCATAGCAGCCCTCGCAGCGCTGTGCTCTGCATCAGTAGCTAGAAAGGTGTTGATAACACACCAGTGTTCTGGCTACTGCTGAGCAGCGCTGGCACAGCATCAAGGCTGTCTCCCCAACATTTTTGCCCCCCCTCAATGGCAGTCTGGGGCTGGGCAAGATCTTGGGAGGGGACATAACCAGGACAGCTGACCTAAACAAACCAAACAGATATTCCATACCATATGACATCAGCTCAGATATAAAAACTAAGTAAAGGGAGACGGAAGGGGGGCATTTTTGTCTTCCAGAATGACCACTAGGCGTACTGAAGCCCTGCTTCCCAGGAAGTGGCTAGACATTGCCTGCTGATGGGAAGTAGAGAATAACACCATTTGTTTTTCTTTGCTTTCGCACGCGACCTTTGCTTTCACTTTATTAAACTGTCCTTATCTTGACCCATGAGACTTCTGTTATATTTTCTCCCCCCTGTCCAGCTGAGGAGCGGGGAGTGATAGATTGGCTTTGGTGGGCGCCTGGCGCCCAGCCAGGGTCAACCCACCACACTAGTTAAACATAGGTCCTAGTTATTGAATAATCAGAAAAAGAACAAGAACGGATGTAGGATATTTGCATATTTATCTTATGCTTTCCAAAGGTAATGTGTATTTTCTAAGAAGACACTGAAATGGAGCTGTGGCAGTCTTTGTGCTTTTATTGCAGTTAAGTTTCCTGAATTTCTGGTGGACAATGCTGGTATCATAATGCCTTAAAAGCTTACTAATGATGTATTTGTTCAGTCAGTCTCAAGACACCCTCATGAATGTATATCCCCATAAATCTTAGAGAACTATAAAAAGGATTTTAATGTCTGTCCAGGGATCAAACATTGCAGTGCAGTTAGGAAATCAATCTGGTTTTGCTGAATGACTTAATTGGCAAGTGGCAGGCATAGGGTACTGTCTGGTAGGCATGAAATATACAGTAAACCTCCTACAGTAAATAGGTACTTGCAAAATCATTCATTCTCCATGTACCAAACACCTTTCAATCTTTTGCAACCAGACTCACTACCAGGTACTTCAGAGGCTTGTGAAGTTCTCGGCATCTCACATGCTTTTGTCCTTGATTTATTGTATTAAAATATTTGCCTTCACATTCAAACCAGAGAGGAAGCTAATGTCCTCTCTCGTTGCACCTGAAGAAGTGGAGTGTGCTGCTTTTGACTGGGATAGAGTTAATTTTCTTCATAGTAGCTAGTACGGGGCTACGTTTTAGATTTGTGTTGGAAACAGTGTTGATAATGCAGACATGTTTTAGTTACCGCTGAGCAGTGCTTACACAGAGTCAATGTCTTTTCTGCTTCTCACCCCACCTGCGTTGGGAAGGGACACAGCCAGGACAGCTGACCCCAACTGACCAAAGGGATATTCCACACCATATGATGTGGGGGAAGAAGAAGGAAGGGGGGCCGTTAGGCACGATGGAGCCCTGCTTTCCTAGAGATCGCTGAACACCTGCCTGCTGATGGGAAGTAGTGAATTAATTCCTTGTGTTGCTTTGCTTGCATGCGTGTCTTTTGCTTTACCTATTAAACTGTCCTTACCTCAACCCACGAGTTTTCTCACTTTTACTCTTCCAGTTCTCTCCCTCATCCTATCGGGGGAGAGTGAGCAAGCAGCTGTGTGGTGCTTAGTTGCTGGCTGGGGTTCAACCACGACATGGAGGCTGCTACTTCCATTTTCAAATGATGATCTGTTTTGCTTTCCTCTTCTCTCTCCAAACTTGCTGTCACTTTGCCAGCAGAGCTGAAGTTAACACATAGCAGGAAGGTATACTGTTGCCGTCATTTGTGCTGCAGTTATTGCTATATATTGCAAAGTTTTACTTTCAATTCCTTCTTGATGTGATTTTTCCATAGTTGCAAGGACACAGTAGGGTATATAACAGTTGGGATAACTGTATATATTTAGAGAGTGAGGAAAGTTCATGCCTAAGTAGGAAGTCTCTCTTCACAATGTATTTCAATATCTGAAGATAATTTCTCTATAAAGCCAAGTGCATCTCATATGGGCATCTATGTTGGAGGCCAAATTTAGAGCAGGATGTTAGTAATAAGGGATTGTGAGCAGGTGCAAAGAATTCCAAAGAAATTCCAAAGGTGGGTTTTTTTGGTACTCAGGCACTGCAAGTTCCTACATAATATTTAATAAATGGGAAGGTCAGCAAATGGAATTGTATATAGACACTTACCAGCTGTTTCGGTCCCCTCAGGTTAGATGACCTTCTAATACACTGGATGACAGTGCTGCTGTTTGGAAAAATGGGAGAGAGCTGGCAAAATAGTTCCTTAGACTGCAGCTTTTAGGCTGTCAAAGTAGTCAGGCAGTCTTCCTTAGACACCTCTTAGGAAATAAATGAGTACCTGCTTTGTGGCACACACACTATTGCTATAGATTTTTATGCACTTGGGTTAATTTGTGCATTAATGGTATGGTAAGAGGAGTCATCTCCTCTTTAAGTATGGGGAATTGAGTCACCAGCTAAAATAAATGACATACCCATGCCTGATCTTTAGTCTTATGCCTTATCTGTGCAACCATCCTTCTTTGCTCATATTTTCTCCCTCTGAATACTGCAGCAGTAGACAAGATAGAATTCTTCTTAGAAAGAAAAAAAGTATCACATTTCTTCTACATACATTGCCTTTTGGAAACAGACATAGTTATATAAGTTACTGATGTACAGAGGCATTCATACCAGAAAGAAGAGCATGCCTAGGAAAATCCTGAGTAGATACTACAACTAACACATGCACAATCATTCTCCCATTGTGATCACACTGGAGGTCTTGTGCATGCACTGGACAGCCAATCTGTGTATAGTGGCAACATCACTAGGACCTCCAGGATATCAAACATTGAGAAATTCCAGGCAAATGGCCAAATTCCACTTTTTCTGGTCAGACAAAACTTACATGCAACAAAAGAGTACACGTTTCACTGAAATTAAAATACATATAATCCTCATCAAATATAATGGCCAAAAAAATGATCACCAACATTCTGAAGCTCTTTAAAGGCTAAGCTGCCTCCTCTATGTATTTTTTGATCAATTCCAATGAACCATTTTAAATTATCCTAGCTAATTGTGCTTCACTGTTCCTTTTAGTGAGTTTTGATGATCACTCAGAATATACATTTGAATTCCCTGAAGATAAGCACAAAACACATGGGTTGTACATACTGGATAACAAAGACAATACCACTTAAGCTATACTGAGAGAAAGTGGTCTAACTTTACCGTAAATCTCATTCTTTTGCTTCTTCTACAGCTTGCCTAATAAACTCAGGATCTGTTCCTGTGTCAGCACTGGGATACTTCATTTTCATGGGCTGATTTATCATGGTTTCTTTTCTTTGTGCCCAAGAAAAGAGCTCTTCCATTTTGTTAAAACTATTTTAACAGTGCAAAAACTGTTAGTGCAAAACTATTCACCTGTAAGATTTAATTACCCCCTGTAAACATACATGCATACATACATATCTACATACCTGATTATTTTAAGATATTTGTAAGTCATGAAGGACAGAACAGGAAATACAAATATTTCTGTGACCCATTAGGGCAAATCAATTTTCTGAGTGATGGTTTGTTGGAAGGATACGGATGTTACAATAATTTAAGATGATATGAAAACCCTCCAGGGATCAGATTATCATCTAGAACAGGTTAGCAAACCTCATTTTCTTCCATGACATTCTACTATTTTTCATCATCTGAGAATTTGGCCTAGAATATTTCACAACAATTCTGAGGCACTACAGATAAAGTTGTGTTCTTTTACCTGACAAATAATACTGAGACTCCCAAATCCAGGTAACTTCTTACAACAATATTTCATGGAACACCAACAGATTTGTTTCATTAGGCCTACATTTTTGAGCTTCCTTAATTTCAGGCTTTACTCTTTACTTGTTAAAATTCTAACTATACTCCAGCAAAGGTAATTTCTTGAAGCCTGGGTTCAACCCTACTCGCTCTGGTGAAAGGTGCAGCCTGGCTTCTCCCAGGGCAGGTATTTGAGCAATGCTGTCAAGCTGTCTAAGCTTGAATGAGAGTTGAAAGATAAGAGTAGAAGGCTGTGCATGTTGAGTCTGACTTCTCTGAGTAAGCAGAGAAAGCCAACAAGTACCAACAACAAGTGCAAAAGCACCACCAGTCTAATTTTCCTGAAATTGTATACTAATTTTGCACAGCTGTAATTGACATCACAAAATTTGAGGCAGCACAGTATTGCTGTCATGATATTTAAAGGCAGCTTTTAGTCAGAAATAACTATATTCAACAATATCCAGAGTTTCAGTAAGGAGTTGGTGGTTGGGTTTTGGTATAGGACCTTTAAGAGCCATGAATGCATTTAAAATGGGAAAAGGCTTTTTTGCACACCTGACGCATAACTTCTGCAGTTATTCCAGGTATTAGAAATAAGCTCTGAATAAACGTAAAATTATTTGCAAAACCTGAGCTACCTTTGCTGCTGGTTTCACTGCAGTCAGCATAACAATCACTGAAGAATTCATGAAATTCTTGCTTCTAAGTGAAATGCTCCACGTTCTAACCTCCTTGGTTAGGTTTTGGATCATTGATGGAGTCCAAGCCAAGGAAAGGCCAATCCTGAAAGATGAATGCAGTCTTTCTTCTGTTGGCTTTGGGCCATCACTATAGAAGATGGTTTCTCCCATTGCTTATGCCTACATGAGTTTCACAACTGCCTGCACATCTGTTGGAATATAAGATCCCTTCAGAGACTGACAATCAACTGACAAATTGTCATTTCTTCCTATGTAGATATCGGTTGGGTGGTGTCTTACGTCTGAGGTAGTTCTACATTCCTTTTTATAACCACAGTTTACTGCATTCATTGCAGGGGATAGGAGCACTTTTAATAGCTGGCAAATCTCATTTTTTTGAATATTCAGGATATCTGTGTTCAGATGAGACAATTCACTAAAATGAGTGTACCATATCTCTGTTTAGAAAACTTAGCATATACACTGAGAAGGGAAGGTGACGGAAACATAGCTATTTGAGAAGCCATCTCCAATGTTCTGAGAATAGAGAGGTACCGCATATGCTGTTAGCAACTGGACCTGTGCTCAAGCCTGAGACACCATCACAGAGCTGACACCATGATTTATTTGGATACCTGCTCCTATTCTCCTCCTACCCTGGGAACCGGCTCACGATGACAGCTGTACTTAGAAGTACCCCCACACTAATACCACTCACATTAAATGTCAGCCTAGTTACTCAGCCTGCTCCATCTTCTACTATGTGGTCAGAACTGTCTCAGTATGACATTAGCATTTGAAATATGTTTCTCAGTTATCAGCAATCCTCCTTCAAAAAAAGATAGTTATTATTTCAAAAAGTCAGTTCTCAAGCCATCAAGACTACATTTCTTCTTTTAAAAAATACACAACTGACATTTCTGTAAACTTTTTGAGGTAGTGCTTTCCTCTTTATGACTAACACTAATAATATGTCTGTCTCGATATAAATATGTAGATGAGTCCCTTCTCCCAGGACATTACCATATAAACCAAGGTCAGATCATTCAGTTAAAAGCCCAAGTTGTTCCTGGCACAGCTCTACTTCTGTAAACGGAGCACATTACTTATTTACATGAGTTGATTTTTTTTTTTTTTTCCTCGAAAAGGGAGTACAATTACAGTAAGAGCAATGGAAGCACAACAGTGCTTTTTAGTCTGGTGGGTGGAAGTTGATAATTCAGGACACATATAAATAGCAATTTGGGAGATGACGCTTGGTGTTTTAGGGAAGCAAGGCAAAAAAGAAAGCATGAAAATCCTTACAGGACAAAGATACAAGAGAAGAAACAAGTCAAATACATGGACTGAATAAATAAAGCAAGCTAACAAATAGCTTTAAATGGCAATTGCTCCCAAAAAACAAAGCAAATTAATATCACCAAGACTAAACTCCCTCATGGAGAAGCTCTAAGAACAAAGAACAATAGGTGACTCAGAGAGGAGCAAAAGAGCAAAGAAATATTAACTGAACATAGACACTCTTGATGTGAAAGGCAGTCTCTGTCTTCAATCTGCATTTGTGTGTATTGCATGGGGAGGAAGCCAACATTGCACCATCCCAGGGCACGCATCCCCTTGGCAGAGTGTAACCCTGCTAACACCATGTCTCTCAGCTCCCTTCACATTCTCCTTCACATTAGACAAGTCCTAGAGAACATTTCCCTTTTGGGGATTTCCACTTACTGAAAAACTTAACAAGCAACACAAGAATATCCTGGCTCCAGGTCTTCATACTTAGCCCTTAATATAACTCCTGCTGAGGTTTTCTACCAGCACAACTTGTCTCCATCACCCAGGCTATCTGCCTCCTGTTCCCTGAAGGCAAATACTTACAGATTCTCTGTCAGCTAAAATCTCTAGAGAAACTGCCTAAGCACACCCTTTTTCCAAGAAGCAACTCCCAGAGTTCCCCCTTCAATGCTTCTCTGAGGCACCTAACAGCTGTTCTTCTAATGTTAACTGGAAAGTCTTTAGCTGGTAAGGACTTGGCCCCATTCTCCAGCTTCTCTGCTGCTGCTCCAAGCAGCCATCTCTTCAAATGGCAACATCATGCAACAGCAGGAAGGAGAAGAGGAGAAGGTCGTATCATAGCCTATACAGCACAACTCAGGAACGATGCTGACCATCATAACACAGTCAATCCTCCTTTACCCCCCAGTTTTAAAGACAATACTATAAGGAACAATGGTCTTATATAAGGAAGAAGAAAAGTGCTGTACCACCCTAAAGTGACCTGCTGTAGTTGTCATTCTTGCTGCCAGATAAAACTAATGTGGCAACACAATAACGGCAAAGAAAACATATCATTCTGACATAAGGCTTGGGAAACCATTCTGGAGTGAGTCCAGGAATGGCCAATGGGTTTGAACTGCCAGATGTAAAAGTATGAAGAGATTGGGCTATACAGACAAAGACATAACAAACTTCAGGGAAGTGTCTATCACCAATACAGTTACAAATATTTGTCGTATTGGGAGATGGAGCACATGCAACACTGAATAGTCTCATGCTCTATGTCTCTAGTTAAATAGCAATTAAACTGCTCTGGAGTGGATATGTGACTGGACAGGAACAACCTATAGGAGGCTTTTCTCCATTACTGAGCTTTCTGCAAAAGCACTGTACATTCAGAAGAGTGTGTCTGGGGCTCTGTGTGTATGTGTGTGAATAGTATGCCTAATTATAGCCTATATTGCCTAGGCGGCCACATAATATATTATCAGTATCCAGAACCAGGCAACAGCATCACTAGATGTGGGAAGTTTGTAAACTTACTCTTAGACACAGCTTACCCTCCTCCTCACCCCACCCCCAATGGGGAAGCTAAAGGAACAGTATCTCATCTAGAGCACAAAAAGGAAATGGAAACCCAGAAAAAACAGTCTCGGTGAGAAAGCAGAGAACATCTGCTGCAGCACTGGGCCGCATGGCTGCCAACTCACCAGGTGAACAGGATATTTGGTGTTTGCAGACAAGTTGAACATGAGTCAGCAATATGCCTTAATGGGGGCTGAGAGTCAATGGCATACTAGGCTGCATTAGCAAAAGTGTAGACAGCAGGTCAAGGCAAAAGCTTATTCTCTCTGTTCAGCACTTTTGAGGTGCCATCTGGAGTAGCATACCCAGTATGAGCTCCCCAGTACACAAAAGACACTGTCAAACTGAAGGACGTCCAGCAGAGGTATCCTAAGATAACTAGGGGACTGCAACACATGAATGAGAGACCTGGGTTTGTTCAGCCTACAGAAGAAAAGTCTATAGGAGGATCTACCTGCTGTATTAACTACCTAATGGGCAGTGGTAAAAAAGACTGAGCCAGATCCTTCTCAGAGGCACATAGGGAAAGGCTGAGAGGCAATGAGCACAGGTCACACAGCCAGGGAAACCCTGATCAGATACTAGCAAAATTTCTTCATTGTAAGAATGGTCCAGCACTGGAGCTGGTGCCCAGAGAGGCCAAAGGATCCTCGTGATCATGGGCTCAGAGTCACTTTCAGGGGGAAAGAGTAATTTTCAGCTCCTTGTGTGGGGAAGCATTTAGCTGAGTTGAGCTTTAACCATGACTCTACGAAGGGAGTTACTTTCAGCCTACCAATTAGTAACAGCTTGTTTCTGTGTGTGCCAGTGGCTCCATGCTGACTGGCTGCTTCACTTGCAGTGCTTGCTGGAGGAACTCAGTCTGTGCTGGGAGCTGCACTTCTGGCTCATGACATGGGAGGATGTAGGTTGCTGATGTGTGAATGAGAGGGAGAGACAGGTGTGAGATCTGAGGGTGGTGCAGGCTCAAATACCAAGCTGAGATGCCACTTTGTAGGAGTGAAGAAATACAGTACGCTATAAAAGAGGGCTGTCTTTTTCTGTCTATATGCATTTTCTCTCATGGAAGGAGTCAAACATACCTGGAAATTCAGTGTCTCATAAGTCAGATTTGAAAATCTTATGTTTCTCAATCACCTACCATGGAGAAAGGGGAAGAAGAAAGTACATTTATGTTATTGTGAAAATCAAAGAACTCAAAGACTATTTTGTAAATACTAGAAAAATGTCTTTATCAATAGTACTATGGCCATCAATGATATGCACTTTCTTTTAAGTAAATCATGGTATTTCCCAGAAATCAGCTAACTGGGAATGAGAATAAATCTTTTGCACCCATAACAGCTCTTGATTTTAGTGCCATTTTGGTGATAAACGCCAGTTCAGATCATAGACAAATGATATGTTACCATTATGCTTGAGTTTTCAGAAAGTAGAGATGAGGTTAAAGGTTTCAAATTAATACATACCAGAACAATGAAATATAATAGCTACTAGTATATGATCAGCAGGTTCTATGCTGGCAGTTGTAACAGGAGATAAAAAAGAAAATAGAAGGGAAGAGATTTTGAGGCACAGTCACAGCTGTTTCACACTCAGTGTCTGAAGGAAGTTGAAATAGAAAAGAAATGATGCTCAGAAGGAAATACCTATCAAAGAGAAAGGAACCTGTGTTAGCTCTTAAGAATGGATGATGGGTTCTCTATTAACTCAGGTAAGCTTGTTGCTATGAACAGTGTCAGAGGCCTTTCAGTCTTTATCTGTATAGTCTGATATTTTCCAAAAAGGGGAAGAAGCAATGTGACTAGGTCATTGGATTTACCTGTAGGTAACCCATTAGGATAATGTATGGAAAAAATATGTCTTAAATGAACATTTGCCAAAGCTGATTAGAGAGCTTTTGCTGCCAAACAATCTGGAAGACCTGGAATATCTTTGAAGCATGAAAATCACAGATTACATACAGCTGGCAAGGATGTGGTAGGATTCAGAAACAAACAAAAAAAGATAACTGAATGTAAAAGGTGTTTGAGGAGGAAATGGAGAAGGTATGTCAAGAGTTAGCCCACAAATCAATAAGCAAAGATGGGAAAAGGAAGGTTGGGCAGGACACAGAAGGAAGTATCATACCCAGATCAGTTGTTAAACGCTTCTGCATTTTGCTAATGTCTCCTTCCTTCAGAAAACACTCTTCAGAAATCCTCTTAACCTGTTTTAAATTAGATTGGGGATTATGCCAATAGTTCAAACACATTCACAGCCAAAGCCAAAACACTCCTTCTTGGGAAGCTCAAGTAGATGAGGTAGGTTATGAAAGTATGATGAGTTCTGCCCTGAAGAAAGAAGGTTAAAAGTTCAGAAGAAAAAGAAATTAAAACTGAAAAATTATATTCAGACTGCTGAGAATAATTCACTTGATGGATGACTTTAGTGGTTTTACTTACCTCCTAAGGAAACTCAGCTCACCAAAGTGATCACCTGATGTGGACGGTTTAAGGCTTTATACCATCAGGTCCTCAGGTCCTCATTACCCCTTGCCTGACAGAACATCCAAACTCTAACTCCTGTTGACATGGGCCTATTACGTATTTTGTCTATTTTGCACAAAATGGAGCCATATGAGCTGCCTCCCTCTTTGACAGTCCTAATATCTACTAATCCAGCAATTAGACTCCCTTGGAGAGATGTGGAGATCTAAATTGATATCTCCACTCCAAATCAGATGAAGGATTCAAACAAATCCAAATTCTATATTTCAATTTTCTGAAAAATGTCACAGCTTGAAACCCTCTCTCCAGCAAATGTGAATCCTAAGGGGACAGCAAAAAGCTACCTCTGAAGAAATACAAGACAAAGTCTGTTCCTCCCCTTAGCATTTCCAGATGGCTATCTTGAAGTGTCAGAATACCGATCAGCAGCTTTTAAGTTCCATTAAGTTACTGTTGAATGCTATAGTTCCTAAGTCCCTCTCTGGGTTTTGTCTTTCATATATCCGTCTCAAAAATTTAGGTGGCAGATTTCTAAAAACATTGGGGCACCTAATGATATCTCCATGATCATGTGAAGATTTAGTCAGTATAATTTTTCAAGAGCAAATAACCAGCTTAGGTGTTTAGCTCACATTACCTAAAGAAATAAAGGTGCCAAAGTCATTAATTGGGTATTTGCATCAGCACAGCTAAAGATGACAAAAAACACGGATCCTGTACAGCTAATGCGTAAGATTAAGAAGAAATACTATTACCTCAGTGTTTAACAGATGAAGATCTGACACAAAGCTCTCAGAATTCAATTGATTTTTGTGGGTTGTTAGGGTTGACTGTAGGTTGTCTAAGCTGAAGAGAAAGTCTGTGGAGGTCTGGACAATGAAACCAATACAACTGAGTCCATTCTGTTTTTTAGCCACATGATCATCTAATGAGATCCACAACTGAGCTGACAGTTCAGTTTTTAAGTTGAAAAAAAAAACAACCCAAACAATACTACTGCTGTATTTAGCAGCCCTATGTAATTTACTGTCAGTCAAAAATATAACACATGGTGGAGAGGCAAATAAGATTTATTTTTAAATCTTTTGAGAATGATTCAGTTACAGTAGCCCATTCCCCCCACAAAAGGCTACATTCTTTCTCCATAGTGAATTCTGTAGAAAGGCTCTCTTTTATCATTGCTCATGACATTTTCATACAAATCGTTCTTAGTGCCATGGTTAAAAATGGGAGATGTCTGCAGTCCCTTGTTTTTCTTTGTGTTTGTTACACACAGTCAGTTGAAACTACCTCTTTCCAATTGAAATTTTCCTTGCCTAGACTCAATCCACTACTGAAACTTTTGGACATTCTAAAAAGTATTGCCAATGTTTTTTGAATACTGAGGTATTTTTCCACCTTCTCTTTGAAGAGAAGGAATCATCAGGTCAAAGTCTGATCCAGTGACCACTGAAGTAAAGAGAAAGGTTTCCACCAAAAGCAGTGTATTTTGGCAGAGATTCACTTCAGTAATTGTCCTAATTTTGTCCATATTACACAGGCGCTGTCCTACTAGTTCAGCTGATGTCTACAAGGATGTCATCACTTCTAGTAAGATTTTACTTTCTCATTCCAGCATAGCTCTAATGTAGGTGATAGATCAATGACACATTCCCTGGAAACACTGTTTTCCATCTGAATCCTGAAAACAGACACTTTGTCCAGCTTAGGCCAGCAGTCATCTACACTGAACATCTAGCACCTGCTGTGTGCAGTGTGCAAACCAATGTCATCCAAACTGAGTGGGTAGCAGCAACCCCAACCTGATTGTTTCTGTCTGCTGTTCTGGATACCTCCCACACACAGGATTTTCTAGTACCTGCTTCTTATATAAACTGGCAATACAAATGATCTCATCCTTTTAATTTCATTTGATTCCATTAAGTCTGGCCTGCAGCCTTCACCTATGGATAAAAGGGTTGGCCTATTTTGCTCTGCAATGGTTCCTCCACCTTTTCTTTCATTCTCAAATATGACAGATCCTGTAATTTATACTTCCTTAGGTTTCTTCCTCAACAGTGATTACTTCAGTTCATGCATGGCAGGGTCTGCATTTAGAGATTTCAGTGATGCAATGTCACAGGAAATACACTTTCAGAAACATTAAGGGAATGTTCAAAAAATGTCTTCTACTGTGAGATCCTCCAAACGACTCCACTGTCACTGGGACCTAACCAGCTTTACAGACTCAAGACCTTTCAGTACCATGCTTTTTGCTAGCACACATTCATTACATAGAAACCTAAGGTTTGGTATTTTTATCTTTGCATACCCCAGCTATATGGAATAGATATGTTCTGTAACCTGTGAGTCTTGCTGATACCGGTACTGTTAATGTTTCAGAATGGGCCATGCTTTTTTACATGCTATCTCACTTTATTTGTGCCTTACTATGGTACTTCTGCATCCATTTGTCACTGTTTGATAAGAATATGATGGTATCACTGCTGCTGAGATTCTATCCCTTGAACTGTTCTCCAGTAATACACACTCTATATCTTGCATTTTTCTGCATACTTGTGAGGTGTATTTGTGAAACAGTGAAAACCATTTTGCACTCCATACATATATTCCATATTTTCTTGTGAGCATGACATTCATGTTGCTGTGCATGAGGCAATTCACATCTACTGTAAGCCTTCTGTCTCTATGCCCTTACATGATTTTTATCTTATAAAGATGGATATGGCTGGCACCATCCAATTGTTTCCTTATCCCTTTCTTCATGGTGAGTCTGATTGCTGGTTATATTCACATTTCTATTATATGTACATTGTGATGGTGCTACTGAGTACTTTCATCTGCTCTTCTGAAATGGTTTTGACACTGGTTTTTTTCGTCTTTTAACAGTTTTTTATGTATTTCTTTTGGACATCCATGAAGTTATCCAACAACAACTACGTCTGTCAAAGTCCAGGCTTTTGTAGTTTTCCCTATGGAAAACAACAGGCTTTGAGTAGTTTGAGCACCCTCATCAGTTCTATCTGCTTCTGTGCACTTACCAGTGTAGACTCATGCTCTTCCAGGATTTCTTTTTGCCCAACGTCTATTACAAAAGAAAATTGCCTGCCTGTCAGCTATTTTCCTGCCTCAGTTCCTGTGAAGATCAGTTCTCATAATTACTTCCTCTTTGTTCAGTTCTCAAAGTCTGTTTCACTTCATATTCTGCAAAAGGGAGCACAGCTCATCTTTTCTTCTTTTGACATTCTCTGTTCTCTTGATTAAAACTGTTCATAAGAAATGGAGACTCTAGGATGGGGCAGAATAACCAGATATTTCAAATGTCTGTTTGTGCTTAGCTGTTCAGTTCACATAGATGAGAGAAATGGCATGAAGGAATCAATACCTTAGAAACACTTTGCAAAACTCACTTAAAAACATTCACCATCTATCTAACTGTGACAACACTTCAGTGTTTGCTGCAGGTCTGTTATTTTAATCTGACTAAGACTCAAAATTCTTCCCATTTTCCCTTCTCTCTCCTTCTCCTCTCATCAGGGATGACAGCATCATCTTCCTACTCACTAAGCATAAGCTGGGCACCATCTTTCTGCATCCCCCCTCCCAGATTGCCTTATATCTTGGCACTGTTTAAATCTTATCACTCCTTCCTCCACAGCTTTGCAAAGACCATCATGTTTTGCCTGAGAGACTGCCAAAGTGTTTATCGATGGGCTGATAATCTTGTTGCTTGACTACTGTCACCTCTACTTTTCCAGCTCTGTTGCATCCAGTCCTTTTGACACTCATGTCTATGCCAAACACTACTGCTATTTTCTACTTTGCTTTTTGCTTGTGTCTCCAGCTCCACCTTGCTTTCTTTTTACCATCTTGCTACTTTCAACATAAGCTTCTTTCTTAACACTTTGAAGACTGCTACAAGGTAATACCCCTATGATAATTAGATCTCCTTTGATACAAAAATGACAATGCCAGTCCATGTTATTCTGCTAACAAACACCTCTGTGAATAACCTTCCTGATCTCTCATGACTGATATGTGACATGATATGAAAATCCCTACCTGAACCCACGAAAACTTTACCAGCACATTCTCCGATTTCCTTCTTAAGTTTCTTCTCCAGGTCTTCCAGTTAATCATGAGTATTTTGGAAGGTGAACTAAGACCACTGTGTAGCACGCAGAATCACATGGATGAAACTGCATCTCCTCCACCACAGAAGCCAGGTAACAGGAGGCAGGCAGGAGAGAAAATAGGAAAGATGGCTTAGTAGTCACGGCTTTAAATAAGGTCTCAGGTAAACTGCATCCTGACCTGGCTCTACTCCAGACTGCATATATCAGGGAAACTCAATGTCATCCCATTTTCCAGGCTGGAGAGACAAAGGACTCCGCAACCCTGCAGGGACAACCCTGATGCAGTGGGCAGGTGGCGAGGGCAGCACAATGGCCAGTGAGGTCAGCACAGCCACTCCCTGCGCCTGGCACTCAGCTTGGATGAGGGGCGCTGAGCTAACCGCAGACAGGCTTCACGGAGTCCTCTGCAGGGAGAATGAGGGGCTTGAGAGACAGAGGCTACTATTTATAAGCACAGCATTAGTTTCTCTGATTTTGTATCTAACTTCTCAATGGTAAGAGTAATACTGTCTAGTTTCATGTTTACTCACTCTTTTTTATGTAGACTTTGAGCTACGACAGAATTTAACACCTGTGACAGGGAGAGTTTACCTTTTCTGTTTGATCTTTTTTTGATGAAAGCTTTTGTCCAGGTTTCCTGTACTTACTTGCTAAATAAACAGATCTTCAGACAACATCCATCAGCTTACCTCAGATGACATCACTTTGAAAGGGTACAGAATTATGCAAGTTTACACATGATGATGAAAGTACCCAACAGTCCTTTCTTTAAAACTTTGTATGCAGCTCTAACTAGATACCTCCAGTTATAGTCAATATGAAATTGTTCTCTTCTGAAAACACTGAGAAAGACTTTAAAGGTTTAGTCATGAGGATACAGGGCCTGGAAGACAGAAGAAAGTCCAAAGCAGAAAAGTCCATGTGATATAACAGGACTCAGAAGTGAGATAAGCTCAAAAAAACTAGGTGGGAAAGAAAACAGTGTAGTTTTGTCTGGCTTTTTTTCTGCTTATAAGCACAAGTGACGTTTGATTTGAGACAAGGAAGGTAAGCATGCCATAGTTATCCTGCCAGATGTTTGCACCATCACCTAGACCTCAGTCCCACATTGCTGGTTTGGCATTTGGCACAGATGACAGCGGAAGACATTTCAAGCAAGGGAAGGGACAAGAGCCTCTTAAATTGATAATTAAGTTTGTGAAAATGATAGTCAATAAATTGGTTAACATTGACAAGCTCTACTCCACGCAGCTTAGAGATGCTAAAATATTCAGAAAAATGCAAAAAACACAATGTAAGAATGTAAAACACATGGCAACTCCAGTTAAAAATTGCTGATGCATTAATAAGCTAAAATTTTCTTATATTGAGAGGGTAGACCTATTAATGACTCTGGTTTCTGTATGGCTGGTTCCTGCTGTACGAGGATTGTAAAGGGAAGGCCTTGGGTTAAATCTGCATCCTGCATAACACCATTCACTAGATTTGTACTGATGACAATTTTGACTTTTATCTCTTTTTCAGTTTCATTCACTGTGACCCCTCTGCCTTTTCCATCCTGATGTCAGGAATGTCTTCAGTTTAGTTACCCTTATCTTATCCTTATCAGTAACAGAATGGATAAAAGACAAAGCAGCAGAGAAACCAGCAGAAGCTCCTCTGTCACTCCTCAGCATGGCTTCCTCCTGACAAGCAGTGACTCCCTTTTCCCTCTAGCCAAGCAGAGCTGGAGGAAGCTTCCTCTTACCTGTCACAATCTTCAGCTCTGAGATTTGACTAAAGGAAGCAAGTCCCTTTTCCCTTGCTCGCCCAAAACTGTCAAATTCATGCCTGCTGGCTCATCAATGTCCTCCAACAGGCAGCTTCACTACAAAAAAATCTTCTGTATTTTCTTTTCCAGCTAACTTGCTGTGCGATAACCTTGAAGAAACTGCCATACCCTCTGCAAAAGGAGCAGAGACCCACAGCTCATTCTCTCCTACACTCCCTCTGGAGTGTTTACATACAGCCACTCATCCTTCCAGAATTCCTTGCTGTAACTGCCTGCCTGGAGTGTATAGCCCCAAATTTCTTCAGTTGGAGGGGAATACAAGAAGGGCACAGCTGAAGTCAGAACCTATATTACAGAGGTCACATTTTTTTCTAAGGCAAGGGAATACTCATTCAGTCAGCTCAAAAATACCCTGTGACTGAATAAATTCTGAAGAAACTGAAGAGGAGATTAGAGGACCAAATCCCAGGCAAGGGAAAACAAGCAGTTGTGATGATTAATAGACACAAGGACAGCTCATAGGAAAAGAATAATGAGACATGGAGCATGATGTAAAAGAAACAGGCCAGATGGCAGTACAGCTGTGGGGAAACTCAGCTAGCTCTGAAATAAGTCTTCAGTTATTCAGACTGCTGACTGCAGATCCAAGCCACTGACTGCAAAAAAAGCTCTGGTTGTCTCAAGAAAGTGGCAGTTTGTTAACAATTACCCAGCTGACAGCAAAGTGGAGCAGGTGATGCTAAGAGATCTACTAAGGCACGTCTGATGAAGAGCTGTACAAGAATGTCCATGGCCTCTCTTTCTTCCAATAGCACAGATTTAGAGGTACTTTAGAAAGTAGAATTATAACTTAAACCTTAAGTAACAGAAGAGCTAATAACTTCACTCTGTACAGGATTATCCAGTTGACATCAGTTCCAGGAAGTCTTCTGAGGTCATGCAATACCTCGCATGGATGACTCAGTACGAAAATAGGAAATTGAATCCATAAAGTAGTGTTGCAAAATAGTTTGAATATGTAGTGGTATGGAAATTCTGTGATATCATATATTTCATGAAAACTTGTAGTCTACCAGTGACAAAGACCACAAAGGAAAAAATTAACACTAGTCTAACTCAATTCTCATGTGAATCAGAATAATTCTTCAGGGACACCAGAGCTCTCATGTTAGATTCCTACTCTCATGCTGGATTTTAAAGCGGCTACTAGCTACCTAATATATAGCATGATGCTGTTCTTATAATAGTTAAATGGAGCAGCATTTCAGTCTTGCAGCAGTGTGCTGAATAGAAGTCCCAGAAGTCTCTTTTGGGTGACTGGGCTATGAACTAAGAACCAGTCTCCAAAGGAGTAAAAAATGAGTAGCAGAAATTATTTCAAGTGACTTAACATACAAGTTCCTAGAAACTGTGTATTATTTGACTCATCATCTGGGATTTAAAGAAAAATTCTGCAGCTGATATAAAAATGACCAGAATACTGCTGTTCCTGCCTATGCTACTAGAGCAGAAAAATAGTTTCAAGCATAAGAAAGGCAGAACTGAGTGCCAGAATATTCAGATATTCAGAGAAATTTTAGTGTACACCATCAAACACTAGCTGAATGGTTTGCCTAACTAAGCAATGCCATCAGTCTGCAATTCATTGACACTCTCCCATGCAGTTCTAGTGGTTTTCAGTGGATCGTGACAAGTGTCAGTGCTTGCCCTTGAAATATTAATGGCTGGATCAGGCTGCAATTCAGGTAGGAGGTCAGCTGTCCACCACTGTACGAGGAGTGCTGGGGAAGGCAGAAAGAATACAGTGGATCTTCCCACCTGATTAAATCCTCCTCTGTATATCAGCTATTTTTGCTAGTTTTCCTACAGCCTGTTGAAATATTACAGGACATCTATGTGCCCCAAGACCAGATTGCTTTGTTTTTGTACTGCTTCATCATCATGGTCCTTATTTATATAGGAAAGGAACGGCTGTTTTTTATATCGAGAAGCGTCAGCTGTTTGTTATTGTACTGACTCTATTATATCTAACTAAAAATCTCTGGAATTATTTGCTTGCTCTTAGTTCTTCCTCTCCCATATCAGCCTTCACTGAAATTCCTGACCCTAATCAACAATGTTCAGATGTAAGGATGAAAGGCACCTTATGAGAAGGATTAGCCATCTGATATGTGCGGAGGCACAGGACAACACACACAGACCAATGTGATCAGGTGAAGCCCACTTTACTAGAGCATCAGACATCATTTTATACATTAGTTACATCTGTACATGCGTTTAGCTATTTTACTATTGGTTGCACACATTATTCACGCACTGTTCACGCGTCTAGTTACACTTAATGATTGGTTATATCAACACTGTACACGCACATAAACATAAAACATAATTGGTTATACTAACTAAAACATACGAGACTTGTCTCAGTCTAATTGGTCAAGATAAACTGCCGCATTGAGGTTGTTTGTGCCAAGTTCTCTTTATCGTGGAATGTGCACCTGTGTTTTTCTAATTGGTATCTTTCTTATTTTTGTCTTCTGTTTATTCTGTTCAAGGCCTTCTAAAGGCGTCTGGAATGCTCTTGTGACCATTAGCTAAAAATGTTCCACAACAGATATGAGTCATTGGTGGTTTATTCTGGTACTTCACTTTTGGGGAACTCATCCTGTCTTCCTGGTGCCCTATCAGCCCTGTAAACTATTTCACTGATAATAAATTATTTCCTTTAAAAAAACACAAACATTTAACTAATTAAGTATGGCACAAGAATGGATGAAGCAAATATGTACTACAACACTTTGTCAGCTTCTTGGGAACTACAAACTGTCTTCCCCAATGCTATGTGCAATGCCATCCTAAATATCCCAAGCAAGAGGATCTGACTTTACCATGGGATATTATTCTAGAATATAGCAGCTATTGCCAGGAACATCTGACATCATTGTACATTTCTCTCTCCATACTTCTATGCTTTCTTTTCCAGGTATTAGTCTTAAAGTACACCACCACCAAGGAAAGAGAAGACCATTACTTTTAACAAATAATGGCACAATCTTGTGCTGTGCTCACTTTAGACAGCAGTGACCAGTTAGACTCTAGATTAAAGAGACTTCTTTCAGACTCCTTGATTCTAGATGATTGCTAAGCAGAAAAAAAAAAAAAAAAAAAAAGCAAGCACTAAGCAAAACAAGCAGAGAAAGAGAAATTAACAGAAGATCAAGGGAGCAAAGAATAGATCAAGGAAGAAAATACTAGGAAAGATCTGTTTAAAGGAAGGCTGAAGTTCCCAGGTAAAGCCCTAATGCACTGCTGGGATCAACAGAGCATGGCAAGAGGTTATTCTGGGAGCCAAACCCATTCACTGAGAGACTTCATTATTTTTATACTTATTAGAGCCAACTGAAGGGTATAAAAGGGATTACATGGCACAGCTGCCTACAATAGCTGAGAACAAAACTAAGTCAGTTCTAGTCTTGTCTTTCTAATTCAGCCTGCACTAGACAAAAGCCCCACTGTGAGCCTAGAAACCAGAAAGAGAATATTCATACCTTTCTCCAGTCATAAATCATACTGCTCATTTTTAAAAGTTCTCTATGACCCTCAGGTTGGCACCACTGTAAACCTATTTAGACTATGCAAGCTTAGACTTTGGCTCAAAATTAGCAAGCAAAAAGAAGAAACGTCTATCAAAACCTCATTCCGCACTCCCAAACTCAATTTGGTAAATAGAACCAGACATAAATCCTGAAAATGTTCTTGACTGGTTCTTTTTTATTAAATTGTATCACCCATGCAAGTCTGGGTTATCAGCTAGGCACACACACTAATAAAGAGGAAGAACTCTTACAGCAGCTAGAATGCGAATTAGGAACGTTATGCTTGATTTAGAGTTTGATGCAGAAGAAAGGATTTTACATCTGCATTACTGGCTGGATGCTTTTGCTTTGCAGCTAGGGTGGCATTCTTCAGTTCGGGAAGAAGAAAGTTACTGCCATGCTGTAGTTCCAGTCCACTAATTTGCTACTGCAAAGTGACACCTAGATACCCGCTGTTCAAGCATTTAATCCCTTTGCACCTTCAACTGTCTCTGTCACTCCCCTTGTGAGAGTCTTTGTGGCTTCTAAGAGCTCTACAGTCTCTCTCTTTCCACTCCCTTCATGACTTTCTGGTCCATCCAGCTGTTCACTGTCTCCTAAAATCTCTCTCTTCTGGGGATAAATGAGGATAAAGATAATCTGCAGATCTCTTAAAATCCTGGAAGAAAGAGGAATGGTAGGCATGGTTTCCTTGACAGACTCTGGTCCCCCCCACAGGTTCATTTTGTTTTTTGAAAAAAAAAACCAACCCAACAAACCAAACCCAAACAGATTATTTGCCTTATTGAGAGAATAAGCCTGATTTCAATAGAAGGCCATAAAGACGGTTTGTAATTGTGTTGAAGATCTGGGTCCTGAAAGGATTTCTTACCAGATGTAAGAAGTAACTCTAGCTGATCTAGAGGACTGTGGACAGCAGTGAAGGAGCTCAGCCATTAGTTAAAGGTGAAGAAATATGCTGCCAATTGTTGGTATGGCCTGTGGCCTTATCTCCATCTTAGTCCTTTTTATGAACACATTGTCACAGACTTCTCATGGAACAATGCCACTGATAAGGGTTTGTCTTACCATCTTACTGAAAAAATGATAATCTCACACAGAAACTGTGATCAGACCTATCCTGTGAAAGTTTCATACATGCATATGCTTCTCAGTGTAGACAATAACCACATTATTATCTACAATTATAAACAGCTACCTTTTTTTTGCAGTCCAGTCCTATGACTTCTCACTAAGGTGCAGCTGAAACACAGTTTATAGTGGAATAAAGGATAGGCATCTTGCACTGAGCAGCATGCAGCAGCAAGGATTCTTGGCTATTTTCAAGACTACAAACCTTTGGGAACACAGTAGAGTGAAGACACTGACAAAAGCCTAAATATTTTGCCATAATAGTGTGATAAATGAATTTAGTCCCAAACAGGATTCCAATCAAAGTTTACAATTTATTAAATGAATAAAGGCAAGCAAACAGCGCTGGGTGCATCGCGAGTCTCTGCTCTACCAAGACGCACACTGTGAAAAACAACCCAGCTTCTTTTATAGTCTAACATTAGTTACATTGTGTCCTTCCAAAAGACTCTCCACCTCCTGGTTGTGCAGGTGCAGTAGTTCTCCTACAGACTTCTCGAACTCTCCTCATTGGCTGAGGGGTCTTCAGTTCTCCTAGAGACTTCTCAAACTCTCCTCATTGGCTGAGGGGTCTTCAGTTCTCCTAGAAACTTCTCGAACTCTCCTCATTGGCTGAGGGGTCTTCTATACAATGTGTCTCCTCACTGCTCCTCGCTGCTGGGGCATGACAGCAGACATCCTGTGCAACAGGCGACACCCTGCACAACACCAGCTGTGGCCATCAAAACCTAAGCAAGTTCGCAACAGACACCTGCCCCCCAACAAATGCATATAACAAATTGCTTACACACTGCCACTTCAATACACCCTCTATTCATACATACTAAAGATCACCCCGTTCGTAACCTCGCTTAATACTATGATAAATGCCTCAGTTCTCCCCTAGGATCTCTTGTTTAACACTGCGCAGTTAACAACAAAACCGGTTTGGGGCTGGCAAAAAAGAACTATATACATATCATCTGTTTCCTCCTGGCCTGTGGTTATACAAGGACCGACAAAATGGTTACAGTGAGGGTCACATTTTATTATGCGGCCCTAGCATTGTTTATATTGACACGAATCAGATGAACACATTTCACAATAGAAAGCCAAAATTGTTTCTGGACAAACACCTGCCTGTTACCAAACAAATAGCTTGGCTATTAGAAGAACTTCTTGTATGGTGCAATGTACAGAGACTACTTCCTTTCTCTTTGCAAGTGTAAAAGATTGAGAGGACCTGACCATATGTAAACTAACAGATTTCTGTAAGCACTCTGGCAACTCAGAGGCAAGAAGAACATTAATTGTTTGAAAGCTGAAGTTAGAACATGTGAAAAACATGGAGAAAAACCAATTTAGTCTCTCCAAACAGGTCTTCCTGGAGTCCCTTATCATTATGGCCTAAAGCACTGGTGAACTGTGACAGTTTTATAATTGTTTTCAAACACAGAACATTGTCCAGCCATTTAGACTGACCTCTGAGATGACTGTTTGCGCAATATCAATCCATGAAAGGCTAAACTTAGATGCTGCAATAAACAGCAGTTGCAGGACCAGGGTTAGGCACAGGTCATTCTGTGCATTCCTATAGTCTTCAAATCTTAGGGGCAGAAAGGATCCAGTCTGGTCTCTGGCATGATTCAGATCAGCCAGATCTGCTTAAAATTAGACCCTGCTTCACTGAGCCAGTGGTCTTTGTGGAACTGCCTCCTGTCCTACTTCCTTACTCTAAGGGACATCACCTTTGTGGGTGGAAAAGGGTTGATTATCTCCCCTCAATAGAGCACTTCTTTTTTTAGGGAGCCCTGTTAATTATCCAACTTTTATAGCTGCAGAGCAATGGCAGCTGAAGCAGACCCAAGAGTCAGGTCCTACACACGTTATTAAGGATTCCTTTCAGGACAGGAAACCAGCTTGCTATTCCTCCATTGTTAATTCACTTTCCTGGGCGATGAAATGAGCTAAATGGCAGGTGCTGGCATGTGTAGTGGAAGTGTGTGTAGTAACAGGAAAAGTGGATGAAAGCTGCTACAATAAAGGAGAGAAAAAATTAAAAGAAGGAGCAGCGCCATGTGGACAGGAAAGAATTAAGCAGCAGATCTAGGGTGACAGGCATGATGCTGCTGTAAGAAAAGAGGAAATGACATGCTGTTCAGGATACATAAGTTATGCATAACCATAAAATGAGGATTGAAACAGCCTTCATTAGAATGCCTATGAGGTGAAGCAATCCCTATGGGACATAAGGATAACAAAGCAGGAAAAATAACTGGCAATCATTAAATACTTTTCACCACTTCAAGACAAATGATTTCCTATTTTCCAGATGCCACTTTTTTGAGAGCTTACTTGGCATAGGGAGAGACAGGTATCTACATATAAACCCTATGTAACAGCTAGTTACTAAATCCATCTGATACAAAGTCCATTTTGGAACCTATATTTTATATTAGGACACGTTAGAAACGGGCTTTACTCTGCTCAGAATGCCACACTGCGCTGAGTGGCGTATAGGACCTTCTAGGTGAAAATCCGCTGTTCTGATGTGAAGATTCTCTGCGTTTCCTAAGGATATTGATAACAGTAAGCAGAGTCTTTTCAGCCACGACTCCGGTTTCCCGGTGACACTTTTTTCCTCATTCCGGGGCTGGAGGGGTCGTTGGCCGGAGCAGCCAAGCCCCGGTCTGGGGCATCTCACACGCGCGGGCACTACGCCGAAGGCAGATGGGGAAGGCGGAAGGTGCAGGCAGCCGGAACGAAAGAGGGGGTAGTCAGCGGCACACAGAGCCCGATTCAATCGCGCTGGCTGCCTGCGCCCGCAGCCCCGGCCGCCCGCCCCCGAGGCGCCGCCGGGGGCGGGGGGGGGGCGCTGGCGCTGCGAGGAGGTCCGGCCCGGCCGACGTGACCGGCGCGGCGCCGCGGGCGGCCCCGCTACGTGCGGCCGCGGCCGCCGCTTCCTGAGGCCGCCGCACCGCCCCCCGGCCTACGTGAGCGCCGGCAGCCGCCCGGGCTGCCCCGCCGTGGGGAAGCTGTCAGCCGCCCTGCAGGGGCCCTCCCCGCCCGGCGCCTACGCCTCGCTTCCTGGGGCTGCCGGGAGGGAGCGAGGGGCGGAAGGAGGCAGCGACAGCAGCCGCGGGTGGAGGCGGCGGCGTGGGGCCGGTCCGAGGTACTCCTTAGCGGCCCTGGCACAAGCAGTCGGACCCCGCAGACGAAATCCGCACATGGTGCAAAGCTGGGATGTGCTATCCGTACGCAAGGAGATGGGCATCGCGCAGGAAGAAACGATGGCCTGCGGAGACCAACATAATAGGAATGGAATGAGTCCAAGTCCATACGTTTAGGGATGAATAATCACAGTTTATGCTGCTATAAACTGGGGCATCGTCAATTTGGAAGCAACTGTGAAGGAGGGATGCAGGCTGTGAGCTGCCACTGATGCAGCTGTGAAAAAAGGAAATGTGATCCTGGGTATTTCCAGTATGAAATGACACAGTAGAATTGCATTCAGGAGACCACAGCTGAGATGCTACATGCAGTTCTAGTTCAATCATGCGATTCTGGTCACTCACATTTAAATGCAGGTGAACTGGGACTAACATACCTGCTGAGAAGACTTAAAAGAGAGACAAAGAGAATGGACAACCTGTAAACCTTTGCAAAACAAAGACTGAGAGCAGGTACTTTGCATAAATACTTTGGGTGACTTTAGCCTGAGAAGGGACAAGAATTATGTAAGCTAAAGGGGAAGTGTTTACACAAAAGCAATCAGGGTGTCAATGGGTCACAAATATGTTTTGGTTGGAAATCGGGAGATTTTTTTTTTCCTGTAGAGAGTGATAGCCTGCAACAGCCTCTCTATGGAAGTAGGAGGGGGAAGAATACTGAATACTTAGCTAGCTAGAGCTCTATCAGTTCATGACAGAAATGATATATATATTTGCAGTAGCAGGGGAACTGGACTTCAGCAGTTCCAATCCAATCTTCTTTTCTTAAATGGGCCAGGAGTATCTAGATACCTGTATTGGGTTTGCATGGCAAGGTTTTGGTAGTGAGGACTACGGGGGTGGCTTCTGCAAGAAGCTGCTAGAAGCTTCCCCTGTGTCCAACAGAGCCAATGCCAGCCGGCTCCAAGATGGACCCACTGCTGGCCAAGGCCGAGCCCATCAGCGATGGTGGTAGCACCTGTGGGATAACAGATTTAAGAAGAAGAAAAAGTTGCTGTGCAACAGAAACTGCAGCCAGAGAGAGGAGTGAGAATATGTGAGAGAAACAACCCTGCAGACCCAAAGGTCAGTGAAGAAGGAGGGGGAGGAGGTGCTCCAGGCACCAGAGCAGAGATTCCCCTGCAGCCCGTGGGGAAGACCATGGTGAGGCAGGCTGTCCCCCTGCAGCCCACGGAGGTCCACAGTGGAGCAGATGTCCACCTGCAGCCCATGGAGGACCCATGCCAGAGCAGATGGGTGGCCGAAGGAAGCTGTGACCCTGTGGGAAGCCCGTGCTGGAGCAGGCTCCTGGCAGGACCTGTGATCCTGTGAAGAGAGAGGTCCATGCTGGAGCAGGTTTGCTGGCAGGACTTGTGATCCCATGGGGGACCCACGCTGGAGCAGTCTGTTCCTGAAGGACTGCAGCCCTTGGAAGTGACCCACGCTGGAGCAGTTCATGAACTGTCTCCCATGGGAGGGACCTCATGCTGGAGCAGGGGAAGAGTGTGAGGAGTCCTGCCGCTGAGGGGAAAGGAGCGGCAGAGCCAACATGTGATGAACTGACCCCAACCCCCGTTCCCCGTCCCCCTGCGCCGCTGGAGGGGAGAAGGTAGAGAAAATCAGGAGTAAAGTCAAGCCCAGGAAGAAGGGAGGGGTGGGGGTAGGGGGAAGGTGTTTTAAGATTTGGTTTTATTTCTTATTATCCTACTCTGATTTGATTGGTAATAAATTAAATTAATTTTCCCCAAGTTGAGTCTCTTTTGCCCATGATGGTAATTGGTAAGTGATCTCTCCTTGTCTTTATCCTGACCCATGAGCCTTTTGTTATATTTTCTCTCCCCTCTCCAGCTGAGGAGGCGGGGAGCGATAGAGCAGCTTTGGTGGGCTCCTGGCATCCAGCCAGGGTCAACCTACCACAATACCACAGCGATAAATCATGCAAATAAGTAAACACATAAATAGTAATGACATTTCTATTGTACTTATCCAGGGATCTCCAACAGCTATGCAAACACGAATGCCAGATACATATCTATCACTCAGTAAAAAGCTAGGCAGGTTTTATTAGCTTTATGTGGAGCTGGGAAGACTGAAGTATAGAGAGGCTGAGTATCTGGCATGAGTCTATTCCAAAGGTTTTATTTTCAGTGACCACAAAGATCCGTTGGGCTGAACTAGAAGCACACAAGCTCTGGAGTGCAAATACCCATGTAGAAAGCTTTCCTAGAGCAACAAGTAAGAGGTCTATACCTGCCTGCTTTAAGAACTGTCTGCTGCTTAAGACTGGATGAGGGCTCAGTCAAACTTTCTTGGGAGTGGCCTATGTTGTACTGTAATACAGTATTCTTTATATCCTGGGGATAATAGAAAATAACCAGAAGCAGCTATGTCAATTAGAGCAGCCTTGAAGTGGCTCTATATTTCACTTGAGGACATCACAATAATGGAAGAGTTCTCCCCCTGAGTGAAAGAACAGTATGACTGAAAAATAGGCCATGTGAATAAGTGGCAGAACTGAAAGAAAACCACAGTAACCCTAACTTCTCTTCTAACCACAGTGAATGCAAGTCTTCATTTACATTCAACCAGCAACAAAAATGAAAAAGCCAATTACTTTGCATCAGCCCTTGTTCACTGGCCCGTACTTCCCAGATATTTGTCCATGCTCTCAGCACAAGCCTGTAAATATAGGCAGTCTAGTGAAAAAGCAGACACTTGCCTTTGCTAAACTTGGCCCAGAAAAAAAAACCTGGCAAAACTCAGTGACACGCTTTTAAGAATTTATCAAAGGAAAAGTGTTGGTGTTCCTGTGTAGGCACATACCTCATAACAAAGGTCAGCTGTCAAAATGCTCATCTGCAGTAAGGAAAAAGATGAAGTCTGTCCCTGCTCTCGCGCAATCCTTTCTGTTTCACGCCCCAACGGTGTGGTCTCAGGCAGCGCTAAGACTTACAAATCTTCTCACCTAGAAACCATCACTCTCCCATTATATCTGAGTTCTGGGTTGAAAACATTTGGATACAGCAAATAATACATCTGTCTATAAGGGGTTCTCTGTTGTCTTCACTTTTCCCCCACAGGTTATTTTTCTGTTCCTTAAATACCCAGCTTCTTCCCTTAATCATTAGAAGAGCCAAGCAGAGCCCTAGCACCTTAACTTTCTTGCACTTCGATACTTGCAGCACTCAGTGGTAAGCTGAACTAAACCTTCTTCTATGATGCTGGATAAACCTTGGGAGTTGTCATGGTTTAAGCTCAGCCAGCACCACACAGTCACTCGCTCACTCCCCGCCCCCCCCACTTTATATACTGAGCATGACGTTCTATGGTATGAAGTAACCCTTTGGCTAGTTCAGGTCAGCTGTCCTGGTTATGCTTCCTCCCAGCTTCTTGTACACCTGCTTGCTGGCAGAGTGTGGGAAACTGAAAAAGCCTTAACTTAGGATAAACGCTACTAGCAACAACTAAAACATTGGTGTGTTGTCAACATTATTCTCACACTAAATCCAAAACACACTGTACCAGCTACTAAGAAGAAAATTAACGCTATCCCAGTCAAAACGAGGATGGAGTTTATCCCAGTTCTTTCATTGATTTGCTACAGGGTTTGTACAAGTGAGCTCCTTTGTGTCAGTTTTTCCCACTGGAAAAATAATAGTTCAGTTTAGTGTCATGATGTGTGAGTGCCTCCTGAGTCATGAAAGGCTGCCAATCTGCTGGAGAGAAAAGAATTCCCATGGAATGGCATCTGTTTACATGCAGTTTTATTACAGGTGAGTTATTGAACAGCTTCACCTCACAATTTTTGATACTATCTATTAATGTTTCTACAAATAAATCTCCATACTTCAATCCTTTACCTGGGAAATGAAATGGAAGAAATTAAAAAAAAACCAACAAACTGTAAGCAACCTGTTTTCTACAGCAGACATCAACATGGCTTTTCTTTGTTATTTTTCCTTTCTGTGAGGCATTCATCATGTTGACACAGCACACATGGCAGAAAAAAATTCTGGGCTGGACTCTCTCCCATTGATGTTGAGTCATGTACACCATTTCTAGCAACCACCAAGTGAAATGGTTGTGTAAACCTCCTCCCTGGACCTTTATAAATGATGCCAAATGCAAAGCACTGGACCATCGTATATTGTGTACTTTCTCACATATTCTAGGCTTCACATTTTCAATATACAGTATAATTTCCCCATATTTCTAGGCAGTAGTCATGTTTGTATTTAGGCCTGCATCAAACAATTCCATAAGCTCATGTGAGGCCAAAGCTTGTCTTAAATAACTGACAGGTATGAAAATCTATTTATTTGGAATTTATGAATGCTGGATAAGGTTATAAAATTGCTGTATCATGGAAAGGTTAAGGTTATAGTGAATCAGCAATTTGCTACCACAGCTGGTGTCATATAACTCCCTGAAAAGGGAAAAAAATCTGAGAGAGTCACTGACAATAATAGTCTTCCATTTAAATAGGACTGTCTTAGAAGAAATGTATGGCTGCCTTTGCACCCAGAGGTCTGTAAGAGCTGGGGGTGTGTTATGGAAAAATCCCAGCAAAAAAAAAAGGAACAAAGAGCAGGAAGTGGCTTTTGAAAACACAGATGTTAAGAGTTCAGGAGACTCAAAGGACCACACTTTGACCGAGGGAAGTCTTTTGACCATTGTATTGGCTGAAGGAAAAGATAACTTGTTTGGGAGACGGAGATGGGTTTTGGAGCATACACAATCTATGGCAGACTCCCTCTTGAGAGGGAAAGGGGCAGGAGAGAAAAACATGAAGCTAAGCAGATTCTCCATGTCACAAAGGAAGTAGGTGTGTGAAAGAGATGGGACACAGGAATATGGCTCTTACAGAGAGATGCAAGAACTCCAAATGTCTGCAGTGAAATCTTTCCACAGAAACTAAAAGGTATGTGTCTCCCTCATCAGCAGACTTGGTTTTTTACCCAAGAAATCTGAAAAGTTGTGGATCTTTGGTTTGTTGTTTTAATTTCAAGAGCTTGCTTTCTTCTGCCTTCCAATTTCCTGTACCTTCAGTCTCACTGTATTAGGATGACTGTTCTGAATTACCTAGTCTTGGCCAACAGCCCCGCCTGCAAACTACTCTCCAAGCAGCGTAACATTAGGGATAAGCTACACGTGTCTGTGAATAACCACCTACTCTGGCTGCATTTCCCTATGGAAAGCAGAATAAGTGCTGGGCTGTGATAGGAACGCAGACAGCAAGTTAAAATTGTAATAGGGAAGGGAGCACCTTCACATTAATGTCTTTCAGCTGGTGATTTCCTGGTGTGATGAGTGTGCACTGAAGCAAAACAGAGCACAGTTTAGGAGGCTGTTTCTTCAGTGTTGCCATGGGGCTGGAATGACCATAGCTACACCCTTTAGCAGAGGAAACTTCAGTTTTATCTTCACCTTGTGTAGAAAACTGAGCCCCAGTGCAGCCAGTACCAGTGACTGGGGAATGCAGCTTTGCTTGCAGAGAGCAAGCAGAGGGGGCAGATGGTCCTGCTCTGGCTCCCCTGTGCAACCCTCAGCCCCAGTGAAGATTGCCAAGCATCATCTCAGGTTTTCAGTGCCGACACACTGGGGACTGACAGGCAGTTCAGTGCCCTGTTCTCTGACTAGTGGCAACAGGAAGGAAGGAGAGGCACTACCTTAAGGAGTGGTTAGCTACTCGGTTTTTACGGACTGGCAGGACTGTACCCTCTGTAAGTGGTCAGAGGGTTAAAAGCAGCTCAAAGCTTTAGGGGAAAGATGATTTCAGAGACTTACACCAATGTCCTAGGGGGGTGGGGGTGGGGAACCCAAAATAACAAAACCAACAAAAAAGTGGTGCAGCTGCGCTTGCTTTTTCGTTATCTCCAGACTGGGCATTAGATTTTAAGAGAAACCATGGGAACTGGGCCACCAAATAAAATTTCTCATAAATGTAAATTAAAGCACATTTAATCACAGGTGCAAATCGTGCTTTTTAACTCTTCAGAGTACAGTTTAAGTTGTATAGATGTCTAAAGCATTTCTTGTGTAAGAGCAATAAGGCTTCTAGGTGTCTGAATAAATAAGGCATATTTGCCAATAATGACAGACACAAAAATTGAAGCCACAGGTTCTAAATGAACACATAATCTTTTCAGACATGTGAGGGCCATGTTAAACCATTATTTAAAATAGGCAATAGCTAATTTTTAAGGACCCTGTCTCTTGGTGACATTAGTCAGTCCTGAGCCATTGACTCACTCAGACTCTCTATCTAAACAGGAAGAAGCTTAGGTGCTTTCTCTTTTCAGCTATGAAATGTAAACATTTTTATGAAGGCAGAAATTGTGGTTAACATGCTACATGCTTGAAAATACATTAAAAGTCTCATGACTTAGCTGACAGCAGCTGACAGGAAGCACAGGAAAACAGGAGCTCTTTGAAAGACATTAAATACCTACCTCGATACCAAAGGTATGTTTCTCTATACCGGTTATTCAGCCACGAGGTCTCAGAAGACAAAGCCAAGTAATGCCTCTTCACAAATCAGCAGAAAGCCTGTAGTGTAGTAACCTCATCTGAAAGATGGGAAAACAGCCTAGTTTAGAGAAGGGACAATATGTGCCTTCTGTCTATTAGGTGAGTGTCCTAATCCATAGGGTTGAGATAAAGACAGTTTAATAGGACAGAAAAGGAAGGAAAAATAATAATTATGATAAAAGAATATCAAAACAAGTGATGCACAATGCCATTGCTTACCACACACTGACCAATGCCCAGCCAGTCCCCGAGCAGCGGGCTGCCACCCCCCAGCCAACTCCCCCCAGTTTTATTGTTCAGCATGACATCATACAATATGAAATATCCCTTTGGCCAGTTTGGGTCAGCTGTCCTGCCTGTGTCTCCTCCCAGCTTCTTGTGCACCCCAGGTCTCCATTGGCAGGGCAGTATGAGAAGCTGACAAGTCCTTGGCTTAGTGTAAGCACTGCTCAGCAACAGCTAAAACATCAGTATGTTATCAACATTATTCTCATCCTAAATCCAAACCACAGCACTGTACCAGCTACTAGGAAGAAAATTAACTCTATCCCAGCCAAACCCAGGACAAATAGAAATGCTAAGAGTGGTATGAATGGGAATTGTCTGGGTGTGGAAGTACTGCAAGTGACACAAGGTTGAAAAAGGACTATAGGAATGGTTGTGTTGTCAGTACCTAGATTAGCAAGTCATGAGGGCCCTGGCATACATATATGTGCAACTTCTCAGAACACCCATGTTGAGAGACAAAGGGCAGTAAATCCTGATTACTCATAGAGTAAGTGGGACAGGATGGACAGACTGATCAGTGTCAGCTCCAAAAGACTACAAAAAGGCATATGCAAAACCAGCACATGGTCACCAACCTGCCAAGGACATAGATGTGAGGAGGACTCAGTAGCTGATGTCGCTGTCCTCTGCATCATTGCCAGGAATCCTGGCCAAACTGCCTCAATACATATGTTTTGGTGCCAGTGTGCTGGGCAGACTGCTTGAACACTTGTACACACACCCCCCTCAGTGCCTGACTGCTCAGCAGGTTGCTTGGATGCACACATCCTGGTGCTTGTAGGTGGTTGTGAGAGCGTGTATGTGAATGAATGACATCTGTTTTGTTTCAGGTTTTGATTTTACAATAAAATCATCTTCCCCTCCTACAGGGTCTGCCATTGAGATTTGCTACACTGTTAATACAGTGTTGCAAAATTTCCTACACTGGGTATTTCTGAAAATTTAGACCATATGGCTTTATGGTCTTAAGTGACCTTCAGAATTTAATTTTTGTGTGTTTGTTTGAGTTCACAAAGTGATTTACATTTAAAGAGTTTAAAAGGGAAAGTTAGATCATTAGTTTTCTTTACCGCCACTGGTTTAGACAACGCTTAAGCAATCCCCAGGGGTGATGCCGAGTACTGTAACTATCGAGTCGGGTAGTAAGAATGAACGCAAATTGAGGCCTGTGTGGTTTTAATAATGTAGAGAAAGATCTGTGGCCACCAAGATGCTGCAGAATACAGTTTGCTGAGCAAATAGAGAGACTTGTTGACTATAAAGCAAAATTCAGGGGTGCTGTGTGCACCGTTGTGGCTTAAATTAATGACAGAAACTCTCTTAGTCAAACATGGAGTTATATATACATATGTGTGTGTGTGTACATATACACACCCATATGTATAGGCATCAATAAATACGGCTTTTACTCACCAGAGTTAACAAAGATGCCAGTAAGCATAACCATGACTCAATGCATACCTCTTAGTCTGTGTTTGAAAGGATATTAGCAGGGCAATGAATAACTGATGAATTTGAGCAATCTTGAATCCATGGGGTTTTTAATCCTTCATAAAATATGGTATATTACACTGTAGCCTTCTTCTGACCTTAAAATGAGATTTAAAAAGAGAACTGACATACATCATTTCAACCTTTCTATTTTCCCCATGTCATAACTGCTGGATGTCAGATTTGTTAAGGTGGGTAGTAGTCTGGCCTCAGGACTACAGTACCTGAGCTTGGATTTTGCTTATTGCACTGGCTCCTTTATTTGTCCACAGACTAGTCATCTAAGCCAAAGTTTCAAAATCATCAGCCTAACACTCGTATTGCACTGTCATTAGCGCTCAGATACCCCTTTGTGACCTTTGATCCAAAATCACAAGCTCAAATTCAGTCTTGCCTAAGCAGAGCTCTGATACTTACAGAGAGCTCATTCTTGTGCTGCAGGAGAGCTTGGTGGCATTATTCAGTGGCAAGCTCTTGTATCAGAGAGTGGATGTATAAGGCAGAGAGCATGTATCAGGATTAAGATCAGAAAATCTAAAATTAAGCAAATTATTTTGCTGAGACTCTTTTATCAGATGCCACTGTTAATGGCACCCCTACCTGGATGGCAAGACATAACACCTTCCCAGGAGAAACACATATTTTTCCAGGCAACTTCAAAAGTCTGAAGGCTAATCTGTGCCCTGCGTCACTGCTCTTACACCAGACCAAAATGACTCAGCACCTCCTGTTGCTTTACAAAAGCAAACCCAAATCTCATGTGGAGTCCAGAGGTGGTATTTTTTTCTGCAGTTGTCTCACAGCAGCAGCTAATGGTGAAGACTGTCTGCAGTGTAATAAAGCTAACAGGCAGGCTGTGAGGCGTCACTCCTTAAAGTACCATAGGCTCCTATAAACCTCATCAAGTCATTCAAATGCGGTGTCCAAACCCATTCATTTCTAAAACAGATCCTGATTCAAATCTCATTTATCTCAAAATATAGTAAAATATCAGTATGTTTTGGATTAACTACAATTTTTTAAACAAAAGATAAAGTCATTTTAACTATAGACTTTGTGCATATGTGTGTGTGAAATGTATACATGGGCTAAAAAATTTGAACTCTTCTATACAGATTTAAAATGTTCTTTCAGCAATGTTTTTTCACTTTTATCATAACTTTATGGCTCTCAGGAAACCCTTTTTTCCTATTTCCATTTCAAAAAGAAACTCACATTGGAAAATATATTAAAAAAGGAACTGCAAAATAATTGGCATATTTCGACCAGCTCATCTAAGAACACTGCAGATTTTACTTGGGTATTTCCTGCCTTGAAATCTGTTCTGGCATCATCACGCAGAGATAAGTAATCTGCTGAGAGTACCCTCTGCTCCAAGGGTCCCTCTGGGCTATGAAGAATTGGTGTAGGAGCTCCCCATCGGCTTTTCTCCCAGCTCCAGCATACAGGGAAGATCAGGAGCATAGCTGGTAGGCGCTAAGCCCTGGGTAGTCTCTGCTTCACAGGACCTTAAGAGGCACAGCGCAAATTACGCTGGTCCTGAGGAGGCTCCGGCTCACAGTAAGAGTTGTTGCGGCCCCTGCAGGACTCCAGAGTATGAACCCAAAGGTAACTTCAGCTAATTTTGCTTCCGTGCCTGCAATCATTCCCCTCCTGCCTGAATTGCAGGAACTGGGTAACTGACCATAAGATCAGTTAGGTCCTTTGTCAGCACTAGACTATAGAAGCCCAATTTCTTTAAATTTTTTTTCACTGTGAATGCTGGATATACAAATCAAAACCAGTACTGCTGGCTTCTAAGGATTTTATTGTAAATCACTGTCCTGGTTTCAGCTGGGATAGAGTTTACTGTCTTCCTAGTAGCTGGTACAGTGCTATGTTTTGAGTTCAGTATGCGAAGAATGTTGATAACACTGATGTTTTCAGTTGTTGCCAAGTAGTGTTTAGACTAAAGTCAAGGATTTTTCAGCTTCTCATGCCCAGCCAGCGAGAAAGCTGGAGGGGCACAAGAAGTTGGGAGGGGACACAGCCAGGGCACCTGACCCAAACTGGCCAACTGGGTATTCCATACCATGTGACGTCACGTCTAGTATAGGAACTGGGGAGTGGGGGCGGGGAATCGCCGCTCGGGGACTAGCTGGGTGCCGGTCGGCGGGTGGTGAGCAATTGCACTGCGCATCATTTGTACATTCCAATCCTTTCATTATTGCTGTTGTCATTTTATTAGTGTTATCATTATCTTTATTAGTTTCTTCTTTTCTGTTCTATTAAACTGTTCTTATCACAACCGACGTGTTTTGCTTCTTTTCCCGATTTTCTCCCCCATTCCACTGGGTGGGGGGGGGAGTAAGTGAGCGGCTGCGTGGTGCTTAGTTGCTGGCTGGGGTTAAACCACGACAATCACAGCCACTAGTCATGTGATTACACAGTTACAAAATAAACACTTTCAAGTTTCCAGCTCTCATAATTATGAAAACTCCAGAACAGGACTTGAAGCCCAGAAACCAGATGTCAAGCTTGTAAGAGCTCTAAGGCTCTTACTTGCTTAAAAAGAAAATTCTCATGAGTTTTAAGCCAATAATGATTTTGAAATCTAAGTAATGATTTTTGAATACTTGGGCTTAGCAAAGATGGGGCAACTACTGATTTTGTAGCACTAAAATTATTGTGGGTGCAGTTCTGAATACAGTTTTGGTGCATACACTGTTCTTTGAGAAGCACCCTGTGTAACGGAGAGGAAGAAGAAATAAATATTGTGCAGTGGTTTTTATGGCAGCTGCCCTTTTTTAAACTGAATTTTGTGGAACATGTTATAACAATAGCAGTTCTCATTGTAAAAGTTGCAACTGTCTCAGGGAGGCACTAAGTCTGAAATGCTATCTTTGTATGAGAGTTTGTCAAAGTCTATTCTTTTCTTTCATTTTAATAGATATTCTTTACATCTCAGTTTTTGCTTGGCTCCCTTCTGTCCTACTACTTCTGCAGCACTGCAGAATCTCAGGATCATAACAGGGAGGAGATCAAGACGAACCGCCGAGGAAGATGACTGACCTGGCTGAACAGGGATCTTTTGCTAGGGCTCAAGAAAAAAAAGGACAATTTATCATCTCTGGAAGAAAGGTCAGGCAACTCAGGAGGAGTACAGGGATCTTGTTAGGTCATGCAGAGAGGAAATTAGAAAGGCAAAAGCTCAGCTAGAGCTCAATCTGGCCACTATTGTAAGGGACAACAAAAAATGTTTTTACAAATATGTTAACAATAAAAAGAAAGCCAAGGAAAATATCTGTCCTTTAATGGATACAGAAAGGAACATTGCCACCAGAGATGAGGAAAAGGCTGAGGTACTTAATGCCTTTTTTGCCTCAGTCTTTAATAGAGAGACAAGTTATTCTCAGGGTACTCTGCCCCCTGAGCTGGAAGGCAAGGATGAAGAGCAGAATATACCTCCCTTAATCCAGGAGGAAACACTAATCCAGTTAGTGACCTACTATGCCATCTGGACACTCACAAATCTATGGGACCAGATGGGATCCATCCAAAAGTACTGAGGGAACTGGCAGAGGTGCTTGTCAAGCCACTCTCCATCATCTATCAGCAATCCTGGTCAACAGGGGAGGTCCCAGAGGACTGGAGGCTTGCCAATGTGACTCCCATTTACAAGAAGGGTTGGAGGGAGGATCCGGGGAACTACAGGCCTGTCAGCTTGACCTCGGTACTGGGTAAGATTATGGAACAGCTTGTCTTGAGAGCGCTCACATGACATGTGCAGGACAAGCAGGGGATCAGGCCCAGTCAGCATGGGTTTACGAGAGGCAGGTCCTGCTTGACCAACCTGATCTCCTTCTATGACCAGGTGACCTGCCTAGTGGATGAGGGAAAGGCTGTGGATGTTGTCTACCTTGACTTCAGCAAGGCCTTTGACACTGTCTCTCATCACGGCATACTCCTTGAGAAGCTGGCGTCTCATGGCTTGGACAAGTGTACTCTTCGCTGGGTGAAAAACTGGCTGGCTGGACGAACCCAGGGGGTTGTGGTGAATGGAGTTAAATCCAGTTGGTGGCGGGTCACAAGTGGTGTTCCTCAGGGCTCGGTGTTGGGGCCCGTTCTGTTTAATATCTTTATCAGTGATCTGGACGAGGGGATTGAGTGCACCCTCAGCAAGTTCGCAGATGATACCAACTTGGGAGGCAGGGTCGATCTGCTTGAGGGTAGGAAGGCTCTACAGAGAGATCTGGACAGGCTGGATCGATGGGCTGAGGCCAATTATATGAAGTTCCACAAGGCCAAGTGCCAGGTCCTGCACTTTGGTCACAACAACCCCATGCAGCGCTACAGGCTTGGGGAAGAGTGGCTGGAAAGCTGCCCAGCAGAGAAAGACCTGGGGGTGCTGGTTGACAGCCGGCTGAATATGAGCCAGCAGTGTGCCCAGGTGGCCAAGAAGGCCAACGGCATCCTGGCCTGCATCAGAAATAGTGTGGCCAGCAGGAGCAGGGAGGTGATTGTTCCCCTGTACACGGCACTGGTAAGGCCACACCTCGAGTACTGTGTTCAGTTTTGGGCCCCTCACTACAGGAAAGACATTGAGGTGCTGGAGCGTGTCCAGAGAAGGGCAACCAAGTTGGTGAGGGGCCTGGAGCACAAGTCTTATGAGGAGCAGCTGAGGGAGCTGGGGTTGTTTAGTCTGGAGAAAAGGAGGCTGAGGGGAGACCTTATCGCTCTCTACAACTACCTGAAAGGAGGTTGTAGTGAGGTGGGTGCTGGTCTCTTCTGTAAGGTGGCTGGAGATAGGACGAGAGGAAATGGCCTCAAGTTGCAGCAAGGGAGGTTTAGGTTGGATATTAGGAAAAATTTCTTTCCTGGGAGGGTTGTCAGACATTGGAACACGCTGCCCAGGGAAGTGGTTGAGTCACCATCCCTGGAGGTATTCAAAAAGCACGTAGACAAGGCACTTCAGGACATGGTTTAGTGGGCATGGTTGATGGTTGGACTCAATGATCTTGAAGGTCTTTTCCAACCTAAATGATTCTATGATTCTATGATTCTATCACTTCCGTATGAAATAAGGTGGTTCAATAAATCTTGAGTCATGGTTGACCAAAAATATCCAGTTTCCCTTCTGTGGGTACATTCACAAACTGCACATAACTTCTAAAACTTATGCTCTTTACCTCAACTTGCTTCAAACTTCAGGGTAAGGGACATCTCTTGACTATCACAAAAGTCCTCATTGGGCTGTGGTTTTTGAAAAAGATGAAACTGAAGAAATTCTATAAATGTTGCCAAACAGACTGCTGCTATCAAAGGCACACATCATGGTTAAAGCCACTGTTTTCTCTCTAGCTCTGTGTTAGAAACACAGGTTTGGTTCTTAGCAATAACTGTTCATTCAGAAGGGCTTAAACAGTGGCAACACTGGATCAGAAGACTGGATGGTTTTGGACAATTTCAGCAGATGCTAAGAGCCAAATGGTCAAACATGGCAGTAAGACACATTTTTGGAGAGAAAACTTAGAGAACAAAGCCTGAAAGAGTGAGTGCTCCATCTGCTTTCACACTTCTTTGTGACCATCACCACCTAAAAATGCTATGCTGCAGAGACCATTTACACATGGTATATCAGATGTTGATAATTTTATTTTTTGCCAGGCAACTGCATCAAATAATCAGTTAATAATAAGCAGAAGTAAATCTCACATGAGTATCTAACCACAAATTCCTGAGGACTAGAAGTATAGTCTTACAGATCAGTCACTTTCCTTCTTATGTATAGATATTCACTGGACATAACATCAGCTAATGTGTCCCAAGAAAGAGACACACTCCTGGAATTGACACAGTAACACAGTGTCTTTGATTTTCCTGTATTTTTTTCTGGTACATACCTTTCAAATTTAGAGTTACCTGGTACAATTTTAGCAAGGACAGAAAGTTGGCTACTTTGCAGCTCTCAGTCACTGCCAGCCACTAATGTAAGAATTAGATGAGGAGAAATATCTTCTAGTAAACCACCATTCTTTCTGACAAGAATGGCATTTCTCTAAACATGCTTTGTTTTGAATCCTTTTAAAGGTTTCCAGTGTTCCAAAAGCAAAACTCCTTAAATTGCATATAGAACAAATGAAAGTTTCCGAAAGAACCTTTGGAAGAAACGTGCATCTTTCTTTTCAAGAAACTATTTCCACCTCAATCTAAGAATAATTGCAACAGCTTTTGAAATTCCAGGATAATTTCCTTCCTCTCGTGACAAAGCATGGAATAGGGAATAAGTGGGACACCATCTCCCACATAGTTACTATTTCTTTTCCAGTGACTAAAGAATGCAGGGCTAAAGCCTACTGTGATGCCTAAAAAAAGAGCTGATATTTACATTGAGCACTGCCTGGCGGAGGAACTCCTGGTCCTGGACAAAGAGCACTTACTTAATCGTCTTGGTACCACCTTGGTTCTTTGTGGACCCTAGTCCTTGACCTCTGGTCAACTCTTCAGCAACTTCAGCTCTCTTCTCTTTGTCACCAGTTGACTCCAGTGAAGTCCATCTGTGAAGCCTATAAAGCATGGACTTCATGTGATGAATGCATCTGCCAGCACCAGTTTTCGGTGCTGAGCCTTGGCAGCCACAAGCAACTTAAAGTCACAGTGTAGTGGCTCTGTCTCTGTTCGGCATTCACCCTGTTACCCTGTATAGCATAGAAGGAAAAGCTTGGTTTGGTCTTTTACACTCAATGAGAGCAGCAGCATCTTATGCAGTACCTCTGCATTTTCAAGGACACTAGAAGATAGAAGTTGGTGGTTTATTTAAGTGATACAATGTGCACAGTACATACAGGAAGTGACATTGCTGAAGTTATCACTACAGGAGCATTGTTCTAATGCATTACCATCATATATATATTTATAAACCAGAAACATGGATGCTTTACCATTTACTGATATTTCTTTTTGGTTAAGCTTGACAATTGTATTAGGATCAGGGCCTAGGAATCTGTGTGTTTCCATCAGGGAGAAAATCTGCTCACATACAAGTGAAGCCACCTGCCTTTTGTGAAATTCAAGTGCAAACTCCAGTTTGTAAGTTGTATAGTTGAAGTTACACAAGTTGCTAACATAGTCTTGATGTGTCGCTCTGTGATATTTACCTTGCTCATCAAGTTCTTTCAAGTCAGAATGGGGAAGAGTGCAAACACTGCAGCAAAAGGAAATAACGTGAGGAAAACTGCCTGGGTTTTTGAAGGAACCCACTGCAGTATTAGGGAAACACTGGGAGGATAATGACTTTTCTGTCCTTTGGTGTGATTAAGAGCATAAACACTCTGGGTTTAAGGGCACATTGGTAACTCAGATGCTCTGGTATTTGAAGCTGTAGGATATATGTCAGTTTAAATCCAGATAGCCAAGGATTAGTATCAAGGCTTATTTTAAAACAGAAGCCACACAGGGTTAAAGGAAATACTCGCTTTTCTTCTCATACAGAGAAGGTGAAAATAACTCCTGGAGAGCTCAAGATTTATGCATCATTTAAGTCCTGTTCTGATGCTGCTAAGTGGAGTATTGCGTGTGCCTCGGCATAAAGGTGACCTTAACCCGGCAGGAGTACCCCAAGGTGTTTATCTGGTCCCTGTCAAGACATGTAAGAGAATTGAAAGTGTTTCTAAGGGCAGATTGATAGCACCAGCAAGAACCTGATTAGACTCTCCAAGAATTCTCCAAGGGTTTTTTGGCAAAACCAACCAAGTATTTTATTTAAATATTTCTTGAACCCGGTACTGTGTTACATAAAAGGTATTCGTATTATTTAAATGTCTTCCACATGACTATTTATAAATCTCGCTTCTAATCTAACCCTTTTAATCAAGTTCTCTCTTTTAAATTAAACCTCTACATTGGGATTATACAGTTTATTGCTGATTTATGTCCTAAATCACCAGCTTTCTACAGTCTTCCAGAATATGACACAGGAGACTGGCGTGCTGGAGTTTTTACTGGAGCCTGCACATCAGCAGATGTACAGCAGTCTTCACTGAACACATGCAGGTTAAACTCCCAGTAAGGTCAATAGCACTGTTCCCCTGTTGTTATTAGCAAAACAAAATCTCTGTCTCAGAGAGTTTAAATTCAGCTATATAAATTATGATCCTCTAGTCTGACTTACTTCTTCCAAAAGACTGGCCAAATAAAGTAACCCAGGAATTCCTATTTGAAGCCCATAGCTCTCCTTTGAAAAGCAGTCAAAATTCTAGGAAGGCATCCTCTCTTGTCATAGGGGCTATGAACAACAGGGAATTCAGTACACCCAATACCCAGCTATCCTTCACTGTTAAAAACATGCAGCTATAGCTTGAACTGTAGCAAGACTTTCAGATACCCATAATAGGTTAGTTCTCTCACTTCTAATTTTTGGAGTCTTCCTCACCCCCTTACCTTGGGGTTTATTGCCAGCCTATTGCCTACACAAAGGCAAGCTCCTTTTATTTTTTTTTACCCCTTAGGGAAATTTTATTTTGACCAGCAATTATGACACTTAATAAAGGCACAGAATCTAGGAGCTCTGGATAGCTGTGACTCCTGGGACGCTGTGGGAGCAGAAAGAGTACATTCATGGCTATGAATGGCAATGCCTGGCATTCAAGCTACCTTTCCAGTTACCACTGCCCTCTACTTCTGCAGATCCAGAAAACCCAGGGTCTGTGGGGAAGCAAGCAGGAAGGAAGACACCATGCATGTTCAATCCCCAGCCTTTTGTATCAGCACAGAAAACAGTTACAGACTAGTTCCTCACAGAGACAAGAAAGCAGGATCAGTACATTGCTATGGGTCTGAGGGACAGATAAATGTCACACTTAAATATTCATTGAGGACATTTAATGATTTAGCTAAAAATATGGCATCACACTGCTTTAGTTCAACCAGTGCAGCTGTGTGTGTATGTGCATACTCTGTACTAGTCTGGGGGAAACTTCACCAGGATAAGCAAGGTTTAAAGGGACACATAGTTAAACTGGTGCAACATCATCCTTCTAATGAAACTGATACATTTCCTCTGTGTAATGAACTGGTTTTAAGACTGCACTGCCTTGTCTGCATCATCATTTACACCTACAAGAAAAGGGTACCAAATCAGCAGAGGAGATACTTATTAGATCAAAAGTTCCCAAGGCGACTCTGCAAAATCAAGGCTGATCTAATAATGCCTTAATGTCTTTCCTGGTAGGTTTCTTATTTTTAAAGCAATCCAGGAAAGGGCAGGGACTATAGGTCAGTATGATTGATCTCCATAAGCCTCTGACTATGGGGGTAATTGCTTATTTGACATGTTTCTCTTTCCATCCAGGTTTCTTAGCTAAGCAAATTCCTCTGTGTAAATAATCTCTTCAAATGACATAGGGACAAATACTGTCCAGCCTGTACTCTGTTATGCAAGGTGCCAGCAGTTCTAGGACACTGTATCTGTGGATCCCAGTGAAATGAAATCCTGTCCAAGAGTCCATATGACTACTACCATCTAAGCACAGTGAAGGTCCTTGCTGCTTCCTCCAGTATAACAGCACTGCAGTGACTCTAGGAGGCGGTGATACCCTGGTGTCCTGCCTACCAGAACAGTTGACTGCTACCCAGCTCAGTAAGCTACAGTCCTCAAAGGCTGTCAGCCTGAAAGAGAGCGAGCACTGAATGCTGAAAGGATGCAGCATTTCATGGATTTACCCTTGAAACATGGAGGGATCAGGCTCCAGCTGTGACACACGCATATAATGTGCAGGGTCTGCAATTGCTCTGCAGTTCACTGTTACAGGAAGTGTCAAGCTATGGAAAACAGAAGGCAGGAAGGGGTGAAAATGGGCTGAAGGTCTATTTCATTCCTTCTGCCAGATCCCCTGCCAAACATACTATGCCAGAAAGGTCTAATTCCTGTTCTTTACTACTTCAAGGTCTGCCATCTGTGGCATGGGCATGGAGGACTATATGCTCCACAGATAGCTAGATAGCTAGCTGTGAATAAGCAGAGATCATATTTATCTAAGAACTCCCCTTCCTGACTAGCCCCAATGGCCTATCCACAATGGAGTGCAAATTCTTGCCTTGCTGTCTCACTTTATCCTCAGGAACAGGGAGTCCAGCACACCTGTATGTTTTGGGGTAAACAGAGGCCACAGTGCCACTCACAGACACAGGAGAGGAGCTAGGATCTGTCACAGTCCGTTTGGTTGTCAGCTATATTCTGATACCTAGGAGAAACATTATCCCTTGCTTTGTAAGAATAAGCTTATTTGCTCAAGCTTTTTATATGAGACACAAATCTAATGCTGTCTGCTTTAGTTGTTCTGCAAGGCAGGAAATCTGCAATCTCTCACTGAAATTATAGCAAGTCCCATATTTGCTGTGTATATGTTATGTAAGAGTTACTATTCTGGGCTGTGCTAAATTTAAAAGAGAAATCTATCAGGGACTACTACCAGCAACTTGGGCATTGAAATGTTCAGGAGGATCTCCTGCTTTGTTTAGGCAGATTGTGAGCAGAAAAGCAGAGTTTAGAAGCTTAACTTAATTCTCAGTTCAAGTCAAAAGAGAAAATTGTAAAGCCCAAGACAAATGGTCAATGATACTGTCATTTAATCTACTCCCAGAATAAAATTTCAGTTACAGTGACACATAACATTTATAAGGGGGCATATCCTGAGGCCCTTCACCAATAAATTAAATTCCTCAACTAGACCGGCTGGGGGGGGGGTCTGGTGTGTAAGTGATATGAAACCATGGATGGTCTACACTCAAGCCAGATAGGCTTACTGGAAACTTGCAAAAATAAGCTTTCTTCATTCCTGAACGTTCATGGCTTAGGTGGGGCTCACACAGAGACCTTGTACTGCTTTACCTCCTAAAAGTGATTTTTAACTACTTTTACATAGTTATAAGTGTCAAGTGAATGCAACAGAATATGTGTTAGATTGTTTGATGCTTTCACCCTAACAGCATTTTACTAAATAACAACATTTTGATAACTACTTAATTTACCAGTGCTAAGAAAATTAAGAAAAAAAATGAGCTAAACACTAAGAGCTAGATTTTCCAATATTTACAGGCACCTAAATGTACTGCATAAACCTCTAGAAACCTAGATGGTTTGATCAATGTTCGTAACACTGTGAATACAGACTGTCTCTGAAAACTTTTCATTCAATGATATAGGACAATGGATTGCAAAAAGGCCTAAATAACACTTTTTAGAAATCTTCAGCGAGAAGGCGGGTAAAGTGAGACTCCCCAAGGGATGATGCTGTGACAAACAGGTCAATACCTGAAACCATGACTTATCCCACTTTGCTATCTACCCTACTCCAGGCCAATCTCATTCAGTTCAAATCCAGCTCCGAAGCATATGTAAGCCTTCAGAAGTTGCAGGAGCTTTCTCTCCAGTGTTACCTGAGCTGCTCTGTGCCTGCTGTCTGTCAGTGTAGCCCAGCAGAGGGGGAGGCCCGTTCAAAACAGGGGGTAAATCAGCTTTCTCAATCAGCCTTAGGGTGACACCACCAACCACCACCACCATTTGAGGAATGATGGTGCTGGTCAACAGATTATTTTTCTCAAATGCGTGCTTGCAATTCAGTGTTTTACTAGAAAACACATCACAGGCCAGGCTCTAAGTGAAAAAAGGTGCCTGAGGATTTTAAATCTTGGTGAAATGCTGGAAACTATATTTTCAGCCATGTGCATTTAGAAGGACTTAGGTGTAGGCTCACCCTGAACAGGAATAATACATATTTATCACCATGATATTTTACCTGTTAGTAACTGGTGTGTTGTAGTGTGAGAAGCAGTCCTGTGCTGCTGATGTGGTTTCCACTGGGAACGTGCTTTCTGATACGCTGGGAAGGAGCTGGGGCTCATTGAGACACCCCAAAATCCTCACACTGGGGTGGCAGCTCTCTGCACCGCTGTGATTCTCCACCCGAGCACACACGCAGCACAGGGAAGCATCACAGGGAAGATGCTGAAGCTGTTGGCCGCTCGCTTGCTGCACTGAGAAGCAGGCAGCCCTACAACACTTTGAAATGCTTTTATTTCCCTCCATAACAAGGACAACGGCTTCATCAGCCGGCCCCTCTCCAGGGGCTGGCGGCGCTGCGTCCCTCCTGCCTGTCTCCTGGCACCAGCCCTCAGGGACCACAAGATGGCGCCGTGCGGGGCAGGAGGCTCCCAACATGGCGGCCGCGGCAGAGCTGTATAGCGGGAGGTGGGAAGTGGGTTAACCCCTTCGATATTGCTGAGCATGCTCATTTTTCTACGAGCAGGCTTCTTCTCTGCCTCGGAGAGGCCTCCTGACAGTTCTGGCTGAAAGCATCCCAGAACCTCGGATGTGAAAGCTGGGGCCTTTGGCGGGGATGAGCTAGGATAGACAGTGCCATGGCCATGGTGAGGGCTGCATGGGACCCCCTGCAGGGGCAGCTCCCAGGACGTTTGGTGACTGCAGCTGCTTTTCAGGTCCCTAGGAAAAAGTCGAGGCCAAACGCGGCCTCCCACACGGGCTTGCGCCCTGTGCGTCTCCAGCAGCACCTGTCAGTCACACACCCAACACAGAAAATGGCAAGAAACGAGCTGGCTTTCTGCCCTAGAAGCTTAGGAAGGAGAAAAGGACCAAGCAAACAACCCCAAAATACTCCAGTGATCTCCTGCAGCTCTGCAGAGCCTGAACCCCTGGAGGTGGTCTCAAGTGCCATGGAGGAGAGGCACTGCGCTTGCTGGGGTGCCCAGTCACCCAAGAACGCACCAAAGGACTGTAAGACCCTTGTTTATGGTCAAGCAGTAGTACCTAACACACACACAGAGCTCATCTTGTCCCCAGATTTTCAGTTTGCATTTTCTTTCATTTAAGAAACTGAATAATCCTATGAAGGTCTTTAGCAAAGTCATGTAACAGCTCAGCAACAAAGCATGGCTCAAGCAGCAGGCCACCAAGCTGCTGGCTCTTTCGGGAATGCTCACGCTTCAGCTGGGATAATCAAAATAATGGTTACCACAACTAGTCAGAGCTTTTCAAGCAAAAGCTTTCTTGGAGCTGAAATCCAAACATGACTGCAACCCTGTTATCAAAAACAGAGAATTCCCATCCTGTTCTGATATGCTATCAATGTTAACAAGGCTAACTAGGATCTTACCTCTCCAAAGCGTTACCACTGCAATTGGTAGATTAGAATAACTGTCCCACACTTCAATCCAAAGAGAAGATTAGCAACATCAGGCAAAGAAAAAGAAGGTTTAGAGAAGGGTAGTTGTGCGGAAAATTCTTAATTTTCATCTTTGAACAACTCTGAAGCTGTATTGAAAAGTTTCAGGTCTGTAGTTTACAAATAGCTGCAAATTGCAGATGTATTAGTGAGAAAACTCTAAAAATTACAAAAATCCCTGCACTTGTAGAACACTTTTCATTGGGATAACTCAGCAAATAAGTGCTATTATCATTTCATTCAAGGCATAACTTGCCATGGGGGTCAATGCCAAAGCTGAGATTTTAATTTAGAACTTTTAACTCTCAGCCAGCCTCAGCTTTTGTCCCTGTGTAACAGTGCTGTGATAGAAAGTTATCCCCCCAGGCCTGACTGCACCTTTGGAAATTTCCAAGGTGGGATTCCCCTTTATGCTGAAGTGGTGTTTGGCTATCAAGAGAGCATCATCCCATGTCTTCCTCCCAGGACCCTCCTGGGACTTGCATGATGCAAAATCTACGCAAAAAGGAGTGGACAGGCTTAGGACACTCAGTACCCCTGGAAAATCTCCAGAAAATTAAATACTATTCCAGGCTGTTCCATCCTCCTGTGAAATCACCCTGCCAGAGCATCCAGAGTGGCTTCTGGGGCAGAGGCAGAGCAGAGATGACCTCCTCATTGCTGCAGCATCCTTCCACAGATCCCTGGAGGACATCTGAGCTTGCAGCAGCCCCATTGTCTGCAGAGTAATCCTGTGAATGGATCATGGAGGCATTTCTTTCCTCTACTGCCCCTCCTGCAAATTCTTCCTTAGGAAGGGAAGATCTAAGCCAATGTACTTGGAATTCAATATTTTTACCCTAATATTAACTGTAGTATGCTTCCCAAGTGGAAAAAAAGAGTTTTACTTCACTGCCACTGTTGAGCAGCTGCTTAATAGCCCATACAAAGTATATCTATGTATCCAAATTCAGGCTTCTCCTTTAAGTAATTTAAGAGCTAGCCTTCTCTAAATGCCTTCTGCTTATTTAAGTGCCAGCGCTGCCCTCATCACTGGGGAAGGAGGGGAGAAAGCCGAAATATGAGGTCATGTTCTAGTCACGTGACTGCTGCAGCATCTGTCAATTGTGATACAATTACTAAGCCATAACTGTGCATTTATGACATTCAAATCTGCTCAGCAAAGCCTCTCCTCTGCCTCTGGTGCCTTCACCCTTTCTGTACTTAGGGATCATTTTAAAAGTTGTCTAAGCAAACCTGTACCATGAATCACAAAGCATAAATTTTGGCAGTCGTCTGTTATACCAAATATTGCAAATCATATTCTAATTAAATCCTTTCCCTGTAAAAAGCTTCAGGGCAGTCTCTTGGGTGGGACAGTTTGGAACAGCAAAGTTAACCTCTGTGTTTCAGAATTGCTCTGAGCCTGCTAGTCTGAGCAGGAGTGAACGCAGTCTCCTGCCTGGAGGAGGTGGGGTTTGAGACTCTTTTTCCAAACTACCTGTCTGCATGATTCTCACCTCAGCTGCAGTGTGGCTGCGTAGGATATGCAATCACTGGGTAAAGTAGTAGGTTTTTTTCAGTGACTGTTTTATGACTACAAGAATAGCCAGATCTGTTGCGGGTTACGTCAGGAAGTGCAGCAGCACACCAGTGTTTTCTCTCTCTCTGTAGCCTGCCTTCTGTATTGAAGACTCAGAAGCATTGCAAGCACAGTGTGGACAGATTCCCGTTGTTTACGAGTTTCCATTTTTATTTGGTGAGCCATGGCAGAGAAGAATGGGTACTGACTGTATACTAGGTAAACCCCCAATTATTAGAACTACATATATATATTTAATTGCATAGGGTCCAGCAGCATCCTATTGGTTGCAAGTAGTAAATTCACCAGAACTGTACAAGTCCTTACAGATGAGCCCCTGTATGACACAGATTAATCACAATAAAAAACATATTAGCCAAACGCAGCATTTTTAGGAAAAATGTAAGACCATTCATGCCATACTAAAGTTCAGCTAGCTCAACATCTTATAATCAACAGGGGCCAAGGTCGATGCTCATGGAATGTTTCTCTCTGAAAAGTGTTTCTTCTTCTTGAATATTGTGGCACTTTTTGGCAAAGTTGAACAGTTTCCTGAGTCAGAGGTTGCATTTGAATCATCATATTTAATAGCTAAGGATGGAATCATCCTCCACAAATCTTTCCAATCTTTTTAAAACTCATTTATCCATTTTTGCTGCTGCAACAACTGATGGCTATATGTCCCACAACAGCATTAAGCACCATGTTAAAGCAATTGTTTTCTGTTTGTTTAAAACCTGCTGCCTGGTGATTTCCTTACATTTCAGTTCACATTTATCTCATATATTAAGCACCATAAAACTATTAGTCACATTTGATGAATTATAAGCTGATGCATACACATGACTCTCTCCCAACTCAGCAGAGAGTCAGAGAGAACAGTAAGCAAGCTATTTAACAGGTGGGAAGAAGGACTAGGATCTTTGTTAGCAGCATTTGGGCTGTCTCTGATGCTGGTACTGGTGATGTGGAAGATGAGCTGTACTCTGTAGCTACCCCACAATACCAATCACATACCCCCAAAAGACAGAAGAAATCTGGTAAAGGGGGAATGACAGAAGAAATCCGGTAAAGGAGGAATGCAGAACCTCTAAGGCTCTTGTAGCTGTTGATTGGAAAGGATGAATAAAGGAGAAAAAAAGGTCACCAACAATTCCCCTCAAAACCCTGAGTCCCTTCTGCTCCTGTGGGCGCATTGGAGAGAAACTAAAGATGCTCAGCTCTAAGCTCTTTCCCATATTCTCTAGCTTGAAGGAGGATGCTCACCCAGGTGGCAGTGAGCTGAAGGTTAGGGCAGGCTAAAGATCACAAGTAGATGAACATACTAAAGTATCTGGAGGATGTGTGGGCCAATAATGCTTCAGGATGGAAATGGCAGTCACTGGGAAATTTGTGATCTCTGAATACTTTTTACAGTGCCTACAAAAATTGGCAGAGGCTAATTGGTTAAGATAATACATAAGGGAGAGATTTCTGTGAATGCTGGCAAGGGAGAGGTTGAACAGGCCTTGAATACAATTTGCTAGCAAAATCCTTAGTGACTAACACAGCTCTGATACAAGTATCAATAACAGCAAGAATGAGACCATCCTTTACATAGCCAAATTTGAATCAGCCTCATCCAATGCTTTTATGTTTTAATTAGAATGGGTGGTATGAATGTGATGTTTGCAACCAACAGGGGACCGGAATTGTATCACATCCCTTGGCAGAAAATGGAATTGTATGTCTGTAGGCACTTGATACATGAGAAAATTCAAGAAAAAAGAACAGCAGAAAACAAGGAAGGGCTTCATATTCACTCCTAGGTATAGCTGTCTACTAGGTGGCATGTAAAATGTAGCTTGGAAGCTGAAGTCATCCCTGCAATATTTAATGAATTAAGAAGTGGTGTCAGGCCCATCTTCTCACTTTGGACTGTTAAGTGCAATTCAGGCTGCAGGCTGTGAGTTCTGATTGTGTCAGCTGTAACTGTTTGGTGTGTGCTCTTCTGTCCTCTGCTTTTCTCCTTGTTGTTTCTGACTCTTCTCATGCATTCTGCACCCCTGCAGCAGCTGGGTTTTTCTCAGGCTGAAATCTCCTTGAAGAAGGCAACATCTTACTGTAGGCCATAATACGATAGAGCCTCCAACTGCAGCAAGGTGTCCAGGAGTTGTATTACTGTGAATGCCTTCATTTGTATATCTCTTCTTTTGCATTCGATAAATAAGCTGTGCAATGAGAGAGATTTCCAGATGCAAGAAATTCTCTGAGAGCTTCCTTAATAGAAAAAGCATTTGATGCTTGAAAGAGCATAGTAACAAGTTGGCACTACATCTAAGCCTTTTATAACAGTTTAATTCACACCCTCTCTCCAAATGTAAATTAATCCATATTGGGAAATGTTGGAAATCTGAAGCAATGTATGTAATTTGGTACTAGTCTAAGGGTGGGGAAGGAAGAATAAAAGAAAATATCCTGCTCAAACCCTTTTATGAGCATTAAGCCAATTTTTTTAAGCCTTCTAGTCTTGAGGCTAATAGTGCTGCTAACCCCAACAATCAGAAACTGAGTCAGACCCCAAACTTCCATCCCCAGACCTGCTGAAAATTCCTCTAGGGTTTGAAACTTTACAGTTCACCTTTCCACCTTTTCTTCACAATCAGGAGGGCAAAAATTTTAATGAAACCGAACTAAGTTGGACTTATGAAATTATGACTCCAGAGCACAGATTTTGAGGAAAAATAAACCTCTCTAGGTTCTTAATAAAAGCAATATGGTAGAAAATTATGATTCTTGCAAAAAAGAGCTTGCTATGTATGTATAGGAAAAAGACATGTTTCCATGTTTGGAAATGCTTTGCACAAAGCCGTACTTGCATATTTGCACAGATATTCTCTAACACAGTTGCATTTTTTTTTTTTTTTTAACAAAATTTTCCCCTCTAATGACGGCTCTTTAAAAATCAGGCCACTTCCCATTAAAATGTTCCTAGGCATACCATAGGAGAGCACAAAGGCTGGCATCCTGCAGTCAGTCAGAGAGGTGGCAGGGCACTTGCATAAAAGCTGCCATTATCATAAGCACTCCTCTTCTGGTTCTGCTAGTGCTTTTTATGTTTAACTCTTTTCCGTCCTCTTTTGAAAGGGTGGGTGGATCAGGCTCCTAACCTGGGAGCACTCTGGGGGGTGAGTATATATTTGTATAGGTGATGCAAATGAGATTGAAGGTGTTTTGGTTACTGCAGATTACCATTCGAAAAATGCATGCCTTAGCAAACAGGACTGATTCACCATGGCTATAAGAGAAGTAAATTAATGAAGATAGCAATAATTTTGCAGTCCTTGTGTTAATGCAGCACCATTGCATGCAAACACACAAAACTGACTTCCACATAACTATGCTATGTCCAGCTCTACTGCCAGGAAAGAACTTGAGGTTTTTAACTTGGTCAAAATTGTCCATGATTTTGGAGTACTCTGTAAGGTCATTCATAATTACGCAGTGTTACTATCTTAGGGGGAAGGTGGCCTATTTTACTTTTCTCTGATGTCTTTACTGTATGGACTTCTGATGTCTTTACTGTATGGACTGTTATTTCTGCAAATGCTTATGTCCCTAAGTTCCTGTCTGCCTCTTTGGGTTTCTTGTAGTCAGTAAGATACTAGAGATCCACACACAGGAAGCAGCAACTTCTTTATCTTTTCCAGCTAGAGGACAACACAAAGAGTGCAGTTCCTTGTCTGAAAACATTAACTAGAATTTTCTATTCGCTTTTCAGATAACCTGAAGCAGGGTGACCAGTAAGGGAACTGGGATTTGTCTAAAGCCAACAGACAAATCTAGAACAACTCATCAAGCTTAAAATTAAAAAGATTTACAGCCATTACTCCCAGCATTTTGGCAGTCATTCTAGTGAATGAATGGTAATTTTACTTATTTCTGGGAGAGGAAGGGGGCACAAACCGGCACATGTGAGAAGATGTCCAGTTTCGTTTAAGAATTTGTGAATTCAAAAACAAGCCCATTTTGACTTGGGAAGAAACAGCTCTCTGAAAATATTTTGCCTGGTTCCAATCACACTTAATCACTGGTTGCCACAGAAATCTTCCTCAGGGGGGAGTGTTGGAGTTGTCTGTGCCCCAAATCGTTTTGTTCCTCTCTTGCACTGCTCAACAGCACAAAGGCCATGTAAAATTTATTTCTAAAGCAAGATCTGCTTTGTTTGGATTTGTCCACTGATCAAATTCAGACATCACAGAAGCTGATGTAACTGGGCTGACTCATGCCGCCACTGAATTTTTTTCAGAGTCTATTACTGTAATGCAAAGTCTATATCAGTTTTATCTCCTTGAGCTCTTGTTACTGCCCAGCATCAACTGTCACTTTCTGATGATGGTTTAATGGGTGGAAGGAGCAGTGAATTTGGTAGCAGTGCTCTCATGCATATTCATGAATACATAAACTGCTGAGGTGTTTTGTCATTCCTAAGTTGGCATGATAATACCAGTTTTCCAATGGAAAACATTTCTTCATGTTACTCTTTAAAAATTTCATTTTAAATGCTTGAATTGATCTTTAAAACATTTTTTCTCTGCCCTCGTCACCACAGCTTTTTCCAGCCATCCTGGGAGGAGGTTTTTCAGATTGTGGAAATGGAAGGTCAAGAAGGTTGCAGCCACCTTTAAGAGACGGCTGTGGTATATAGTTTACATCACAAGACGGAGGCGGTGAGAGGTGTGCATCCCATTTCCACTGACACCATTGATCCTTCACCCCTATTATCCTCATTACTGACAAATGTCAACATTACTGATGTGCCACAGCATTTCCATCCTATTTTAGAGATGTAGAACTGAAAAACTAAGTGATGAGTTCATGCCTGAGTTTTGATAGACCTTGGACTAAAGGGTTAGGTAACCTGTAGTCCTAGGTCAAAACTTCAGCTTCACTCTATCTTTCATCTAAAACATAGCCCCACACTAGCTACTGTGAAGAAAATTAACTCTACCCCAGCCAAAACCAGCACAGTCATGTACCACACAAAGAGCCCACTCAGGTACTTCTGAAAATCCAGCTGCTAAATGTGACAGTGATATCCACTGAGTATTTTGGGATAACTATCCTTTTTTCTTTCTTTTTTTTTTTGAGAGAGATAGGAGCTGAACTCTGTTGAAAACTGGTGCAGTGTTTGTGTCTTCAGTTACACTTACATTTTTAAAAGCTAGTTTCTCTACATATACCTGCTAAAGAAGCCTACTCATCCTTAGCTCAGTGTTTTCTGACTGCCATTAAAGACAGAACCCATGAAAGCAATAAAGAAAATAGCAAACCAGTGGTGAACCCCACCGCCGGTATAAAAGAGCCAGTCAGCAGGAAAATGTTCAAAACCAAACCACCACCCCACACATAGCAAAAAACCCCCCAGCCTACCACTCCCTCATGCATCTGGTCCTTACTAGGAACTTCAGGACTCCAGTAGCCTCAGATTTTTTTTCTCATCCTGAATCACAGACCAACACTTTGCAAAGATGCTCTCTCAAGCCATATTTTGAGGATGAAGGAAAGAGTGAATTTCAGGCCCTTAAAGCATCTTTCCTTGTTATTGACTGACAAACCCCCTTAATTAATGCAGAGTTAGGATTTCCTGGCAGTAGCTGGAGCCCTTATAAAATATCAGCTTCAGCAAAATTCAGACTTTCGAAAGCCAGGAAATACAGAGTTTAGGTCAACATTCGGGCAACCTTTATTTTTCCCTCCTGGGAGCTGGCAATAGGAATAGAGAACTGGCAGTATTTGCTGAGTTGACTATTGCTGTGTTGAGTGGTAGCAGACTTGGTAAACTATGATAGTAGCAAAGATGGGAGGCCATACCTCTCAGATGGGGCTGCAGCCCCATCACTTCTGTGGGAGGGATCAAAAGAACAACATATATATATATATACCCTGACACATCTGCGTGCCTCTTTTCATGACTGAGTTCTGTACATTGAGTCAGCTCTGGGAGACAGAGACATTTTAGCCATTGGCACTTGGGTAAAGTAAAGTAGGGAAAATATTCTGTGGACTTAATAATATATATGTGACCAAATATTGATACCTGATGAGTAATGGGAAAGAAAAAATTCAATTATTATGGAATTGTTTCTAGGAAATTGGATCAGAGTATGCGTGTAAAGGAAGTGTCACTGTAAATACAGCCCACTTCTCCAAAGAGGAGGTGTGCCTATGCTATAGTAGGTACATACTATGTTCTCTGAAAGACACTCACTGAAAAGGTGAATTATTTCCATTACAGATATATTGAGGCATTGCTATAAATGTTGGAGTTAATATTGCTTTATTATCCTCTGTATTTCCTGGTTTCTCAGAGGTTTGAATTATGCTGAGCTCGACTTTATAGAAGTAAGTGAGCAATCTTAACCATATGTTAGCAAATCTTTCCAGCAAAGTAATGTTTTTAATAGGGACATATTTTTTGTAGATCTTAGAGGTTCTTCAGATGCTTGGAGTTACTATTACAACAACGGCACTACTGAAATGAAGTAAAGGGAGCCCTGTGACTCTGTAGCCCTGTTCTCCATTGTTATATGGAAGGTCACCACTCACTGAAATATTTGGAAGGTAAGTTATTGACAGTGTGATGAGAGAATCCTCAGAAATTATGGTTGATTATAATAAACACCTAAGAAGAAAATGATGGGTCTCTCCTCCCTCTCCTTCATTTCCTATCAGGATATACATAACCCCACCTGAGAAAATTTCCAACATGGTTCTTCTCTTCCAGCCTTATTAAGCCATTAGCTTTTTAGAAACTATTAGCACTTAAGGAGTTTCTCTTTGCTCTCTGATACTCTGCTGCTGCAAACATGCTTCACAGCAAGCCCCTTACAGCCCCATGCTCCCCTGTATATGCTAGATTCCCCACGTCTGGATTTCTGTCCTCAGGTCTGCTTTTGAATCCCTTCCAGCGTTCTCCACATGCCAAATTACATGACAACTTGTTGAAGAGGACAGCCAAGGAAGGACTTATCCTTTCCCTCCTAGTGCAGGGTGGGTTTAGGTCCTAGAGCAGGACTGACCGGGGGTACTGTGGGGTTCCCTGCCTTCCCATTCAATTCTCCCATTCTCTGCCATCCACCCCCATTTCCCAGCATCCCATCCATCACCATTCTTTACCTCCACATGACACTAGACTTTACAAGGCACTTCACTAGGAAGCTGATAACTGCCATGGGTTAAAATATGGCTACATTTTTCTGTGTGAAACACCCTCAAATCAAGAAAGGTGTTTGTATCAGCATTTGGCTTTACAATTGAATCTTACGGGTATACAGAAGATTAACTAGTTTGGGGGCTTTCTTCCGTCTATCAAGCAGATCAAGAATCAGCTTCAAAGAAGCTGATGGAAGAAGTTCAGACTTCATGAAAATTCAAACCCAAATCCAGACTTCATCAAAGGTTGGGGAAAATCCAGAAGTCAGCTGTAGGCACAGATTCATTTGTAATAAGTGGAATTTTAAAAGGTGTTTTTTCATGTATATATGTTTAGAACTGCAGGATTTCTTGGTTGGTTAGTTGTTTTTTGCATGGAAGGAAACATTACCAGATTTACCAGAATTAATCAGTAATAAATACTGGTAAGAACCAAGGGAAATAATTTGCATTGGAATTAGTACAGGTCAGTAAAAATGAGATTCAGAACACATAGGCCTTGCAATGATGACACCTATACTAGTAAATTAAACAAAGGCAGGGTATATTCTTGAATGCTAAGACTCAGTTGTCAGCACTGTGATATCCCTAGAACATTCCTAGGGGTAGTTTCGGGTGGAGCAACACCAGGATTCTCCCAGGGAACTTGCCAATGCCACGCAGAAGTCAGCTTTGACACGGCACCAGTCCCAACAGGGTATGAGACATCAATGTCGTGGACAGGGCCAGATTGTGCCTGCTGGTCCCAGAGCCATGGGATGGGCTCAGGCACAATTTAATTTAGTTGAAGGGTTACAGCTTGTGGCCTTTTTGGCTCCTCAAAGATTGCTTTCATTTAGCTAAAATGAGAGATTGCTAAAGTTTTAATTTTGCCCTCCAAGAGCCGCATCTGGGATAATCACAGGCGTGAGCAGCAACCTGAGACACAACACGGCAGTGATCCTGGTGCCCTCTGGAAATCTAGTGTACAGTGAAGTACACAACAGGAAAACTGTTATCTCATGGATTCATTGTACGATGCCCTTAGCATCCAGCAAGGCCAGTAGAAATGGAGGATGATTTGTAACGTACAAAAAGATGCTAAATTTTAACTTTCCAGAACTAGGCATTTCAGGGGATTAGTTTCGTTCCAAAATACACGATGTCAGGAAGGAGTCAGTGTTCCCTATGCAAATCCTACTCTGTTCCTGTAACAAGAATACCTCTTCTGATCTCTGGTATTGAGCCAAGGTTCAAGATCTTATTTCATTCTCTTTTTTGGTACACCGTAGTACATAACAGCCATGCCAGACTATACAGTCTTCAGTGCTGGAATGAGTCAGAGGTGTGCATTTCTTAGCAACCATGAAAGGGATATTCTTATACTGTGGTGATGTATGGAGCCATATAGGTAGCATCAACAGAGGATGTTAAGTGCTTAGAGGAAGTGTTTGCTTGCTTAGTCCTCTATTCTGTGCCTGGGAATGGTGGTGACTGTAGCTGTACAAAAAGCCCACCATGATACAGATTTTATTTCCAACAAAATGTCTGGTGAACTGCAAGTAATTGTCACCAAGTTGGCCTGAGGAAGAGAATTGCTTCTTTTTGACACATAGCCCAGTGCTAAATAACTGAGTAGTGATGTATTCTGTTCAGGCTCCTTCACTGAATAGGGAACAGCACCAAAAGAGTGCTAGCATCATTTATTTTATAGTTTATTACTATAGCTTGAAATCCCAGATTTTTCAAGAAATCTGTGGGAGGTAGGTGCCCTAATCTCACCAAGTTTCCAAGGGATTTATTCTCTCCAGTGCTTTAAATTCTTGTATAGAAAACAGCAATATAAACTAGGCTAGACTACACTAGACTAGAATATTTCAGTTGGAAGGGACCTACAATGATCATCTAGTCCAACTGCTATTTTTGTTGGCCTGAATGAAACACAAGCTTAATTTTAGGCATGGGCCTGGGTCTGTGAGCTTCTCATATTTGAAATTAAGTGCCCTCTCAGAGGTTAACTAAATCAGACAGTTTTGTTCCTTTTTTTGTTTGGCTATTTCTTTTTTCTTTTTTTCATATCTCTTCTACTCCTACTTTCCTATCCATCATTTCCTCATTCTTCCATCTCCCTCCATTTCCTGCAGCATCCTTCACCCTGCTTTGGCTTTGCCTCTCTTTTTTCCTTCCTTTCTCCTTCAGGAATCTTCTTTCCAACTGTAGTAAAGTAGTGTTATATTTCTTGTGTTCCTTAATTTCCTAGGAGGGGTTGGCAAATAGCATGCTAATGAATTTGGCAGCAAACACTAATTTGGGAGGTATTACAGGGGTCAGCATGGGATAAATAACCCTAGAGAAATCAAGAAAAAGATTAAGTAAGATCTTAAGAAACTTATTTGGGGGAAACCAATCAAATTCACAGCTATTTCTTAGGACAGAGAAACCTGGAAAGCTGGGCATGTACCCATGGTTTGTATCAGCTCACTCACTTTCCTTTTTATGTGTTGTGTGCTAGTTGAATTCCTTCAAGGATTGGACCATAAACTCCGCAGAAGATAAACTGTTTTCCACTCTATATTTGAGCAGTTCCTACTCAAATCAAACACTCGCCTTAATTAAGGACATGAGACTCTATTGTGATACAGTAGAATAATTATTAATAATAGTGTGGTGATACAGCATTGCTGCAAAATTGGATGTATTCTTGGAATGTATATCTAAAAGACTTGCAGCTCAGAAGTGGACAGCACTTGTTGGGTGGTTATACTTGGATGATGCTGTTGAAAACGGGGCACTTCATTACTGAAAATAATGACAAACAAAGAGATTTCAAGGGAAAAAAGTTATTATGAGTTAGAAGGAAACATATTATCTTACTATAGCATGAGGGAGTGCATAAGATGTGCAGACAATGAAATTCAGTTTTATGAACATTTTTGAGGTTTGTCTTTGTCCTAATTAGGAATGCAACTATTGAAATGCCTTAAAAAAAACTTCTAGAAGAAAAATGAGGCTGATTGATTGAAATGTTTAATGATGTCACCTTTCCATTTATGTTACACTATATTCTAACACTATGCTAACTTAATCTGAAACCATAGTGATTTAGAAAAGAAAATGTTTTTCTCTAAAAATATAAAAACTGGATGCTTTGAAGCTGCCAGAACATCTTTCTGCTTTCCTTAAAACATTTTCATGGAATTCACATGATTTCAAAAAGTATTCACCTCAAAGGAGCTGCCTCTTCAGAGAAAAGGGTTCCACTGATGTGTTTTCTTTGACCATCTTTAAAGCTCCTGCACTACAGTTATTAAGAAAAAGCACACAGAGTAGTGATTGTGACACTTCCCAGTGTCTAGTGCCAAATTTATTTTTAAAACATTGTACCTCATTCTCAGCAGTGGGCTTTAGTTTTGGTCCTGGTGCCACTGTTTTGTTACTGGCAAGCCATGTATAAAGTCCACTAAAGACTCCCATCTCAGTTACATCCATGCAAAAAGGAAGGAAATTATTTAGGGTGGTTAATAAAGTATCACAGCCTATAATAGCATAACAGAGTAAGATTAGACAATTCAAGAGACCTGCGCAGAAGCTTTCCCTATAGTGGACCACACTAGGTTGCCCCCTGAAGAGAACAACTGATGTTTCCCCTGCTTGTGACATTCAGCCCCATTCTGGGAAGAGGACCCCTACAGGTACAGTAAAGAGCCAGTGTGCTCTAGCAATCAGATGACTACAGCAGATGACCTAAAATGTGTCATCCTGTTTTATTCTGATTTTATATACTGCATGCCTTTGCTTGGAGACTTCATTGTGTTAATGAAACTTATCATGAGGGAAGCAAGCACACAGTTGGGACCCTTTAAATGGAGAGGAAATTAGTACCAGTGCTCTTGTAAATTATTAAAAAAATATTTGGGATAGACTAGAGGCTGACATTCAGAAGGAATTGGATCTGCAGCTACTGAATTGCCTATCCATTTTTGGCACATGAGAAACATGTGGTTTGTTTCCTCTATGTTAGCTGGGATCCATAAACATTCTCTGCTTTACGTAATCTGGGGTAGAGAAGCAAGACTGTAATGATCAGATTCATAAATTGTAAAAATGGTGTTCTCACCATATATAACAACAGTAAATCATTCTGACTGAAAGCCAGGCTTGTGTTATGTCCATTCAGGTGTTACCTTCTGCTGCTTAGGGACAGGTCTGCTTGAAAATGAGAGATTGATTAGTCTGAAAGACAATATGCTGCAAACAGGGCATTCAGATGACATTGCCCTTTTCACTGACTTTCCCAAAGACTTAACATTCCTTATAAGTCTAAAAGTTTTTTTAGAGAATCATAAACCATGGCTCCAATCTTCCACAGAGAGGGATGCCTAAAAAAATGAATCCTCCAGTGAACTTTTGTGGGACTAATTTGAGTGTTTTTCACACATCACTTTGAGCTTTGGCTGGGACTTGGCATTTTTAGGGGTGTTTCTTCAAATATTGGCTACTCCCATGAAGTCATTTCACCTAACACAGGAAGATGTCCACCTCTGTAGTGACAAGCATGGCCATTCTCTAGCCATGCACACCAATGTGGTGATGAAATGAGGCACCGTGGCCTGTCTGGCAGGGTGAACAAGAGGATTTGGACAGAGAAATGCTGGAGTGTACTCACAACACAGAGTGGCAGCACAATTGATGAAAATAACCATATTGTGTAAATTCTGAGGTTAAATTTAGAGACATGTTAATAATTGAGATGGACAGATTTATCTTTTCAAAATGTGTTGAGTTTAGATGATTAAAACCACTTATTCCCTGGTTCCATAGACCAAACAGGTCTTTTGCTGCTTACTAAGTTCTGGCTCCATCACTTTCTCTTCTATTTTTCCTGCTGCTGGTAATTTCATATTAAGGACTTCGCAATTCTTTTTCATGGTCTCACTCCATGTTCTCACTTTCAGAAGTCTGTATACCCCAGAAATTGCTTCCAAGAAATGTTTATCTTCTGTTGTCTAGTTGCACGGTCATCTACGGGGTTTCACTAGGCTTGCGTCCTCATAGGCCACCCACCATTTGTTACACCTTCTTCCCTACACACTTTCCTCCATTACTGACCTAAACTATTTGGAACAGGCCTGATTTCTAAGGGTAATCTAGCTGTATTTCTTCCTTCTAGTGAATGCTCAGCCTCATATATATAAGGAGGCCTTACAGAAGTCCTACAAGGCAAAATTTTAATTCCTAAAATAAAAAAATGGACTGTTTAGCACTCATATGTGATGTGAAGTAACTGTTCAGTGCATAAGCTAGAACTAGTCTCAGACTGTCCTTAGAAATTAATTTTTTTGTGAAAAATTAGATTTCTCTGAACAGTTTTTCATTTCCTAACAACTTTATAGTAAACAATAAGAAATAAAAATACATTTTAAATATCAATAAGATGATAAGGGTTTCCTTTTAACATTTTATACCAGTTTTTTTTACTACTTTATGAAAGAAGTTAGGGAAAAATGGTTAGATTTAGTGTCTTTAATAAAAATATTTAAAATAACATTTGCCACAGGTAGGTAATTATTTTAACACTTTTTAATAGGCTTGTACTGCTGAAAAATGGAAGTGTACTACACAGATCAGATTGTTAATCTATCTGAAAGAAGGATGTGATTCCTGGTAAGGTATTCATCGTGCCAAGACACAGCTGAGTTGAATTCGTCCACCAAGCCATGTCACTTGACACCAGCAGAGGCTCTAACACATTCTTAGGGAGCTGCTGAAGTTCAGAAAAGTTTAAGAGAAGAAATCAACTTCCAGGAAGTCTCAGTGAGTGTATTCTCCTTATTGTTGCACCCTCCTTATGGAACTGCTGTGGGTGCTTGCTCAAAAACAACATCTGCAAAGGGTGAAAAACAAGCACAGGAAATATGCTGTGGATGAAACCACCCGGGCACTTACAGTCCTATGCCCCTACGGGTGATTCCACAGAGCCGTATTGGCTGTGGGGCTTGTGTAAGGTTTTATGAGGTCTCACTCCTGCAGCTATGCGACTCCCCATGGCTGCGCGACTGGCCAGGCTGGTGAGGAGAGTCGAGGCGAGTGTCTCAGTTTACCAGTTCCATATCTTCATTTTCTCTAAATATTTAGTGCAGAAGAATTTGCCATCCATTGTCTGAGAGAGATGGGGGACTGGATGAGAATAATTTGGCTGAGACTGTGTAAATTCAAAATGATGATTACAGGATTTGAGAAGCAACACTAGCAATTAAGCAAACAGCAGACAGGAGGAAGTGTACTTCCCATTGATTGCACAGGTGGCCTGGGGTGCTGTTGCCCAGGGGTGCAGGTGTTGGGTGCTCCTGAACATATGCACGGGCAAGTACAACAAAAAGGAAGTGGATGTCACCTGAGCCACTGAGTATTTGCACGCTTTCAACAACCTCATGGGTACCTGGGAACGTCTAAGCTCAGGTAGCCTGAGTCAGATCACTGTAAAGCAGTTTTCCTGGACCTAGTCCCAAAACCCATCCCAAAATAGCTGCTCGTGCAGGACATACCTGCTCATTAGGCAAAGTTGCTCTCTGGGAGACCTGTGCGCTGAGTCCTGCGCTGGCTGCCAGCTGACTTCTCGGTAAATCCATCTTTCTTTTATAGCTGGCATTTTAAGAGGGCTGAGGAAATACCTCCTGGGGCAGCCTCTGTCTGCTCATGGGTTTGGGTTGATGCTCTCTGGATGAATCAGGAGGAGATTGCAGCAGCGCAGACTTAGATGTCCTGCTTTCTCCTTCTGTGGTCTGGAGGCATGAAAGTTTGATTGACTAATCTGAAAAGCTTGCAAAGTAATAACTTTTCTATTCTGTCGTGATTTGAAAATATGTTTTATTGAATATTCAGATAAGCTTTGTGCAATGTGGGATTTGCATTTATTTTCTCCCTCGAGCATGTCAGATCAAATAGAAACACAAACTATACGACACAGAGGTCTCGTGGTTTGCGCTGTTGTGTGCCATCTTTTGTCGTAATTGGATAGGGCTTATAGCATAAATCTGCAAAAAAATACTGACTAGAAAGGCAATTGTTTTCTGTCTGACTCTAAGTGTATTTCACACCATTTGAAAATGTGAAGTTGGAAGCAGCTTGCTAGGGTGAAAGCGTAGTGTCACTGAATGGTGGGATTTTTGACATTGAGATGAGCGGGAACACATTTTCACTCATTTTTCATGCAGTATCTGATCTCTTTAGCTCTTGTCCTCTGCTCCTTCATCCTTTCAAACGGGTACTCAAGGCTGTTGAAACTACACGCGTTGGTGTTCTTAAACACACTCATGACTTTCAGACCCAAAGACAATAAACTCAGTGCAGAAAAAAAATCCTTTCTCGTCCCGTTGCTTATTTTCATACTGACGCAGTTACGGGCTAACGCCAGAGGATGCGACCGAAGTTTCCTTTGCACACAGTGGGCGATGGCGGGAGTGTGGGGGGGTGTGGGGGGGGGGGGGTCAGCGCAGGAGAATTCACGAGCCCCCGCTGCTTTCTCGGGGCAGCAGCTGCCCGCAGCGCCCGAGTAACTTGCGGAGCGTGCCTGCGCCCGGGCAAGAGCTGGGTGTTGCTGTGCATGCGTGTGCGGGCGGCGGGGCCGGGGCCAGCGGCCGCGCACGCACGCCGGCTCCAGCCCCGCAGCTCCGGCGGCCGCCCGCCCGCCCGCCTCGCCCCGCCGCCAGCCCACGGGTGGGCCTCCGCCCCGCGGAGGGGGGGGGGGGGCCGCTCCCCGCCTCCGCCCGGCCCCGCGCCCGAGCGGGCGCTTCCCCTGCGCGGCGCGGCCGCGGCCGGGGGAAGGCGGCTCCCGCCGGGCCCAGCGCGGCGGCGGATGGCGGGGGGGGCCGCGCCCGGCGGGGGCCGGCGGGGGCGCCCGCTGAGCGGCGGCGGCGGCGGCGGCGGCGGCGATGCCGGGGGGCCCGGCGCGGCGGGGCGCGCCCGCGGGGCCATGAGGGCGGGCTCCGGCCATGGCCCATGGCAGCGCGGCGGTCATGCTGAAGTGCGTGGTGGTGGGGGACGGCGCCGTGGGCAAGACGTGTCTGCTGATGAGCTACGCCAACGACGCCTTCCCCGAGGAGTACGTGCCCACCGTCTTCGACCACTACGCAGGTGAGCGGGCGGAGGGCCCGGCCGCCGGCGGTGGCAGCTGCCCTCTCCCCCCCCCCTCCCCCGGCCTTACCCTGCCGGGGGACGGGGGGGTCGGCCGGGCTTTGCCCCCCTTCACCCGCTGTGTTTCTCCCCCCCTCGCAGTCAGCGTTACCGTCGGGGGCAAGCAGTACCTGCTGGGGCTGTACGACACCGCCGGCCAGGTGAGTGCTGAGCGCTGCCCGCGGCCCCGGCCCCGCGCTGAAGTTGTTTGCAGGGCTGCGGTCCGGGCTGGGTGATTCAGAGGCGGGTTGGCGGCGGGGGTGGGGGTGCCGGGGGGGGAGGGCGACTGATAAAAACCGGCTTTAAAAGAAAACCATGGATCCGACCCTTATTCTCGAGGGCGGGCAGGCGGAGACCGGCTTTATTTTTAGCGGTGCGTGGCCGGTTCCGGGGGAACTGCGGCCGGGGGGGCCACGGCATCGCCCGGCCCTGGGCGAGCCGGCGCGCCCGGCCCAGGCTGTGCCAGCGCTGGCGGGGCATCGCCCCGGGCCGGGCATCGCCCCCGGTCAACCCCCCCCGGAGTGCCGACCCTCCCGCCGGCCTTCAGATGGGGGAAATGTGCCTCCTTTAGCTGGGAGGGAACTTGCTGCCTCAAACGCGGCGGGTCGGATAGAGACCCAGAATGCCGCAGCTTGCCTTGTTTACGCTTTACAGCTCTTAAATAGCTAAAAAGAGTTGTCCAACTTAGAGGTGCAAAATAATAAAATGTAATTCTCAGCCACTGCCTTTCAGATAACCTGGGTTTCTTCTGCTATCCCAGACAATTCAAGTGACTCATTTGGTTAAGATTATTACAGCCTGTTGTGAAAGACGCTATGTCAGCATGTATCTTAAGTAACTTTAATGATGGATAAAATGCTTGATGCTTGGAGGGCTCACTGGTGTAGCGGCTACTGAAGGGCTCCATTATTCAAGTCACTTCTTGGCTAGCTGAACTTGCATGGCACCAGCCACGGGCCGAGCACGGTCTCCTGGCTTAAAGCAGTCCCGGCTCTCTGGAGATGCCTTGTCGGAAACAAAATAGTTTGTGAAGGGCCTGACCCTGGGAGGTGCAGGCATCTCCCAAGGAGGTGCAGAGCATATATACGGAAATGCCGCATGGGTTTTGTAAAGTTGTGTATTCCTTATATTAAAACTTCTTCTTGTGGTATGAGCATGTGTTTTGGTCTCACATGACCTCAGACATGCTTCCGTGTTGTAAAGAGCAACTAGTAAGATAATCTCACTGGACTTGCATAGACTGAAGCCATATTTTTTAACCATGTTATACCTATACTTAATTGAACAGCTGCTGCCTAAATTAGTGTACCTTTTTAGATCTGCATGCAGCCTTAAGTAAGGGAAGCAGCATTTAACCAGTCTTTTATATCTTTGTTAGGCCTGAAATCAGTAATAAAATTAATTCCATGAGAATTGTAGGGAACAGCTCCGTTTCCAGAAAGCTGATACCTGACGGGTATTCCCAAAAAGACTGACTTCATGGTTGTCATCTCACTGACGTAAACACAAACTAGTCAAATTTATGCCAACTAAGTGCATTTCTTATTACTGTCATAGTCCTGTTTTTCAGTAGTAATTGGTTTAAAACACAGCTTGTAAAGTATTGCTTAAGTAGGTTACAAAATGAGGATCTAGTGCTCAGGCAAATAAAGCACTTGGTTAATATGCAACTATTTTTCTCTTTTTATATAATGAGCATTGGAAAATGTGAAAGTGACCCTAGCACTACTGTACATATGCATCACTTATTTGTGGATGCTGTCTCAAACTGCTTGTGCTGGCTTGTTGCTATTAATGGGAACGTGTGCTGTTAGCTCTGTGTGGTTTTGTGGTATCCCACTCTGCCTGAATGTGCTGAGTACAAAACCGAGTGACCTTTGGCCTCCTCAAAAGCTAGTAGGGTAAACCGGCCAGTTTACAGCAAACAGCAAGCGAAGGTATTCCTGTTATACTAAGAAAAACTTTTTAGTGTGAAATTGTATATCCAGATGTGTAAAAAATTCAGGTAAGCTTTTTTTTTTTTTCCCCCAAATTCTGAGAAGCTGAAAGCTTAAGTTTGAATTACAGAGCAGTTTCTGATGTACCCAGGACCAGATCTTGCTGGCCTAATTCAGAGGAGCATCAGCTCACATAGGGTGTTTTAATGAGGCTACCTTTACAAATATATCTGGTCTTGGCAAAACTTCCCTTTTAGTCAGACCTGCAGTGCTAATAAAGTCTACCATTATCCCCATCCCACTTCAGCATGTTTGGGGAACTGGTGGACATCTGGGGCTGCCCACAGGAGCCCTGTCCCAACATCCAGCACACCTAAGGAGGGGAGTCTGTGTGAAGATGCCAGTCCAGCAATTTCATTCAGCTAAAAGCTTCTTTGTCAGAGAGTGTGCTGACAAGCTCATCTTCCCACAGCTATGCCATAACAGAAAGCTTCCTTTAAAGCTTAAACATATAAAGAGCAGAAAAGACATGAGAACAGAAAGCTTACTTTAAAGCTTAAACATATATAGTAAAGAGCAGAAGAGACATGAGCTGATGTTGCCTTCTCTGTGTTGAGGAAACAGCGTGCTGCATCTGGTACACACCTGCAATCAGCAGGTGCAATTGCACAGACTTCTGTACGGCTCGGATTCTTTGGTGCTTGAAGTCGGGATTTCTGTGCCAGCATACGTCAGTGCTTCAATTTCTAATTCTGTCACCCCCAAATAGTTTTACTGTAAAATACTGGCCTGATAGTATCATTTTATCAAAACTTGGCAGTGCGTGATCACTGTGGTATCTAAGCAGCTGCCAGTCTTCAGCATGTTTATACTCCCGGCTCTGCACGGAGTATGTAGGTACAATCTGCAGATCTCATTTTAGGGGGGAGTGAGGGGATAAATGGAGGTTCAGACAGTAACCTACTCCAAATCCATGCAGGAAGCCCATAGCAGAGCAAGGATTGAAGACCTTTTGATTTCTAGCTGGTGCACAGCAGGCTCATCGCACTGAAATACTGACTTACCAGCCTGTGGGTCTCTTTAACTTGCGTGGTTATGTATTTAGAAACTTGTGACAGGCTTCTCTTTGGCAGAGGAGTTGCAAGCTTTTGAGTTCATGGCATTCAGTACTCTTTCTAGCTCACTTCTTCACAACACACACAGGATCACGTGTAGTAACTATACTGATGACATAATGCCTCATATCTTTGTGAGTTTAAAGGAGGTTGAGAATAAATCTATGAAAATCCCATTTTTTTCCAGGTTAAATATAGCAGGGAGAAATGCCACTAGTGGTTCACAAACTTCAGTTTATATGCAGACAGACCTTCCCTGCTTTGGGGGTGTGTGAGTTCAGGCAGGCTTTTCTCTGGCTGAAAATACTGAGGCCCTGGTTCAGCAGAAAATAGCCAGTACAGCTGCTGGGTAGTGGAGGCTCTTGGAGCCCCTTTGGGTTTGCAGCTGTGGAGGCAGGCTCCCCCCGCCAGGGAGTCAGGTGGGAATTCAGTGCCGGTGGTGAGAGGGCATTCCTCCAGCAATTCCTCCCAGAGGTGGAGCCAGCAGCTCCTTTTAGCCTTGCTGCTGCACATAGCCATGCGCTGAGTCTGGGTGGGCTTGGAGTGGGTCCTGGTTTCCCCAGGAAGATGAGAACTGCAGAACCTGCCTGTATTGCCTGGAGCTGGGAGCATCAATGCACTGAAGTTTAAACGTGAGGTGCTTGTAAGACTGATGCTTGGATGCCTTTGGCGTTGCAGTAGCCTCTCTTGCTTTGGGAGACTAACTGCTTGTCGGTACTGCTCTTCACTGAGCAGCGGTATGTGGCAAAATCAGCCTGGGAAGAGGACCGTGGCTTCATCAGGGGTCTGTTAACTTCACTATGTTGGAGTGCTTTTGAACTAGTGACAAGTGATTATCCTTTTGATTTTCCATAATACTAAAACAATACTGCCAACTCTTATGATACTAAAACTTTCGGAGAAATGTCTGTAAGCACTAACGAAGAGGTGTGCTGCGTGTCCCCTTGCCACATTCCAAATGATCAGGATAAGTGGGAGGACACACAGGATTTACGTCTTGGAGATTTTGCTCCATATTGAAGGCTGCTGCTTAAAATGGCAGTTGGGGTCCATCCTCCTCTCAGTCTCTTTTGTTGTGGGGTTTTCATTCGTGGTGTCCCTTTCCTTCAGTATGTACTGACCACGTAGAGATAGAAGCCTTGCTCTGCTCCTGTGTCTTGGCTGTGAAGGACTGTCAGGACCAGGAGGGAGGATGGGGGGGGATGCAGGAGCAGAGCCTGTGCTGCTCCCACTGCCCCAGGAAGAGAGATGCTGAGGCATAGCATTGCTGCCTGGTGCAGGTTTGGCACCAAGCCAGCATCTGGGCAGTGCAGAGTGGGGTACAGCCAGAGCAGAGTGAACCTTACTATGGTGCAGTGCCTAATAATAACATTTGTATCCCTGAGCATCACTTACGTTGTGATACTAGCGTGGCCTGGTTGGACAAAGCTGAGGTAAACTGTGTTCCTTGGCTTTCCACTTGTATTTCTCTGCCTTAAAGGCCCTAACGTGTAAGGGCAAGCTGTAGGTCTGATACAGGGATGCACTCGGTGCCTTCTTAACCGTCACCAAAAGAGTAGCCACAAAACATGCTAAAGCACAAGAGCAGACCAAGCCACTTCTTGGTTCCTCTCAGCTCAGATACCAATGGCTACTCTGGTTGCAGCCGCAGCCATCTTAATTCAGACACACTGATTTTTCGGTTGTAACGGAAGCCCTGATGTTAAAAGCAATTTTATATTAAAGTTGGTTGGGCTGCTAAGGTGTGTAAAGCTAACTCAAATATTAGCAAGATCAGTGCCTGCATTAAGGCCAGGTGTAAAACCAAATGGTTATAACTGTGAATGTGCCTGTGGGAAAGAGAGGGGTGGAGGTGTGGTTATTAAAATGGATGGTCACCAAACTTGCAGTGGTTGCTATAAATAAAACAAGAAATAGCAATAATCTTTCTACTTCTTGCTGGCTATTTGTCTTGGCTTTGGTAGGTAGCCCTGGTCTAGCAGGTAGCACTTCAGTATCCTGCTGAAAGGAGAGGCAGCTGCTGATCATTTTGGCTGGTCCATTGTGAAATAGAAACATCCCTCCTCAGACCACATTACTCCTTCCGAGTTGCACCTACGATGCAGCTGTAGTGCCAAATGTGAGCCTGGAACATGCAAGCACGGTCTCATGCAACACGAAGCCTGCCACCCTTTACTGTAGAGTTGTAAACACCGAAACCTATAATGTGATTTTGGCAGACCTAAAAATGACATGTTAGCAATTAACATCCTGTCCCCTCTCTGTCCCCCGCTGTGCCTCCCTCCTCCCACATGCATTTTCCCTCGCTCCCTTTACATTGTCCCAGCCGAGCTGGCAGCTGGCGCTGGGAAGCTGTGAGCTCACTCACTCAGTCCCTCAATCCCGGCCGGCCAGCGTGCTGGCCTATGAATAGCTCAGCCTCTGCTGAAGCTGCTCTGTGCTTCAGGATGTTGCCAGCCACGTAGGTTTAACGGCTCTGCAGCAACAACTGGATGTATGCAGATAAAATAAAAACTTGCCTAGATTCTCCCTTCGAAATGTAAGTTTTTCAATGCAAAAAGAGGTGAAGTGCCTGAGCTTACAACCTCTACGTTGAGAGTTCTGTAGACAAGTGTGTAAGCAAAGACAGGCTTTCCCTTTAAAAGGAAGGGGACTTGTACCTTCAGATTTGCTTTTAAAAATGGCCTTCCAACAATAATAGCAGTGCAAAGCTTACATTCAGACGCCTCATTGTGAGCTGTGACTCACACTTTGAAAGCGTTGTGGCTTTCCTGTAAAGATTGGTAAGTATTGTTATCGCCAGATGGGGAGTCTTAGGATAGGAGATGCTGCTCTGAGTTCCCCAAAGCATCCACTAAATACGTGTTGGAAACTCAGGACAGTTATGTTCATTTTCAGTGTGTCAGAAGCCCCACGGCACTTCTGAATAGCGGCACTCAGTTATGTTAAAATCAAATGTAAGGGATGTGTTTGAAAATGTAGATCCAGAATGTCTTTGCCAATTTAACAGTAAGTTAATGGCAGACCAAAGTAAAGAACCCAAAGTAAACCAAGTTTGAGAGGTTCTCTGAAACTTCAATTTTTGATATGTTAAAAGCACATTTTTATGAAGACTACTGACCTAGACAAATTCTTGCTAAACATTGATTATGTGGTCACGTAAAAATCCCTTTTTCCTGGGTTAAAAGTCAGTACATATCCTTTAGTTTGTGACAGTTCTCTCTGAATTTTACTCATTTATAATTTCTTCGAGGTACAGTGACATCTTTCACTGCTATCCAAACATCACCAGCTAAAAAGGCAACACTGAATACAAGCAATAATTATTGCTCTTCCAGCACAATGTTATTGCATATCCTCTTACTTGCTGACTTCATTTTAAGATGGTGTGTGCATCTGTACTCATTTGAGTATCATATAATCTACAGCTGTATTGCAGGAGGCAAGAGTCATGGAATAGGGACAACTGCGTAAGGTGGCATGAACTGGCAGAGTTTTTCTGATAGAGAACATATAAGACCCTGGGAATTTTCGGCAGGTCCATAGTCAGACTTCTTGATTGAATCCGTTTCCTTTGCAAAGAGCTCTTTATATTTTGGTAAATACGAAAAGTATAAAAAATGCATATTTTTCATTTATAGCCTAACTCCTGATTCAGCCTCTAAATACATCTTAAAACAAACTAAAGATAATTTAGACTAGAGTACTGCCTCCATAGCACAGACCTGCAATGCAAAAGGACGTACAATGTGTGTTAGGGTCTGATCCAAAGCTCTGTGTTAGCAGGCACCCCATTGCTGATTTCAGTAAGCTTTGTTCCAGTTCCTTTATTGAGAACACATGGACAAAGTGGATGTAAAACTTCAGCAATACTGAGGTTTTGTCAGTCCCAGGCATTCAAAATGATGAGTCAGCTATTTCTATCCGCAGACACCACTACGTAAAAAACCCTAGGAAATCAAAATGGTTTGAGACTTTTTCTTTTGCCCTTTGCTGGATGTGGGTTTTCTTTAAGCCTTTGGGCTTCAAGTGTTCAAGTTTTCTTTGTATCTGTGGGGTACTAGAAATTTATCTTTCATTTAAAGGCAAAAAGGATGTGATTTTTCTTCATAGAATCATGAGACTCTAGGAACCTGGGCTTTAAGAAATAATATAGAGCACACTGATTCCAAATCCTGCAGTTTTATTGTGAATTACTAAAACCAACATTACTAAAATGGATGCTTTGGGACAAAGCTTCAGGACTTTTTTTTAAACCTCCAAATTAGCAGTTACATTTCTAACAAAACTGCCCTTCCTCTAATTAGAGAAGATGCAAAATGAGGGAAGAGAGGAGGGGAACTGTATCTTTTTACTGCTCTGTTCTGTGGTTTTATAAGCAGTCTATTGGTTTGGATTGGCGACTGCATGATTTGTGTTAAGAAAAATGTGTCTGAACGCTACACAACACTTTCAGCAGTTCTGAAGAGGTTGTGTCATTTGATGTGTTAGCGGCTACTGTCCTCAGTCTGTTCTAGTCCTGCTCTGTGCTGCATCCATGTTGTGGCACATGTGCAATAATTCTTTGCAATGGCTGGCACTCACTGGTGTGTGTATAAAAATGCAAGTGGCAGCATTATTCTCCAGAGAAAAGGACCATCTATCAGCATTCTAGGTGAGCTTACTGCTTCAGATGAATAAAACACAGACTGAAAGTGCCTCAGGCAGCTTGCGCTCTAAATTAGATATAGCTGTGAATGCTAAAAGATCATCAGTAGGTCTTAATGCTAGTTCCTTGTTGGTCTGATTTCCATTTGGGATGCAGTGGTGGAGTCAATAAGGGATGGATACCAGGCATGAACTGGGTGGCATCTTTAGCTATGACCAACAGATAGCCCAGCCATGGGCAGTGAGATGGCTTACATATTCCTCACTTAAGAAAGAAAAATTGTAGGCAGTTTTTCAAATGCCTAAACATCTGCTGCTGTGAAATCGTTGAGTGTTTTACTACCTTCTTCCATGGAAGCTGTTAGCCCTGACAAATCGGGACTTGACATAAAATAAGGTGCAGAATACTCTTAGGAACTCCTTTAATTCCAAAAATTGTTTCACTGTTATGTGTTTATTCAATGTGCACATGATGGCACCAGTACTCTGGCACTTCGTCTTCTGAGAAGTTGCGTAATGGGAATTAATCTTGAGGAGTCAGGGTGAAGGCTTAGTCTTCTGTCTTACAAAGCTGTTGCTCAACAGTGGACTGAAGAACATGGGTTTGGGGTTTATTTGTAAAAAGTGAAAGGGAATGAGACACCTAACTGATCAGTCTTTCTTGTCTGGGCAGGATTTATATAGTTAGTAAATGAAAAGACATGGCTGATATGATATGGAGAACTATACTAAACCATCTTTATTCCATAGTCTGTTTTCCCTGTGAGAACAGATTTATTGATGGTCACATTCTTCTGTAAAAACAAAGTGAAAGAACCCATCTTTCCGAAGAGCAGGTTCTTCAGAGGGTAGATCTGACCAGATCCCCTGAGCCAGGGTGAATTTTATATTTTTCCTTTGCTTGCCCATATCTGAAAGAATGGAAAATCCTGATTGTTCATGGCTACAGTCACCAAAACCGGGGTGAATTCCTTTACTGGAGAAAGTGGAAATCCTGTGTGGGAAGAGTGCTGTTCATAAGGTCATTGTCGGTGAGAAAGGAACCAGCACAGGAACACACCGCAGCCTTGTGATTTCTCATGGCTAAGGAGTGAAAGGGCTTGTCCACAGCAGTTACTCTGCCACTTCTTAAGAGCTCCACAGTGGATAAGCAACTGATACAAGGTTTTTAAGCAAAATTGCACTTGGTGATACTGCTTGCAGTCAGTTGAATCCATGTTCTGTTGTTACAGATGCTAAAATAGTAAGTCTTACAGAGAAAATTCAGTGCCTTCCACTTTTATAAAACCATGAAGAAGCCAGCAAGTTGAAGTTCCTTTGGTGATGGAGTGGAGAGAGGGAGTGTTCTGTTGAGACTGTCTAGGAAAATAGTTTAGCATCACCACATGGCAAGATGTAGGATTTGGACAGTATTTAATCCCACATTAAGACTGGGATCAATTCGGATTGCCTAAAGGCAATTTGGTGTATAATTAAAGGAATATTCTGTCCTTGTCTCTAATGCTCTAAAATCCATCTTACTAGGCTCCAGATTCCAGCTAGTTACTTCTGTCTATACAGAAAAGGTTTTCAGACATGTAAGCAGCTGCACAGTCCTCAAATATGCCAGAAGGAAAGTTTTGTCAAAAAAAAAAATATCCGTAATTCACAAACCCTGGGCTTTTTCAATGTATAATTCATACCTCCTTTGAACAGTCTTCCTCACAGGAATTTAGAGATGGATTTAGATCAGCTTACTTCATTTTTAGAATACAATGGAAGAGCACTTACCCTGCATTCTTGCAGCCTTTTCTATAAATTAAAAATAGATGCTGGGTCCAAATTGGCAGCTTTTTGCACTCCCTAGGAAACCTGTGCGAACAAGCCACAACAGGACAATTCTGCTTTCTTTAGCAATGCAAGCTATATCGCCAGAAGCCTGTGAAGAGACAGAGGGTCTGTAGTGCACTTTTCCCCTGCAGCCAGGGAATAATCACCACATCTTGTTTTGCGTGTTCAGAAGCTAGTGGCTACAGATGCAGGCGACTGAAAAAGAAAATGTAGCAATCAGTGTTAACAGGGCTTGGGTTGCAGAATTGGACAAGCAGATGTTTTATGGCAATGCTGTGTCAGACCAAATTGCAGCTTGCCAAGTGGTCCTGCATTAGTGGTGCCTTGTGGGTGGCAGTGCCAGGAAGCCAGCGTCCTGGGGACGCTCCACCCTCCTTCCTTGCAAAGGGTTACAGCATTATACAGCCCAGACTGAAAAAATTTGGAGAGTTTTTTTAGCCAGGGAAGCAGTTTGTGCTTGGCATGGGGCAGTACAGACCATTTCCCTCTTTCTCCTGCCCCACCCAAGCATCTCGTAGAATCAGAAACCACAGGGTGATTCAGTGGGGTGAAGTCTGTTTCCTGGTGTGCTTCTGGAGTAGGCAGTTGCTCTAGGAGGCTTTGCCTGGTGCTTATGGCAAAGCTGCAGATCAACCTTTAATTCTAAATAATCTGGGGGAGATGGCAGGATGTCTCCACTGGGGTAACTGTGAGCTGGTACCAAGTCCCTGGGGCACATGTTAGATACAGCAGTCGTTATGGTTCACTTGTTAACGTTTTCTGAAATATTACAGGGGGCCTTCTGAAACAAATTTATTTTCAGGGAGGAAAACTATGAAAAATGCAGTCTTGAAGGACAGCTTTGAAATGCACTTCAAAAGTTAAAGCATGGCAATTCATATTGAGAGGACTTTCGACTGTCGTTACCGAGACCTGATATGAAATGGGTTAAAACTTGGACTTTTAGCTGGGATTTTGCTCTGCAGAAACCAGCTAGTTACATACGTGTGCCTCACTGAGACCCTCTGAGCAGCAGTAGTGATTACCCTTCACTGCATGAAGGTTGGATTCATCTAGCAACTCTGCCTGATGTCTATTTTTGGCTTCCCCTCTAAAAACAGATGGTTGGGAGTGAGAACTCCCTTTTATTATTGCTGTTGTAAGCTCTGAAAGCAACAGATGGTTGCTAACACAAGAGATCACAAACCTAGAGTTGTTGAGCTCCAGTTTTTCTTCCAGTGGCACAAGCTCTATTTTGTTCCCTCCCATCCACTTTATACCTTCTCAGAATAGAACAGAAATAGGCCTAGCCTTTGTTTATAAGAGTATGTCAGTATGATATAACTGGAGATGTATTGTTAAAATTTTGTTCCTAAGCTGCAAAACACATAAAATCATTAACTACTTTGGTTCTATCAGAGTACAAAACACTGGGCCTGGATTAAAACACAAGCATGACACACCTTGCTCAGGGCCCCTGCCACAATGTTAATGACATACCAGAATTTGGTTTCTCCTGTTTGCTTAAAGACGCTAGCCCTCATATTTGCAAGGAAAAAAAAAATCAAACAGATCTAGGTTAACATCTTCTTTGCTACCTGTAACAGTAGATCTGAGAGGTATGAATTTCCCCAAAGGTCTTGGTCAAGGTGTGGGAAGGTATTGACTGCAAAGGTGACTCCTCTAATTGCCTTTCATCTTTCCAAATTGGATAAAGAGACCCTAATACCATTCCAGAGGAGAAAGAGGCCTGTGGTCTTACATTACTGAGAGAGGGTAAGGACCTCTGTCCCCATCACTTTAACTTGGGCAGGGAGGAGTGTGATACCATAAAACAGGGGAGCTACAGGCACTCTAGTACTATGGGATCTCATGCCTGCACCTCTTCTGTTTTCTAATACAAGGAAATAATGCTTTTTGTGGGTCAAGGAGGTTGTCCAGAAATTATTAGACTTCACTTTGTCTTAGCTTTTTTTTTAAAAAAATATCCCACTGCACATAAGCTATGTACATCAAAGGCTTTTGGAGTGCTTTACAAAGGCTAATGCATTATTAAGCTAGCAATCCCCTACAGATGGGAAGATGCAAGTAGAGAGAGGATAATAATTTGCTAAGGGCTACATATTGTGTCAGTGGCAGAGTTAGGAATACAGTTTGTGTGTTTTTAACTATGTCTCTCAGGTGATATCCGTGGAATTGGGCAAAAGTATTAGTTCAAAATCAGTTGTACAGCTTGAAATACGGCACTGCATTCCGCTTTTAGTCTGAGAAAACCCTTGAAATGAAGAAGAACATAATGCTGCAGAATTGCAATACCATTCTTCAGTCTGCATACACTCAGGTTCCTCAAGACCTCTGTTTTTGAGCAGGTAAATGTCAGGAAAAGAAGTAGCCAAATTTTGAACATGTTAAAACAAATCCACCTGAACATCCAAAATACAATGAAAATTAGTGATTCAGTATTCAAGTACCAGGCAGCAGAAAATCTTAAGAGGCAGATTAGGAGATACTGTAACATGGAAAAAGAGACCTAAAGGAGAGATTTTAAGGAGCTAAGATAAAGGCAATGCTAGACTTACCTGCAGAATATAAAAACTAGGGCAAAATGAAAATTTGAAAGTATGAACTTCCATTGTCCCCTCTTAAAAACAAAACAAAAAACCCAAACAGTCCTTCCCAGTTTGTAGCTGAGAAGCTAAGTCAAGTCATTAGTTCCTCATCTCCTTTCCCATGTCTGTTCTGTGTTTGCAGCTGTCCTGGGTTACCACAGAGATACTAGGTAAATGATGGATGGTCCTGCTGCAATGTTGTATCTTTTATAAGCATCACAGCTCCATGTAACGTTAATTAAGCCAACATACTTGTGTCCAATTTGCTTAAGTTATTACAACTCATATTTTCAGCATGTTTTTCTGTCTGTATTCAACTGCTTCAGCAAACAGCGAACAATTCTGTTTAAAAGTCCAGAGTATGTTGGAGAATGAGCCATTTCACTATTACAGCCTGGAGTTTTTGAGACTTGTATTGCATATTTTGATCCTTAGTGGCTTTCTTACCCATCTAATTCACATTCTTAAAATATTCCAGTTAAATTCTTTAAATATTTTTAATGCCTAAATATACATGCAGTGCCTCCCCCAATTAGTTTGGAAGTGTAATTGCTGTACAGTGTGGTGTGTACATGCACTCAAATTGGAATTTATATTGACTGGCGAGTATAATTAGATTTCGCTATTGCATTTAATTTTAGAATAAACCACATTTATTTCCCTTACACTAGATTCAGGAAATAAATTATAGTTGAAGCAATCAGATTTTTCCAGGCTTCTCTAATTTTCAGTCTAAATTCATTTGGTATTTCAGATTCTTCTGCCAAGTGCAGCAGTTATTTAGACCCAATACATCAGAGAAAGTTTTCATGTTTGATTGCTATTTCTGAGGGGCTGTTGGGGAACAGGAGTCTTTAAGCACAGATGGCCATGGTGGTAACATTTAAGCCAGGGTCTCTCTTGGGAGAACCCAGGACCAGTCTAATCATGTGGTGGGAGGCTTTATTAGAATTATCTGCCATCATTAGTATTAACATGAACCTAATTTTCATAGCACAGACAAGACTTAAAGGAGAGCCTGACAGCACTGACTTGTTTCAAGCAGCAGGATTGGCAGATATAGCCAAATTCTCTGTTAATTTAAGTAAGTGTAAATGCAGTGAAGTCACTGTAGTGAATACCACATACATCTTGGGCCATGATACATGATGTATCCAATCACACTGTACTTGCCTTCATTTTAACTTCTTAATTACACAGGATGGACCCATGGCTTGCCCAGTGCAGATGGGATAGGGTATAAATCAAAAGGCATATAAATAGATGCAGGGACAGGAAAGGAGTTCAGCAATGCACACGCCTTAAAAAGCAGTAACACTGCTCACTCCCAGATGACTGCTGATGAATATGTGGGAAGTAAGGTGCAGTACCAAGATGTGGCTAAATGTACAAGGATTTGTATCCAATGGGATTTAAAAAGATAAACTAAATATGGAAGTTTTGAAGTAAACCATGCAAATGTAACTCAGCTTTGAGATCAGAAAATGATTAGTATTTGCTATGAATAAAAGGTCCATCTGTAATTTGAAATGGATTAACTAAAGAGATTTTTTAAGGTCATTGGACTAACAGTAATTTCTGGCGACAGTGAAATGTTTTCTCCATTCCAGCATTTAATGCTGACAATATTCTAGTTACTGTAACTCAGATGTGAGATTTTTAGAAATGTTGAGTGTAGTGAAGGCAGCACTTCGGTGGTAGGACCAAAATACAATTTTAAAGTAGATTTTTTTTTTTTAAGAAAACGTATTCAGTAATACCACACATACAGTTTAGTAGAACTGAATTTGAGAGCAACTGACAGATCTGCCTGCGTGTTCTTGCAAGCAGATTTTGTGTACCAGTGTAATTTGCAGTTGGGAAGCTTCTTTTAGGATTTTGATCTCCACCCCAGAAAACAGAGTGGCAATCCTGAGCAGGATCTAACTATATTCAGTAGTAGAAGTGAAACATAAAATACATGCTTAAAAAAAGAATTGAATGTTGAATAGTTTCAAGTTGCTGTTGTGATGTTCTTAAAGTTATTTCTGCTTTCCATGATGAACGTCCACAGATGTGGAAAAGACATGGTTACTGGTTTTTTCTTTTGACTCAGGATAGGAGCCTGACACTAGAAGGGAAACAACTAATCTTCAGAAAGGCCTGTCAAATGTTGTAGTTTCACAGTAGTGTCAGTTACTGTGGTTGTGAAATTGGGAGCCCATGTTTACAGCTAAGCATGCTCTAGCTAATTGACAAAACTGAAGAGCATACAAGACTGGCAGTAGAGTGTATAATCAAAATGGCACATGAGAATACCGATTACAAATAAGAATATTATATAAATAGACACCGAAGAGTACTGGCCAATGGTCACCTCATTGCTACTGCAGTCTCCTCCAGTGCTTGTCTTTTCTCCATTTCATGATGAGGGTAATGGTCCTCTTCCCATAGCTGTTGACTTCCAAATGAAAAGATGGGTCTAGCAGAAACTGTTCTGAGGAAGTTCTCACACGTTTTCTGAAATTCTAGTGACACCATCTTTAAAACTTAACAATCAATGAAGGGCTTTTTTGAGGGTGCAACTATAGGTTAATAATCTGGTAATGTGACTGTTGCCAAGGAGACGAAAATTTAATTTTCTGGCTTGTCTCAAACGTGGAGTTGAATTACATTTTTGTCTCTACATTTAATGAACAAATCATTCCAATATTTGTGAGATTTAATTAAGATGGGGAGCTTACGTGGGGAAGAGGGAGGCTGCTGCAGCAGCCATAATAAACTGGTGTTTATTGTGGAAGAGGAAGTATAAACCCAGCATTCTTCACTGTCTCTGCAATGCCTGGGCTCAGTCTTAGTTATTTATGTTAAAAAAAAAAAAAGTAATATAGGAATGATAAGGCATTGTTTCACTGCCATAGACCAAAGGAAGCCTTGCAGAGAGAAGCTGGGGCATGTTGCCTCCTGCTCTTAGCTAAAAAATAGGGCAAAATCCACTTTCTCTCTTGCTAGAGAGAACTCTGTTTTACAATAGGGACAATGCTCCTAGGTACCTCTGTTGCCACAGTACTGTATGCCCTGGCTATGGCTCTAAATGACCCAAATAATAATCTTTTCACACTAACTTTCCCCCAAAAAGGGCATTAATGTTCCCCTGATAGTGTTCTTGATCCTTAATTTCTGTTCCTTCCCACTCTTTGCTGGGCTTGCTTACAGAAAGCAGAGTCTGGACAGAAGAGGTCCCTTCTGATCCTTACTTTGTCTGCCCTGATCACTAGCAACAGGACAGTAAGGTTTTTAAGAGACAGAAAGAAAATTCTAAGGAGAGCTTTAAATATCACCTCTACATACGATCCAAAAGAGAACATTTAAGTGCATTAAATAGCCTTAATCTAGCCTAGCTTTGTATCACCTGTATAACCTATAGCAGCCACATCTGCTTATTTCTCTTTGGTTAAACAAATGCTAAGCTTTGATCTGCAAGTATGTTTGAACCATAAGCCTTTTTTTTTTTCTTTAAGTGAAAACTTTTTAAAAGGTAGTCTTCTGTATATTCTTGTACAGAAGTAAGTTTCTATCAGTATTAACACACTTTTTGAAATATTTATATTCACATATAGTTACCCTCATACGCAGATTTTGCTCTACAGCCACACTAACTAACCTGGAATAGTTGTAAACATTCAAAAAGTTTGCCTCAACAAAATTCCTGAAATGCAAATACAGTTTCTGAATATAACTGTTAAAATTAACAAAATACAAGCAACAATTTAATATTGCAGATAACAGAATTTTTCTTTCTCAGGAAGACTATGATCGTCTGAGACCTTTATCTTATCCTATGACCGATGTCTTCCTTATCTGCTTCTCAGTGGTAAACCCTGCTTCATTTCAAAATGTGAAGGAAGAGTGGGTACCGGAGTTGAAGGAATATGCACCTAATGTTCCCTTTTTACTAGTAGGAACACAGGTATATCTGGTTCTGTTCTACTTTATTTAAACAATTCAGATCATTGTATGGTGCCTTTTCTTTGGGCTGGAAGTTCAGGCCCAACAGGACCTGAGCCGCACCTCCTCCTGGCTTTGGAAGAATGACCCTAACAAGTGGCAGAAAAACCTAGATCTCTGTTGTTCTCTAATGAGCTACCTCCATTTTGTTAAAATAGATTCACTGTAAACAGGGTGGCAAGATTGGCTGCATCTCTCTGTGTGACTTTATAGAAAGTAATGGGAATAAAATTGTCTGTTCCTACCCATGTTACTGGAATTACTTGGGTCTACAACTGTTGGTCATATCCAGTACCTGCTGAAGCAAAGGAGCAAAGGGAGAAGTGAGACAATTTCCTCTTGCTTCTTGTGGGCAGTGGACTGGGCTTCAATTACAAAGTGACCCACATGTTGGTATTATGTTTGGGTTAATCTTTCTGCCACTGCTGGATATACATTCTGTTATCCCAAGATGATCACATCTAATTGAAGAGCTGAGTTACAAAATAAATGTATGTTCCTTCTGGATTAAAGGTAGTAGTTCACAGCTTAAATTTCCAGGGCTTTTGGATCAGGAAGGGTCCATGATCTGAGTCGTGATGTGACTCCATTCTTATACATGTAATATTCCATTAAATAATTCTGCTTTAAAAAGAGGGTATCATATAGCCTGCTGACTTTTGTTTAGAAAAAGTACTCCAACATAACTGCAATCTTTCTTGCTAGATTGATCTTCGTGATGATCCAAAAACTTTGGCAAGACTGAATGATATGAAAGAGAAGCCCATATCTGTGGAGCAAGGACAGAAGTTAGCAAAAGAGGTAAACCGGACACTCCTAAATGAAACCAATTAGCAAAGAAGCAAAAAACCCTATTTCCAATTGACTTTTTCTTCCTTTACTACTTTGCCCATTTTTTTTACCAGCCAACATATGAAACCTTATGACTGGTTACCAGTTAACAATATTTACTTACATTGTTGAATACAGCTAACAAGCAGACCTGTGTAATAGCACTTCCCTGTTAGTAATAGTTCTAACTTTCTGTGTAGACACTTGTAAAAACTACATAAGCATTAGTCAGAGAGAATTAAAATCATGGAGTGGTTGAGGTTGGAAGAGACCTCTCCTGCTCAAGCAAAGTTTTGGAAGCATCTTCAAGAAATTATTAGAGAATGCTGTACTACCATTTTAACACACTGCGTGGATAATGCTTATCTGGACACTTATTTATAGAGTCTTATTTTTGAAACATAAATTGGTCATGTAATTCTGTAATTCTTTTTTGCTGTTCAATTATCAAAAATACCTTAGGACCCCACTGCTAATCCAAAGAGCTTGTTTAATATGCTTCCTTTATAAATGAAACCAACTTAAATACATTCCAGATCTTTGGCCAAAAGACAAACCTTCTTTTCTCCCACAGGGGGATGCACATGCAGATAATTTTTCTAGATCACAGCCAAACATTGTGATGTCACTATAAAAAAAACCCAAAAATGCAGAAGTGCACAGATAGAACTGAACATCTAAAATACATTACTATTGAATTAACTTATTTTCTTGACAGATAGGGGCCTACTGCTATGTGGAGTGTTCAGCTTTAACACAGAAAGGACTGAAGACCGTTTTTGATGAAGCTATTATAGCGATCCTAACTCCAAAGAAACACACAGTGAAGAAGAGAATAGGCTCAAGATGCATAAACTGCTGTTTGATCACGTGAGATATATTTGGCAATGGGCAGGCTTACTGTGAAATTCTACTGAATTTAAATACAATGCATTAAGTACACAGCAAACTTGTTACAGGTCTGAAAGCTAAACTACAATTCTGCCTTCTACAACCAGTGAAATCCAGAGGAATAAAATCAAACTCAATGAACTTGTAATAAGAAGCCACCACATCTGTTAGAAATATTTTATTCAGACTGGAAGGTACAATCTCTCAGGGTTACATAGTCTAGAGGAAGCAAAACTGCACCATGCTGAAACAGCACCTGTGTGATTTTATTGAGTGGAGATGCTTGGTCTGAAATACTCTAAATGAATTTGGATAGTCTTCTGCTTTGACTATACATATATCTCTCTCTTAAAAAAACCAACTTTTGCACAGTCTGTATGGAATCTGCACAAAGAAATACCTTGTCTCTCTCTTTGCTCCAGTTATCTGCTTTTGTATGTAAGCTGCTTCCGGTTCCAGTGTATCCACAGAGGTGCAATAATCAGACCAGCCATATAGCCAAAGGTAGCTCCGAGGGAACAGGAAATGGGCCATACCTGAGGGGAGAACACAAGGTAAAAGCAGGCAATGAGGAAAATGTTTGTGAGCACAAATTCTCAGTGTAATCTAGGTACTAAAAGACAGTACAGTCTTATTCTACTTTAAAGCTTGACGTGCTTTCCTAAAAATGCCAAAAGTGTAAACAATCATCTTCATGAACACTAAATGCTGTTGTACAGGTTTTAATTAATATGCATTAAAATGTAACCAGGCTTCTGGCTATTGCAGACTTTAGTTCGATATTCCCAGAACTGTGTGGAAAAACTTACAAGTATTTATATTCCCTGAAGTGTTCAGCTAACCTAACTTCCTGTTCTGCTGCACACATTTGGAAATCTACAGATTTCTTGGCAATTTCTCCTTCCAATCTCTCATGGTGTTCTGAAACTTTTAGAGGTGTGTATAAATGAATGAATAACCCAATAAGGCCAGAGACTGAGATGGATAGAGGGTTTTTCTTTCTTTTTTTTTTTCTTGAAAAGTAGGCAAACGGATGAATTTCCCTCTGGCTAGCAGTAGGGAGGGAACATAAATTTGGAAACTGACTGAACATCTTGCACCCAGTTCAGCAAACGTAGTAAGCCAAGTTATGCTAAAGAGAGCTTATAATTAAAGCTTTATGTCCTAGTATAAGAACAGGGAACTGACTCAATACAGCTGACTCACTTTTACAGACCGCTTAGTACTGAGGCAAAGTAGTAATGGGATTCTCCTCCTGCCCCCTTTTATTTTTAAAATTGGTATTAATTTGCAGGGAGGATTGGCCAAAACAAACCTTAACCAGTCTGTCCTCAGATGTAGCTTATATTACCAGTCAACTGTGTACTGCATTTGATGAAAGTCTCAACTAAGTTAGTGATTAAAAATATTTATTGTAGAATAAACTGAATTCCCATCCCTCTTCAAAATTCTCCTTTGCATATTTTTTTTGCAAGGACAATTTTGCACTTCCTGCTGTACAGTGCACGTTCCTGAAGCAAGTACAGACTGCACTCTCCTATTTTTTTAAGTTTTAAATTAAGGGGGATATTTCCACCTTCTATCGTACTTGAGACTGAGAAATGCACTAGACATTAAAGAAAATATCCACATCTCTGTGTCCAGCCTTCTTTTCTACTTCATTTTGACTTGCAAGTCATGAATATCAAATGAACTGACTCTTAATGGTACTGGTTCCTCCTAGCTCTGATTCTTCTCTTTACTTCATTATCACTTGGAAAAACATATTTATTCACATCCTTTGATCATGGGAATTTTAACTAGGAATAAGAGTAACGTATTTTGTCCTCTGCTGTTTCATCTTCACAGTCTCCTCAGTTGTTTCATCTTCACATTCCTTAGCATTTGCAGTTTTATATATTATTTGGAGGTCTTAAGAGTGTAGCAAAGATGACTATAAACAAGGTGCCTTAGGTACTCTTTATTGACCTTGTTTCATTCTTCCATTTCTGGACATTCTGTCTCTGCTACTTGTTTTTGTTGCTGAATATTTTGGCTGTTGCCTCTCAAACCAAAGACTTGCTTGTTTTCATTCATTTAACAGTGGTATTGTAGATCTTCTATAAAAAGCCTTGAGAACCTTTGGCATGGTAAGACACTATGTGTATTTAAAACTCACATGAGTTTGTGGCCTTGGCTAAACCTACACTTCAGGTAGATCTTTTCAACTTTTAGATGAAATGTAATTAAGTTATTTCTAGCATTTTGCATATTACATGTCTAAAGGATAAAACAATAAAAAAGTCCCTGCAATCCCAGCTGCTTATTCAGTAACGTTCAGTTGGAACAGGAGCTGTACTTTCTTATCCACTGATGAAGTCAAATACCACTCTAATATCTATAAAACTATGGACAGAGGGTTCATAACTCAGTGGTCTTTTTATATCAAATTCTCTGAGTGATCAATGATCCTTCATTAAATTTTACCTACATTAGGTGGATCTGTAGTTGCCTATTTGCTTTTCAGAAGCATAGGCAGATGTTGGACTCCGAATTTTTCATGATCCCTTAACTAGAGAGTCAATATCCCTGATGACCCATTGACCCTGTACCTTTTGGTATTTTGTGTATAGTGGGTGACTGCTGGTATGATTAAAAGGATCTCTGATGATTGTTGCAGCTTCTTTTACCAGACTGAACTGCAACTTGGAACATGGTTTTTCAATAGTTATGTAACTTTCAATATTAATTATGCCTCTGTCTGTCTTCCAAAGCATTGAATTTTTGCTTTGCTTTTTAAAAAAAACAGTGTTACCTTACAGAAGCTTCAGGCTGTCTCTCACTTAACACATGAGTCTCTGACCTCTGAAATCCAACCCTCACCAATGGCAGTTGGCAAAGATACGGGACACAGCGAAGAGACCATAAAATACTTCATCTCACTGTCTATGAATGAGACAGAAAAGAAACACCACCTCATCCCTTCTAGTGGCATAGAACAGACCTCATTATGCTGGTCAGATGGCCCAAAGTAGTTCTGAAGGCAGTTTGATTGGCCTTTTGAAAACTCCCTAAGCACAGGAATTAAAAGCCTGGACTTAAGAGCGTTGCTGTCCTTATGCTATTTTCTCTAACCCTCAAGGCAGGGCAAAAAAGACCCTAACAAACAGGTAATGATACTAGTTCTGCACCTTTTATTTTTGACTGCTGGCCTTTGGGCTACATATAGCCAGATGCACCACCGATGGGTGTATCTAAAGCAGCAAGTTATCAAAGACAGATAAGATGTGGCTCTTAAGCACATCAGCTGCACTCATGTAATAGCCCTTGCAATAGCCCTTTTTGTCCATCTATGAAAGTGGGTTGCTTTATTTTGCATTAACTACTGGCCTCGTTTTTCTGAGGCCCGATCACTTTCCACTGGACCTTTTTAAATTAATTTGACTTGCTTGATCAGTCTGTTTTTGCCCTGTCTTTCATATTATCTCTTAAACTTGGTTTAGCTTCCCTGACTTGGTATGAACTGCCTCTAAGTGATAAAAATCTAAGCAGTTAATATCCATCTGCCTGTTCTAAGAGATTCCATTCCACTTATTTAAAGTATGCAACTTGTAATACACCACTCTCACCCCCTGAGAGCTATTCAGCTCAGTTTCTCCTACTTTATGCTCCCTTCTGCCGTGAGGAAGCTGACATATCCTATCTCAGTATTGATGTCATTTCTAGGCTGGGTCAGCAGCAGGGGAATAAGATGTTAGGCAACATTGCCTAACTGCACTTCTTCTGAGGGGGAAGATGATTGATCTGGAGAGAAAAGTGTGGGGAGTGCAAGACACAGGACAGAGCATTCTTCAGGAAACTGTCATGAAATGCTTTGTCTGTCCCAGCACCTGGGAAGCATCAGCTACCATCCTCACAGCCTAGTACAAGAAGAGTCAGTTTACGTATCAAATGCAAGAAGAAAAAGGCAATTTTAACAACCTGTATATGATTACTAGAAATCTGAACAGCAGCTTGGCAAAAACAGATCTCCACCTACATGCTTAACAAGCACAAAAATTGCATTTTAAGGGACAGAGCGTGAGCCAGTGGTTAATGCAAAACAATCCTGACTTCTACTATTTGTTTAAACTTTCTTTTTGCCTTTTCATCTGGCAGCAGTGATAGGACTTAGGCTGGCTAAATAGACACTGCAGAACTGCCAGGTTTCTAGTATATGTTAGAACTCATTTTAAGAATAAGGACTCAAAATAGGAATTGCCAACCTTTCAGGACACAAATAAGCTAGTTTCCTGAGTGCTTTTTAGAAGACCTATGAGCTAATGTGAGAATGCTTAGCATATTGCATGGAAAGCAGAGCATGTTGCAGGAGCCCAGCAAGGTACCTAGCTCTGCTCTACTATGCATGTAGCTAGTTAAACCACAATTCTGACTGCATGACAGTTTTGTCATCTATTACAAGTGTGTAACTTGCATCCTATGTAATAGGAATTACATAGACATTGATAAGGACATAGGCCAGATTCTTATAGGCCAGAGCAGCAACACCCTAGTAAAGTTTTTAAAGATACTATAAAGTAAGCAGCTGACTGCTGGAACTTTAATTATACAAATGCAAATACAGTGGGGCAATCTATGGTACTTACTTTTTTTTTTTTTTTCTTTAGGTGAGTGCTTTCCTCATATTCTTAAACTCAATTTTTTTGTATGCTTCCCATTTCAAGCGATCCATTTCTGACTGTCAATTAGAAAGCTATGTAATAATTTGTTTCATTTTAAAACTGAATAAATGAGCACAATTACTTTCCCTCCCTGTTTCTAACATGCCTTAAATTCCTGATTGTTTAGTCCGTACTGTCTTAAAAATTTCAGTACATGCCTTTAATCTATTTTGGTTGCATGCACATGTTAACTAAAAGCGTTTTACCACACTGTACAGAATGTGTGTGTTGACAAGCACATGCTGAGGAGAAGAAAGTGTGAGGTTTTTTTCAGGCTGGCATTTGTAACCAGAAGTTGTTTTTGTGGATTTGTGTTCTAAAGTTATAGCAAGCATAACTGCCTTTGATCTCACTATGAAGGTTTACATTAAGAAAACATATCATTAAATAAACAATGATAACCACACTGAAGTGGAACAAGCTTATACCTCAGTTTTAAAAAACCTAAACCACTGGATATTATATCCCCTTTACTCACATAAAGGAACTTCTTTTACAACAAAACTTTCACAATAGGTAGTAGATCCAAAAGGATATACAAGAAGGGAACTCTCTGACCTGTGTTAAGAATAACAAAGTACTATGAAAGTTTATAGTCCTAATTCAGCTTACTCAAGTAACCACCAAGAACTGTATCCAAGATTCTCCAGATTATTTTTCAGGTTACAAATGTCTGAGAGGTACCTAGGTTAATATTTACAGTCATATTGGCTAAATTACATGGCAGTCAATTAACTCATTTGAGTTACATCAGCACTACCTATTATGTTTGTGGTATCTAGTATAAAGTGGGAATACATCAATATATGAAAACACTATAAGCACAATATTGTTTCAAAGTCACTTCTTATGGTTAGTAACAGGTACTAGGGATCACAACTATGCTACAAAAAAACAGGTGGATGGATGGGCATGCACCCAGTAAACCCAGGAACATGTTTTAAAAGTCTGTTATCAAAACATGCAATAAATCCAGGAACTTCACAATTTCCAAAATTCAGTTGTTGTCAATGATGAATGGAGTGTCTGGAATACTAGTTCCACCACATATAAAGCCTGCTGATAAGGTTCTGGTCTTTAATAATAGCATCTTGTTCTGCAACTAAATTACGTCTGCTGAGCAGAGAAAGGATGTGTCACAATGTGTCTAGTAACACCTTAACGATCCCCTTCTGTTACAGTGGTGTTGTGCTTTAAGGTGCCATTTCTCATATGACACATGAAGCCAGGATCACATGTGGTTATTAAAAGTACACCATCAACTTGAAATAGGCAATCTGAAAAAATTGAGCAACTGTAACAAAGGAAGTTATTTTCTATTTCTTTGCTAGAACGGTCCTAACGAACTGTAATGCTTCGATACCCACTGTGCATCAGAGGGCTAGAGGTGAATGTACAACTCTCTAAATCTTTTGAACGTTGTCTAGAATAGCCTTATTTAAATGATCATAATTAAGTGTTGCAAACCTTTTTTAAAATTGTTTAAGAATTACATAGCAATCTAAAAACTTTGGCAAAATTATTCTACCAGTCTGACACTTGTAATAAACTGAAACATGTCTTGCAGAGTAAGTCTTGAAAAGTTTGGGGGGTGTTTTTGTGGTTGGTTTGTTTTTGTATTTTTTTTCCTTTAAGTACAGAAATGTAACTACTGTAGGGACTAACTTGCAATCCTATAAGGCAACTATCTTTACCTTTGTCTGAGATCGATAGGCTTAATTCTGCAGACCTAGAGCCAGGAACAACCATTGAGTAGGCCTCCCTGACCAACTGTTTTGCATAGTTACAAAATAATTTTTTCTGAAAACTAGCAGGGGGGCAATAGGCATGGCCAACTTATGTTAAAAAGTTACTTTAAGAACAACAACAGAATAATGAAGAACAATGAATCATCAGGATACCAACTGACTTTCAGCAATATATTTTATACTTCCAACAGAAATGCTTTATATATTTTTCATTTCCATTCTGAAAAATTATTCAGATAATTAATGGCATTTTATTTCCAAAACAATATTCTGTTCCTATTAAGTAATATTTACTTAGTGCAAAAGTTGTTGTATGCTAAAAAAATGCATTTTGCATTATTATTTTTAAATGTAGACAGGCCCACTAATCTGAATATCCCCTGTATGCAGTATTTTTCAAACAAACATGGAAAATAAAGTGAAGATTTTCTGAGGAATCTGTATTTTTCTCGGTTTTGTTGCATGTCACAAGAGGTATGTGTAAAGAACCAATATGTTTTCTTTGGTTTATGAATAACTCAGGATGAAGTAGCATTTTGGTTTTAGCCATTAGCACATGAATTGGAACTCCTGATGATTAATTTCATACCAAGTTTACTCCACAGAAGTCTGAAGTACTTTGAATTAAAAACAAATTCTAGTGAAAGATAGACAAAACATTGACATCTGATTTTCTGATCAGGTAAGATATAGGTAATGGTACTACAAACTTCTCAGCTTCTACTAATATATCTCAACCATGATGGGATGACTACCACATAATTTTTCAGTTCTATTCAGATTGCAGGAAAAGATGCTAGTCCCAATACAGACAGCTAAGGATGGGGAAATAGATTAGCAAAAAATGAACCTAATGTTGCCCTCAATTGCTTTTTCTTTTAAGGCCACAAAGCAGCAACAAAGTGACATTAGAAGAACTGCCATATTTATCAGTGTGGCAATTCAGACAACGGGTGCCTTGCAGAAAAATGCAGGCACCTTTTTTCAATGCTCTGTTGGAATTCCAGCATCCTCAGTACTCTCTCTTTCCTTCAATCTCTTGTTTGCTTCAGGTGAGTGACTACAGGCCATTTTCATTTGAAGCCATTTCTGTGAACTAAACTGGCTTCACAGAAGTGGCTTTACATACTCCACTCTCTGAACTGGACTACAGTCAATTTAAAAGTAGACAGTAGACACTCAGAAACTGTCTGCACTTTGAAGTATAGACACTAGATTTGATAAAGTGCTAAATCCTGATCAAGTGGAAAAATGTACCAACTCAAGACACAGTGCTTAACTTTTTGTGTAAACCTCAGGTTATAATAGATTGTTCTAACAGAGCTAAATCAATACCAATAGCATTTTTCATTCCAAACTCATAGTGCATTTCTGCATCTGCTGGATGTCAGGCGTTTTTGCCAACTTTTGACATAAACCACAACACAGGGCTATAGCACAAGAGCAGCAGCAGCAATCCTTTGGTTTGCTTTATCACGTATTTCTCAACTGTTGTTCTCTGGGTTGTTGACCAATCCAATTCTTGTAATATCAATTTCACCTTGTCTACAACAGTCCTTAAATAATGAATTGTCTGAAGCTAAAGGTACAAATGCAGCTGTGTTTTCCATAACATGTTGTTAAACCACAAACACTAACCATAACCAATAGAAAAAACAGAACGAGATTTTGCAACAAGCAGGCTTAAAGGCCTTAACACTGCTCTCTAAAATGCTAATACCACTTTAGTCTTGCCCATATAATAAGATTTAAACCACATTTTCTGTTCTAGAGCAGAGCCATTTCCACTACAGATTTAAAAAACAAACAAATTTGTTTACAACAAAAAGCCTAAAATACAAAAAGGAAAACAATCACTAATGAAACCTGTTCTTATCTCAAAAGCTGGCCTTGAGTCCAAAGACTAAGCTATTCTGTTTAAGTCCCTTTTTGGATCTGAGAAGGGTAAATCCAAAAATGTAATCCTCAAGCTCTCTGCTTCTAGGCTAATAGAAGAAACAGCTGATTTCAAAAGCATGACAGCTTAATACTTTATTCATACAGATGCCTAGAAGTAATTTGGTTTTGACGGGGCTCTGATTACTTTTAAGCCTACATTAAGATCTACATGATTTTTTTTCAGACCTTGCTTGGGACTTAATCTGTAGGTGTTCCCGTAAGCATACCAGTTGGGTTAGGTTCTATACAACACACTGACAGTCCATGTCTTTTGGGGAGATTGTTTGTTTGTTTGTTTGAAATAAAGAACCTCTTCCTGCAACTGCATTATGTACAGGTATTTTTATGTTCAGTAAGTCAGTGGTTAGACTGGTCACTCAGGAGATAAGCAATCTGCACTAAAGATACTCTTCTCCTCTTTCATTGCTACAGTGAAAGAATCTACTATGAATTTCTGTAATCACCTGACATCAGGTAGCAAAAGGAATACTCTTGTAAAAAGAGGTTTTGTTGCTAGTGCCCAGTGAACTTCTGAAGAATAGAAATATCTCTTGGCTCTAAATATTTCTGAAACAGCAATGCAGAACTACTACACACAACTCAATACCTGTGTTGTTGAATCCATACTACTCAGTGGGGATAGAAAGACAAAAGACTCGCATCAACTGTTGCATGAAGTTCAGTGTTTCCAGAGAACCTGATTCGTATATATCTCAGTATGGCTGAACTGGGAAACAGTGTTTCCTGGGCAACTATTGAAAATGCCTGGCCAAGACACCTTTTTTTTTTTTCCCCTTCTGTGCCTTGGTGACCAATATTTAAGAGATCACCTTCACAAAAATATTAAAATTATCAATAGGTGAAAACTTGGAGAGCTGTGAACAGGATCTCTAACAAGCTACTTTAAAGAGGTTAATTTCTGTCTTGGAGATTTGTTACCATTTTGGTGCTTCACTGTTGCTTTGCTGAGATAATTGACTTTAAAAACTACATTACATTTTAACAATAACTTCTTTCATTTCCCTTTATACAGCAGATCTTAAAAAATTAGCACTTAAAACTGCAGTTTTCAAAGACCATTGAAGTGGCAGCCTGCAGGACTGATAAGCAAACTTCTTGAATTGCTCACATGATGATTAATGATCAAGCAGTTCAGACCCAAAATGGAAAGCAAGATTTCTCCCCCCCACACACACTATTTTAAACCCTACAAAGTAAAAGGTGGAGAAATGGGGATGGGGAAGTGAGGGGAACTTAAGGGAAATAAAATAGCAGCAAATGCTATGGATCTAGGTACAGGAAAACTGCTTTGATGCAGGACTTGATAGTCAGAAGCTCCCCTGCCAACTTGGGTATCAGGAGTATATCAGATATGCAGGTGGAGACAGTGAAGGAAAAGGGAAATGCAGACAGAGTTTCTGCTGCTGCCTGAATTCTCTGGGGAGCATTCATGCCCAGAAACAGCTCGTGACAAGTTACGGCATCTGAGGTTTCTGCAGATGCTTTGCTGTTCTGAAGAGTCAGATAATATCTTTTTAGATGTCTAAGTATAGATTATAGAGCTTAACTTCTGTCAGTCATGTTTGGCTTTTATTGACTTGGAAGAGTTTTCAAACAGAAAGAGCTGCCAGACCATCACCAAACTTGTGTCTCCTACTATGGGAGGAGGGGAGAATGGACAAATAAAGTAAAAAATTAACTATACTTAAAGTATCTGTCTTAATCTATCAGTGTCTTTGTTTTGTTAATCAGAGCCTACTGACTTATGATTAAGTTTTCCTTCTATCATTGGTGCATAAAAGGTGAACTTTTTATACACAGCATATTAGCAAAGTCTGATATTTTGGGAATAAAATAAAACCTGCCAGATGTGACATGCCATTTTAAAATCCTAGCTGAGCAAGAAAAAAGTGCATGCCTCTCATTGGAACAGGAAAGCGAATAAGACTTTGCAAGAAGACATGAGATTGTACTTCAATGAAACCCTTGATTTTTGGGTTACATTCACGTCCATCACCAGTTAACTAGTCCCAACACATACTTATGTCAGGCTGATCATGAAACATCTTGCAAGAGTAAAACCAAGTGTTTTTAGGGAAGAAAATGTGATTTTTTTAACTTAAAAGTATTGACCTACTCCTCTATTATTTTTACATAGAAATTTTAATATCTCATTACACTGTTGTAAAAGAAAGGCTGGTGGCATAAAAGCAGTCTGTTAGCTACTTACGGAAGACAATTTTCCATTGCAGCTCTAAGCCACAACATCTCTACAATATCAGAGAAAACTGTGTTGCCTGTTACACTATTTTCTGAAAGAAACCTTTGAAACCATCTGCTTAAGAACAGGCCTGGTAGATACTACTCAGCTGAGAGTTTATGAGTTCAGTAACCTGAGGAAAGAAAATATCCACTGAGGACATTTAGGAAAAAGTGTCTCATCATTTTGTGGCAACTGCAGACTTCAGTTATGTTTAATGGAATCACTTCTCCATGCCAACAAAAATATTAAGAAAATGGCATGGACATTTGAATTTATAAAGACAGAATCTGCGATGCTAGCTTCACATTTTTTATCATGCAACTACAAAGCTAATGCTTGCCTTCCTTTGAAATCAGAAGGTAAGTTTTTAGTACAGTGTGTTGGCCACACCATTTCCACAAATCAATCCAAATCCATTTAAAACGCATTCTGTTAAGTGCTTTTATGGAAGATAGAGGGGAACTAAAACACTAGGAAAGCATCTTTCCTTCCCTATCCATAAACAATAAAAGCTACCAGACTGAAGGCAGACAAACTTGGAGCCATCTTCATCATTTCACATTTCTCCTCCTGCTTGTCTAGCTTCTTCTTATCAAAATACTTACAGCTCTATTTCATGATAAAATTTGCATGCAACAGACACTCATAAATCTGTAACAAAGAACCTATCAAAAATGGAGGTAAAAATTTTGCATTTTACATCCTTACACTGTAAGCACAGATGCTTCCAATGACTTCTTAAATGTCTGGCATAACCCCGTAGGAACAGCTTATGAGTAAGTCCAATATACCTGTACAGTTTCAGAGCAATTTTGTGTGGCATGCATATCCAGAAAATTAATATTTTTATATTTATAATAAAGGTGTGCATACTAACCTGCCAAGGCCGATCCCAATCAAGAGGAATAGGAAATGCTCCAAACCAAGCTCCAAGTATACTGCACATGGTAGTAATCTGTAGACTGCTTTCCCAGATGGACGTAGCTCTGTAAAAACAGTGTTAGAAGATTTCAAGAGCAGAAATTATCATGTCAGAATGTTAGATCTGATTTCTCCCAAGATTTTTGAGACTACAAACAGATATAAAAATCCATATATTTGATAAATAGCATGCAGGTTTCTCCTAAAAGATACAAACTATGTAAAATGTAAGTTGCATATTTTAGCTATAATCACAATCCTTCTATACCACACATTCAGGAGATTTTTTTCCCCCTTGAGATGTTTACTGCAAAAGCTAATTTATTTTACCGGGAAGTACTCCTGTTGAGCTTGAAACACTGACTGAGCAAATGAAAATATCACAATGATATTGTGTGCATTGCAGGGAGAAACAGACATGAAAGGGTAGCTTGGGATTGTACAGAAAAGCGCAAGCACAGTTATGAAGTACTCTATGATATAGACATGTTATTATTTGACAACTACGACAATTTGAAATTTAAAATAGAAGTCCACTGTGTGAATATTCCAAAGCAAGTTTCCATCAACTGAAAAGAAACACTGCAAATAAATGTAACCTGCATGTTGCAGCGCTTCAGCAATATTGCATCCAAGTTCAAGTACGCTGGCTGCCCAATAAATTTATTGCATGCTAAAGAACTCTTGCATTGCCAATCATGGCACATATCATATCATAAGAGATGTTAATGACTTCAGTTCTCAGCTTATTGCCTTCTGCCACTACTGACTTCAAAAGTTTTGTAACAGTTGGATTTCTATTTAATAGATAAGCACTTGCTGCTTATCATCAGTCTACCAAGTGATTGCTTTTGCTTTTCTCAAGCCATGATCATTTGAGTAGAATCATAGAATCATTTAGGTTGGAAAAGACCTTCAAGATCATCAAGTCCAACCATCATCCATACCTGCTAAACCATGTTCTGGAGTACCTCGTCTACATGCTTTTTGAATACCTCCAGGGATGGTGACTCAACCACTTCCTGGGCAGCCTGTTCCAATACCTGACAACCCTCTCAGTAAAGAAATTTTTCCTAATATCCAACCTAAACCTCCCCTGCCACAACTTGAGGCCATTTCCTCTCATCCTATCTCCAGCCACCTGGCAGAAGAGACCAGCACCCACCTCACTACAACCCCCCTTCAGGTAGTTGTAGAGAGCAATAAGGTCTCCCCTCAGCCTCCTCTTCTCCAGACTAAACAACCCCAGCTCCCTCAGCTGCTCCTCATAAGACTTGTGCTCCAGGCCCCTCACCAACTTGGTTGCCCTTCTCTGGACACGCTCCAGCACCTCAATGTCTTTCCTGTAGTGAGGGGCCCAAAACTGAACACAGTACTTGAGGTGCGGCCTCACCAGTGCTGAGTACAGGGGAACAATCACCTCCCTGCTCCTGCTGGCCACACTATTTCTGATGCAGGCCAGGATGCCGTTGGCCTTCTTGGCCACCTGGGCACACTGCTGGCTCATATTCAGCCGGCTGTCAACCAGCACCCCCAGGTCTTTCTCTGCTGGGCAGCTTTCCAGCCACTCTTCCCCAAGCCTGTAGCGCTGCATGAGGTTGCTGTGACCCAAGTGCAGGACCCGGCACTTGGCCTTGTTGAACTCATATAATTGGCCTCAGCCCATCGATCCAGCCTGTCCAGATCTCTCTGTAGAGTCTCCCTTCCCTCAAGCAGATCAACCCTGCCTCCCAAGTTGGTATCATCTGTGAACTTGCTGAGGGTGCACTCAATCCCCTCGTCCAGATCACTGATAAAGATATTAAACAGAACGGGCCCCAACACCGAGCCCTGAGGAACACCACTTGTGACCCGCCGCCAACTGGATTTAACTCCATTCACCACAACCCTCTGGGCTCGTCCATCCAGCCAGTTTTTCACCCAGTGAAGACTAGACTTGTCGAAGCCATGAGATGCCAGCTTCTCAAGGAGTATGCCATGAGAGACAGTGTCAAAGGCCTTGCTGAAGTCAAGGTAGACAACATCCACAGCCTTTCCCTCATCCACTAGGCAGGTCACCTGGTCATAGAAGGAGATCAGGTTGGTCAAGCAGGACCTGCCTCTCGTAAACCCATGCTGACTGGGCCTGATCCCCTGCTTGTCCTGCACATGTCATGTGAGCGCTCTCAAGACAAGCTGTTCCATAATCTTACCCAGTACCGAGGTCAAGCTGACAGGCCTGTAGTTCCCCGGATCCTCCCTCCAACCCTTCTTGTAAATGGGAGTCACGTTGGCAAGCCTCCAGTCCTCTGGGACCTCCCCTGTTGACCAGGATCACTGACAGATAATAGAGAGTGGCTTTACAAGCACCTCTGCCAGTTCCCTCAGTACTCTTGGATGGATCCCATCTGGTCCCATAGATTTGTGAGTGTCCAGATGGCGTAGTAGGTCACTAGTTATTTCCTCCTGGATTAAGGGAGGTATATTCTGCTCTCCATCCTTGCCTTCAGCTCAGGGGGCAGAGTACCCTGAGGATAATTGATCTCCCTATTAAAGACTGAGGCAAAGGTAGCATTAAGTACCTCAGCCTTTTCCTCATCTCCGGTGGCAATGTTCCCTTCTGTATCCATTAAAGGATAGATATTCTCCTTGGGATTCTTTTTACTGTTAACATATTTGTAAAAACATTTTTTGTTGTCCCTTACAATAGTGGCCAGATTGAGCTCTAGCTGAGCTTTTCCCTTTCTAATTTTCTCTCTGTATGATCTAACAAGATCCCTGTACTCCTCCCAAGTTGCCTGAGTACTTGGTACCAATTAAGAAACAAGAACAGCAGAAGTTCAGAACACAGCAGGGCACAGTTCTGAGATAGGAGAACCAGGCTGAAATCCCTGCTCCAAATCAGTAAGGTAAGAGATCTGAATCCTAAGTTTGCTACATCTCAGATTATAAACACAAACCTAGCTTTAGCTAACAGAAGAAAAAAGGTGTGCATTTTTTATGGATAGAACACTAGATGGATAGTAAACTCTGAAATTCACATGTGCTGTTTAGGTTGCATGACGTGAAAGCTTTAACCCTACACCTTGTTTGGAAGAGTCTAAAATTTCTGACTTTACTCCTGAGTACACCTAACTCATTGCTGCATTTGCTATTGACCGAACAGCTCACAAGTGTAAAGCAAACATTTTTTCATTGTTTGCAAAATAAAGGTCATACAGATTATAGTATTTATGTGCACGGTTGACATTTTGAGCAGAACTGTTTCTTCTACAATAACCGCATCCCTTTAACTTAAAACACTCCATTTCAATTCACAATCCTACTAGCTTGAGATTTTTTTTAAAAGGGAAAGGTCCTGATTTAACTATAAAACTGTTTAGGAGTCTGCACATAGAAAATTCTTGTAAATTATTTTCAGAAGCTGAATAACTGAGTGGAGAGCTGTTAGGCAGCACGGGGAAGAGAACATTCACTACAGCCTTAAAGCAGTGAAAGAGCCAGCAGAATACACTGAGGACTGACTGAGGTACATTTATACCCCACAAGACATCTTACCTGGTAAATCTACACGCACATTGCTGCACCATATGGACATATCAGACTGAGTCCAAAAGCAAAACAACAGAATTAGCAAGGCACAGTGCCCAAGTGCAGAACAGCCATTGGTAGTTTGGCAACCATTTGGGCTGCTAATTCAACTACTCTGCAGCATGGACACTGGCTACTCAAATACAACCTGACTTGTCCTCCAATGTTATCCCGATGGAACTATGCTTTGATTATTCTCTTTTCTTTGTGGAATGTCACCTATAGGGATTTTTGCGGGTATTCTTTAACCCACTAACCCATCACTTAAACCCCGCATTCGCACGAGGCTAACAACTGCAGCAACATTTATAAACTTTGAGTTTTATAGGTTTCTTTATTTTTTAACTATGAATGAACTACAACTAAGATCATTCTGCAGGCAAAACTAGCAATACTTAAGATAATAAAATGATCACTAGTGGCACAAAGGCCTTTTAAAGCCTAAAGTAATTATTTAACCCCTTTAAATAATACAATACATTAAGTGCTGTTTTAAATAATGTTTGAATTAAGAGGTTAGCTAACATAAAAGAATTTACTAAGATAACTCCTGAATAGACAAGATCTGGAATTTTGGGCTGCAGCAGCACTTAGCATTTGATGATGCCTACCTTTACAAAGGATGTTTCCAAGACTGTACAAGTTTGCAGGTCACAAACAAGTGATAACATAGGTGAAATGAAAACTGGAAGGAGCCCTAAAGTTATGTTTTTATACTAGATTTTGGCAAGCTCCAAATAAAATCTGTTTCCCATCCAGGTCACATCTTATAATTGCTATTATACCAGAAATTTCAACACAATTACTCAGACTAGTGATTTGAAATAAGTCTCCAAAAGGAGCAATAAAAAAATCAGCAACTGAAAAGCCATTTAAAGAACAGACTGCCTTTAAAGAACAGTCACCTGCTTCCATTAGTGCCGATAACCCTTTCTATAGCTTTTATTTCCCACTGTCAGCTTACAGCAGCACATGATAGCATATGATCAGTGTCACGACATTGGTCACAACACTAGATGTCAGAATATGGCGTCCAGAAATAGCTGGCATGGGCCTACCCCTTCCCAAATGCAGAATTAGTGAAAAGAGCCCTATTTACAGCCTAGTTAGAATTGAAGTTTTTATGATAGAATAAAAAGATAGATAGATAGTTTTTATTGTAGAATACACAAACTTACTTTTCTCACACATTCTATGTGTACACAGAGTATAAATACGTGAGTAAGAACAAATTGTTCAAATTTCTTGATATAAAGTAATTAAAAAAAAAGAAATCTATTTAGTCTATCAAATCAACATTTCTAATTCAAAAGTGTACTCAGTTTGAAAACGTGGAGCATGTGCAATTTTCTAAGCTGCAATTGTTTTTCATGCAATTGTTTCATGTATATAAAAAAACCCACCCCAACCAAATAACACCTCCCCTCCACCCCACCAACAACCCAAACTTTATAATATAAACATTACACCTGCAGTGTCATAGGTTACGTGTTGTCATGAGATGGCACATATAATCCACCTCCTAGAGGCATGGGCACTTAATGACTGATCTTGTAGTAACCTTATTAGAAGTGATTTTAATAGCAGTGATTGCACTTCCAAGTGCTGCAAGTAGAAACAGAGAAAGCTAAGCATCTCTGCAGAAAAAATAAGCACTTTGCAAGTTTATACCCAAAATATTTAAGTCAGACTCAGTTGTACCATAGCTATTATGATGCAATAGATTACATGCAAGATACATGAATGTAACTTTATGAATGGTCCTATGAAAAGACATTACATACATCAGTATTTTCATACTAGATCACCTAAAACATAGCAGAGAGCTATCCAGAGCAATAGCTAGGTAATTAATATCTGTTACTTATTTAGATTTGGTATGTCAAGATAAACTTTCTAGATGTCTTTTTCTGTCTTTCTGCAAAGACAATAGCACAAGCACATTTTGATCTCATAAATATTGCACAGGCAAATAAGAGTAACAAAAATAAATGCCAGTGGTTACTTAAGTCTAAATTGTATTCAGATACATTCTTTTTCCATACTGTCCTGGTTTCGGCTGGGATAGAGTTAATTTTCTTCCTAGTAGCTGGTATAGTGTTACGTCTTGGATTCTGTATGAGAAGAATGTTGGTAACACTGATGGTTTTAGTCTAAACACTACTTGGCAACAACTAAGTCAAGGACTGTTCAGCTTCTGCCCAGCCAGCAAGAAGGCTGGAGGGGCACAAGAAGTTGGGAGGGGACACAGCCAGGACAGCTGACCCAAACTGGCCAAAGGGGTATTCCATACCATGTGATGTCATGCCCAGCATACAAACTGGGGGGAGCTGGCCTGGGGGGGGGGATCGCTGCTCGGGAACTATCTGGGCATCGGTCAGCAGGTGGTGAGCAAATGCATTGTGCATCACTTGTTTTGTATATTACAATCCTTTTATTATTATTATTGTAATTTTATTATTTTTATTATCATTATTAGTTTCTTCCTTTCTGTTCTATTAAACTGTTTTTATCTCAACCCACGACTTCTACCTTTCCCCCCCCCCGATTCTCTCCTCCTTCCCACTGGGTGGGGGGAAAGTGAGTGAGCGGCTGTGTGGTGCTTAGTTGCTGGCTGGAGTTAAAACACTACACATACTAAGCTGTACACTTAATCAGACTTTCCAGCTTGCTGTTCCAGTGCAATTCAATTTGCTAAAATCTTCTTTCAAGGCAAACAGCTGTATTGATCTTACCTAACCATCCTTTTCCTCCATTCAACCAGTCCCACCTCATTCCACATGGTTATGTTAGAGACCTTTTAATACATCATGTCTACACTCAGCTCACGCCTAAACACAATACGTTCCAACTCATTCATGAGGTCAAATGAAAAATCACAGGATTGTTTTTAAAAGAGCAACTTGCTACAATCCATAAAAAATTTGCTACATATTTCTTTGTAGTCTATTTTCATTCAAAGGCTAGTCTGAATAAACATCATTATTAAATAGACATTTTATTCAGATAACGTCATATGGCTCACTAATAACAAGTATGTACAAGTTGTCACAGCAAAAACGTCAAAACAAGACAGCTCTGTTTCCCATGCAATAGTTGTGCTGAAATAACATCAAGATGTAGACTAGGAAAGAACAAAATTGACAGGCAGTCAAAATCTAACCTGGCACAAAGACAGACTGTCGTCAAACATCTGTTACTTCAATTCAACTATTTCCAGTTGCAAAACCTCCAAAGATGACTAAGTGAATCAGCAATGATTTGTTTTGACTAAACAACTCCATGCTTTTATTAGTCTATTCAACCCTTCCACTGAAAATAAAAAAACAAGCATAACTGACTTGAAAAGGATTCAAGATATTTTTCAGTAAGCTGAGAACCGAGATAAACCAAAAGTCAATACCTGAAACTACCATAAAAAGTCTACTTTTGTCCTCTTCTACAGAAGTTTAAACCAAAAGTAACTCCATAGGTCATCAGCATTATACAACTTTTCACTTTCTTTTGAGATGAGACTTTACTCTTATGAACTATTAAAAGGGAATGAATGCTAACATCTTATTATTAAATCTCAAGTGTATGTAGGGCTTCTTTATGTTTCAGCGCCCCAGTCTTTCAACAATCCTGTTATTTAGTGAGTGAAAAAAGACAGAAGAGAGAGAATACTTCTTGAAAAATACATTATCCTTGATACATGCTAATGTAATGGCTGCCACTGAGGTGAAAAGGAGGTTACTTTAAACTTACTCTTGAAAAAAATTAATGCTTGAAAACTCTGACACTGAAAACAGCTTTCTTTGAAATTTGAAAAAGAGCATGAGTGAAGATTACATACTTAAGACCACAGTAAATTATATATAACTTTCAGCATTATATTCAAGTTAAAAATACTGTTAAAATAGTGTTTGTTTTGGCTTGTTATTCCTATTTTTAAAGCTGTATTTATAAAGGTACTGTTAGATCATGTGCAAGATTCTCCCTGTACAGCTCAGTCTCAGGTATCCTCTTTGTTTGACAACCATCATACTGAACTGCACAATGATTTTACACCCATAAAATGTGTGTTTGAAACTTTACTTCCTTCAAACACATACAAAATGAGATTTAGTGTCTGGACATCAAAAATAAAAAGCCAGTTTTCTGAATCAATGTCTTTAAAAAAATGTTCAGAAAAGCTTTCATAAGCCTGTAATTACAAATATGAAAAACACCCATAATTCAGGAAGTTTTCCTTTCTTTACAAAAAATTCCATGATACATTGTTTACATCAATTCTGTCCATTTCTGTTCTGTATATTTAGAATAGAACTTACCCATTTTTACTAAATACCCGTATCCATGCTTGTATGTTTGGTCCCAGCATACACAAGCATTGTAAAGTAGTAAAGGTAGACAGGAGAACTGCAAACAAAAACGTCTCAGTCACTGACCTACAAAGAAGGAATATTACAGAATTAAGTGAGGTAGTTACTAATTTTCTAAGAGTTCCAAGATTTAGGAAAAAAATGCTTGGACATTTACTTCATTATTCCATTTGTGTTTCTAGTTTGATGTTGTGGAAGCAACCATGAAACCAAACTACATGATGCCATTGTTAGTAACTTAGTATCTCTTTCAGAAATCAGGCTGCTTCATGCCCCCCCCCCCCGCTTTTTTTTTTTCTTTTTTAATCATTCCTAAAAATGAAAACACTAATATCAAAAGGATGAAAGATATGCAAGATGCATGTTTTAGAATCTTATGGGGAAAATGGCTAAATGAAACTTAGAAAAATGTTTGTACCTGTTTAACATAAATACTAGTAAGTAAAAGGAGTTGTTTGCAACTACCTTGAGCAACATTATCTCCAAATATTCAGAAATTGCAGGAGGCCAGCTTCTAAAAAAAACCAAATCTCCAAACAGAAAAACCCCCAAAACAGCCACCCATCTTCCCCCAGCCAAGAGCTTATGCTTTAACTTCCAATGTACCAGAAAATACACAAGTACTTATACCAGTATCTGCAAGGAGAAACTGCCCCTTAAAATGTTTAGAGAAAGACAGGGTCTTCTGACTTACTCTATGAGAGGTGCTCCATAAAGAACAATAATCGCATGAAATAGTATGCAAGACATGAAAAAGTATATACAGCATTTTAGAAATCTGGATATCTAAAAAAGAGCAATAAAATATCAGAATAATGTTTCAAAAGAAAAGAGAACATAAGTAACATACATAGTCTATACCTTATCAATAGCATTGTACTCAACCTATTTCTTTAATTTCAGCTACAGCACAGGATGATAATAGTATGGCATATTTCAAAAGTTTTCCCTATGTTTAATACTTTAAATAATTAATTAAAATTGATCACACTCCATCTAAAATTTTTTCATGCACCCTATTATAAGACAAACATACAAAAAATGTAACTGGAAATAACAAGATAAACAGAGATGATTTTATTGGATATTTTTACATTTCTGTTTTACATCTGAGTGTTATATCCATTCATTAAAAGGCATCTTTCACAGAAAGTGAAAAAATATTTAAAAGCAAGAAAATATGTAATATGAAGAAACCCCACTACATTTGAACTTGGCATCTTAAATTCTAAAACCATTTGAGAAATGTCCATGACTTTCTATAAATCTGCAGAACACATATAATTTTCTTTGAATTTAAACAACAGTTTCTGGGTATTCACTATGTCATATAGAAGCATAGCCACTTGATAAACAGTTCTGGTTAGGTCTGTTCTGATCAGGTCACCAATGGAAATCCTTAATTTCACTTGAACACTTTTTTTTGACATGCTAGGCTGGGATGAAATCTCAACTAGAACACGAAGCCTGCTTCATTTTTAAATCACAGATGGTTAAAATACTTGTTTTCCATAAAGATTTTGTGTATGTCACATCCCCCCTCAGTCAGCAAAACTAGACAGAAGCTTTGCATACAAAGACACTGCTTTCAGGGATGTTTGCTTAAATGTTTAAGAATCACCACATCAGAGCGCTAAATCTTGTCTGACTCAGCAAGTTGGGAGTACAAGACTATCCACCCGACTTCAAAACGCTGTATATTCTCCCACTCCTGAGCAAATTGTGTGCTGCTCCAAATTTGCTTTGTTCAAACCTAATTTCATTGGGATTCATACCTTTAATGCTCCTGTTACAAACTGTAACTATAAAAATTTCTCCCAGATTTAGATTCTTCTGTATGCATATTTCATCATTCAGGGAAATGTAGCCATTTCAATACTTTTCCATGTAATTTTTTAAAATTTACCAACTTTGTTTAAACTGTAATGAGCTAGTCTCTCTTGTATGTCTCAAATCCAAAAAACTACTTCTGTTCCTTTAAAGTTATTGGAAACTTATAACTGCACATGAGAACAATGTTTCTTCATAATGCTGAAGGTCAGGCCTGGACTATGAAATGAGTTCTGCGCCTAATCGATTTTGCCAATTTTTGCCACCACACAACTTGCCTGAAAGATCAACTGCTGGGACTACAAACAACAATATATTGACAAGAAAAAGGAAAGGCACAGAATCACTCACCTGAACAGATTATTTACAGGTAGAGAAAGTTTAACATCACAAAAATATTGGAGAACTTATTTCAAAAGGTGCTACACTCAGCTCATTCATGGAAAACAAGAATTCACCAGCAAATTGTCTTCTCTCTTTCTGATTTGATCATTTCAGTGAAAGAATTCGCTTCCCTTCCATACTGCCTGGCAGCAATTTAAGAATAAAAGTCTTACCTTGTGAGCAAACGAACTTCTCTTAGGAGACAGATTTGGTTTAAGGACTAAGTGCAAGATTATATTGAGGGTACTAACACAAACAGAACATATACACAGCCACGTGAGGTGTGTTCCGAAAACTGTGAATCCGTCCCAGAAGGAAGCCGGAACAACCGCTGACAGAATAATTGAAAAAACACAGAGGAGGTTGGCAGCCAAGAGCCTCCTTACTTCTGCTTCTTTCATTGTGTTCCTATTAACCGGCCACCTGCAAGACAGCAAATCGCACCCCGTTACTGAAGCACTACAGGACAACGTTTTTCCCAGTCGCACTACACGGGGCAGAACTCTGGGCTTAGTCTGGAGGTAAAAGTGATTATTTGGGGGCAGAAGAACGTCACTCGTTTAAAAGCCAACCCCAAGCCCACGGACACAGCAGCGCAGCGCTGTGAGAGCCGGGCGAGCTGCTGAGCGCTCCCACCGAGCAGGCAGGCAAGCAGCCTGCCCCGCACCGGCACCCTTCGCGCCACCGAGCTCCCTTCCCAACAGAGGCAACCGCCTCAGCCCCTGCCGCGCCCGGGCTGGGCTGCTCCTCACCGCTCCCTCTTCAGCCGGGAGACAGCGGCGGTGCGGCCTCCTGACAGGCCTCGCTCGGCGGCAACTGTCCCAGGCCGTGGGGTGGAGGGAAGGGGAGGGGAGGGGGACGGTGCAGGTGCCGGTGTGGGTGCCGGCCATCTCTTACCGCAGCATCGCCCCGCCCGGCAACGGAAACCGGCGGCGCCCTCGCCTCAGTTCCGGGGCGGGGCCGGAAGCGGCAGTTTGTTGTGGTGGGGGCCGCCATGGTGTGCGAGAAGTGTGAGTGGGGGCGGTCCGGGAGACTAGGGCCGGGGTAGGGGGGCCCTGCCCGAGCCGCCGGTCCCTGCCCTCGGGTGTCCTGGGCGTCCGCTCAGCTGAGCTGAGCTGAGCAGCAGCAACAACGGACGGCGGGCTGTAGGTGGCGGTTCTGGGAATGTCTGTGTGCGAGCTGTCATTCTCCCGCAGGCAGCGATTGTTGCGGGTGTTAATGCAGTATAGTTTTAATTTTTTCCCTTTGTAATGTTTCCTTACGTAGGTGAGAAGAAACTCGGTACGGTAATCACTCCCGATACGTGGAAAGATGGTGCAAGAAACACTACAGGTAATCTTGGGGAGGTTTAACGCTTGTTTTTCAGGTATCTTAAAGCCAGTTGGGCACCTGAGCTATTTTACAATCTTAAGGCTAAAATTTGTAATAGTTAATCAGGATAATTTTTAATTGCTGTAGTTTTCTTTCTATGCTAATTTAATGCATTGGGAATGTATTTGTCCTGAGCTTTTCAGTATTGAGCTTATCTGGTTTTTTTCTCCTTGTATGGAATGACAATACACAAACAGAGCACAGTAGAAGGAATCGTGCTGTCCTGTGCTTTAATGCTGTCTTACATGTTTTACACATGTGCAAATGAAGCCAGAAAAAGAGGTAAAACCTGTAAACCAAGGTTTTTTAAGTATGCTTGGAAATGGGAAATTTATTGGTTTATGGTTTTATTCTTTTCGTAGAAAGTGGTGGCCGCAAGTTAAATGAAAACAAGGCATTGACCTCAAAGAAGGCACGGTTAGTATTTAATACTATTTTGGCCAAAAAAAATTTGCTGTAACCGAGGCCTGTTTCCTGCATATTTGGGCAACTGTTCAAAACTTGTCCAAAATACTTTTTTTTTTTTTTTTTTTAAAATTTGTGGGGATTGTGACATTTGATTAGTTGGTAAAAGTATGTCCATACATATATCATGGGTGCTTTCTGCTGAATCATAGAGTCTGGGCAACTATTTTACTGTAGTTCTTACCGAAATTGCTAGAGTTTGATGCTTTTGTTAGGAAAGAAGCCGGGAAGGCTTATTTTCTCTGCTGAGATTGCCTTTCCTTAATGTCCAGGGGACATTCTATTATGCAAGGTGGCAAGGTGCTGCTGGAAGGTGTTTAAGTTCAAAATAGTCCAGTACCTTAATAAAAAGACACATTTTAATTCTGCTTTTGTTAAGTTTTTGTCCGTAATGCAAGAAATCTCTCTTAATGGGGAAAGTGGGAGCTTTTCTGTAGACTTTGTGCAGCCTATTAGAAATAATCCTTGTATGTCCCTTTTCTAAATTATACCTTTTGTCTGTACACTCTGGGTTAGACATTTTAGGATGAGGCAGAGGAAATACTTTATTTCAAGGTGTATAAATAAAATACTTGTGCTTTTTCCCAGGTTTGATCCTTATGGAAAGAACAAATTTGCAATATGTCGGATTTGTAAGAGTTCTGTCCATCAGCCAGGGTCTCACTATTGTCAAGGATGTGCCTATAAAAAAGGTAAATTTCACTGAGTACCAAATTACCCCAGTTTGGTTTGAAATTAGAGAGCAAGTGGAACTCTTGATTTTGTTTTGCCTTACAAAGAGAAGGGTAAGATGTGATTTAATTGCTATCTTCAATTACTAATAGGAAGGCATAGAAAAGATGGAGTCAGACCCTTCTGAGGTGCACAGTAATAGAAGAAGAGACAATGTGGGTTAGGATATGGAAAATTCTAATTACATACAAGGAAAGCAGTTTTCACTATGAGGGTGGTCAAATATTGTAATAACAGGGACCCACAGAGGTTGTGGAATCTCTACAGCAGGTATTCAGAGCTTGACTTGAAAAGCCCTGAGCCAGCCTCATCCAAGTTGGCCATGTTTTGAGTGGGGCAGGGGCAGGACTAGCGACTGCTGGAGATCCTTTCCAACCTAATTCATTCTATGATTCTGCTTCTTTTAGAATGTTACTGGAATCTAAAGCAGTATAATTGGAAGAATAACTGTAAGCTTAATCTTGGAAATTGCATAGAAAACTGTCATCTAGCAGTTTTTCTGATTTTTATTAGTTCTAAAAAAAAATTAGGTTTTGTAAAATACAATTGCTTGTTGCAGTCCCTTTTCTACTCCCTTCTCCCCTCTCCCCTTGTTATAATAGCTAAATCTAAATAGTGGTCTCAAAAAAAAAAAAAAAAACAAAACCAAAAAACCAAAAAAAAACCCAGCCACAAAACCCCCACCCCACCAAACCACAAAACAAACACCCCAGACCTATCCACCCTCCCACAAAATGACCAAAAATCCAACTTCTGATCTTGGTACAGTGATAGGCTAGCTTAACAAAAGTAGAATACATGGGCAATAAAAGGCAAAGAGAAAAAAATAAATAAAAGCAATTAAGAAAGTATGTCTGAAGGCAAATCATGCTTATGGTTGTCTTTGTGTCTGCATGTATTCTTATGCATTCGGTGGCTTAACATAAGCCATTGAAAGGTTAATTTCTCTGAAAGGAGTCTCTGGTCCAGTTAGGAACATGCTTGATGCATTGTAAGTCAAGCTTGGCTTAAGGCAAAAATGAAAAATGAAAAAGAATAATATAATCATCGTCCCTAGAAAGCAAGATACTGCACTGTGCAGTACATAATATATAAAACCTTTTTGTACTTATGTATGAATGACTGCACTGAAATTCTGCTTATACCTGGAAGCTTTCTATCTCCTATATTCGTAATAAGTCTTCAGTATTGTTAAAAACTGTTCAAAAATTCCTGAGGGAAAAAGAATGAATTTCAAGCAAATTTGATGGAGAGCCTTAAGGATAGAAAACTTTTACTAGTCTTGTGATTTTGAGTAGGTAAGCAAAAGGGCTCAAACTTGTAATTCCTGGAGGGGGAAAAAAAGCAACACACACTCAAGTTACGTTACTAATACCGAGGAATCCACATAGCACACAGACATGGGGTGAGTCAGTTGCTAGATGTAGAGCTACAGCTAACCAGTAGTAAGTTTTGTTTATGAAATTACTTTTAATTGTTCTATAAATGTGCACTGTGTCACTGAGTCAGTGGTTTAGCAGCCTGCTGTAGGAGGGTTGCCTTTTCTAGTTGCTAGATGCTGACCAGATGGCTGCCTGAATCCCATATGGTAGAACCTTGTTCCCTTTCTCAAACTTATGGCTGATTTGAGTGGGCTTCAGGATTTCGTCTTTGTCTGCTTGTGTATCCTTCCAGGCTGAATCTGGTTTCTTCACAAAGTTCAGAACTTTAAGTGCTTTAGGTTCTAGTTCTGACCATCAAAGACGTGGTTGTGGCATGTTTCTTGAAGCAAATGCAGTCATATGGCTTAGTGCTTCCAACTGTTGCATATCACTGAAATTGAGAGGCAATCTAAAGTTAATTACTCGTCAATTTAGACCTGAAGTGAACAGCCTGTGGGTGGGATTTTGCTCTCCAAAGTAAATCATGTGACATGTTCCCTGCTGTTCTCTTTTCTAGTGGACTCTTAAGTATGTGTCCAGTCACATGCTGTCAATATATGAAAGCACAGGATTTGGAGAGAGTTAACAGGAAGAGATACCGCTTGACTTTTTTTTTTTTTGTCTGCTGATGAATGGTCTTGTAAAATGAGATGTGGCCCTACCAGACAAAAGATTTAGCACCTTTCTGCTTTAGAAGAGGGAAACATTGAGACAACCACCACCTCTGCCCCTGCCGAACTTGGGTGCTTTTTGCTGCTTTAGTCTTCTGATTTGCCACTCTTTCGGTTTAGGTCAAAGTCCTCTGGGACATCAGTGGTCATCTTCACTTCAACTCTCAAGTATTCTTAGTGTCCATTGTTTCTCACTTCTACTCCTCTATAAATAGCTCAATTCTATGAAACTGTATTCTTCTCAACTTTATCCATTATCTGAAGCTCCCTACCTGTTAAACTTCCATTTAGCAGTCAGTTTGTTGGTGACTGTTTTCTTAGCCTAGCTACTTTCTGTCCATCTTGGGCCTCAGTTTGGCTACAGGACTTACAAAGTTTAATAATACACCATTTTTACCTGTTTGCCAGATGGGAGCCTTTCCTGGCTCTCTTCCAATATTCCAGCAAATTACGGAGGCTTCGGGCAGTGTTGTGAATCGTAATGCTCTCAAAATAGAGTTTATTTTTTTGAACTGGCAGTATTACACATATTCTGCAAATACTAATTTGTATTAGGAGTCATATTATTACTTCTGAATTTGCAATATCTGGTGAGAAAATGGACAGATGGATTGTCAATGAGAGCTCATTTAAACAATTTTTTGAAAATTATCTTTACAAATACATAGCAACTGTGTTTTTGAAGAGAAACTAATGATTTTAAAATAATTTACACACCTTTTGTGTGCTTATAGGTATCTGCTCAATGTGTGGCAAGAAGGTCTTGGATACGAAGAACTACAAGCAAACTTCTGTCTAATTGTATTCACTAGTCTTTTTATGAACTTTAACTTCTGTGTCTTTGTATAGTAACTTTTCTCTAAAATAATTTGTGAATATTAGTTTCTGGAAGATAATACATTTACTTGGAATGAGATGAGAGGTAAAGACAGCCTGATTGTTTACCTAGAAATGTACATGATGTTTGATTTTTGTTGTTTTAGCACTAATGTTAACTGATATTTAAAGGTAATCAACTGATGCAGTTCAAAGTGAATGAGAAGATCCTAATGGATAAGTTGAAACTATGTTACTATCATAACACAGATCTTTGAGATTAACACTTTTATTCTTTTACTGTATCTTGAGTCTTCTGCTTGTCTGATAGTAATATTTTATGGATGTACAAAATATGAGCTTGTATCACCTCATTAAAGTAGTATCTTCATTTAGTTCTGTGCTTACAGGTATTTATAGTTACTCTCACCCCAAACTATTACATCCTCCCCTCTAAATGTTGCTCTTCAGATTTTAATGCAATTGTCCTGTTGAGTTTTGTTTCTGCCTACAGTTGAGTTGGTTAAATCACAAATTGTTAAACTACTGAGATCCAGTGTGTTACTCTGCCGGTTCTTACTTTGGCAGTAAGACTTGTCAGCCTCTAAGGAAGCTTTACATACGGCATCGGGTTGCCCAAGGCAATAAAATAATGAGCATCAATTTCTAATGCCAGGTCTTGGTCTCATCATTTCCTAAGTTAGTCTGGCTTTTAAATACTTGGTTTGAAACTGGCTGTTGAATTCTATGATGTAATTGCTTATATACATGTCAAATTTGAAAGATCAAATCAGGCTGCCTTCTTTCAGCATTCGTTTGATATAAGACTTAAAGTGAGCCTCTCTGAACATGGGAGACTGAGTGTGGCTCTGCATTTCTTTTTGTCCTTTGGTTAATTTCTATATAAGAAAGCAATTTCTGTTATGGAGAGTAGTAACTGTTCACTGTTTATGCATGTTAAGGGAAAAGAATTGAACTCTTAATTCATGGTGGGGTTTTAACTAGACCTATTTAAGTGTTTCCTCCTCCCAGCAATCTCCTCTTGGCAATCTCTTATGCTTTTGCAACTTTCTTTCAACTGTAACCGAAAAACTATTAATGGGAATTTCCCTATGAATAGATACTCTGTTTTAGGTTTCCTTTTGTTCTCATATCTTTTACTGAGACAACTGCATGACTAGGCAACTGAAAAATCAATGTTCTTTCTATGTGTTAGTGGGCTTTTCATTTTAAAAGCTTCATCTACCTTAACAATTGAATGGAGGTATGTGGATTAGTTAGCTGGTGATTGCTGGCAGCCTGCAAAGTTATTTCCACATGGTGGTGGCCACTTGTTTCCAAACACATCAAGGAATTCTAATGTTAGTGTACATCTCTATGGCACATCCTTTGTATGGATGAAAAGAAAATGTCTATAATTGGCTTCAAGTTTTGCAGCAAGTGCTTTCAGTAGAGTGTGTGGCAATTTCAGGTGGCAGATTCTCTGATATTCTGTGAACTCTTCACCCTTTATGGGTGTGTTCTATAAAATTGATTGATTTTTGCTATTCTGTGAATAAAATTTCTTGTCATCCTAAAACTTGCCAATATCTATTTCAAAAGCAGTACTGTTTGTAATTCTTGGAATACATGGTATGAATTGAATGTTTATTGCACTCTGTAAATATTGGCACTAAATGAACTCTTACCTCATTTTGTAACTTATTTAAGAATGACAAGGATTTAAATAATATAATCCTTTTTTCATAATTATTTTGTGAATAGAGCTTTTATACACCTGTATCCTATTACTGGGCAGCTGCTTTTGCATGTTAGAATGTATTTTTCTTGGAAGAGGAGGACAGTTTTGGTGGTTTTTTTAATAGTTGATACAGTCGTTTGTTGTTCTAGTGGTTTGTACAGGCCTGGGATCTGCCATCTGTAGCTCTCAACCTTCTTAGCTTTGTGAGAGCTTCAGTTCCTGAGATCTGTAAAATTTGCTGATGTAACAGTCAACTTTCAGAAAAGCCCATTTTCCAAACATTGTTTTGGAGACCTGTTGCTTTAAGTTTAGATCACAAGCCCTCTCCTGCACCTCTGAGACGCACCACAGTTCAAGGCAATCTTGGCAAAGAAGCACTTAAAGTTAGCTTTACACTTATATACACCTTCAGTATAATTGAATTGTCATATAAAAGCATTTTTGTTGATACTGAAAGTGTCTTGTTTGCATGGGCCGCCTTTCCTGAGACATTATGCAGTGAAAAACAAAAGAAAATCTGTAATGGAAAGTTGCCATTTTTGTTTAATGTACTGAGAAGAACACATTAATGTTCCCAGATGATCAGACTGTCCTCTAAATCACAGGTTATGTAAGAGATTTGTGCTGCCAAATTTAGTAGGATTAGAATTTTCCTCAGTACTGCTGAATTCCTATACTGTCCTTGCTGTTTCTGCTTGTTCAATGGCTAGAGCTATTACTGATCTAAGTATAAGCAATGGTTTGATGCAGATTATTGAGAGAAAAGAACAGATTAGATATAAAAATGTTACTATGCTTGTAGCAGCCAGTCAGATGAAAGTTGAACAGGGACTGTTGGAGGGTCCTTGTTGTATTAGAGTGTTCTCATGTTCTTCCCCATCCTTACCATTTGTTACTGTGATGGGGTTTTTTTTTTGGGGGGGGGGGGGGGTTTAACCCTGTTCTTTCTGCTGCAGAAGCTGGAGAAAGAACCATCCAGGACAGTAATTTGGCAATACTGTTCCAAGGCATTAGGACTATTGTAATTGTTTACCTGTAGAAATGTGGCGGGTTTTTTCCCCTCTTGTGTTTATTCTGTTCCTTCATTATCAGAAGGATAGCAAGAAAGACTTTGTCTTAGATACAGGGATGTCACTGAGCACTTTGCATTTAGTTTCTCTTGAGAATGGCCCAGACTTGCACCAAAATATCTTATTTAGCAAAATAAGAGATGTACAGGTTTCAGATTGTCTGTTGCACCTACAAGCTTGTTCTGGTATCACTGCTATTATCAGCCCATCTCTTCACAGTGCCTCAGGTTACACAAATATTCGAGTTCTGTACTAACTGGGCATCACTCTACCCAGAGACACTTAAGCCAGGACCCTCTGGCAATCTCACTGTCATAAATTCTGGGCAAGAATGACTGGTGCCTTGGTATTGTTAGTGGACATAAGAGGTATGTGCAAAAATTAAAAAACAATAGATTGAATTAAGCAGCTGCACAAACAACAAACCATGTTTCTATATTTTCCTAATACAAAGCTGTAAGTTTCCCAGCCGCAGAAAGAATCTCCAGCATGAGAGATTCATTATTCATTGAAAGACAGTAAGCTAAGAGCAGGAGCTGTGGCTCTTTACGTTTGGTATGGCAAAACTTGGTTTGTGATAGGGCCTCTACACTTGAGAATAAGATTCTGTGGCTAATAAAGTCTTTAAAAAACTCCTCAGACAAGTCACTGTATTCCCTGAATTGAAACTGGGCTTTCTGATCTCCTGTAAGTATATACAGCCTAAAGATGAACTGTTTTCTGTCATTTGCTTTGGATGTTGGAGAATCCAAGAGTCGGTTTTGGGATGTTGCTGCCCAGTCACTGACATACTGGTTGCTCAATAGAATGGTCTGCTCAGCGAGCACTGGTTCAGCATGGGATCATGCAGGTATCTCTTTTGCTTGTAGTATCTTACCAGATCACTGGTTTAGAAAAAAATTGTGGCAGGGTGCAAAACGGAATACTGGTGACAGGAAACCTCACCCTGAATATCATGAGAGAATGAACACTTTGCCACATCACAGCTGAGGTTTGCTATTAAGCAAAAATATTTTTGCTCTCCCAATTGGCAGAACTGGTTGGACAATCCGATAAGACATGATGACAGCCCTGACAAATAACAGAAGCAAATGTTTCTTTTAGTTAGGATTATAAATGTGCCTCGTGTGAAGTCCAGCTGCTTTTTGAACTGATTGTCTTCCTCCCAGACTGTTGCTTTATGGAAGAATTTATCATCTGAAATTCATCAGAAACTGATTCTGCATCAACTTGTATGGGTGGGGGCCATAGTTCACAGAACTCGCATGAGGTATACACGTTTGTCATGTCTGGCTAATGCCTGTAGAAAACACGAGTTCTCCTTTGGCAAGGAGTGCTTCCTTCACCCACTTAAGGGCAAGAGGAACAGATGTGTTGAAGGGACCTGGAAGAATTTGTCTGAAATCTTGCCAAGAAACTGAAGGAAGAGCTGAGTGGAGTATTCTCCATGTGGGTATTGGTGGTAAAGATTACTTTCTTACATCATTCACGAAGACACTTCTGACATTTTTTTGCCTTGCTGCCATTCATTTGCAATAAATAGCAAGTAGATTTTTCAGGCACCACTGAACTGATGGTCAAATAACTACCTAATTAAGCAGACATTTCCAGATTGACTTTCTAGTAGAAAACCTCTAGAAACTACTCCTTCCTTTCTGTCTCTCTCTTTACCCTGAAAGATGCAGACTGAACTTAGCAATTTTAGGGATTCATTAAGCCTAAGCACTTCCAGCAAATGCCCTTACTATATGCTCATCTGCCAAGTGGTATTGGGAAAACAAATGTTGAGATTTCTTCTTCTGCCTTATCATGGTTATGATGATTAGGTATCTGTATTGTTAACTGTTTCGGGTCACATGCAAACACACAGAACTCACAGTTGTCATTTTCTACTGGCTAATGGGTCTCATCACAGACATCTTAAACATATCATTATCAGTCCAGTCTTCAGGAAATCACTCCTTTTGCTGTTAATTTTCCGTTACTCATTTTGCTGCCATAGAACGTAAGGATTTTAAATTTATACAGCTCCCAGATTGTGTTGTGGACATTTACTGTTCTTGTATGTTTGCTACTGTTCAGTAACACATCAGCTCAACTGAGATTATGTGTGAAAAAAGGCATGGCTCTCAGGGAGTTGGCATCTAGCCCAGTCCAATTGTCATCTTTTATTGATTAAAATATTTAAATGCTAATTGGATTAGCAAAGACTTTGCTGTCTTAAATCCCTGTCTTTCTATGGAAGGCTTTTGAAAAAGTGATGACATGACATTTCAGTGATGAATAGTTCCTTTTCATGACTTCCAAAATAATTGTTTCCTAAAGGATGGAAAGTAAGCAAAAGCAATAGAAGGGAAGAGTTATTCTACTGATTTTCAGATTTGTTTGTTTGTTTGTTTTGTTTTTTCAGGTAGCCCCTACTTACTAAAGTTTCACAGAAATCTTTAAAACGTCAGGCATATTTTGTGTACACAGTGGTGTCAGCCTGAATTTGCAGAGACCCTGAAGCAGTGACTGAGAGATTAGTTGCTCTAAACTTAAAAATAGATCCTTGTTTGGATAATGAGATACTAGTAACATTAATTGCTGCCGTTGTCATCAGAACACGTAAAATCTAAATTCAGAAACTCACCAAACAGGCATATTTCCCAGCCTAGGTTAGGAGTAGTGGACAGGTAAGTAGATCAATATGAATTTACACAGATTTGGTAGGGCTGCAGTGAAGAGGAAGAGGGGGCCATCACGCACTCACTCCATGTGGCATCCTGCAGTGCTGTTATGGAGGTTCTGGGCAGAGGCTCTGTGTGCCTCTCCTGGCCGTAGCTAAGAAAAAAAGTGTCTGCTACTGAGGGCAGCAGAATTCAGGCTTTAGGAGTCAAAGTGTTCAAATTTAATGTCTGCTGCAGATTCTAAAACATTACAAATAGTGAACTGTGTGAGTGAATCTTTGCAGCTTCTAGGAAAACTCTGTAGAGAAGAGCAAACACAATTGATTTCTTAAGATTTGCTGATAATACTCACCCCATTTCCTTCTGTTTTATCCAGATTTCCTGTTGTAACTACCTCTCCGCACCTGGCTAACATGCAAGCATACGTTATTGCTGAACTTTGAGTAAGTGCAGCAGTGATAGTTGCACTGAGTTAAAAATAGACAACCAGGTATTGTGGTACATGAAGAAAAAAAACCCTGTTTTTTAAAGACTGTCACATACATTCATTATAAAAGAGAAAACTTTTAAAATTATTTATCTTAGCTAAATTAAAAACAAATGATCATGCAAATATTAAGGATATGAACTAGCTTGCAATCTCCATGCCTTTTTAGTCTATAAAAGATTTCTGAAGATTGGTGTTTTTTTCAGAAACAGCTGGGTGCCAGGGACAATTTTTTTAAAGGTTAAGTTTATTTAAGCAAATAATCACAAGTTTCAAATCCTTTCCAATATAAGACTATATATGGCAAGGTCATGAAGATTGTTTGGAGGTGAATATATAGGTTAGCCAGGTTTTGTCAGGTGCACCTGTCACATGCTAGGTGTGAAATGTGATTTTATAAAGACTGCTCTACCATAAAGTGCTATATGCTCTGGCTTTATTCCTGACTTTATATTTGTAATGAAAAATCAATGCTTAGATTGAGGGAGGAAATTGTAGTACTAGCAACAGTAAAAGTGTGTGGAGCACAGGTGCATGCTTCTGTCATTGAGCACTTGGTAAGCATTAATTTTCCCTCATAATGTCATGCAAGGTGGATAAATAAGAACCATTCAGCCAGTTTGTCCAAGGCTTCTGAGGAAGTTGATGTCAGGTTGGGGTTAGAACTAATTTTAAAAAACTGTGGCATATATATAGATTGCTAAGAGATGGCTTGTCTCTGTGTGTCTTTTGCATGTGTAATACTTCCAATACCTGTATGACCAGGGCAGACTAAGCCAAGAGTTTGACACGACAACCCCTGTATTGAAGGAATTAGTTAATTTGGAAAACAAATACAGCATAGTTTTCATATGGGATTTTTTTCCCCTGGAGGTCCATTCAAGCAGTTTTCAGTAACATTTTATGAGTGTATGTGCATGTGTGTGTGTACGTAAGTTGCACCACCAGTACTTAACACTTTGGGCTACACAGCTGTTTTATTTGTGTAAGCACTTTCTCTGTATAATTGTTCAACTTCCAGCGTTGATTAAAGTTAGGCAGGAAATGTGATATTTATTGAACATTTCATACATAAAACTATCTATCAGTTTAACTTTTTCTTCTTTGGACACCTATGAGTTATGATATATTACCCCAATTCTGCCAAAGATTAAGGCATATCCAGGTTGTTGTAGGACAACTTTTTCTCAGGAAGATGGGTCAACAGAATTACAGTACATTGAGGAACACACAACTATATCTCAAGGTACATTTGCATGTGAAACGTTATATTTATAAAATTGGTAAAACTAAGAATGCTGAAGAAAGAGCAGGTATTAAAATAAATCAATAATCCAATAGGAAAAAACCCAAACATCTCTAGAAGATAAACTTTTGATTCAAATTCAGGTTAACAATCAGATTTTGCGACTCTTCTTGATGTAGAATAGTATCTTTTTCTCCAAGTATTGCTCCTAGTTTGGTTCAGAGGTGCAAATATTTGAAGGTAGTTAGGGGCCTAATTCCCATTGAGTTGGTTCCATTGAGAATGGGTGCTTGCATCAAGCTGTGTAATAAGGTACTGCACAGTATGAATAAGGTACAAAATGTGGGATATTAGGGATGGTATATAAAAAATGCCACTTGTTCTATCTGATTTACTGTTACTGCAGGTTTATTTCCCATAAAGCTTTAATAAAAATTCAGCTTGCCACTAGCAGGTAAATAGCAATATGGTAGCAACTGATCTCTTCCCTATGTAAGACTATTTGATCCCAGAGATCTTAAGAAACAGCATCATGTTAACTTGTTGGTTCTGTATTCCCTTCAAAAAGTGGCAAACAGGACTTCTGAGCTGGAATTTCTAGGTAGTGTTAAATAAATTGCCTTCACAGGAGGAATGAGGCAGCCTCTTAACTGATGATTGAGCATTTTCCATGTATCTAAACAGGCTGATAGTGCAGCACTGATTTACTACAATATGTACATTGCATGGTATATCATTTCATGATACAGTATATCATCCAAACCTTTTCCAGGCTGTCTTTGGAAATTGCTTTAGGTTAAGGAAAAGGATTAAAAATATTTTTTGAGGGCTAAACAAATACAGCTTTGTCCTCTTCTTTGAATCCTGCAGAAGGCGCCATAACATTTCTATGTATTTGAGAGTCCTAGTGGCGGAATGTAGAAGCATTTGTGCAGAGGAAAGGGGTGGTTCTGGAGGAGAATTACTCTCTGCAGCCATTTACCCATATTTTATTGTAGTCCACCTAAATTTCTGCTAGTGACTTTTAGGAAAGGGCACATAATTGCCTTGCTGTTTTTCCAGTGGGCTGTGACTTCCAAAGGGCAGCTTACCAGGCAGCAGTTTCTGAAGCATTGTGGCATGCTTGTCTTGCCATGCCAGCTGGGAATTTTAGCTTACACTCTAATTCTGCGAGCCAGAAAGGATAGAGGACTGTGTAGAAGCAGATTACATCAATCTTACATCTTTTGGCTATTCACAGGGGGAATGCTGGCTGGGGAGACCTATTTTGGTTTTTTTTTTTTTTTTGATCGAAGCATCTTTTGGAGAGTAACCATAGAATCCTTTGAAATGGGATAGTATCCTCACGAGCAAGGATTAGGGGTCTGGATCCTCAAAGGAGTGTGGTCATCCAGCTCTTACTGAAATCTGCCTGAGTGTGTCTTTGGGGACACATAGTTAATTTTGTCTTCTGTAAGCTTTGTTAGTAGTTGGGATGAGTTGGTTTGGTTTTGATTTCTTGTGTGGGGATGAGTAGGTCATTTTAGATTCCAGCTAGTAGAATATTACAGTGGTATTGTGCTGTAAACAGTGAGAGAATACGTTGTCTGGTTCTTGTTGGGTAGCTATGAATTAAATACTTTTATCCTTTAGCAAGAATTTCAGGAGACTGCAAGGTGCTAACAAGAAGTGAGAACAAAACTGTGAAATAGCTGTTTCTCTTGTACAGAGTCTCCAAACATAACACAAACATACCACATATGGTAATCACTGTCTGGCAATTGTTTTTACTGTCAGTGCCGTCAAACTGTGATTTGGAATCTGTTTCCATTTAATTCTTGATCAGCATGAGAAAATCCTTCCTTGGATTTTGCATCTTCTTGCAGGACTGCAAAATGATGCTGGTGACTGTCCTGCTGTTTGTCAACACTGAGCAATACCATGCATATGTGTCTACAAAGTGAGTTGTTAAATGTTCAACCTTAATTTAATATTCTAAAATATTGTAAGTCTGGATGAAAGTTCGTAGGAGTATCATTCTTAACTTCTGAGAACAGCTCTGAAGTGAACTGTTGTTTTTCAGTAGTCAATATTTAAACATGTTTCAGTTAATCAGAAAACCCATATATCACCCACTGTGTATTCCTCTTTCTTATAAGAATGATCTGCCTTTTATCTCTAGAATGGAGTTCATGGTGAAAGTCTGACTGAAGACATGTTCCTCCTCTTCATATTGGGGAATTTGATCCCTAGCAACCTGTAAGCATTAAGACTTTAACACAGCTTAGGTAGCTTCTCACTCAGATTGTTGCCTTTTGAGGATCTGATCCTTCAGCCCCCAATAACACACAGGCTTTTGTGCAGGAAAGCTGCAGTGCCCATCTCAAGGCTGAAGATGAATCCCATTGCACGTGAGTTGGCCTAACAATGAAGCACTGGAACATTGACGTCTCTTTTGTGGAGGTAGCTGCAAATGACTTCACCAAGGTCATGGTATCTGCGTCATTAGCAAAATCAGCTTCGGGAGGTGGCTCAAAATCTCCCCTAAAATCTCCCAAAAGGGAGGTGACAGTGGTACACTGGGACTGTGTAGCTGTTCCTGACTTTTTAATAGCAGGCACTACGATTAAACACCAGGAATTCTTTTACTTCTACAATTGTGGGCACCCCAGCAGGTTTCCGATCTTCAGTGACTGTAAAAGCAATCTGTTTTGTAAGCTACTTTTAAACTAGAGGAAGAAAAGTAAGATCTTGGAAACCCTGCTGTTATTGCCAGTACTTGTGAAGTAACATTGAGATGGTCCTACTGCACTCCAGGTACACACCATCAAATTCTAACACCAAGAAACTAAGTGAGCTCTTGTGCTAGAAGCATTTCTTTAATGCTTTGGAAAGCCAGTAAGTGTAGTGCTAACGAGGAGTACTGGGCTGGCAGCTCTAAAGCTCGGAGTATTTAAAAAGGTGTTTTCCTGATTATTAGTGAACATAAATGATTGTACACCACCATATGTAATCTGATTAAAAATTAGTTTTAGACATCCAGGCCTATTTATAATATCTTATATACTAATTGCCATTACTATGTTCTTCTTCGTAGAATTCTCTCTCAAAATATTTCTTGTTTTTTTTTTTTTTTCTTTTAATACTCAGATGCTATTGCAGTTTAGGTTATGTGACTGTTGTGGCAGTTCTGAGGTGCATTCAAAGAAGGCATGGGACTCCCAGTCCTATTAGTATAAGCCAGTGAAGTACATGCCTCTCATTCTGTGGTTCAGCTATGGTCAAACCCATTTGCTCCTCCCCTTCAGCCCAGTCTTTGTCAGGCCGGAGTTACACCAGCATCCACTTATTTTAATCCATGTAGTTTATAAATGTAGTTACAGTCTTCTAAAGTCAGCATATGAAAACCTCTGCTTTTTCTGTGGGACATCTGCCAGTCAAAACAAAGAGATCGTATTTTACCAGTGTGATCTATTTCCAGTGCATTATCAGCCTTGCTATCACAATTATAAAGCAACCTCCAATATCACAGTGTGTTTGTTGCAGTTCAGAGTACAGTAGGAATATAGTAGGGTCACTGGCAAACATTCTTATTATTTTTGGCTCTTTGGTATGTAGACGATTTTTTCAAATCTAGGGAGTATGCTGATTATATGATAGCCTCAGCCCCTTCAACAGAAAGGAGAGCTCCTCACTCATGAGAAATCTTTTTTTCTATCTAGAAAGAGGCACCAGTGTGAAAGTTACAGGTATCTCTGATATGCTTACAGAACTTATCTGGCAAACCTAGCAGATGACCAGCAGGGCCATCAGCAGCTGCCAGTAAAATATATATGCTTGGTGGTTAGATCTTAACTACACAGATCATGGAATCTACCCTTCATAGAGACCTTAGCTTCCTGCCAAGTCCCTCCCCACTGAGAAGTCTGGGCAATAGGAAAATATTTGCAGCATGCCCGTGAAGCTATTTCAGTTCAGGATGAGGTGCCAACTCCTCAATTAAGTACCTCTCACAGAGAACACACTCCTGCCAATCTCCTTCTGCTTGTAGAAGATGGCAAGTGTTTTGTGTGCAAGATTTCAAGAAGTCTGATTAGGAAATGCTGTCAGAAGAGATAGCATTTCTGTGGCATAAACAGTCCTGCCCTGAAAAAGCTGCAAATAACTATATAATAAAATCATATTATGTAAACCCTACTTTCCTACTAAAAAAAAAATCGAGATCACTGTCATAATCTTTGTTACTGGTATAAACAAACCACAGACAATCTATTGTTGGCACCGTTCCTGTTGTCTGTAAAAGACCCTTGCCTCCTGTGAGAAGGGGAACATATTCCCGGAATTTGGGATGGAGATGGAGTTTCATCTGTGTATGTTTCAGCTGGTCCCTGGAGGTCTTTCTACTTCTTCAGGTTAGGAGACACTGCAGAGCTATATGCCAGTTTTTTCATGACTCAAAGGAGGCACAGCTCTACCACAGTGTCAAGACTTCAGTCCTAGCTGTGAATCTGAGTGACTCACCACCATGCAGTCTCAGTTCTGAAAATGAGACTTATGTCATGCACCTTACCTGTAGTATTCCACAGGTTTGGTTGTCTGTATTCATCCAGTTACCTTGGAAGCTTGTGTAGTGCAAGTGTCTGACGCACACCTGCAAAAAGAAAGGGTATAAGTGCTGAATGACTAGTAGGAGTGATCTTAGAAGGAGAGGTGAAGTCTAAATAAAGTAAGGACTGAAGAGGATTTCTGTGCCAAGTCTTCGGGGCTGCCCATGGTCGCAGCAGTATAGGTGGCAAATCAGAAACTGTAAACACTGAGCTCTTGAGCTGTGGTCTTCAAGCCTGCATGTCTTCCTATTAATACCAATGTGAAATTCAATACTGCATCTGAAATTCAGAAGAGGTTGTCAATAAGTCAGACACACAAAGCATGGTAGTTGTAGAGGTAAACAGTGCACATGTAGAGGTGCTTTACAGCTGAGATGTTAAGAAGCTGAGAAACTCAGTTTCCACCAGTTTCAGAATAAAATCCATTTCCTCCAGTTTCAGAATAAAATTACCTTTAATATTGTGAAGGACAGAATGCCCAGGAACAATCATTTAGTTCACGAAGATAAGGTGACATTTTAAATGGAAATTTTGTTTTGACAAACCTTTTTATTCCTATAGCTAGGAATTTAACCTGATTTTAGTCAGCTAATAAAACACTACTTTAATATTCTGAATGTTTGTATTATATTTTAATTCCAATTTGCACCTAAATGTAGCTTAACACTAATCAGGAATCAAAAAGAAATCAACTCTTAAGAAATATCAGCTACCTTTTTCTAGCATCATAAAACATAAACATTAGAAATCTGAATAAATACATGTCATATTAACTAAGTGCTTATGTATGTAGAGAACGTGTTTTACTGATTAGCAAAAAGAAGACCCAATTTAATGTAGAGGCTACATTCTGCTGCAATTGAACACTAGATTACTAGTCAATGAGAATCCAACTTTTTTCAGGAAGTAACAAAAACATGGGAATGGAACATGATAAACTATTCAAGTCAGGAACTTCCATTTGCCAAATTAAATCATAATTAAAACAGTGAATCAAATTACTAATCCATCTACTTTGAGGCACAGTTTATGCATGTCTGGATCACAAGTAGGATTTTTGGTAAGGATGAAAGCAGGCAGGTATATTTTTGCACATTCCAAATGATTCAGGCTGTCAAAGATTCAGATGGAGTAAGTACTAGAGCCATAAACAGAAAGCTTTAGCTAACAGCAGCATGTGTATAGACAAAGTGTATGGCTGAAGGAAAAAAAAATTAAGTTCTACTGGAGAGAAAAAAATAATCTGGTTTGTTTAAATGTCACTCTAGCAAATAAATGCAGTAGGAGTTTCACTTGTGGAAGGATCTCAAGATTAAGCCAGTGAATGTAAAATTTGGATTAAGTTTGTCTGACTTTGGGTAGAGATACTTCCTTGGTGTAGCTTGCATAGTGTTTACATGAGCAATACTCCTGCTATAGTCATTCACTTCACTGGGAATTATGAATGCCTAAAGGAGAGCAGCATCTTTACCCCTTACTAGGCCATCAGCTTTCAGCTATCTAGCTACAGAAATAAATCTAACTCTATCACTTTTGGTTGATATCTGGAGTGACCAGCACTTTTGGTGGATATCTAGAGTTATCAGCTCTGGACTGCTTTATGCCACAGACACAACTACTTTCATGTTTCATGCTCCTCAAACTACCTTCTTAAGAAGCTACTGTTTTACATATCCCTTTAAGGATTAGTATTTGCTATTCTGGTTTACCTCACTGAGCAGTAAGAACTCACAGCATTTTTTCCTCCTTTATTCTCTTTACTATTATGTCCCGTTTTATTTCCTTTTATTCAACACAACATCCAAGATTCTACAAAACAGATCTTTTCCATAAAACAGCTGGAGAATAACTAACTTACAAAAGAAGGGTAGTAAGTGGTGCGTATAAAGGGAGAACTTGTCAATATCCTTGATGGTCATCATCTCATCATGACCTTCATTAAGACAGCATCAGTAAGTGTACTTAAAAGGACAGAGTTGAGCTTTTATGGGAAAGGAAGTATCTTGACTTTAGAGCAGAAAACTCTGCTCTAAAGGGATTTAAGGTTGTAAGGCAACAAATGAGCCGTACAGCCCAAAGAGCCAGAGAAATTTGGTGAATGGGAAATGCAGGTGTACATTCCAACCCTTGAAAATGGCTTTAATGAAGAAACCTGCAGTTAACCTTTGGGGTTACTCTGAAGACTCAGTAGTTCTAAGAGGAAGTGGGGGTTTGCATCCAGACCTGCCCTTTCCTTTTTCCATCCATTCAAGAAAGTGTGGATTCTGCTCTGGGTTCAGATCTGTGACTCAGGTACATTTCCAGTCTTGAACGGTCCACCTTGATCTGAATGTTGCTGAGATTTCACCAGGTTTGAGTTCTGACCAATTTCAGTCCTGGTCACAGTGTGATAAATTTCTAGGATTGAGCTTGATTTGTTTAACTGTTTGTTTTACTGATTTCAAATCAAGGTGCAGTGACAAACCCTTCTAAATGTGAAGTCTTACAATACTTGTAAGGTAATTTTTCAATATTTTGACAAATGACATGGATTTGTTATACAGAAAAAAATCAAATAAACTCTGAAAAATCAAACTAGAATCCCAGGTTTACAAGTAGTGAGTGTGCTGAGGTAAGGGGATGAGAAAATAGGTCTCCCATGCACAATGCAGCAGTAGAGGAACCTCTTCCCAAATGTATGAATTACAAGGAGAGCAAAATCAAGTTGACACACAGAAGCCATGATCCCTGAATGAAATGAGAGTGATAGCAAAAGCACTGGATAAATCATTATCTTCAGTTTCACAAATAAAAGGCTGCAGCCCAGAAAGCAGTGATAAAAAAGAATGAGCATTTATTTGAGAGGAAGGAAATTTTCCAGTATTAGAGAAACTAAGAAGAAGATGCAATTTATTGAAGGAGGATTTCTGAGTAAAGCAGTTTTCACATTTTCCATATTGTACGTACTTCTTCCCTGCAGCTTATCTCCCATTTTCTTCATTCAAATCCTTCCCTTAAGTCATTGCTGCAGTACTGCCTAAAAAAATGCCTTTACCAATTATTAACAATGGTACACAGCCTTAAACTGGCCAAAGAACTGAGCAGCTTGCCAGGGGAAAAACAGACGTAAGTGCCAGGTGACCTTAGCAAAAGAACCAGAAAGCACAGTCAGACTAAGTACAAAGGATGAGTTCTGCAAACCCTAAATGTTCATTTTTTTAAACTGCTCCTAGATTTTTTTTGGCCTCAAGAGCACTGTCCGTGAGTACTTTCTGACCTGATGCATGCCCTGTTTCAGTGAACACTTTGGCACCAGCATCGCTTTAATCATGTTAGCCCAGGCAAATTCCATGTGAACAGACATAATACATATATGTAAACATTTTCAAGGTCTGGCCTTTGTTTTTAGTATCAAATTATCGTACATAATTGAAGGGGAAGCATTGTAAAATGTGGCTCTGGAATAGATTCTCAGAATGGACGATAAATAAAATTGTGTGTGTTGGTGTTTGTTCTTATTTTCATTTCATTAATGACAAATATGTTTGTAACTTGGTCTTTAAATAGTGACTCATAAAGGACCCTTACTAAAATGCTTATCCTTGACATACTTTCAACAAAAGAAATAGTAGGAGGACTTTCTAACCTACTGCTATGTGAATATCCAGAATTAAAAAAATAACAATAGCAAAGGTGGAACTAATGTGTGCAATGGATTTCTGAAGGAAAGTGAAGATTTTAAAGCATACAAATGTAATCTGTGGGAGTAAAGTTCAGATTATTTATCATCCATGTTATTAAAAATGGAAAAAAGGAAATAAAAACCCTGGGCAGTTTTGGAAGCAAGACCTTTTAAAAAAGAAACAAAATTTTTCCATTAAAAAGATTCTTTATGTGTCTGACGTGGCAGACCCATGAGTTAAAATAGGCCATTATAGCAAGAGGCTATCTCATTAAGTAAAAATGATTTCTCAAGAAGTAGGAATATGGTGCTGTTCAGAAAAGAGGAAACGCTGGCTGTATCCTTTGTATCAGGAATAGCTGGTTTTCCTGGCCTTGGGAGGCACATGCTAAAATCTTACAGCTCAGATCTGTAGGGCATATTTCACGTACTGCAGGAGACAATGGGCAGAGAAGGTCCTGAAGAGGTTAATAGCTAGGAAATGATATTACTGCCCCAGGGCCCTCCTGCCCCATTGCAGGATGGGGCTATAATTGGTCTGAATGTCCTGCTGAGCCCTAAAGTGTCCCGAAGATGGTGGCACCAGCAGCCCCAGATGGCTCACTCCTTTTTGCATCTGACATTAAAATTGGGAGCTCTCCTCCACAGCCCTGCTAGAACAGGATGTCCTTAGGTTTAGGACCTTGTGACAGGGAAAAGGACCTCTGTTTACAGCGACGTGACTAGCAAGGGAGCAGGTAGGAAAGCATCCTATTATCACAACTTTCTCCTAGTTGACTGGTACTGAAATTTATCTCTTTTGGGGAAAGGCTGTCTTTACACAGCTCTCAAAACTTTCCATCCGAAGGTGGAGACCTTGCTGAGTGAAACCTGGCTCTATTTATTTGCAGCAATTTGAGCCAGGAAAATCCAAACACCCTTGTTCTCAACAACTAATTTCCCATTACAGATAACACTTTCTTCCAATACTGTCTAGGATGGAGAAGTTAAGAAGACGGAAATCTAGGGGAGGAATACTCAGTCACCAGTAGAAGAGTAAAAAGCAGTGGAGGTAAGAGCGGTGTGGTCCAGCTGGACAGGCTTGCCTGCAGCTGAGAGGGCCATGCTGCCCTATAGGTGCCTTTGCCTGAAGCACAGCTTGCTATTCCTAGGGCATCCCTGCCTCCCCCAGTCAACCCCAGCCTGCTAGTGAGGTCACGGGGGCTGTCAGCCCAGTATAGCCGAGCACGAGCCAGTATGGCATGACCTGTCACAGCTGGGTATGGTCTGTCCTGGTATGGGACATGCCAGCACAGCATGGTATGGTGCAGTCCAGTATGTCATAAGCTGGGCCATTATGGCCCAGCACAGCATGGCTCAGTGTGGCATGGCACAGCCGCCTTCCCCTCAGCTAAGCTGCACGCTACCTGGCACCCACAGACCACATGTTTCCCTGGTCCAGACCTGGCCCAGCTCCTCCTCCCTGCATCCGGCATGCAACTGAAGCTGCCATTGAGCGATGCTAAACAGCCTATTTTCCTGAGTCTTGATTCATTTATCTTGCCACTCCAACCATCCAGGCTTTCCTTAATGACACATTTGCACTTAACCGATGCTATTGTGAAATCAATCTTGTACTGTGTTTGGAGAATGTTCATTACAAAGAAAATTGTAAAGCTAGCAGAACTAGTGTGGAGCTTCCAGTACCAGTGTGAGCTGTGCACACAGCAGTAAGTACACGGCACTTGTTATGCAGAGGGAACCTGTGAGGCTCTGTACTGGCCAAATCAGAACAAGGTAAAATCTGTTCATATCTATTAATTTGAGACAACATCTTTATGCATAGCAGTGGCTGTTCTGGATCAAATAGTAGATAATTTGCCATTGCTGTCTGATTTTGCCATTCACTTGAAGTATGACATTATTGATTTTCCTTTTACTCAAGCAATTAGCTGAAATTAATCTCTGAACCATTGGCAATCATCTCATAGATACCTACAAGATCTGGAAAAGAGAAATGGTATGGATTCAGCTCCAAAGAGAATGCAGAAATTATAGACTCATCAGCCTAACTTCATGCCCTGAAGAGTTTTGGCATAAAACACCAAAGAATGAATATGTGAGAGCCGAGATAAGGCACTGATAAGTGTCCACCCACAACCTCCCCTCCCCCCCAACCCGTCATTAGATGAACAGGTCTAATTTTCTCCTTTAAGAGGATAACAAGCCTAGGAAAGAAGGGAGAAATTGTAGAGATATATATAGAAAATAACCACCTATGTAGCAGTACAGCAGAAAAGTATGTGGGAACAAAAGTATTTTACAAACTACAGATGAGTCAACTAAATAGTGTCATTCTGGGATGAATGAACAGGGCTGTCATATTTTAAACAAGGGAAGTAATTATTCTGCTCTACTTGATCCTTTTAAAGACTCAGTTGGAAAACTTTGTCCTGATGGCAGATTTTAGAAAACACAACTTAAAGTGAAGGGTAAGGAACTAGTTTGTTCACTTTAAAAAGAGAGGGTTATGGGTCGAGATTTTAACAATTTTCCAATGCAGGAATGGATGTTATAAAAATGTGGTGCTCAGCTGTTCTTCATCCTTACAACAGTAAAATATTTCATATGTTAAACATATATCTTCCTTGCTGAAAATTAGGCTGATTTATTTTCATCTTTTGATTATATAAAGTGCTAAAATAGGTTGTATAGGGATGCTGTATAATTGCCTTCATTGCAGCTTTTCAAGAAAATGGACAAATACATTTGTGGTTGGTCTAAACACACTTTAGCTGGCTTTAATGCATGGAGTTGGACTGTACTATCTCCTGAAGTCCTTTCTGGCTCTGCACTCTTATGTTTCAATAATTCTGTTCTAGTACATCTTTCAGACATAAAACTCTCTGAGGCAGGGTATGTCACCATTGTGTTTGTGCAATGTCTGAAACAATGATGTCCTATATAGTACATCTGTCTGCATAATTATCTAGAGAGTAGTCAAGAATTAATGATGCAGACACAAAAGCTAATGTCATGACAAGTAATACACTGGAAAAGATAAGGTAAATATATCTAGGGTGGTTATCTGAGTAAGATACATATTTATGTTTATTTGTTTATATTTTCTGGTATGGATGTATACAGATACAGATCTTCTCTATATTATAATATCTTAATCTATATACTTTTTTTTTTTGGCATGTGATATTTTATCATCATTTAGCTAACATAGTACTATTAACATTTTTGCAAAGGTCTAGTTTTAATTGGTTGGCATGCTATGGAAAACAAAATTGTTGTAATTCTCCCAAAGTTTCCCTACAACCTTCGATCCACCCATGTATGATTAAAGCTGGGTACAGAAAATTTTCCTGTCTCATAAAACTTACAAAACAAGAATAGTGTTATTCCACAGTGTGGAACTTCCACCAGCTTTCACAGTTCTCCATAAAAAGCAAACCCAAAACCCTAACCAAATAACCATGAGGACCCTTAGTCCTACAGGAAGGTCCTGCTACAGGAAGACCCCTTCCCACCACCCAAACAGCCTCCTGCTTAGTGCACTCACGTTCAGTGAAGGGTACTTGGTTTACTGTATGCCTGGTTTACTTTCATCAGATCAGCACATTGAAGCTCCCTGTACTGTATTTTAAGAGCCTGGTTGCCACCTCCAGCTGGGCTTCACTTTATGAATAAGAATGTAAGAAAGTGCTTAGAACAGAGCAGTTAGAAAGACAGATGGGGAGGACCTACCAGCCCACAAGGAGAAGAGCAGTCCCTCAAGAACTCATGTCTAGCTGTTAAAGTAAGCGTGGCCTACTAGGCTTGCTAACTTGGGGATTTTGGCCTTATGAATCTAGATTACCAGATACTGGTTTTAGAAAAGTTTTCTTGCATACCTATTACTATTTCTGCTAAATCCCCATTTTAGTGCAGGCTTAGGTCACAGACTTAAGCAGAGGCATGGGTGTTTCCAAACTCAGAAATTAAGGGAGCTGCAAAATTCACATGAAGAGCTAGATTCATTGGATACTTGCAGAGGCTGTGTAAGTCCTGGGCCTACACAAAAAATGGTTGACACAAACCCTGCGACTCTGAGAGGCATGTGAAGCCTGGAGACTGAACATGCAGAAGCCTCATTCAAGAGGTGGAAGCTGCTCTGAGAGGCACATCTCCACCTCCAGGCAGAAACGGAGCTAAGACCAGAGCCTCTGCTCAGAGTCAAGACTGGCCAGTCAGTTGGAGAGGAAGGTTCACCTGTTCAGAAAGGTGGGATGAATCTGAGTAAATCTAGATGTCAACACCTAAATGTCAAAATCTAGATGTCAACAGGGGTATACACATGAACTATCTAACCTAGTCTCCCTATATATTCACTAGACTTCTGCACTACTGTCTTTTTCCCTTTTCCTTTGTGGTGATTGTGGTAGGTTGACCTTGGCTGGACACCAGGTGCCCACCAAGCCACTCTATCACTCCCCCCCATCAGCTGGACGGGGGAGAGAAAATATGAACAAAAGGCTCATGGGTCGAGATAAGGACAGGGAGATCACTCAGCAGTTACTGTCACGGGCAAAAGAGACTCAACTTGGGGAAAATGAATTTAATTTATTGCCAATCAAATCAGAGTAGGATAATGAGAAACAAAACCAAAGCTTAAAACACCTTCCCCCCCCTACCCGTCCCTTCTTCCCGGGCTCAACTTTACTCTCAAATTCTCTATTTTCCCCCTGAGCAGCACAGAGGGACAGGGAACGGGTGTTGCAGTCAGTTGATCACACGTTGTCTCTGCTGCTCCTTCCTCCTCACTCTTCCCCTGCTCCAGCGTGGGGTCCCTCCCACAGGACACAGTCCTCCGTGAACTTCTCCAACATGAGTCCTTCCCACAGGCTGCAGTTCTTCATAATCTGCTGCAGCGTGGGTCCCTTCCACTGGGTGCCGTCCTTCAGGAACAGACTGCTCCAGCGTGGGTCCCCCATGGGGTCACAAGTCCTGCCAGCAAACCTGCTCCAGCGTGGGCTCCTCTCTCCACTGGTCCACAGGTCCTGCCAGGAGCCTGCTCCAGCACAGGCTTCCCATGGGGTCACAGCCTCCTTCAGGCATCCACCTGCTCCAGCGTGGGGTCCTCCATGGGCTGCAGATGGATATCTGCTCCACCGTGGACCTCCATGGGTTGCAGGGGGACAGCCTGCCTCACCATGGTCTTCCCCACGGGCTGCAGGGGAATCTCTGCTCTGGTGCCTGGAGCACCTCCTCCCCCTCCTTCTTCACTGACCTTGGTGTCCGCAGGGTTGTTTCTCTTACATGTTCTCACTCCTCTCTCTGGCTGCAGTTTCTGTTCCGCAGCAACTTTTTCTTCTTCTTAAATCTGTTATCCCAGAGGTGCTACCACCATCGCTGATGGGCTCGGCCTTGGCCAGCAGTGGGTCTGACTTGGAGCCGGCTGGCATTGGCTCTGTTGGACATAGGGAAAGCTTCTAGCAGCTTCTCACAGAAGCCACTCCTGTAGCTCCCCCCACTACCAAAACCTTGCCACACAAACCCAATACAGTGATTGATCACACATCATCTGGAAGTTCGATGTCCGGTCTGAGCTAATCACCTTTGTTCTCCCTACCATCAGTGGAAAGAAATCTGTATTTCCAGACTGTGATTCATCCCATCTTAGATGTGCCTCTTATACATCTTCCCCTGGCATGGCTTCTGCAGGCTGGAAACACACAGTGTGATTGCTCCCCCGTAACTGGCTCAGGAGATGGCTTTGTGCATGGCCAGTGGCTGAAACTCAGACACCCACTGCAGACTGAAATGAGGGTCTTGGCGTTTCAGTGGAACATTCAAACTGAACTTTTATGTCCTCTGTGAATTTAGCTCACATTCCCTTCTCATTCCCTGCCTTGAGAAATAAAACCAGGTGTCTTTTAGACTGTAGGTGGTAGGGAGAGATGTACAGAAAATGAAAGTCATGGATGGATATTTAGATAGTACTGCCATAATTCAAGTACTTATCAGTTGTCAGCCAGTGAAATGAGCTGGCAGTGGGCTGTAGGCGTGGATTTCTAATACGTTGACTGTTACCTCTTCTGAAATTCAGAGCTGAAAATATTAATGAAAATCCCCTAATCACAAATCAGGCTAGGTGCCATAAACAGTTCCTTTTCCTACCAGTGTTGTATCAAGGTTTTCCAGCAGAGATGAACCTAAAATATTGTATTAGGACTTGCAGACTTAGGTCTTAATCAGACAGATAAAGAAGTAAGTAACACACAAGAAGTTCCTTGAAATTTCATCCGTGGTCCCCTGATTTGGTGGGAGAGTCTGCATGCCTCTTATGGATCAGAATGCACTGGAAATTCACAGGTGATACCACAAATTCATTCCTGTGAAAACAGCAAGCAGTTTTCTTATGAATAGCAGAGTAGCATAAGATAACTAGGTATGCAGAGATAATAAAGTACTTAGACATTTTTGGAGCAGTATATTATGTAGTTGCTCTTGCAATAGTTTCTGTGTTGAAGAAATTTGGGTACAGCGGCAGATCATATACAGAAAGAGATGGTGCTGTCAGTAATCATTTTTGTACCAGTAACAGAGCCTTGGAATTGCAAATAGCTATTCACATATGCATAAGCATTTGTATATATAAATGTTTGCCAAAGCTGTATTATATTCTGTATATGACACAGGTTTCCCTCTAGATAAAAATAACCTGATGCATTCTTAGATATTTTTGCAGAAGGTCTTCTAACATCTCTTCCAGTTTGATTTTATACAATGATTGAGGCAGACTATAATGTTGTAGTTTAAACAGCATTTTTTAATCCATTTGCATATTAGCTTGTGGTAAAATTAATTTTGCTGACAAGCTACATGACTTTTCCCCTTTTTAAATTTTTAGGTTTTGGACAGCTCTGGCATGATGGGAGTGCTGACTCAGTTGAGAGTCTTTAGGAAATGTCATGGCACAGAGAATAATTATCCAGCACAGTGAGACAGAGTCATTAACAATATTAAGCATTTCAAAGTGAATCAGACCTCCAAACTATGAAGCTGATTTAAAAATCATAGCATCTTACCACAAATCATTTTGGGAAGAGGGACTTGGCCTTCTTATTTTTGAGCTTTTAGGATTTATGGTTTCCTACCTTTCTCTGTAGTCTTAAAAGCAGTTAACTTACTTTTTTCCTTTTGTTCTTTTTTGTTTTTAAGACGAAAGCTGAGAGTTTCACAGAACTCTGGAAACTTATATCAACAGATTGCATTTCATGAAATTCATGCAATTGTGAAGAGCATTGGGTTCCTACTTTCTCTCCAACTTAATAAAGACCCAGAAAGGGCAAAACTATCTGTTTTTTACATTAGGTTTTCACTTTCTGGAATAAATCTTGGAATAAATGTAGTTCTGATGTTCAGCTCTAGCTCAGCTTCCATCACAGTAAATGAAACAGCTTCTGCTGATTTCAATGAGACCTTGGGCAGACCCTCATGAGCAATGGGTTTTTTTTCCACATCTCTGCGTTCAGAAAACAGTTCAGTACTTTGTGACAGTTTCCAACTCACTTTAAATATGGGGAACCTAATGGAAGAAAAGGACTTTAATGTCACATCAAACTAGGCACACGGAAGTGCCTCAGTCAACTTCCTTTTAGGTCAATAGGAACTTTCCATTGACTTCACTGGGCATTGAATCAAGCCAGATAAATCAAACCCTAGCCATAAATTTAAAATCTGAATGGAATCTAAATAAAACTGATAGCCTCGAGAGAGGTCCTAGGTAATAAGCTCCATACGTTGCTGAGCCAAAATTCAGAGGGCATGTGCACAGCAATACAAAAAGTTTAGGCAGAGTGTATCAAAGCATATGGGGAAATTGCTTTGTTGCTGAAAGCATAAGTGAGTAGATTTAAATATAGCAGCAAATCAAATTTAAATTATCAAACATATTATCAGGCTATAGAATGTATAAAAAAACCCTAGATGCATCATTTGACTAGGTTATTGCTACAAGAAATATTTTTCCAAAAGTCCTATGGAAGTAATATCTGCAGCTCTGGCTTCAGTATGTATCAGCACAGTCAATCAAAAATGACTCAAAGCAGGACTTGTGTAATGTCAGTAACAGATGTGACAAATCAGGGCCTGCAAATACTCTACACAAATGACATTTATTAAGACTGAATTCTGTTAATGACACTGCATAGGACTGCATTTGGCAAGCAGTACAGATAAAATGTAGTAATTGTGCACTGGCAGTTTGTCTGCTTTGTCCTGCTGTCACTCAGATATGCCCACAGCTTTCCCCATTTCAGTCCTGGCATGCTTTTGTGTTTCTAGTGTCCTTACTTTTAAACAGAGTTACTGGTGATGATTACAGTAGTACCATATGGTTCCAGTGCAGATGGGGTCTGAGTGACCCTAGTCCACAAAAAAAGAGCAAATGGAAACTGCTGCCACCACAAGCTGAGATACCACTGTGTGTGGGGAAAGATGCCAGCATTGCTACTGTCATTTTGCCAAAATGTCTAAGTACCAATAAAATGTCTACATGTGAACAGAGAAGATGGAAATGGCATCACTGATTCTGGGTGATTCTTTATAGAAGTAATGAATAATGTTTCAATTTTGTGTCTCTGGCTTTTGTCACTTTCTTTAAAGCTTTGTTTTGGACCAGGCTGTTTCTGCTAATCTTTCATTGTTCTGTGGGAAAGCTGTGAGTTTCAGTTAGTATTGTAAATGTTTATTCGGGTCTACAAGTGTTAATGAAGGTTTTGCAATGACTCATGAGAGCTTAGACCGTGATTCATCTAACATCTACTGAAAATTCTTTCCAGAGCCAGGTCTCCCAGACTGAGAATGCTTTGTCCTACGCTCTTACACGCTGTATGTGAGGCTTTGAGATCTGATTCATTCCCTCAGCAGAATCCTTGAGCCTTTTAACTTGAATGGCTTTCAAAGTGATAAGATACAACTTAGCTTTTAGTCTTAAAGTAGTTCTTCACGCAGTATTCCTATCACTTCAATGTATTCCTCCTTATTTCTTCCTGCAATTTGTCCTCCAGATTACTACTCCTTTTTCCTTCTTGCCTAGCCATGTCTTACACTCAGAATATAATGTTCTCCATGACCCATATTCCAGGCAAAATGCCATTCATCTTAATAGAGTGAAACAGAGTATATTTTCCTCCTATTAATTTACCCAACTCTGTTTTTTGTTCAGATCATTTTCTGTACTTTCAAATAAATCTTATTTGTTCCTAACATCTTCTAGCTGAGAATCTCATCACACTTTACAGTTTAATAAATTAGACCTTATAACTTCACTATGAAGCATGTAAATACTAAGATTTGTTGTAATTTTTTTTGAATGAAAAATTCAGATATGGATAACTTACAAAATTTGTTAATAGGTAAATGAGCTGTGATCTGATTCAATATCTCATTATTCCTTAGCTTGAGCTTAGCTCCTACTTACTTGGTACGTAAGCAGAGTTTCCTAGGTGAACATGTGTGTAAAACTCGCTTTCGAGGGTGAAAATTCTGGCATAATCTGTATCACATAAGAAGTTTAGTTTTAAGTTGGGAAAGAAAGTTAGGGAACACAGTTCTGACACCCATGGCCGTTTTAATGCTCTATAATGGTTCCATATTGTAGGTTGAAAATACTGATGTGGTCTGTATCACAAAATGACTTTATTTTTGTAAGCTGCTTGCCAAGTCTAGAGAATGAGCATCCTCTTTATAGGCTGCTCATAGATGCACCCACCAGTTCATCCCTTTGGAGGCTGAACACTGAACTGTGAGCAGTAGCTGTTTATCTCAGCCATTCCTGATAGCTTTTGGAGGAGAATTATGATGGATCTATTTCCAACCTCATGTTGGGAGTGATGTGGTTGACCTGTGCATTATGTACTATTCTAGTGGATATGTTGTTGTTTTTCCTTCTCTCTTGCCTCCAGTAAAAAAGGGTTAAATTAAAACCATTTATTTGATCTTTTGCTTGCTAGTGGGGAAGTTTTGCTTATTGAGCATTGCAGCAGTATCATTTAGTTTGCAGATTCCTGGCTTTGGGCTTGAGTTGATGCTGTGTAGGTGGTTTTGTAAGGACTCTTAGAAACTGAAGTTAGCCTTTTGAAACTAATCAGTCTTTGGCAGATGATCTACAATTACAATGTTAGGAAATGAGACTCTGTCTGCACAGGAGTGCTTAAGGCAGGACTGCTTAGCATCTGGGCAACAAGGCTACATTTGGCCCACAAATGCAGTACTTCTCTCCAGCTTGTGCTCACCCCCAGATCACATGAATTGTATTAATGTGTCAGCAGTACTTGCCTATGTACTCAGGACTTCCCTGGATTTCAGGGAGTGGTGTCGCAGCAATCAGCTGCTCAGCCAGACATGACTTGAACCTTGAGGTGGCTGATTCTCAGAATAGGGTTTTTACCCAAAGTCCTTATTTCCATTAGATCTCTAATGAAAGAGTAATAGATTCTTCCCCTGTCACAGGCCCCCTCTTTCTTTAAGAATATTTAACCTAACTTTGCAAAATGTAACTGTGTCAACATGAGATTGAAAATGACCCCATCCTAGGAACTTGATCTACCCGTGTACTGAAGAGTGACACAGTGCACCCGGTGGGCATGTGAAGTAATACTAACCTGCAGAGGAACCGCACAGGAGGTTATGGACTTATGTTTGTGTCCTGGTTTCAGCTGGGATAGAGTTAACTGTCTTCCTAGTAGCTGGTACAGTGCTATGTTTTGAGTTCAGTATGTGAAGAATGTTGATAACACTGATGTTTTCAGTTGTTGTCAAGTAGTGTTTAGTCTAAAGTCAAGGATTTTTCAGCTTCTCATGCCCAGCCAGTGAGAAAGCTGGAGGGGCACAAGAAGTTGGCACAGGACACAGCCAGGGCAGCTGACCCAAACTGGCCAACGGGGTATTCCATACCATGTGACGTCACGTCTAGTATAGGAACTGGGGAGTGGGGGCGGGGAATCGCCGCTCGGGGACTAGCTGGGTGCCGGTCGGCGGGTGGTGAGCAATTGCACTGCGCATCATTTGTACATTCCAATCCTTTCATTATTGCTGTTGTCATTTTATTAGTGTTATCATTATCATTATTAGTTTCTTCTTTTCTGTTCTGTTAAACCGTTCTTATCTCAACCAACGTGTTTTACTTCTTTTCGCGATTTTCTCCCCCATCCCACAGGGTGGGGGGGAGTGAGTGAACGGCTGCGTGTTGTTTAGTTGCTGGCTGGGGTTAAACCACGACAGTTTGTTTCATAAGCAAAGCAAAGCAAATTCCTGAAGTATTTCACTACAAAATGTTTTCCAATTTTTAATGGCAATTGTGAGTCTTCTCTAAACCTTCTCAGTGTCTCAACACTGAATTTAGTGGAGATCAATCACACAAATTTCAAATAGGTCCCTTCACTTTTGATTTATGGGTACATTTATGGATTGCATTAGTGCTCTTGGCTACAGAATTAGATCAGAAGCTGAATACTCAGCTGAAAATCCACCTTACTCATTGCCGAGTACTTTCCAATGTCACATCTCCACAGGACAGATCTTCCAGCTTTCACCTGTTGTCTGAATATGGTCTGCATGCTTTCATCCTAGATCTATAACCTGATGTTTGATTATATTGTCTGCTTGTGTCCAGTTGACCATGCCACCCAGATTATCCTGTATTACTGACCTGGCTTCATTCTTCACAACTGTTGTAATCTTCGTTGTATCTCTAAACATCATCATCAGTTAGGCATAGGTATACTGTTGGTTTCCCTTTGGTATGTTTGTCTGTCTTACGCACCCTCCCACCACAGCTTCTGTACGCAAGTTTGTTGAGGCAGCATAGTTCTCGTAAATGCAAGATGTACAAGCAACAGAGACATGGTGCCTTCTGTTTGCTCAGTCTCTTTATGGTGGGCTGCATCACATCACTTCTGTTGCCTATGGACTGAGCCTCACTCTGTAAGCCTGTAAGCCTACTGGTAAGAGATACCTGTAGTCTTGAAGACCAGTCATGTAAAAGTAACTTTATTTATTTACATACATGATGCTGCCACAAAAGACACAGAGACACAGCACTGTGTAGGCATCACAGCCCAGTTTCCAGGAAACTATTTTACATCAAGGGTGGATCCAAGGGTCCTTCTTAAAGACTTGGGTCAGAAGGATTTAAGAAATGGTACTTACTTCTCCACTGAGAAAGTAAACTCTCTGTCCAGCTACATTGACATCTATGAGAGGTTCCTTATGATAATCCTTCTGATCGCAGAACCAGGATCTACCATCTGTACTGACAAATAACTATGTGAAATGAGCCCTTCCCCCAAGACTCAGATAATTGCACCCTCTTGCATATCCTTCGTAGACAGAAATTCCTCTTCCCACAGAACTCCAACTGTGTACAAACAGGAAAATCTGGACTGGGAAAAGAGAACACTGTCAATAACTTTGAAACAATAGAGTATCAGAATAGAAATGCTAATAAGCTGTCAAATATTCCTTCTCTTTATGTCCTTTCTTGCTAGTAATTTAATAACAGTCTTCCTACAAGCTATCAATATCATTATCTCACAGATAATAGTCTCATACAAACTGCCTCAGGAAAGTATGATACTGGCTTGCAGAATGGCTACAGATTTTTTCCCCAAATATTGCTGTAAAGCAGTACGCAGTGGATATTATGCATTTCTGATTTAAAGTTATGGTAATTTGTTTCTCATTCCCTAGAGTTTGATCATATAGTGAGACCAGTAAGACTGTCAGATAAGCAAATACGAAATTTTCTATTCAAGAAAGCAGTAAATCTAGAAAAAGTTCAAGATTTTAATCATCTTTGTTATTATGTAGGCATGGATACAGTTTGCAGACATTTGCATCTTTTAATCTTGCAATTGGTGTCCATAGTTAAGTTATAAAATAGGTCAACTAGTTTTTTTATATCTAGCAAGAACAACCAATTTTTTAATTAGAAACACCTTTTTGCAATGTTTGGCTTCATATGCTAGAGCTTAAGCCAACCTGTAAGTGTTAGGTACCATGCTAAGACCGAGGGTAAGACTCTGACTATCTGCTTGCCACAGGGCTTTTACAGGTTTCTTTGAAGCACTTTGTACCAGTCACCATCAGAGAAAAGGTTTTGAACTAGATGAATCTGGACCGCCTATGCTGGTTACATCTAGCACTAAATTACTTGAGTTTACTTGGGTTACTATCATCTTGTACAGAATTTTTTTCTGTCACTTCCTAGGTAATGAGACATTTTAACAGTAGATTTTGAACTAATTCACAGAACTGCACAGAGACCAAACTACGTAAGTATTGCCGTTAAAATCGAACATTTTTGTTTCTTTTAGTCAGCTTTTCTTTATTTGTGTACCCTTGGCACCATCTAGTGTTTGAAAATGTAGACCAACTCCAGACCACTGAGCACAGAACGTCACTACAAAGAGGTTTCAGCCATAATGAAAGCTAGTAGTGCTCTGAACCATCACCTGATTAATTTCACACAATTACATTTTTCCAGTTACAAAATACAAATATACCAGACCAGGATATGGAAAAGACTTTCCATGGTCGTGATTTCCAATCCCTTGTCTCTCCCATGATGTTACACTGGAACTAACAGATCAGTTCAGTGTCAGAAATGGACAGCTGTGTGTCCACTCGTGGCAAATGTACAATACTTTTCATGGAAATAAGTACGGTGGTAGATAAATATTCAAGCACAGCTTGGATGGAGAAAATTATTTTCTGCTCCTGTTCTAGATTAGTGGCAGCTTCTGACCCAACCATAACAGCAGCCCTCTGCATCCCAAATTTAGCTGCTCTTTATCCCTCTTTCTGGGGAATGATGTTGACCTTCCAGTTCTTGCACGAAGTTCTGCAGAAACAGAACCAAAATTACATATATGTGTACTGTGTAATTACACGTGCTACTCTGCAAAAAATCTACCAACAAAGCTTTTCTGTCAACAGTTTGCATTTCATGAGTTTGCTACCAAAAAATCTGCTTTAATAAGATCAGTAAAGCATGTACAGTTTTAGCAGTGAATTCTATGGCTTCTAACAAAGCTGAGACAGCATAGTCTCTGATTTCTGGTACCTCAGGACCATTACTTGCAGCAGCTGAGTGAAAAGATCTGTGTGAAATGTATAGTGTGGTTAGCCAAGTGTGAAAGGGAAAAATTGCTGTGATAGCAAATTATGCTTCCTTCTACATGCTATGAGAAGTGTGGTCAGGCAAAAAAAATGACATGCCTTTGTCAGTTTATGCCAGGCCGAATGAAAGCCAGGGAGAGGAGATATCATTTTTAACTGATAGCTTTGTCTTGTTCTTGTGACTCCATGAATGTGACCCAACTGCTGGTTATTGAGGTATTGCCAGGAATGGCTAGGAAAAGACAATCTGCTACAGATAACTAGAGCTAGAGACAGAGGATGTGTGGAAGAGAGAGAACAGAGAGGATATTCAGCAATTAAACTAAACTTTATGGATTCTCATACATAAACTGAATTTGGCTATGCGTAGAACAGATTATGAGAGCTTTCCTGGAAAAGTAATCAGCTGGACTAGAGAGCCTGGGCCATCATTAAGGAAATAATTGTGATTGCCTTTCCATGGCTGTCAAAGAATTGGACACCCAGCCTAAGGCTGTCCTGGTCACTCCCTCACTGGTCAACAGAGAGAGGCAGCACATTTGGGAAGTGATTCATGCCTTGTCTCAAAGACATTTATTTTGGAATAGGGTGAATCCAGAGCTCAGAAGGTAGTTCTTCCTTTCCCAGACTGCAAACAAAACCAAAAGGGGCTCAGACACAATGCCAGTTTTAGATCATTTAGGTGGGATGAATCCTCTGCTAAGTTGGATGTAGAAGCAAGGTGAGAAGAAGGCACCTGAAGAAAAGCACACCATTAGTGGTGTGAATCCCCTTCTCTGTTCTTTATTCAGCATACTGAGGGTAAAGGTAATAGGCATGACAGTCTTGAGACCCATGCCCTGTAAGCATATAAACTGACCTGCATGCGCTTGACATCTCTCTTCCTCACTGCCCTCTGTCCGTGGGCTCCATTTAAATTTGTTTCAGTCTGTTTTTGTTGTATTAAATGATCTGATGAATGCAAAGGTCTACTCGTAAAACCAGTGGCAGGATCAAGCCTTTCTCTGGCACTGACTGCACCCAGGTCTCTGTGCAAACTAATTGACAGCACTTTACTTGAGCTATGTCTAGTCTGGTTGTGGCTGGTGGATGCAGGCCCTGAGGCTCTCTTTCCTCACAGCTGTCACAACATGATGTGATCTACCCTCGTCTGTCCCTCAGAGTCAGCTCAAGACCCTTACGCAGGGCTCACCACAGTCCTGTCTGCAGAAAAGAACCCAGGGTTACATGGGTCACAGGCTGAGCGTGAGTCAGTTACATGGCAGGATTGCAAAACAGACAAATGATGTTCTGCGAAGTGTTAATAATAGGACCATGCATAAGCCAAAGAAGATAATTTTGGGGGTCTGTTTGGCACTGGCTTTTTCTTTCACAGGTGGAATAGAAAGTCCTGTTTTGGGCACTGTGTTTTTAAAACAATGAAAAACTAGAGAGAGCTGAGAGAAAAGCAATGGAGGTGACAGGCTCTTCAGAAATCCTGAGCTCTGAGAAAGGACAGAAGGAAGGAAGGCTGAAAAAAAAGAGGAAACTGAGGGAAGGGGAAATATAGCAGTTTGCCGAGTATGTTTTCAGTTGTCATGAAATTGATTCAACTGTTGGCTGTGTCCAGTGCAGGTACAAATTTAATTTGCAACAAGAGAGATTTGTGTTAGCAATTAGAAAAAAATTCTAGTTAGAAGGGGAATGAAGTAATGTGAGAGGATGCTGCTTGCGGTCATTGTGGAATCACCTTCATTGGAAGCTGTTCAAAAATAAGCATCTGTCAGGATGTATTGGGTCTGGCTGAGATGGAGTTAATAGTCCCCATAGCAGCCCTCATAGAACTGTGCTCTGCATTAGTAGCTAGAGAGGTGTTGATAACACACCAGTGTTTTGGCTACTGCTGAGCAGCGCTGGCACAGCATCAAGGCTGTCTCCCCAACATTTTTGCCCCCTCCCTCAATGGCAGGCTGGGGCAGGGCAAGATCTTGGGAGGGGACATAACCAGGACAGCTGACCTAAACTAACCAAACAGATATTCCATACCATATGACGTCAGCCCAGATATAAACGCTAAGTAAAGGGAGGCGGAAGGGAAGGCATTTTTTGTCTTCCGGAGCAACCACCACGCGTACTGAAGCCCTGCTTCCCAGGAAGTGGCCAGACATCGCCTGCTGATGGGAAGTAGAGAATAATATCATTTGTTTTTCTTTGCTTTCGCGCGCGACCTTTGCTTTCATTTTATTAAACTGTCCTTATCTTGACCCACGAGCCTTTTGTTATATTTTCTCCCCCCTGTCCAGCTAAGAAGGGGGAGTGATAGAGCAGCTTTGGTGGGCACCTGGCACCCAGCCAGGGTCAACCCACCACAGTCCTTTTTGGCGCCCAACGTGGGGCAAGACAACGGCAGTTTTGCATTAAGTGTGCCTTAGCTAGTTATTAAGTGGCAAGCTCCTGTGCAGGTCACGGAGCTTGTTGGCTGCTTGCTTATCTCTGCCTTGCTGAGTTTGGGAACGTGGTAATGCAAATAATGGCTGTGTGCTTTGCCTTGGCACTGATGGTTTTTTTGTGCTGTGGGAGCTATCTTGTGGGGAGAATGAAGGAACTCGGGAACATGCTAATACAAATAATATCTATGTGCTTTGTCCTGGCACTGATGGCTTTGCTGTGTTGTGGAAGCTATCTTGTGGAGGAGATGAGGGAACACATCTCCCTCTCCCTACCAGGCATTGATGTGAATGGTTTTATTATGCAGGCTCCTGAGGTCCTTGTTCACCCTTATGTGAGTTGTTCAATACTAATAATTAATACTGGTGGTGTATTATGGGTATTGTGGAATCTGGTCTCATCCTGGTATAAGAGAAGACAAGTTTCGGGTGAGGCAATACTGAAATGTGCCCTCAAGCGACCGGTCCCTGGGTGGCAGGGTATATGGAAGGATTTGGGCAGATTCCTAGGACGGTTATCACCTCCCATAATCTGGGACTTTACACCTGAACAGGCAAGTAACCCTGGCAAACTGGCGCGCCACCTGATAGAAGGGTGCCTTGCCTATCCCAATGAAAACCAGCAGCTTCTCGCACTGTACTGGGGCTTGGCCCATGCCTACCGAGCCATAGTTCAACACTCTCAGAGGACCATGGTTGAGGCAGGGACCCAGACTGCATCTGAGGACACCATGCTTGAGATAGGGACCCAAACAACAACAACCACCACAGTAATTGCCCCAGTAGTGAAAAGGAAACAATGGATAAGGAGATCAACAGGTCCATACCATCGATTAGTAAGGGAAGAAGAAGAAGAGGAAAGCCTTAATTTAGAACCTGGTCCTTCAATAAAGAAATTGGAGGAAGGAGTGAAGGAACTTAAACAGGAAGCAGAAACTACCCGGTCCCTGACGTCCTCAGAACTTCGGGACTTGCGGAAAGACTACAGCCGCCAGCCAGGTGAGCGGATCCCTGCCTGGCTGCTCCGATGCTGGGATAATGGGGCCGACAGTCAGCTACTGGAAGGCAAGGAAGCCCAACAGCTGGGATCCCTCGCTAGAAACCGGGGAATTGAAAGAGGAATTGGAAAAGAAGGAGCAATTTGCAGTCTCTGGAGCCGGCTCCTCTCAAGTGTGAGGGCAAGATATCCATTCAAGGAAGATCTTGTGAATTCCTCAGAAAAGTGGACTACCGCAGATGAAGGCATCCAGTACCTGAGAGAGTTAGCAGTGGTGGAAGTCATCTACAGTGATCTAGATGATGAGGAAGTCTCAAAAGATCCAGAGGATGTCCTGTGCACACGGGCCATGTGGAGAAAGGTGATTCAAGGTGCCCCAGCGTCGTATTCTAACAGCTTGGCAGCAATGTATTGCCCAGATATGGAAACACCAACTGTGGATAAAGTGTCATCTTGGCTCCAAAACTTTGAAGAAAATCTCTGTGTCTCCTCATCCCTACAGGACAGTGCCTTGGCTGTTAGGGATGCTCCAAGAAATCAGTCCTCTCCTGCTCCGGTCAGAGGGAAAGGGAGCCCAAGGCGTATGCCACGTGGTATGCTCTGGTTCTTCCTGCGTGACCAAGGGGAGGACATGAGGAAGTGGGATGGTGAACCCACCTTTAAGTTGGAAGCCCACGTACGTGAACCGAGAGGGAAGACAGCTGTTAAGAAGGGGTCACCCAAGAAGAAGGCTGTCAGTGTTGTTGCTGTAGAGGCCCAAGAAAGCAATCAGCGATCCTCCAGGCATAAAAGAACTGAAACCACCTCCCTTGATTCTGGTGAGGGGACTTCTGGTCTGGCACCGCAAGGGTCAGACAGTGAATACTCTGATGAGGAACAGCAATAGAGGGTCCCTGCCTTCGGCCAGGAGGAGGAAAGGGATGACCGGATATACTGGACTGTGTGGATTCGATGGCCTGGCACATCAGACCCACAGAAGTATAAGGCTTTGGTAGACACTGGTGCACAGTGTACGCTGGTGCCATCAGGGTACAGGGGCACAGAACCCATCTGGATCTCTGGAGTGACAGGGGGATGCCAAGAATTGACTGTATTGGAGGCTGAAGTGAGCTTGACAGGGGACAAGTGGGAAAAGCACCCCATTGTGACCGGCCCAGAGGCCCCTTGTATCCTTGGCATAGACTACCTCAAGAGAGGGTACTTCAAGGACCCAAAGGGGTACCGATGGGCTTTTGGTGTAGCCACTGTAAACACAGAGAAGATCAAACAGCTATCTACCCTGCCTGGCCTCTCGGAAGATCCCTTCATTGTGGGATTTCTGCGAGTTGAAGAACAGCAGGTGCCAATCGCTACCAGGACGGTGCACCACCGGCAATATCGGACAAACCGAGACTCCCTGGCTCCCATCCATGAGCTGATTCATCAACTAGAGAGCCAAGGAGTCATCAGCAAGACTCATTCACCTTTTAATAGTCCTATATGGCCAGTGCAAAAGTCTGATGGAGGGTGGAGGTTAACAGTAGATTATCGCGGCCTGAATGAAGTGACACCGCCACTGAGTGCTGCTGTACCAGACATGTTAGAGCTCCAATATGAACTGGCATCAAAGGCAGCCACGTGGTATGCTACAATTGATATTGCCAATGCATTTTTCTCCATTCCTTTGGCAGCAGAGTGCAGGCCACAGTTTGCTTTCACGTGGAGAGGTGTCCAATACACCTGGAATCGACTGCCCCAGGGGTGGAAGCACAGCCCTACCATTTGTCACGGACTAATCCAAACGGCACTGGAACAAGGCGATGCCCCTGAACATTTACAATACATAGATGACATCATCGTGTGGGGCAACGAGGCAGAAGAAGTGTTTGAGAAGGGAAAAAGAATAATTCAGATTCTTCTGAAAGCTGGTTTCGCCATAAAGAAAAGCAAGGTCAAGGGACCTGCACAGGAGATTCAGTTCTTGGGAATAAAATGGCAGGATGGACGCCGTCATGTCCCTATGGATGTGGTCAACAAGATAGCAACTATGTCTCCACCGGCTAACAAGAAGGAAACACAAGCTTTCCTAGGCCTTGTGGGGTTCTGGAGAATGCATATTCCAGGTTATAGTCAGCTTGTGAGCCCTCTCTATCGAGTAACGCGGAAAAAGAACTATTTTGAATGGGGCCCTGAACAACAACAAGCCTTTGAGCATATCAGACAGGAAATAGCTCGTGCAGTAGCTCTTGGGCCTGTCCGGACAGGACCAGATGTACAAAATGTACTCTACACTGCAGCTGGGGAGCATGGTCTCAACTGGAGCCTCTGGCAGAAAACTCCAGGAGAAACCCGAGGTCGACCATTAGGGTTTTGGAGCCGGGGGTACCGAGGATCAGAAGCCCACTACACCCCGACTGAAAAAGAAATACTAGCAGCATACGAGGGGGTTCGAGCCGCTTCCGAAGTTGTTGGTACAGAAGGGTATCTCCTCTTGGCACCACGATTGCCTGTGCTACACTGGATGTTCAAAGGAAACATCCCCTCTGCACATCATGCAACCAGTGCTACATGGAGTAAGTGGATAGCATTGATTACGCAATGGGCTCGACTGGGAAAATCTAACCGCCCAGGAATTCTGGAAGAGATCATGGACTGGCCAGAAGGCAGAGATTTTGGAGCAACGCCTGAGGAGGTACCTCGTGCCCAAGAGGCACCACCATATAATGAGTTATCAGAAGACGAAAGGTGTTATGCTTTGTTTACTGATGGATCCTGTCGTGTGGTAGGGAACCATCGAAAGTGGAAAGCTGCTGTGTGGAGTCCCACACGACAAGTCGTTGAGGCCACTGAAGGAGAAGGCGAGTCAAGTCAGTTTGCAGAAGTGAAAGCCATCCAACTAGCCCTAGACATTGCTGAACGAGAAAAGTGGCCGGTACTCTACCTCTATACCGACTCTTGGATGGTGGCTAATGCCCTATGGGGGTGGCTACAACAATGGAAGAAGACCAATTGGCAACACAGGGGTAAACCCATCTGGGCAGCAGCATTGTGGCAGGACATTGCTGCCCGTGTAGAACACATGACTTTAAAGGTACATCATGTAGATGCTCACATGCCCAAAAGCCGTGCCACTGAAGAACATCGAAATAATGAACAGGTAGACAAGGCTGCCAAAATAGAAGTAGCTCAGGTGGACCTGGACTGGGAGCGTAAGGGTGAGCTATTTGTAGCTCGATGGGCCCATGAGACATCGGGACATCTAGGGAGAGATGCAACATATAGGTGGGCTCGTGATCGAGGGGTGGACCTGACCATGGAAGCCATCACACAGGTCACTCATGAATGTGAAACATGTGCTGCAATCAAACGAGCCACCAGAGTAAAGTCTCCCTGGAACAGAGGGCGCTGGCTGGGTTTTCGATATAGCGAGGCCTGGCAAATTGACTACATTGGACCACTGCCACAAACACGCCAAGGCAAGCGCTACATACTCACGATGGTGGAAGCAACTACTGGTTGGCTAGAAACGTACCCTGTAAACCATGCCACTGCCCGAAACACCATCTTAGGCCTCGAAAGGCAAATTTTATGGTGACATGGTACCCCAGAAAGAATTGAATCAGACAATGGGACTCATTTCCGAAATAACCTCATAAGCTCCTGGGCAAAGAAACATGGCATTGAGTGGGTGTACCACATACCCTATCACCCGCAAGCATCTGGAAAAATTGAGAGATATAATGGACTGTTGAAGACTATGTTGAGAGCACTAGGCAATGGGACATGGAAGCATTGGGATACAAATTTAGCAGAAGCCACTTGGCTAGTTAACACCAGAGGATCTGCTAACCGTCCTGGTCCTGCCCAAACAAAACCCCTACATACTGTGGGAGGAGATAAGGTCCCCGTAGTGCACATGGGGAAGTGGCTGGGGAAGGCAGTGTGGATTTCTCCTCCCATGGGAAAAGGCAAACCCATTTGTGGGATCGTCTTTGCTCAGGGACCTGGGTGTACTTGGTGGGTAATGCGGAAGGATGGGGAGACCCAATGTGTGCCTCAAGGACATTTAACCTTGAGGGAAAAATAATCTGTGATGTGAGTTGTATGTTGTAGGAAGTAATGTAGCAGGAATGACCTGAACTGCAAAGGAGTGAACTTCGCAAGGAACCAGACAAGTGCATCGGTGACCCAAACCAAGCCGGTGTTGGTGCCCAACGATCGAACATACTGCTTCTCCTGCCCTGACCACTCATCTTGATGGATGGGGCCCAAGTCATAACCTGTGTGTGAACATCTGGAGGAGTGGAAGATCTATCTCTTAAAGGACAGGGGATAGTAATTAATAAGAATGTATAAATCTGTATGTTGGGTATAAAAGTGGTTTAAGTATGTAGTTACAGTTGTAAGTGTTGGTAAGAAGGGATTTCAGTAATGAGAATTAAATTCAATGGCATGGTTAGAAGACATCTGTATTAAATTATGTGGGACCTGAGCATGACGCAAATGGTATGGAATAAGGGGTGGAGATTGTATTGGGTCTGGCTGAGATGGAGTTAATAGTCCCCATAGCAGCCCTCATAGAACTGTGCTCTGCATTAGTAGCTAGAGAGGTGTTGATAACACACCAGTGTTTTGGCTACTGCTGAGCAGCGCTGGCACAGCATCAAGGCTGTCTCCCCAACATTTTTGCCCCCTCCCTCAATGGCAGGCTGGGGCAGGGCAAGATCTTGGGAGGGGACATAACCAGGACAGCTGACCTAAACTAACCAAACAGATATTCCATACCATATGACGTCAGCCCAGATATAAACGCTAAGTAAAGGGAGGCGGAAGGGAAGGCATTTTTTGTCTTCCGGAGCAACCACCACGCGTACTGAAGCCCTGCTTCCCAGGAAGTGGCCAGACATCGCCTGCTGATGGGAAGTAGAGAATAATATCATTTGTTTTTCTTTGCTTTCGCGCGCGACCTTTGCTTTCATTTTATTAAACTGTCCTTATCTTGACCCACGAGCCTTTTGTTATATTTTCTCCCCCCTGTCCAGCTAAGAAGGGGGAGTGATAGAGCAGCTTTGGTGGGCACCTGGCACCCAGCCAGGGTCAACCCACCACACAGGAATAGCTTGATATACGTACATCATTCTGTGCTGGTGCTGGGGAATGGAGTAAATGATACCAGGAAATCCCTTCCAGCTATAGATCTGTAAGTCTTGTTAATGCTGTCAAAATACAGGAAAACCTGTATTTACTTTGCTCAGGTGGAGTGACAGATATATATGACCTTTCCCATCAATTTAACGATATGCTGACCCCCTTTTTTTTCCCCCTAGAGCTTGCATTCCTTGGCTGCTCTAGATGTGCAAATTGCAGTGGAGGCAGGAACCCCCTTGTGCCTGACAACCAACCTGTGAGTACCTGTCTTGGACAAGGACTGTGCTGCCTTCCTCCGTGCATTTCTCACTTCCATCCTGGATCACTGCACGCGTTCTCATCAGGACAAAGGTAATCTGAGCTAATTCAGAAGTGTGCACCTGTACTCTGTATTGTATCACACACAGATAATGGCGTGGCATGGGGGTTAATCAATGTAATGCCTGCCTCAGTAAAAAGCCAGTAAAAACTAAATGCAGTGAACCTATTTAAATGTTTGTATCACATATATTTTTAAAGTACAGACCAATACAGAATGTAAGGTCCTGTGAAGGATACGTTCCTCACTGAATTGTGCCATGTAGGGACCACAGGGGCAGGAGTTTACACTTTATTGTAAAGTGCTTAAGAAGTTCTCCAGCTGCCCAGATACCTGAAAGACAATAATTAGCTTTTTTTGTCTGATGCAGAAAGAGAAGAGAGGGGGAAAGAGTTATTAATGGTGACTATCCTTTGGTAAGAGGAAGATGCAATGGAGTCATAAGAATGAACCATTTCGTATGATCCCATTTATTTGCTTGCACAGCTCCTGCTAGAGAGACCATGCCTCCAACACAGAATATTGATATCAGAATCCAGTATTAAAAGGGATCTTTTTCGACACTTCCCAAGGTGTTTATAATTGTCAGTCATCCTGCAAGATTTTACAGCTGACACTAAAAAGAGAACAGCTTATTGCCATATTGTGTCTTGAAGGTTATATGTGCCTATGCTCTTTAAATAATGACCTTGTCAGATAAGAGCTCAACAAAGGAGGATAACATAGTAAAGCATATAGTTCTTCCAGTTCTGCTGTACAGTATTTTAAATAGTAAGCTGTAGTATTTAATAAACCAAATAAACAGGCTTCCAAATTGGCAGGAGACATAAATTGTGGAAGAGCTAGAAGTACATCTGATAGGATACTTTCTTCTCTTTCTGTCATCTGCAAGGAATGTTCCCAAGACAATATACTCTGAATTCAGTTGGGAGAACGGTAATTGTTTTCCACTCCTGTCATCAGGAAACTGAAGTCAGAGCAAAGTACTTACTTAACTCCTGTTATCACAACCACAGATATCTGTAGCATTCCCCCCCACACCTCATACCCCCAAATTGTTTGGTAAGTGTTTGCATTCAGTGAATTTAGCGCTTTAGGATAGGTATGTGGACTGTACAGGCAACCTGAATGTCCATGAATGAAAAAAATTAGTACAGAAGTATTACAAAGGGTTGCCTGCAGCTGCATGTAACCTTCAGTGCACTTTATTTCAAGTTGTTCATTCAACAAGATTATAGCTGGCAAAAATTAGTTAGGACCGAGAGAGATGTATTCAAAGTTCAGGAGTAACCTTCCAGCTTTAATAGGTCAGATTCTGGCCAACTCCAACAATCATTTCAAGGAAAGAGACTCCTTCCTGAGCATCTACTGCTGAACCACCAAGGTACTGGAGTGTTTTCCAGCTCCTTGGGATAAGAGCTACTCAGGCTGGAAATGCAAATTTACTCCTTGGTTTCTCCAAGGATGAAAGTTCTGCTAAGTCAAAAGGAGTTTTGCTACTGTTTTGAATAGACAGGAATTCTCAGCAGGAAGTGATGTGGGTAGGAGGCAGTGTTCCCCCAGCAGTCCCAGAGGAGCAACAGAGCCTGCCTTGCTGGGGAGCAGGGACTACAAGGACTCTTCCTCCATCCTGGATCTGGATAGAGGCTCTCGTAACTCTCAGCTTGGTCTCAAAGGCAAGAAGTGGAGAGGCTGCAGGCCATCCTCCACGTAACCTTTTCAGTGGATTCTCTAAGGTGGATTCTTTAGCTGTTATCCTATAACATCCTGCCATGGTATCCATAATGGGAAAAAAAGCCTCTTTTGGACGCATGTGGTAGCTTGCTGCAGGAGCCTGCCAAAGACTGGCTGAGCAGCTGCTTCTCTTTCATCTTCACGACCATACTAAGCACCAGGACTACTGGCATGGGACATCACAGGGAATAAATGAGAATCTCATCTAAGGATTTACTACTCCTGCATTGTTGCTTGTGTCTCCTAAGTAATCCTGTTCAGCTACATATCAATTCTGGTGTCTGCTCAGTTGTATGGTATGTCAGTTACTTCAGTCTCTGGCTCCTGTTTGTGCCTTCTATCATCTTTGCAAGATTTCATGAACGGTTAATGGGAAAAATATAAAGGACAGAGAGGCAACTGATCCAACACTGACTCCTGAACAAGGCACAGTCCCTGAATTGCGCATGTGCAAAATTGACAACTCTTCTAAAAATGATTGCTTGCATATACAGACACAGGAGTTGGTGGACGCCCCAATGTATGGATTTCCTCAACTATCCTGTTTAAGTGCAGCTCTGAAATGTTAGACACTAGGTGATTCAGTTGCCTAATCAGAAGCATCTGTTGTCTTCTTAGATCCTGACTAGCCTCCAGCTGCTGCTGCAAAAGGGCTTAGATCTCCTGTAAGTCTTTATCATACCTGCCAGCCTAATGCAGATGTCTTGGACAACTCAGGTCATCTAAAACTGTATAGATCCCTAGCTCAGATCTGTTCTGATCACTCCTAAGATGTCTGTGTGTCCTGGTTTCAGCTGGGATAGAGTTAACTGTCTTCCTAGTAGCTGGTACAGTGCTATGTTTTGAGTTCAGTATGAGAAGAATGTTGATAACACTGATGTTTTCAGTTGTTGCTAAGTAGTGTTTAGTCTAAAGTCAAGGATTTTTCAGCTTCTCATGCCCAGCCAGCAAGAAAGCTGGAGGGGCACAAGAAGTTGGCACAGGACACAGCCAGGGCAGCTGACCCAAACTGGCCAACGGGGTATTCCATACCATGTGACATCACGTCTGGTATAGGAACTGGGGGGAGTGGGGGTGGGGAATCGCCGCTCGGGGACTAGCTGGGTGCCGGTCGGCGGGTGGTGAGCAATTGCACTGCGCATCATTTGTACATTCCAATCCTTTCATTATTGCTGTTGTCATTTTGTTAGTGTTATCATTATCATTATTAGTTTCTTCTTTTCTGTTCTATTAAACTGTTCTTATCTCAACCAACGTGTTTTACTTCTTTTCCCGATTTTCTCCCCCATTCCACTGGGTGGGGGGGGGAGTGAGTGAGCGGCTGTGTAGTGCTTAGTTGCTGGCTGGGGTTAAACCAAGACACTGTGTAGCTGGGAAAATGGAATACATTTGAAGTTCGAAGCTTGTATTTTCTGTATAGAATAAAAGGGTTTCCTTTGTGTTAGTTAAATGGATCATTAGGAGAACTGTAGGCCCTGATGTTTTTGCACATGAAAGGAAACCCAGAAAGTCATGAGCTGTCACATGCAATGAAAAACTGTAAGTCTGTAGTGTGTGTCTAATCTGCATGTAAACCACAGTGAAAAGTGCCAGTTTTGATGTCACCTGACTGTTTTCATGCAATCAAAGGCTGTGGGGTCCTTTGATTAAGAATTTATGAAATTTCAGTGGCACCAAAAACTGTCACTATTTAAATGTGAGTAGACTCTTGTGAGAACTCAAGCCATTGTGTGACAAGAAGAATGTACTGGTTATATGACTTGCATGGTTCATTGCAGTTTTCCACATTTATCGGTTTCTTTCCAGAAATTATTTAAATATGCTTCTTGCCATATGACTCAAGCAATTTCATGAAAGAATTGAAATGAAATAAAATGGAAATAACCTAAAATCTTAATCATTGCTCTAGAAGCACATAATTTTATTATGTATCTTACAATAGTAGGATGATGTGGAGTTCTTAAATCTAAGTCTTGGAATCATGTTATGTCATGTGTAATGGCAAAGAAAAATGATGAATTCTAAAACCCTAAAAATGTTAACAAAAAAACCCCCAACTTATGATTTTGGGGTGCTGCCTTACGAATTTTGAATACTTGTCATTAGCAATACTGAAATAATATGTTGGGTTTTAACTTCTCAGGGTCTTCAGGTTGTTATAGTTGTTCAAGCACAGCAAACCCTGTGTCTTGCTCCACTGGTCTACACTGGAAAACTCGGTTTTTCCAGTAGCTCCAGGCTGAAGTTCAGCAGTAGTGAACCTGGTGCGCCAGCAATCCCACACCCCTCTCTTTGTGGTCCATAACTTCTATGAGCTTGACAGGAATCCCCTACACCAAAAGTGGAACTGTAAAGGCAATTCATTGCAAGATTTCCTCACCCAGACATCCAGACTGAAGGAAAAGCAGCTGCAGGGAAAGGATTGTGCGTTGGGAGAGGGTGAGTGCAATGCCACACTCATGTGGCATTGCTCCATGGGCAGCCTGTGGCATTTTGGCAAACACAACTAGACTTCAACAATCTTTCACAGCCCTGTTTGACCCTATTAGAGGAGAAATCACCCTTCAGTCTTTCCCTGACAGTCCCTGCTTTCCTTTTGGAGTCACTCCCCTACATACCCTAGTCATCATTGCTGATGACCTCTGTGCATGTGACATCATGGCCTAGCCCTGAAGAGATCATCTGCTGGCTGGTAATTAGACTTCTCCTCCATGAATCCAGTGCCCATCTGGGACTGTCTCTTTTCTTGTGGGATCTCCCTCAGAGGGAACTTCCCTTTATGCTACAAGAATCAACCAAAATACATGCCCCGCCAAAGGGCTTTGGCATGGCTGATGCACATATATGTCAGAGTTCTCTGCAGACTACCAAGTAAGCAAATGACAGCTGTGCCGAATGCCAACCTTTTGCCCTCAGCAACATCCTGGATGTTTCCTTTCTGCCTGCCTTAGAGCTACAGCTCACTCAACTGTTCTGGCTGTTTTGGCCATCACCATGCTGGCTGCTGGCAAGGCAACCTAATTCGCTGGAGTTGTCAGCAGTAGTGTCACTACCGTGACTAGCCTAGAAGTCGATCTGTGACACAGAGCCACTTGGGCTCTGCATGTTCACAGGCAAATCAGTCTGCACAATAACTCTGGCATAGGCTTGACTGGCCAAAACTACTGCACATGCAGAGTGTCGGGGGGTTTTTTTGTTTGTTTTTGGATTTTTTTGTTTTAAAACTGGCCAGCTAGCAAGCTAGCTAGCTTGGTTCTCTGCTGTATGGACTAGAAAAAATGGACACAGGGAGGCACCAATTAGGCAAAGGCCTGGTCAGTTCTTTTGCAACCTCTTCTGTGCTTTCCATCAAGGCTTATGTGTCCTATGTGACGTAGGGCATCCGCTGTGCTTGGTGGGTTTCGTCACACTTGACAAACCCTGTCTTGGGAACACCTAAATTTGCTACCTCCTTGTACTTGCTGTAGCACCTCTCCCCAGGGGTCCCAATCTGTCCTGGTTTCCTTTTTCCAGCCTGGGTGGACTGAGAACCTTGCACCTCAGCTGGCCTTGTGGGAGTAAAAAACAAGGTATTAGGTGAGACAGCATGCCTTGTAAGGTAATCAAATATTCTTTAAACTATGGTACACACTATGACAAGCCTTGTCCTAGAAGAAGAGGTAACTCTTGAGAAAAAAAAAAAATCAGGCTTATTATATATAAGAGCTGAAAAATGTAACCTGGAACTGACCCTCAGGGTAGGAGCTGAAAGAACAGATGTACTGCTAAGCAGTATTTAGAAACACTCTGATGGACATTGTGATGGGCTGTGGACTCCCAGATGAAATGAGAGCAGAGGAACCAGGCTGTTTCTTGCTCTCTGCCTTCCAGAAGAGACATTAGACTTGCCTAGATATACTATCATCTAAGTCTGGTTGCACTGGATGGACATGCCTGGAACGGTAGTATCAGGGAAGGCTGAGGGTATAGCTAGATTGATGCATGTGGCATGCATACTTCTGGCATGCAATTTTATGAGTTCTGGATAAAACTCCACTTTTCAGTGCAAAGCAAGTCAGTTGGGCTGTCCCAGACCCAAGTCTGAGTGCGTAGTGGCTTCTGGACAGCTTGTGGACAAACAGCAACTTTGACTTTGAAAGTGGGTTTGAGAGCAAGCTTCGAAGCCATGGATGTATCCAGGAAGAGCTAATTCTGCAACCTTCACTTCTCTGGAAACTTACTCTGCAAGTCACTTAACTGACTTTCACATCCTTATTCACTGATTCACACAGCAGTGTACAGAGGAAAGATGACAGAAGTAGCAAGTCTGGGATTTGTTTACTTGTGCCTCAAGTCATGCATGCTACATCAAATTAGCGGGGTTCTCTAATTTGGATTTTGAATCTGCAATGAAATTTTGTACATAAATAAGGTATTGAATGGCTTCCTTATGACCAGGCTTGTCTTTTTTTAACACATGTATGCGTTTTTTCTCTCTCAAAAAGCTCCTTCTCTCCTGCAGGGAAAGAGGTAAACACGCCTGGAGAGAGAAGGACCTGTGCAAAATTGCAGGATCTACTGAAGGAACAGAGTGGGAGCAGGAGGAGTGAGGGGACAATAGGTCATGCAGGACAGGACAATAGGGAGGAGATTTGGACACAGGCAGAATTGTTCACTTCAGAAGTATGCAGACTTATGCAAACTCAGAGCTTTGTTTGGGTCCCTTTTGAATCAGTATGAAAGACTGACTATGCTGGAATCTATGGAATAAATTTCAAGGAGGTGAAAGCTAGGCCTCTAGTCTCCTTTTTTTCTGGGGCCTTCCTAATTTATCCATAGCTTTGCTCTAGATCCTTAGGTCTCCAAGGTGGAATTTGCTCTGTATGACCATAAAGGCCAGATGCTCAAAGAGCACAAATGCACCTGCTCATGCGGCTGCATGCAAAAACTGCCTTGGTGGTCACTGTTACTGCATGACTAAGAGCCTTGAGTTTATTGAGTGCCCAGGCAAGGAGAGGAGGGATGGAGCATACACTGAATCAGCACGTTGCACAAATGGATTGAACAATACATGGGAGGTGAGCTTCAGGCATGTGCAACAATGGTGCACTTGAAATGTTGCCACTAAGTCATTCTGAAGTATCTGTACATCTAAAAAGAACTATTAAATTTATATGTCAGTTAAGCAGACATCACTAGTTCAAATAGTGTTTTGGATTTTTTTAAAAATGAAAGGGAAAAGATTGAGAACAGACAAGGTAAACAATTATCTAAACAATGAGCTTTATTGCAAAAATATATAGTGGGCTGAAAGACAATTTCATATGATGCCATTCTAAATCCTAAAAATCATGTTAGAACACTGAAAAGCTGACTAGCATTTAACTGTAATGGAGCTGTAACACTAAGACAAATTTATTTGAAGAAATATTAAAAGTGCCAGGATAATTAATGTACTTACAATGCTCTCTACTCTCTTGCAAAGCCCTGTATTCTTCCCTGCTGATTTTTCCTCTAAAGCAAAACAAATGTAGCAATAATAGTGGCTCATATCACCTTACAAAGCTGTAAAATCATATATCATAAGAAATGGGAATTCTTTGCCAATGAAAATAGAAAAAGACTTTTGCATTCTCAAATGTCTTAGCTTTTGGCATTTGGAGTAAAACCAACTCTTTTTGAAAAATAAAGCATTATTTTATGGAAAACTTATATTCCTTAAGAGCCTAGAAGCTATAAAAAGAGGCTTTCTTGAAATCATGGCAATTTTTAAAAACAATAATGCAACTCACATGTTTTCTAAAACAAATTTAATTAGTTTTAGTAAATATGTCACAAAAAGAGTAAATCTTTCTAGCAAGCCAACATATCATACCAGAATCTGCAACTGTTTTTCAGTGTCTTTCTATTGTAGCATATCGATGAGATCAGTCCGTAAGAGTTGAAGAAAATTTCAGAGGTAGAAAAATGTGTTGCGACAGAATGAATGACACATGGGAATCCCACAGCCACAGTGTCAGTGCTGTTATGGTGCTGTGTCAGTACTACTCTGTCAGGAGCAGAAGGCAATTACTACACAAAAATAAATCTTTTCAGATTTCCTAAATGTAACAATAGAGGTGTCAGATGTGTTCAAATTATAGATGAATTCTATGGAAAACCTTCACCTTAAAAAAGGTAGGAAGCAAAGTTCACAGATCTTGGGAAATAATAATTTGAAGGTCCTTTAAGCCTCTCTAACTCTGCTTCTTGTGCATGTGAACATATTTACTGTTCCTCGTGTGTGAGAGGACTCCCCAAGAACATGGGCTCTTTCTCTATGGCTCTTCATCTCTTAATTTATTCTATTCATAAGCCCTGCAGCCAGAAGAGTCATCGCAGATCATCTTGTCTTACTCCAACATAATAGAGGCAGTTGGATTTCAAAAATCAAGCCCACCACTTCCAGTAGAAAGACACCCAGCCTGGATTTTGAAATGGCAAATGCCAAGGAGTCCACAAGCCAGCCTTCTCTAATTTCCCTGCAGCCCTCAAGGTAAGCCCAAGAGCTCTGGCCCCCCCAAAAGAAGGGAGCTTACCTGTGTGGAGTGAGTGACTTGCCAAGGCATAGGAAAGTAGGAAGGATTCCCTCGGAGTCCCTCTTCCTGAAGGAAAGCTGCATTTATTGGGGGAGAGTTTCCTGAAGTTACATGCAGAAGCCCAGAATGAAATCTAAAGTGTTGGATAAGGCTAGACTATTGAAAATTCGGGGAGAGTGAAAAGTCCTTTTCAAACTTTTCGATTTCAAACAATATTTACTGCAGATCACAGAATTCACATCAGCAAACTGAGTATTTTTTTTTCTGCCAGAGAATCTCAAATCACACAGCAGTGCTAAATGAATAGAAGAGAAAAAGAATAATTTCTAAGTCCTTTTCTTGGCTCACTTCATCATAAAACACATTTCAGTCATATTACAGAAAGCCTTCTGAGCAGAGTATGAATCTGCCAAATTTTAGGACCAAGGAAGAAGAAAAATGTTAAGAGAGATCCACAGATAATCCCTCAGATCAGAGAGAGCTGTATTGCTGCACCGGTAGGTATCAACCTGCTGCAATAAAACCATAATTCTATACTGTGTGAAACGATGGCAAAGAAAGTCAAAGAGATTTCAAATGCATTCAAATTTGAAGGGAAAGTGAAAAAATCAGTTCTCTTTATTCATAGTGCAATGAATTTCTGCAGTACTTTGTAAAATGCCCTTAGTTATCAATGTAAGTTCAGAGCATGCTGAAAAAAGATACAACCATCTTTGTAACCATCCTGAAGACATAGTTTAAACACTAATAGGAATGAGCATCTTCCTGACAATGAGAGAACTGCGCTGCTGGCTACACATTAAAGCAAAAATTTTGATCTCATTTGAACTGAGATACTTTAACCACAACTCCAGAGCAGTCAGCAGAGATCTCTGGATTTACTCCTGTGAAAAAGAGGACAGAGCCTGGTCCCGAATGAGTTCATTGCTTTCTGCTCTGCATGCACAGAAATGATAAAGAGAAGAAGGATTTAGCTGATTTTAATCGAGCACTTTGGTAAAGAGGCAAGACTGTTCTAACACACTTCTTATGTTTGTAGGGGTAAAAGGGAAAAGAATAATAGAATGAAACGAATCTTACAGAAAGACAAGTAAAGTTATATAGAAGTCCACATTATTGCTATTAAGTAAAAATAATTTTTAGAATTACCGAGACATGAAACTACATAATCATGGGAAGGGGGGGAAAAATGCATTCCACTATCAAGAAGGAGTTACAGAGATTTGGGAACACAACTGAACAGATCTGAAAATTCATATCTAAACTTGCTATCTTGATAGTTTCCATCACAAACATACTGCAAGCATTAGGAGGACAAAAAAGAAGTTTATTATAAGCATTATTCCTGGTTGTTGAAAAAATTGTGAAATCTCTGCTCTGACACAACTTGTTAACTTTTAGCATTTGGTACCTTTAAATCAGAATGAGAAGCTAATGCAATCCACTCAGAAACTCATCTAATAATCTTCCAGCAACTCACTACCAAAATTAAAAAAAAAAAATAAAATTGAAGGCAGAGTTAAACTGAAACACTGACAAAACTAAATGAGTTCCCAGTAATATGAAAAATAGAGCCGAAGTGATATTCCAGATGGAGATTATTTGGTGTTACAGCAGTGAACTGTGTAAAGCTAAAGGAGTGGTAATAAAGAACGAAAATGAATCTGACTATTAAATGGAGGGGATCGGAAATGGTGCCATTGAGAGATGGGTGTATTATTCAGCAGTGCGAAATGGGGTACTCGAATGGCTCCAGAGCTGACAATTCTGCAACATGACAATTCTTTTCAAAGCAAAACCAGCAACTCATATTAAATATCAGATCATCCGCAGTGAGTTATGAAAGCCGACTTGCCCATGCACTATTACTTGACAATGGGGAACAGAGAACGGGTAAAATAACTCCCTCCATCCTTCCCTTGCTCCATAGGCTGGCTAGCGGAGCTTTGCAGTACTGACTCTGGGAGCCTCCTGCTGTAGTAGTGAAAGCTGATAGAGGACTTCATGCCTCAGGGAGATGGGTGCTGCAGCACCTTTGCACTAGAGCCCTAAGTCCCAAAGCTTAGTGACAGAATCCAGTGAGCATTCACCAATTTCGTCTTCACTCTTAAAGGTGATGGGATAAGGGATAAAGAAGGTATCTGGAGTGAGAGAGAGTTTGAAAGGGGCTCCCTGGTGCCATCAAAACTAGCCATAGTCAAGGTCTCAGTTGCTTAGTAGGTGTTCTGAACTTCTGTGCCCCAGCTGGCCAGACAGTGCAGGCTGGACAGCCTCTGTCCCAGTAGGAGAGCAGCAGCAGCAGCTGGGAAGAGGATCCCAGGCACTGATCTGCCATGCTCCAGGGCATCAAGGCATCCAAATCTTTCTTAAGGCCCAAAGAGTTCATTATAAATGTATTTTATTTCAATGTGATGTTAGGCTACAGATGACATTCACACTTAAAGGCCTCTGCACACCTCAGTTTCCAGTTTGCTTTCACCTCTCTTTATCAGAAACCACCTCTACCCTGCTCCACCTCCACTGCACTCACAGCCAGCCTGTGGCCATATTAAATATTTAACCTAGGGAGTGGCAAAATCTTCTCCCTGGTAAGGACTGAAAACCTTCTCAACACCTTTAAGAGGTCACAACTTGACACACATATTAATATTATCCAATAGTAACCAGAAAAATAAATATGTGTTGGCAAGCAGCCTGAAATAAAATCACAAGCCACACTGAGGTTTGACTCCTATCTCCCTCTCCCTTGTTGTTCCTTTCTCTCTACATCAGCAATTTATAATCTTACTCTTTCTCAAAGCAGCCATTTAAGGCTGTGATCAGGGAGTAAAAGCCATAGCCTTTAAATACCTTCCTTTCTCCCATTGACTAAAGAGATGCACAGCAGCAGCTGGGAAGGGCCTCGTCCTCCTGGACACAACTATGCCCTGAACTCCAAAGTCTGGGTGGGTGTCTGCTATTTCTGCACCAGCCTCCATTTGTCTGGCCCATTGCTGTTTGATGCTTTTCCTTCAGTTTATTCACCCACTTTTCAGTCTCCCTGCCCATACTTGTTTTCACTCTCACCCTCCTCTCTCCAGACTCCTTCTTACACAGTTGCTCCTTCCTTTCTTCACCTCTGTAAACCTCAGTACCTCCCTGCATCACCCTCTAACATCCAACACCAATATCTTCTGTAACAGTATGTTTTGATCTCTCCCTTCATGCTCATGCGCACACACCCATTATGTGATCCTTACATATAAAAAGACATGCTTAATAAAGGAATCAATAGTTACCTTCATTCATCAGGTTGAGTGGAGAGAGATGATTTATTCACACAAGTACCTGCTCTTTGGAAATGACTTGCATCAGAGCAGTGGTTCATTCCCTACTCTGTTGCTTGAAACCAGTTCAGGATCGTCCAGGAAGGAAGGGACAGATTAGACTGGTTCTGTCCCAAGGGTAAAGGCAGCAAAGAGAGGGAAAAAACCCCCCTCCACACACAAAAGAAAGCAGACAAGACCAAAGTCCTTCTTACAGGAATCAGGCCAGGTCAAAGGTTTAGCAGTAGGAACAGTATCACAGAGGAGAACTTTATATGCCAAATATCACACCATATGTGGTAAAAATGTGGAGTCAGATGTCACTGAATCTTCAGAAGTCATGTGTGTTGACATCCTCTGTACAACTCCTAGGGGAAGGAAATATTTATATTTAAAGCCTTCTGTTTCTATATTGTTTCTTAAGTTACATTTATTGCTTGACAGTGAAAAATTAAACTATACCTGTTGTATCTAAGTCTCTTAACCAATTTGAAGTATACCAGAACAGAACATCTATTTGACATTTAAAAGAATGAGACAGTTGTGTACTGTCTTTAGCTGTGACACTGTCAATTAGTTCATTTTTATGTTAAATACATTGTGCTCACAAAACGTGTGAAATGTTTTCTACATACAATGGGAATGTAATCCTGACCTTTAAAAAAGAGTAAAATCTAGATAGTTCACTTGCACATTTGGTATATTTTACTGCTAAGACATGTTTAGCACAGTCCTAAAATTGAGACTCTTAGCAGAGCTAATGTAGAGTGGAAAGTAAAATTCACTAAGAATGTCCCTAAATTAAATGGTATCAGGCTTTCCCACAGTTCCTGTGATATGTTCCAAATGGGTGGCAGTCAGATGGTAATTATAAATCATTGCTTTCAGTTCTCTAACTTGAGCACTATCCAAGATAGACAGTGAACACCTCTGAAATAGCTTATACAGTCACCTCAAAGACTTCAGGAAGACATTACATTTGCTGTTGTTCTATAGCACTTACATGGCAAAATCTGAAAAATGTCTTCTCACATCAGTTTTTTTCACTGCTTTGCAATTTGAGAAGGCATTGGGCAGCAGCAGAGACTCTGGAATTATCTTCTGCAGATTCAGGAAGATGGTACTATACTGTGTCATTCTTAAATCAAATTTGATTTTTTTTTTTTTTCAGGAGCAGCACTAGAAACTTTTTTTAAAAATGAAAGTTACTGGCATTCACAGGGGGACATCCTTACTACTCCTAAGCAGATTTTAGACACTTTTTATTGGATCAAATTCTTCTATCTGTCACTAACTCATGGAGATCTATTAATATTGTTTGAAGGATCATGTATTGCACTCTTGATCTGCAAAAAGTATAGACTAGGAAGGTTTCCTACTTGCAGTTTCCTCTTGCACAGTTTACAGGATCCTGTGAAATGTTCCAGCAAATTCAGGCTGGAGTAATACTCGAACAGCTACAGAAGGTGCTGGAGACACAAAAACTAAACAGTGGGCAGTAGGGGCCTTTTCAAAATGAAGGTTAAGAACACATAAATGTATTTCAAACAAAAGTCCTAAACCTGGCGAAATTTGTGCAGATGCTTAACATTTTACTTTGTGAGTAGCTCCATTTAAATCAATGAGGCTCTTCACAGCATGTAAAACTTGACACATACACAAGCCTTTGCAGGATGAGGCCCCCAGTTTTTTTTTTTTTCAAGAGTGTGACTTGCTTGGAGACATTCCAGAGTTAAAAAACATGTGGGGCTTTCTATAAAATTGTTGGCACCATGCTGCTCATTAAACAGACATTAATTCACTCAAATAAGATAAGGTCTAGACATTTATATCAAGTATGTGGAAGTTTGTGCCTATTCCTAAGTTTAAAAAAAAATAGCAATAATGCTTCTAGATTTGTATGCTGGGTTAAATTCTTGATATATATTTATTTAGAGTTTTATAATATTACCTCTCTTACCTATTTTACTATCTTATCCATAGTTCTGCTACCAGGCAAAATTTGCTCTGTCAGCTAATAAATTGCTATAACTTTCAGGCAGACTGCACAGAAAACAGTTTCTATTATTTACTTTGTGACCTTAGATATGGCAAAAGGTAAATCTTCCTACCTTACCTCAAGCTAATTCAACACTAAGTATATAAGACAAGAATTTATTGTTCAATTTGCAGCTTGCATATTGAAGAGCAATATATTCATTTCAGGAACAGAGTCTAATTTTAGATCAGCATTGAAGGTGCAATGAAAATGCGAATGCTGAGAGTGTCAGTAGGACTTTTCAAGAGCAAGCCCAGTATATGTCTTGAACTACAATGATTGTGAGATAAAAGAAATCATAGGATAGACTTTACTGGTCTAACTGGAACCTGTTACATACCTGAAATTATTCACCCCCTAGTTGTTATCATGGGCATGGCCTCAAACTACTTCAGATAAATGCTTCGACATTATAGCTCTTCAAGAAAACAGAAATAGTCCTTTGGCCCACTGGGTGCTGGACTGGTTGGTGGTAGATGCTGCCAGCACTTTCAATAAGCAGCCTAGGGAGACGCGTGGAACATCTGGTGACAGCAGCTACTTTTAATCACACAGGCCAGAGGTCACATTGTACCACAGCACAGAAAATCAGTGTCACATTTAGCAAAGCACGTTTACTTGACCACAAGGTGTTCTGAGGTCAGATTTAAAAGCTTCTGCAGATGTAGACAGGAACCCAGCAGGATTTTCACAACCCCCTAAGTGCTTATTTCCCATTGGTTTCTCACTAGGGCTGTCTTTGAGGTAATACTTTAAAAATACTTCAGAAATATGGCATTAGGTGTCTCAAGGCACACTGCCTTGCTTCAGGCTGCAGAAAGCCAGATGCTGCCAGTTGGGTAACTGGTTTTCAACTACAGTTACTTTTAGGGCAGCTGTCCCATGTCCGTAGCAAAATCCTCTGGGGCTGTCTGGGAACGCAGGAGACCTGGATGAGTTAACAGGGACAATTGCTATATGAACCAGGTACATTTTAAACAGAATTGCACCGAAAGTCTTGGAAGTCTTTTCATCTCCTGGAGTGTAGTAATCCCTATGGATTTTTCAACAGATACAGCACCCCATATATACAGGGAAAAGAATAGTTTCTTCACCATTTGGGCTGGGCTTGGTACTTCAAAATTATCTCTGCAAGCAAGAATATGTCCCCTCTCCTTGCTGGTGCTCACCAGCCCCACACCCAGACTGGCCATACTGGAAGGTGTCAGGCCCCTTCTCTAGGCGTGCTTTCCTGGGCAACTTCTGCATTCCTATTTTTAAAAGTTGCACATCTTGAAGATAGGGGAACACATGCTCTTTGCAAGATAATCTCCAGTTCCTTCTCCAATGCACACAGTCACACTGCTCAGAGCCAATTTTAATGCATTGCTGGAAGGTCTGTTATAGAAATGTATATAATCTATATTATGACTTGCCTGAGAAAAAATGGAGGGGGGAAGGGGGAAATGTTCCCGAGGAAGTTAACTGCATTTTCAAGATTCGGTGTTTAGAGCTAGAAGTAATGAATTCAGAGCAACAACCTTGGAAATGCTATACAGCAAATGCAAGGATCAGCAGAGCAGCACTAGATGGCACTACAGTAATTTTCACTCAAAAAGCATAGGTCAAGCCCAGGGAAAGATGGGCTCAGGTCCAGCTGTGAAAGGGCAGCTCAGATTTACCATCTAAATTTTTACCTGGGTGGCCTGCGGAGATTCTGAGGAATATGAGACTTGGCAGTCTTTCTAAGGCTTGTAATATATAGCCTTGAGTAGGTTAGTAAGTGATATAATATATATGATGAAGAGGAGTGTGGAAAGCTACCCGAATGATTTCATTTCACAAAGTGAGACCACAAGGCACCTGAAAACGTGTTATGTTCTATTGAACCCAAGGTAAGGATATCCAGATTTGGTACTTCTAAAACCATCTCGCTCAAAAGCACACCAAAAATGTTATGTGTCATCTAGGCAATTGGATAGTTCAATGTCTGTCTGCAGGTATAAAATGGCAGATTAGATCTACAGTAAAAATGAAAATTTGACTTAGTGGGCCAAAATCAGCTAGATTTTGGGACTAGCCTCATAGCTTGCATTTCCTGTCATACAGAGTTAAATGCTGACTATTGCCAATTTCTTTTAATGTTTCCCACAGGTGGTAGCTAACATCAAAGCTTGACACATATCTGGTTCCTAATAACAGATGATATAGCTTGTTGTCTCTAACAGGTACTGCAATAAGCTGATTTGAGGGCCTGCTTTTAGAACTTTGCAGAAGTATAGCCTTTTATAGGAACAACTGAGTGATTGTGTAGCTTATATTATCAAATACATATAGGAGAAAATAGAGCCTGTTGAAAAAATGATACTCATTCTTGTAAGTTGAACTGATTTAAACTAAATTCAGGTGGTTGTTGCAATTTAAAGGACATGGTCTTTCTCAGATTTGAGTTCTAAAACATTGTAGAACCAGACTTATAAATCTTGTAAATCCTTTTAAAGGAAACATCTAAGTGCAGAATATTCACTACAATAGCACTACAAGTTATTTTTATAATATCATAATTATTTTTCTATTATGCATTTCTGTGAGCTATATTTTGCCTTCTGTTATGCTCCAGGTTCAAATCCTCTAAGGGTAATTAGTATCTATTTCACTGGAATCAGTGGGAGTTAGATATTTCAGAGATAGGGAACTCTGACATTTAAGTTTTAAGGAGAGATTGGCATGAATGTTTAAGTTTCTTCAAGTAAATCTTATTCTAGTCATATAGCTACATACCCATACCAGCTAAAAGGCCATCTACTTGTCAGTTACAAATAAAAAAATCTAATAGAACATTCCTTTACTACAAGAATGGTCTTTATCAATGGAAATAGCCCAACTGGAGACAATAGGATTGCTTAGAAAGATAAGCACTGGAACCAGTAGTATTACTTGACCATAGGTTGTGCTCCTATGCAGCCAATATGTAGAGGTTAACCCCAATGGGCTTTCAACACAAAAAGGGTGGAGAAGAGGGGTCATAAAAGCCAGAGCATAAAAATCTAGCATTGCACCATTGCTTCAAACTGCCAACATTTAAATAGCATCGTTTAATAAGAAATTAAATGCCCCTTGTGCTGGAATTGGACTGTTTGCCCATGCAAGGCTAAATCTGTGGTAAAGATGAGAGACATATGATGTCCAAAAACACTTTAAACTGTCTCTTTAAGTCATAAGCCACTGCTCTTTGAAACAATTCCTGTGTGGTTCTGAGCACATCCTGAGAAAATGTTCTAGTTGTCCTACTTCTTCTAATGTGTTCTCTAATAAGGGCTCCTTTAATGTGTGCTTTAAATGTCCTTTAATCTGGTCACTGTTTTACACTTTGAGATGTACCCCTGAGGCCTCCTCTTGCCTCAGAAGAGGCTTGAAAACAACCATAACTTGCTGCTTGCTTTCTCAGACATGTCTATGTCTACATTCTTGGAGTCGATGTTGGTCCTGATAGACATGTCCTAAAAGCAGACTCCATCCTAGATGCAAAAGTGGTCTGTGTAGCTGGCAATGAAGCATGGCACTCACGGAAATTCTCACTGGTGAAGTGGAAGTCTGATGAGACATGCAGTTTGTTGTTCAGCCCATTTTGCAACCTGGGTGACTTAACCAAAGTCAATCCCAACAACCCATTTGAAGTCCAGAAGAGCAACTGGAAAAGTTTCCCAAACAGTGTGGTAAGCCTGTGGGAAACAACAACAATGCCCCGAAGCTCACTGTTTTCACTGTCACCCCAACAGTACAGGGTGACACAGAAGTAAATGAAGCAGTGCCTAGCTTTACCTTGAGCAAGTAAAGCCACAGTAGTGGTGTATCGCTGCCCAGCTGTGCAGGCTTGGGAAGAGGTATGTGCCTGACAAATGTGCTTGGTTCAGTGCTAATTACATTGCCAAACCACTGTGTGTGTATGTGTATGTGGGTGTGTGAGGTAGGAAATGAGGGAGTTGTCTTACCTAGCTCTATTACTTGAGCACCAGATATCTTGCCTAAACTAGTCACTAATGCTCCCTTTGTATCAATGGCAAGGTAGATAGGGTAATACATCCTGGTCTAACCTAGGAGATAAAGCTTAGAAAACTAATTCAGAAAATGAATAGCTACTATTTAGTTAGCTGAACATGATAGAAACCTCCCCTCATTTAAAAAATAAGTCAAACTATCATGAAATATTTTCAAAATACAGCACATTTAAGACAATTTAATTCCCTTTTAGGTTTAAAATTCACATCTAAAACTTTCTCAGCTTCTTTAATTTGTCTATGGCAATGAATTTTGACCCTCTCCATTTCCAGCCTAGCCTGGTTCACTCCTTCTTAGGCAGCCTGGTGACTCTGAGCTCCCTGGGGATCACATACTGATGCTGGCCTTAGTGTGAACATCTGCTCGGCATAGCACACTACAGCCCATGACTCCTGGGCTCAAGCGATCTGGTGGACTCGGCCTCCCAGGTAGCTGGGACTGCAGGCCTGTACCACTGTGCCCAGAAAACAGCATGCCAACAGCATCCTGGGCAGCATTAGAAGGAGCTTTGGTCAAGGGAGGTGATCTTTCCCCTCTACTCAGTCCTGGTGAGGCCACACCTGGAGTACTGTGTCCAGTTCTGGGCTCCCCAATACAAGAGAGATGTGGACTTACTGGGAAAAGTCCAGCCAGCACAGGGCCACAAAGCTGATTAAGAGACTGCAGCCTCTTTCATAGGAGGAGAGGCTGGTAGAGGTGGGACTGTTTAGCCTAGAGAAAAGGAGGTACAGGGGGATCTTATCCATGTGTACAAATACCTGATGGGAGGGAATGAAGAAGAGGGAGGCTGACTCTTCTCAGTAGCGCCCAGAGACAGGACCAGAGGCAATGGGCATAAATTGAAACACATGAAATTCCATCTGAACACAAGAAGACAATTTTTTACTGTGAGAGTGATCAAACACTGGCACAGGTTGGCCAGAGAGGTTGTGGAGTCTCCATCCTTGGAGATATTCAAAACTCAACTGGACACAGCCCTGGGCAACCTGCACTAGCTGACCCTGCTTGAGCAGGGGCTTGGACATGATGACCTCCAGAGGTCCCTTCCAACCTCAACCATTCTGTGACTTTGTGATTCTGTGAATTTGCTTCAAGAAAAGAAAGCTTCAAGTCTTTATTCAGTTGGTACTATAGGGACAACATCTTTTAATGTCCAATCTGTAGTAAATCCAGACAGCCCTGATACAGGAAATAGATGCTAATTTTAACATAAACCCAGGTTACCCTTATGTAAATGACACTGGATTCACATGAATTGTATGCTTATTAGTATTCTAGCCCTTTCACTTTCGCTTGCCTATAATTTTCATTTGTGCAGCTCTCTTCAGTTATGGTTTTAGTTGTATTTCCCAGTTTGTATTCTCCCCTCAACAAAAAAAACCAACCCCAACCCCAACCCCAAAGAAATAAATAAACACACTGTATATCTTCTATGTTTCTTGATGGAGAGTTAAGAAAATTGGAGACATGTCCTCTCTTTTTTTACTACCTTCCTATTGATTACTATCTATATTTATATTTATGCATACACACATGCACATGTTCAAACACAAGATCATTAAGTTAAATCATCCAGGTGTTTTGACATTGTATGGACTCCTTCAACACTTTCTTCCATTCTTTAAGTTTAGCTGTCAGCCTTCAGAAATCACCTTAGTAGCCAATAACACTGAACATTACTGATTATAATCAGATTTTTATGAGAGTAAGAGATCTAAATCCTCAATCCTACATCACTGATCTTCAGTGCTCTGAAAACACAGAGCAAGTTCAAAACTTCTTTGCTGCAAGTGTGGAAATCTCCAAGTAGAGTGAAGCCACCAACCAGAATGTCTTCTAAACCACCTCCTGGTAGGCAGTGCCACAGAGGAATATAGCTTGCACAGATATTCTTGGGGACTGTTCGGCTGCTTCGTTTTATACTCAAATTATGCTGACAGTCAAGTGACTTGGGGAGCAAAGAGAAGTTTTAAAGCAACTTTTTAGGTCGCTCATACCTATATTCAAAAACCTTGGCCCATGTCTCTTGCATTGATTCCTTACCTGTTTGCACCTAAGTTTCCTTCTAAAACTCAGAAAGATAAAATAATGCAACCCTCTTCATGCTATCGTCAGGCATCTGAGTTCTACATCATTTTGGTTTGTCTCTTTCTAACTGTGACTTCTACAGATGAAAAGTGCTATATCAATGCTGAAAACTGATCTTCCATGTTGAATCATGGAAGGCATGGTCTGCCAATCTTGCAGCACAGTGTGCAGTCACAGGGACCGAGCACTGAAAACACAAACCTGGAATGTATTTGGGTGGCATTAACTAGGTTTCAACCCAATCTTTTCGTACTGTTGCTGTAGCCTGAAAAACTATGTGAATGCTGCTGAAGAAAGGAGGGAAAATGAAACAAGTCCAGACAACAGAACCGCCAGCTCACATTAGTATTCTGCCACGGTGAAATAAACCAGATTGTTCAGACAAAATAGGCACAAACGAAGGTCTCATTGGGAATATCGCTGCTTGAATAGGAACGGCTCTAATCTCAGCAGTGGCACAAATCCCCTTTGAGAAAATGAATTTTGGAACACTTTAAATTTTTAACTGTTTTTCAGTTTCCATGGAATAGCACCATGCCTCAGGCCACTCTAATAACATTCCTGGCTCGCCCTGCTGTAACAATCTGTAAAAACTCATCCAGTCAGATGATTAGGGTTTTAATATCAAGTTGCTTTGGACAACATTCATGGTTGGAAGTGCATAATAATATGTTTTATTACTGCTGTAAAAAAAAAAAAAAAAAAGAAAAAGAAAAGCCAGAAGAGAAGTGGTTTGCTTTTGCCCATTGGGGAGCACTGGTTTGCTATTACATTCTATGCAATGATAATTAATGACTCCACAACCAGCACTAAAAAAGTGTTCCCTGGCTAAAATTTTCAAAAGTAACTAATGATTTGGGGTTTCTTTGCTTTTATGTGTTCAGTTTGAAATACCTTAAAGAGGGACCTGGTTTTCAGAAAATGCTAAGCACTGACTTTCTGCAAATTGTCTGCCTTCCTCTTAAAACCTTCAGACCCTGTCATTTTAAGGTCATGGTAGATGCTGTTTACTGGTAACAAAAGGAAAGTATGTCAATTCACAAATTAGTAACAGCACCAGAGTAGATCACAAATAAATCCATTTCAAAGTAAACTATTTTAAAATGATACTCTCCTTGCACCTGCAAGAACAGACTTCTAGACTCTTCTAGACTCTTGGGATGATTGGAAGCTACTTAATGAACAAGCATGTAAGCAAAAGAGGTTAGGCTAGGGACCGGTTCTAGCAGTTGTTTTGTATTACTCAGTAAAAGAAAGATCAAGACCACATCCTACAGTCTTGGGTGGTGCTTGGACATGTCAGAGTACTTTTGAATGTCACTTGCCTGAAGCTGTCCTGGAGCCTGGCTGTCCTTTGCCTGGCAGGCGGAATAACTATTAACACCTGTGCAAAGTGGGGAACCTGCAACTGAATCAGAAAGCTGATGTTTCAGCCTTGGTGTCAATGCTTATTCAAGGTATGCAACGATGGAGAAAGGAGCATCATAGATGTTCTTACTTCATCCACCCAAATTACTCAGCTTCAGAAAAATCCAGAAAGGCTTCTAGTCTTTCCCCCAGCTCAGCTGTACTGGAGCAGGCAGAAGAAAGCAAAGGACTTTTTGGAGAAGGCAAGTAACTGCTTCTGAGCTCTTCCCCCACCACAGTGATTACACCAGGGTATCCTTATTTCATGCCCCTCTACTTCTAGTCATGTTCCATTAGCCCAGATTAAAAACCTTTGGATCTATGTCTCCCCAGCTTGGTTCCAGCCATTTAAGCAGCCTTGCCTTTTCTTTGAAGGGCAGTCCCTGGCCAGGGTAGGTGTGCTGGATGTTCAGGTCAACATTTCAAAAATATATCTCTCTTCTGATACCTGAGGTTCTCAGATTTTTAAGTGCAAATTTGCTTTCTATTCATTTGGGCAAGATGCAACTTTTGGTTCTGTAAAATTAAAAATGAATATGCTTGCAAACAACCAGATCACTGTACTACGGCTGATTTTACATGCAAGCAAAACTGTCAGAGGTCAGTGAATGCAAAGCAGGGTAGCACTTGGTAGCTTAAGGTGCCCAGCTGCATGGAGCTGGCTGGCCTGCTGATGGGGGTTCCTCAGTTCTTAATCCAAAATCTGTCCCATGTTGGGATTTTTTTGTTGGATTAGACACCAGGCAAGGCTCCACACTTGTGTGAGCTTGTTCTGCCTTCCCCAGGATTGTCCACTTTTGCTTTGCAGAGGTCTCTGTCCCTATTGCAAGTCCCTCTTCCCAAATCTTGTGGTTTATCCAGTACATGCTCATAATTCTTTTGCTTTAAGATGTCCTTTGCTGACAGGATTTATCAATAGACACCAAGACTTCCTCAGCAGGATAATGAAAGTGGTTATTGTTTTACTCCAGCTCTCTTTCCTTGCTATTATCTTAGATTTTCCATCACTAATTCTTCTCCTCTGCCTGGCTGAAGGAGAGAGGAGTGTTCATCTAGTTCCAGTCCGAAGGGAAAAAGCCTGGAAGTAAGGAGGCAGCATTAAATGATCGCACTTCTGACAACTGCTCTGACTTTCATGGGCAATCCTCTGGCTGTGTCACTATGACCTAGAAGCAGCATGCTAGCACAGGAAAGTCCTACCACTATAGCTGCACCATGGTTCACGCAGACTTCTGGGCACAGGGCAGGGATGCTGGGTCTGCAGAGAAGGCTGCTTGCTACGTCAGCCAGAATTCAAAGGGCACTATTTTGCTTTGCTGAACTACAATTTGATTTTACAACTCCTGACGCAGTAACTGAGGTTTGGTATGTGACTGATGTTGCTTCTAGGAGTGAGGGGAGAATCCTAGAATCACAGAAGCATTTAGGTTGGAAAAGACCTTCAAGATCATCGAGTCCAACCATCAACCATGCCCACTAAACCATGTCCTGAAGTGCCTTGTCTATGCACTTTTTGAATACCTCCAGGGATGGTGACTCAACCATTTCCCTGGGCAGCCTGTTCCAATGCCTGACAACCCTTTCAGTAAAGAAATTTTTCCTAATATCCAACCTAAACCTCCCCAGCTGCGACTTGAGGCCATTTCCTCTCGTCCTATCTCCAGCCACCTGACAGAAGAGACCAGCACCCACCTCACTACAACCCCTTTCAGGTAGTTGTAGAGAGTGATAAGGTCTCCCCTCAGCCTCCTCTTCTCCAGGCTAAACAACCCCAGCTCCCTCAGCCGCTCCTCATAAGACTTGTGCTCCAGGCCCCTCACCAACTTGGTTGCCCTTCTCTGGACACGCTCCAGCAACTCAATGTCTTTCCTTGTAGTGAGGGGCCCAAAACTGAACACAGGACTCGAGGTGCGGCCTCACCAGTGCCGAGTACAGGGGAACAATCACCTCCCTGCTCCTGCTGGCCACACTATTTCTGATGCAGGCCAGGATGCCGTTGGCCTTCTTGGCCACCTGGGCACACTGCTGGCTCATATTCAGCCGGCTGTCAACCAGCACCCCCAGGTCTTTCTCTGCCGGGCAGCTTTCCAGCCACTCTTCCCCAAGCCTGTAGCACTGCATGGGGTTGTTTTGACCAAAGTGCAGGACCTGGCACTTGGCCTTGTGGAACTTCATACAATTGGCCTCAGCCCATCAATCCAGCCTGTCCAGATCTCTCTGTAGAGTCTCCCTTCCCTCAAGCAGATCAACCTTGCCTCCCAACTTGGTATCGTCTGCAAACTTGCTGAGGGTGCACTCGATCCCCTCATCCAGATCATTGATAAAGATATTAAACAGAACTGGCCCCTGGGGAACACCACTTGTGACCCACCACCAACTGGATTTAACTCCATTCACTACAACCCTCTGGGCTTGTCCATCCAGCCAGTTTTTTATCCAGTGAAGAGTAGACTTGTCTAAGCCATGAGCCACCAGCTTCTCAAGGAGTATGCCATGAGAGAACATGTGCCTTGACTAATTTCACCAAACTTTATGAAGTCCTGTTTGGAATTAAAAAGTTTTATTTAAGGTCTATGCCTGCGTTTGCTTTCTCAGAATTGCTCTAGGCTGCAGAGAGGATAAACCCTGGAGAAGGGAGTGGGAGAAGGTGCTTGGAGCCAGAGCTGCAGATTTTGCCAGGTCAGGCAATTTTTCAGGCAGAACCAGGATCAGTCAGGGACACACTGAGAAGCAATGATCTGGCAGAGCTGCGCTAGGGAAACACAGTTAGTGTGGTAGCTCAGGACAGGTGAAGCAACCATGGCGGTTGATAGCACAGAAAGTGAGCAGTGTTACCCAGGAGTGGCAGGCTGAGGGCACTGTGCATGGTATGCCCAGCAGTGGTGCGGTGCATTGTTGGCAGCACACACAGGAGCTGGCAGCACGCCCGGGAAATAAACATCGAAAGATAAAAGCAGGCCAATGTGGGAGGTAGCAGCCTGCTCAGTTTCCAGCCTCTGATCACCTTCTTCCATGGCCTGTTTCTTCACAGTGTCCCCTGGTCCTCCCACAATGAATGGATCATTTTCCTCTGTCGGGAAAATGAATTGCCTTATGAAAAAAGCGATTGCCCAGATGTTTCCCCAGAGAACTGCTTTGCATTCAAGAGTGTGTGCACATCCTGAGAAAGGAGGTGATCTGATTTCTTTTAATAGGCTCATTGCAGCCTCATAGTCTGGAGCATCCACAATTACTCATGGCTTTCTTGTATCGTTCTTGGAGTCTTACTGATACAGCTCTTTAAGATGTCCATACCAAGCATCAGTACAGAGATACCATAGCAAGCAGCAGCATGTTTTCAGGTCTCAGTGTTGGTCCCTTGCACCGATGCTTCCTCCCGAAATCTAAGTAGATCCCACAGCTGTGCGGGGCAGGCTGGTGAAGCCTGGGGATGATAACAACCAGCTGCACAGTCTCCATCCTGCTGGGTTCTGGCTACAGCCTAGCTCTTCTGGTATTAGGAAATTTTCTTCTTGTTTATAGCAAGTAGCAGACTATTTTCTTTCTTTTCCTCCATCCTATCATCAGATCCCCAAGAGGAAACATACAACGGTGAGAAAAAAGCAGTTGATTATTTCCCTCTATTCAGTTACTAGTTCTTTGCCTGAGTAGCACACCAGAATGGCAGGTGTTTTCATTAGATGAAGACTCTTGCTGAACCTTAATCCTGACAAAAATGGTAACATCAGGAGGATTTGTTCTATGAATAAGAGGAGATATAGCAAATCTGGGCGTTTATGGTACTAAAACTTATACTTCTGAGAGGTTTCTAAGTATCTAGCATAAAAATATTTACTACATACTAGAAAAGAAAATGAATGCTAGTTTGCTACGGAAGTAATTAAAAAGGGAAACACCCTACAAGTTGAAGTTAAAACTGATTGATGGAACTTTTATACAAGTACTGGGTAACTGCAGAAAAGATTGTCATGGTTTAACCCCAGCCAGAAACTAAGCACCACCCAGCTGCTCACTCACTCCCTTCTGGTGGGATGGGGGAGAGAATCAGAAAGGTAGTAGTGAGAAAACTCATGGGTTGAAGTAAAGACAGTTTAAAAAGTAAAGCAAAAGCTGTGCACACAGGCAAAGCAAAACAAGGAATTCATTCACTACCTCCCATCGGCAGGCAGGTGTTCAGCCATCTCCAGGAAAGCAGGGCTCCATCATGCCTAACAGTCACTTGGGAAGACAAATGCCATCACTCCAAACATCCACCTCCTTCTCCTTCCTCCAGGTTTATATGCTGAGCATGACATCATATGGTCTGGAATATCCCTTTGGTCAGTTGGGGTCAGCTGTCCCAGCTGTGTCCCCTCCCAACTCCTTGTGCACCCCCAGCCTACTTGCTGGTGGGGTGGTGAGAGAAGCAGAAAAGGCCTTGACTCTGTGTAAGCGCTGCTCAGCAGTAACGAAAACATCTCTGATGTTTCCAGCACAAATCCAAAACATAGCCCCATACTAGCTACTATGAAGAAAATTAACTCTATCCCAGCCAAAACCAGCACAAAGGTAAGTGATGCTTTTGAGGCAAAAGCTCTCAGGTGATGTGGTGATATTAAATGTAACAGAATCACAGAATGGTAAAGGTTGGAAGGGACCTCTGTGGGTCATCTCATCCAACCTGCCCCAATCATGCAGGATCAGCTAGAGCTGGCTGCCCAGGACCATGTCCAGATGGCTTTTGAATATCTCCGGGGATAGAGACTCCACAATCTCCCCAGGCAACCTGTTCCAGGGCTTGGTCACCCTCACTGTGAAAAAAGTGTTTCCTGATGTTCAGGCAGAACATCCTGTGTTTCAGTTTGTCCCCATTGCCTCTGGTCCTGTCACTGGGCACCACTGTAAAGATCCTGGCTCTGACCTCTTTACATCCTCCAGATATTTATATAAATTGATGAGATCCCCTGAGCCTTCTCTTCTCCAGACTAAACAGTCCCAGCTCTTCCAGCCTCTCTCCATAGGAGAGATGCTCCAATCCCCTAATCATTTTAGTGGCCCTCTGTTGGACTGTCTCCAGTAGCTCCGTGTCTCTCTTGTACTGGGGAGCCCAGAACTGGACACAGTACTCCAGATGTGGCCTCACCAGTGCAGAGCAGAGGGGGAGGATCACCTCACTTGACCTGCTGGCAACATTCCTCCTAATGCAGCCCAGGATACTACCATCCTTCTCTGCGGCAAAGGCACATTGCTGGCTCACGTTCAACTTCGTGTCCACCAGGACCCTCAGGTCCTTCTCTGCAAAACTGCTTTCTGACCAGTCAGCCCCCAGCACGTACAGGTGCCTGGGGCTGTTGCTCCCCAGGTGCAGGACTTTGCATTTCCCCTTGTTGAACTGTTAGACTAACTAGATCCTGGCTATGCTGGCTCTATTTATTTTGCCTGTTGTTACTACTTGTTAGCTCATTCTTTCTTGCACTGTTTATGTAGGACTGCCAAGTGGCAATTTAGCTGCATCTGTGCTGGGTGCACACGAATCCTTCACGAGTGCTACTCTGTTCTAGAAATGTAAATTCACACATTGGCCTCATCAGTATCATTTGAATGCAACTAACATCAATTATGTATGTTTCATTATATTTTTCATCCCCTTCCAAGGTGCAGAATTACTTATACAGTGTATTATTTCATCTTTGGGGGTTTTGCTGGTAATGTATATGCTAGGCTGTGTTCTGTATGCAGAAGTATTCTGAAGCTGCCTCTTCTCCAAGCTTCATGAGGCCTGTTACCTCATCCTGTCCTCACAGGGCAAGTGCTGCAGCTTCCCCTGGACAACTTGGTGGCCTCTGCTGAACTTGCTAGTTTGTTGAGGTTTTCCTTACATTCAAGGACCCAAAACTGGACGCACTATTCTACACGTGGCTCAGCAGAAACAGATAATCACTTTCCCTGGCTGTGCTCCTGGTGGTACAACCCAGGATGCTCTTGGCCTCCTTTGCTGCCAGGACACACAGCTGGCTTGTGGCCAACCTGCTGTCCACCAAGACCCCACATCCTTTCCTGCAAAGCTGCTCCCCAGCCCACCAGTCCCCAGCCTGTACTGTTGCAGAGGGCTCTTCCTTCCCAGGTGCTGGACTTGTTGAACTTCCTTCCATTTGTCCTTGTTGAATTTCATAGACTTCTTGTCAGGCCATTCCTCCAGCCAGTCCAGATCCCTTTAAATGGCAGCTCTGTCCTCCAGCATTTCCACTGTCCCGCTCTGGCATCACCTGCATCCTCCTCAAAAGTCACTGAGAAAGATGTCAAACAGTGCGATACTCTCCTTGCTACTGGCTTCCAGCAGAGTACAACCCACTGACCCCTACCCTCTGAGCCTTATGATCTAACCATTTTTTCCCCATCTAACTGTCTACTCTCTGTACTGTAGTGTCCCAGTTTGCCTGGTAGATGCAGAAAGATGAGATGCGCTCTGTTACTTGGAATACCAAGTTGTCTTTTTGCGCTGGTGTAGCAATGAGTGATTCCTTTGTCTGATGTGATCAAATGTACTACATCTGTACTTTAGCCAAGCAATGAGTTTGCTCCCCATTATACAGAGGAAGGGAAGGGAGAAGAAACTGTTTTGAACAGGGTTATTACTCCCTTCCAACAATACCCACGTGTCTTCAAGATTCTCAATTTGTAAGCGTTTAGTAGTCCCTTCTGCTTACAAGGAACCTTTTGACTTCTTCGCATACAATGCTAGGGCAGCGGGGGGCGTTCCTGAACGAGCAGCTGCCTCAGCAGGTATGTCAGCCATGTAGCCATCTCTTTAAAAGTATGCACTCAAACCGCGCTGCGGAGCTGCTCTGAACACTTCTTCAAAGGTTTTAAGGGCTAGCAGCGCGAAACAGAGCCGGGGCCCGCACCGCCGCCGGGCCCAGGCAGCCGGGCTCCCCCAGCCTGCTCGCAGGGGACCGGCCGAGCCCCGTCCCGGGCCTCGGCTCGGTGGGATTTCGGAGGCCGAGCGAGGCGGTGCCTCCCTGGGGCTGTCCCCGCCGGGGTGCGCATGGGCTGTCCCGCAACGCCAGGGAGGCCGGGCACGTCTTAACCGGCCCCCGCGGGGAGCCGCTCGGCCTCCGCTCCGGGAAGAAGCGCCGGGCGGCGGCCACCGCCGTTCCTATTCTGACGCCGAGGGTCGTGGGTGACTTTCGACCCGGCTTCAGCTTCTGCGTGCTGCCAGAGAACCGCGGCCGTTCACTCCCGCCACCGCGGAGCCCAACCGCACCGACCCACCGCTTCCTCCCGTCGGCCCCCGCCACGTGAGCGCGGCCCTCCCGCGCCCCTCGCCCGAACCCAAAATGGCCGCCGGCGAGCCCCTTCCCAGATTGGGCATGGTGCCCGACTCCAAGATGGTCGTCAATGAGGATACCGCCGGAGACAGCCGTAGCGGGTCAGTCCGAACGCTGCAGCCCGGTAGGCTGGACGATGCCCCGCCTCAGCCAGCCTGCCGCTCCCATTGGCGCCGCGGAGGGCCAGGCCTGCTCTCATTGGCTAGCAAGGTGTCGCTCCCGCTCTCTCCGCTCCAGGGCCCGGGGAACTATTTTCCATTCGGCGGAGGGGAGCCGGGGAGGGGGCTTTACCGCCTCGCTTCGTGCGCGCCGAGTGGCAGGCGGCGGGCCCGGGCGGGGCGGCGGAGGATGCTGCGGCCGTTGGGGCCGCCGGGACGGCGCTGAGGCGTCGCTGTCCCCACCGCGGTGTAGCGGTAGGTGCTTCCCGGTCGGGGCTCGGGCTCGGCCTCGGCGGACGGGACCTGCGCCGCTCGCCCCCCGGCGGCCAGAGGCGGCCGCTCCCCGCCGCGGCCCCTGCCCCGGCCCCGCTGCTGCCCGCCGAGGCCGCGGCTCCGTGAAGGAGGCGGGGAGCTGCCGCCGTCTCCAGGCCGCGGGCAGCCAGCGCCCGAGGGAGCCGGGGGAAGGGACGGGGCCGGGCGAGAGGTAGGGGGAGGGCTCGGCTGCAGACTGCCGCCGCGGGGCTCGGCCGGGCCGGGGCGCGGCGGGGTGCCCGCGGAGGAGAAGGCCGCCCCGGGCGGGGGGACGGACACGCAGCTCCGCTCTGTCCCGGACACCCTCCCGAGAGAGGCGGGGCCGGGGTCTGCAGCGAAGCCCGGGGGGCAGGGGGTTAAACCTGCCCCAGCCCGAATCCGGTGCCAGCACCCCGAGGCGGTCGGACGGGGGTGCCCCGTGTTGGGCAGCTGGCGGGACGGCAGCGCCGGGCTGCTGCTCCTCTGGAGCTTGCAGGGTAATTTTGAAGCTGCTGCGGGGCAGGGGTTTGGTCGGCGGTCTCCTGTGGTTGAGTTTGCGCGCACGTTTGTCCGTATGGAAATCACCCTTGCAAGATTGCCGTTAAGGAGTCTTCAGGGCACACAACCTACTGTTAACTCCTCTGTGGAGGGTGGTACGTTAAACATCAGGCTGTTTCCCTCATGAGCACTCATAAAAGTTTGGAACTCGTCTTTATATGCATCTAACTCAAAGTTATGAATGGTTTCTTGGAATTGTAGAAGCAGTAAATCGTGTTATTTCTGCTGCTGTTAAATTTGTAATTCAATACTTGCACTGAATCACAATAGCTTAATCCCGTGGAATACATTTCTGTCTCCGATATGTTTGTTTCATTGGGTTTGTGTGTCATCTGATCATTTATTCTTATGAACACAGCATGTACAATAGTTACGCTTCCATTCCCTGAATACTTACAGAATGCATCTTTTTTTTTTTTTCCTTCTCTCCTGTCTCCTCTAAAGCTTGTTGAAGTTTTCTGCAATGTTTCTATGATCATAAGCTATAAATTTTAGGCTAATCATCATATGGGGTACCATATCCCATCATTTGAGGTGTGATCCCTGACCATGCCACACAAACCCTCTTATGACAAATATAGCGCTTTTCCACTGAAGCTAATTACAGTATGGTTTGTGAGTTTGGTAGAGGTATGGCTTTTTTCACATAAATTGCAAGAACTTCAAGAACGCTTTTGTTGGTGTAGTATATTCCTATAACAAGAAAATATTTTGGGGATAGATGTGGCCCAAGTGTACTATTTGCAGGGAGACGATATGAATGGAAAGTACTACTGAAGCTTGCATTTATATAACCTTACTTAAAAATAAATAAGTTCCATAAATTTGCACGGAAGTTGACTGCATATAATTTTAAATTGATCTGCCTCCTTCAGAATACAGGTGAACTAAGTATGTGCATTGGATATCAAGATGAGAGTGAAAATTTTGAGAGGTTTTTTCCTGGCTTTAAAACATTGTGCAGAAAACTAAACTGCATTTTCATGACTAAATACTTCAAATACATTTGAGTGTTCTGTTTTCTTGAGTTTTTCTTTATCTTAGCATCTTTTGTGTAATTATTTTTTAAACTTAAAATTCCCTTAGAGATGAGCAATAGCTTTTTTTTTTTTTTTTTTTCCTTCTGGGTGAATGGAAAAAGGATCCTTCTGTGGTTGCAAGTACCACAGTAAATATTTTACTACGTTTTAAGTGTATTATCATTTAAAATGTAGCTTTAGAGTAGTTTCACTTTAATAATTTTGTCAATTTCTACAATGAGGGTGTAATTCCTAATTTCCTTTCATGTAAACCTGGTTAACTTCAGTTTATGGATGTTACTCCAAGATACAGTACTCTTACAAAGTAAAATACTTTAAAAGTATTTAGTCCCATTCCACCTCACAGAGTGTATTTGTGCAACATGGAGATTGTAATTTATGGGTGCCAGAAGTTTTGAGTCCAACAAATTATTGAGGAGGATGGAATGTCCTTTCATAAGTCCATTTCAGGAAGGGAAGTTGGGGTTGTGTCACTAGGTAATGACCATGGAGTACATCATAGCTGCCAAATGCTGTTTGCCTTACTCACTTAGATCTCATAACTTTTCTTCTGAGTTCAAATCTGTCATGTGCCACTGTGCACACAGATGACATTAGGGCAATTTTGTAGTTAAACTGTTACATCCATAGAAACCTTGAGGTGTGGTTCACACATCTCAAGATCTTGTGTTATGCAGGTTTCTGCCATTAAAAGCTTCCTGCTGAAGATGTCATGCAGCCCTCAGCCTCAACATAACCCCTGTTACCTTGAATATCCCCAGCTGATGAGGTTGCTATAGTGAGGTATTGAAAGAAGGCAAGTTTCCAAGTTAAGAACCTCCTAATTCACTCAGTTGTCACTCTGTAAACGAAGATATTCAAGTGGACCTGGTATCAAAGCAATAGCCTTAGCAATAGGGTCTCTGTCAGAACAGATTTAATTCTGTCTTTTTGTGGGTTTTGTACAATAATAACTATGGCAGAGTGAATTGGCTATACTTTTACGGTGTATTCTTTGTCATTCCAAAGCAAACTACAAAAAAGAGAAAACAAACCAATTTTGAGACCTGATGGACTGAACTGCTGAAATCTGTTCTGATTTTCCAGTTGATCTAAATGTCTTGCATCTACTCTGGTTTCAGAATTGCATTAACAGTACAACCAACTAGTGAATTCAGACAGCTGGGTAACATGCAATAGCTTGACATGACTTCATATGTATGAGAGCATTGGAAAAATGGCTGGGTTAGTTCTTGGAGGAATATCTAGAATTTCTCTTCTCTTCCTCTTTTAATGATGGCAGATACATCTAAGAAAGAGAGAGCAGGTGGGAGGGATTAGAAATCAACAGTCTTCTATTAAGAAAGGGTTTTTTTTATCTTCTTTGAAACATGTGAAACCTGTCATTCTGCAGCAAGGTTCTAGAGAGATGACTGTTTGTTGAATTTAATGTGGCAATTCATGTGTTTCCCTGATGGACTAATAACCCAAGATGGTATAACATGCATTTTCCTGGTCTCATTCATTATGTTTAAAGTTAAGTAAGAGATGTACTTTAGGCTAATCAAAGGATAGTGATGATTGCTGTTAATAGTTGTAAACCATGTTGTCCCGTGATAGCCTGTTGCTAAATAGCTCAATTTTTGGTAGGTACTTCATGGGATTCAGATAACTCCATGTAACTTTAATACAGTAGGTTTATCTGTTCTTAAGATTTAAAGTGGTGATGTTTCATTACTGCTACAAATAGTGAAAACAAACATAAAATCTACACAGGATAACTTTTTCTTCACTAAAATGTACATTCATGACTGTAGAATGAAAGAACGAACTTTTGATGTAAAGGCTTCACCATAAACTCCTAAAATATTGATTCCTATTCCAAGATATTGGAATAGGCTAGCTAGTTAAGTAATTCTTGAGTAGCTGTCTATTTTAGGCTGATTTCCTTGCCTCTCGTTTCCCCAAGAGCTATGCTTGGTAGTTTCTTCAACCTTAAGGGGAAATTAGAACTTAGTATTATGTTGTGGTATTTATTCCCAGAGGTGTCATTAAGGCCACAAGGTTTGGTTGTGTTGAGCAATAAGCAGTGCCTCCCCTCCATCTGATCATGGCCTGCACTGTATTGAGATGCCTGCTGTCTTCTAAAGATGTCTACCTAGTTTAAAAAATGCATTTTGATTTATGGGGTTTGAGGTCAGAAGGATTATCAACTTTTCTGATGCTGTTAACCTATGCATCAGTTTGAAACAAACATGCAATTGCTCCATTAAATAAGAAGTGCCCTGAAATGATATGTGTTTGTGTGGTTTGGTTGTTGGACCACTTATTTTAATCTTTGAGCTATATCTAGTTAAAATATTGTATTTAAAATTTAGTAAATGTATGCTATACCTTCTGGAGCCCTTATACTTTGTCAGCTCTATAAATTAACTCTGACACACTGAATATTTTTCACCAGCTAACGTAGCTGTTAGTTAAGTTAAATAAAGGAGAAAAGCCCACATGCTCTCTCCAAGCATACAGCTGGACATCTCTGTTAAATTTTTCAACAAAAATGAAATTTTGATTGCTTTTTAAAGCTTCATGAATACACTAATCGGTGAATCATCTAATGTGCAGTTTAGTTTCAGGAAATATGAAATGGCTTACAAACTTCATGGTTATAAGATTATGCAGACCTGAAAATCTCAGTAAGAAAATGTGTGCAGTGGTGGTGGTTGGTATTTTTGGTCGTGAGAGAGGCTGGCTAAAACTCAATGTAGTTTTGCATAGTCTGCACTAGTTTATATGCTAGAAACTCCTTTGACAAATTATCTGTGAGGAAGGAAGAATAATTTTACAGGTTTATCTGCTCTTGGGACCTTATACAGATTTTGTTAAAGAAGTTGGCAGTCAGGAACCTCTTCTGGATCTGTAACTGGTCCTGAATTCCTGGATAATGTGGTAGTTGATTTTCACCCTGTGCTTTTACATGGCCATGGTTGTTGAATTCTTCAGCCTTAATGTTGGACAGCTGCAAAACATTTAAAGCCTGTCTTTGAAAGATTGGGATGAGAAGGAGGGGGAGATGGAGGCTGCCCAGATAAGTAATACTTCTTGAGGACTCTGAAGTATTTTCTTTATAGGGCCATATATGGTGTGTTCCTGGCTAGCTGGATACTACTTGATTATGTACTGTGTTGTCAGCTGAAGTATTTAAACCAGTAGTCCTTTCTTGTGAAAGTCTGGGTTTCTACAGTAATTAAAGAATCAAAGAGGGCAGGAATTTGCTTTTCTTTTTGCTGCAACAGAATAAGAACAATTTCAGTGCAGTGCATAATGTCTCTTTGTAAACTCAGGGTTTTTATAATAAATATTCTCATTGTTGAAGATGCATGGAGCATTCTTAGAATATTGTTTTATTACAATACTTACGGCAAACACCAGTTTCTTACAGGCAGAAGCTTTTACAGTGTTTGGAAGTGCTTTCTGATTGGAGTATATTTACAGAGGTGAAATTTGAAAGATTGTTTAAAAATTTAAGTACAGTAGAAACAATTGAAAATAGTTTTTTGCAATACTAAATCTGATAACATTTTTGTTCCTTTTTAGCAGAATGAATTCTGATAGTAATTCAACAGTCAGCCTGGCCCCCAGATGAAATCTTTTGGGCCTCATTGCTCAAGGCCCAAATGTCAATCATAAGGACTAAGAATTGTGATTCTGGGATAAAAAGGTCTGGGATTTAGCACCTTTTACATATTTCTGTTAGGCTAGTAGAGACTCAAGGACTGCAGTTGAATGAATTAGGTTTGATCAAGACTGTGACAAAAACTCATCAAGATAATCTCTTAGAATGTTTGGCCTTTAATAATAAGAACTTAGGTTGTAGTAATTGCTTATGCCACTTTGACTTAATTTTGTTCATGGCACTTGGCTAGATAAGGATGAACGTGTTTAATAGGGCAGACCTGCAAGTACCCTGTTTCTTGAAAAGAACTTGAACACCAGACTTCCATCTCCAAGATGGCTCTAACTTCTGATACCTTGAATTCTGTCTGCTTAGGTACATCTGCTTTTATATCCAACTATATACTCTCCCTCTGTACCTTAGGTTTTGGTTTTGTAGTAAGGCCTGCGCAGCAGAGTCTCATTTACTGACTGACTTGCTTATGGAAAAAGTACCCATTACTAAACTTTGTTGTTGGAGAGCTTTTACATTTGGCCTCTGTGAAGAAGGAAGTATTTTAGTCATTCCACTAGTGCAATAAGAGGTCTCTTATTCTTTTGAAGTAGCATATGGATAAAGTGAATTAATTCTAGGCTGCAAATTATCTTTAATCCTCAGTGGACTGGAATCTTTGTGTGATAGATTTGGTTAAACACTTATATTGCTTAATTGATGCTTTGTTTCCTTAGATCTTTAATTTTCATGTTTCTGTTGGGGAATGGTGAATTACGTACTTTTTTTTAAACATATGTTAAACCTCACTTGGATAGAAAGTGGAATTCAATTAAATATACAAATAGCATTTTAAAATTGGTTTGTAGTTTATTACTTCAGATGTGCTGGATGAATAGTTAAACCAGCAACTTTATCAAAACACATTTTTTATTTAAAATTTGCTCAATAAGTTAAAATTTCTATTCACTTGTGTCTTGCTGTATTTTAGATTTAGTAGATCTCATTTCTCATTCATTGGTCTTACTCATGGCTTGGAAGAGGAAAATAACTGTGCATTTTTAAGCTGCCAAATGGTTGTGGTAGTAAAATTATTAATGCTTAGATTGGGAGGTCTGGCTAAGAGGTTATCTTTACTAAAAGAACATTCCTTTCAACTAAAAGCTAGCAGTCTGTGATTGTTTCCAACTCCCCACTGCTGAGCTAGCATAATGCCTAGTGGGTGTGCCACTCCTATAGGCTCCACCAAGAGCCATGTCTCCATATTGTCATATTATTTACTGCTTGAGTCCTCCTTAGGATTGTGGCTGTTTAGCAAGGGACTATAAGGAATCCATCTCTTCCAGGGATGGGTACCTGGCTTTGTTAACATAGAAAGGATTGTTTTTTCCTCACCTTTTTCCTTTTTATGAAATAGTATATAGTTTGGGTCTCTGTGATTGCTTGGCAGAGAACCAGGAGAGATGCTGTCAATGTTCTTTCACTATCACTGTAGTTAATAAAGCTTCTGTCTGACCTATCCTAAATTGTACCTACGTTATTATGCACTTGGGTGTCCCCAGATTCTCTGGCACAGTTTCTCAATGTTTTTTAATTGAACCAGTTTGTTTAATCCATGATGTTCTCCTTTCTTTTCTCTTCTAGGTTAGTTGCTAATGGCTTGTTGAGGGAGGCCAGCTTGCTAGGGAGACCAACTCTGAAAGTCGGCATTGGCCTAAGAGAGTGGGCTATGGTGTGTGATGGGGTGAGGAGATGTAGAGGGGTGATGGTGTTGTGTTGTCCCTACAGACTGCAGTGACTTGTTCTCTCTTAAGTCTCTCTCATCCAGCCACACTCTTAATGTAAGAAAAGCCTCTTGAGTCCAATGAGTAAAGTTTCTGCTGCCAAGATCTCGCTGGGTATTTCTGCAAGTTCTAGCCAGTGGCTTAACTCATTTGGACCATTGACATTCTTTTAAAATTTGGCAACAAACACGATTTGCTTTTATTTTGCGCTATTTTTATTTATTTGTTTATTTATTAATAGTAAGTCAAGGCCTTAATGCAAATTGTCACAATGCTGGGTAGATTTGGATATAAATTGGATTTAAAGTTTCAGTATCAGACCAGCTTTATCTTCAAAAACGTATGTGGCTTATCTACTGAAGAAGTTACTCATAATTATTGTCCTTATGATCTGGACACCTTATTTATGGAAGCAAGAAATTTGACAACAGGACCTCTGGTTCTTCCAGATGTAAGACAAATCATATGTAATAATTGAGATTAAAATTATGAGATTAAAATTTCTCTTAATATAATCTTAGAGAATGCAAAGGTACTACCTGTGGGTTTAAGGCCCTGAACTGCAAAGTACTGACTCTGGGAGAAGATATCAGGGATGTGTTAATAAGTAGTTCACCTGGTCTTGTATTCTTTGCTAAGCAGCATGTGTTGGCCAGACAGGTTTTTTACTAGGTCTACCTTTTGATGGTCTGGGCTATTCTTATGTTACATCCCATTACTGTATTTCAGGAGTGCATCGTCTGTCTGTTAGTATTTGCTGACATTATTAGCTTATAGCCTGGTTTGGCAATTAACAAAATTCTGTCCCATCTTGGATTATGACATTGTGATTGTTGGTTTCTTTTGATGACTTAGTTATCTTGAGAAGAGAATGTTTAAAATGGACTTTTGGAGAAAATTTGCTTAACGTATTGTGCGCTGGTAAAATTGTAGAATTACTGATTTTCTAATTCCTATTCACTTACTCACTTTGAGGATGAAAATTCTTTTTTGTTCTTGTAAAGATAACTTAGCAATTAGTCCTTCAGTATGACAATTCCAGAATAACTTCTCTTATGGTCTTCTATGGTGCTTTCATATCTTAATTAAAATGTTTGCAAGTTCAGTAAATCCACATGGTAGTCTATATTATAGAGGTATTTTTATTGCCCATTGAATTGTATCCTAGCAAAATTTAGTTGATTAAATACAAGGACTCTTTCAGATTGACCTGCTGATCTATCATTTCCCTTTACTGGAACTAAAACGAGAAAATCTAGGAATCTGGCAGAAGGTTTAATTTTTATATATATGCTGAAACAGTTGTGCTATAAGAAGTGAGAAAACTGCTTTGCCTCAAGAGCCTGGGTTGACCAGTGTCAATTCTCATGTGCAGATGATATGGTTTTGTTCTCTCAAATTCCTTGGGGTCTGAAGCATCTGTTAGAGGATTTAGCATTTTTGTTGGTAGAACTGTTAGTCCTTATATGCATAAGGCATGGTTTTGTTCTCCTTTGGGAGCGAAGCATCTGTTAAAGGATTTTCAGTGTTTTTGTCAGAAGGAATGTAACTAAAATTCAAAACTATCAAGTAATTACACTTATCTATAGTTTAGGGTTGCTTATGGGGATGAGTGGATGACTGATGACCACTGCATTGAACAAGTTTTCTATTTTGATATTTGTCTAACAGTTGTGAACAGAATAAATGAGGTTAGGGGCCTTAAGGTCCAGACCAGTAGAGTAATTTGTGTCTGAAAAAGTAGTAGTCATCTTGTATTTTAGATTAAGGTTTGGACTTCGATTCCGTATGGCACGTGGCTTTGGAAAAACATTTTGTTCTACTGTAGACCATAGAAATGTATATAATTCAGGCAAAACTGAGTTTTTGTTGATTAAACTTATACTTGTTTCCAGGACTAGGTCTGGAAGCCAGCTTCTAGGGGCTAACTCTTAAGTGGTCTGAAAATTTGAAATCTCCCTGCTTTTGTGTGTTGTTTGGTTCATCCCTTCCCCACATTTATTGATCAATGTTGTATTTTTTTTGGTGAGTGCTGTTTGGCTTTTTTTGCAACTAGTATTGATCAGAATTTTAAGAACGGAAAAAATTAGCATAGTAATATATCACCAGTTGTCGTTTTGAGGCTATCTATATTTAAGTGATATTTGGAAATCCTTGTTGGTAGTGAGCTCCAGAGGAACTTTACAGCTCTGTTTTCAGCAATATAGTTGGTTTATTTGGGTAGAAAATACTCTTCCTGAGCATCAAAGATGACAACAGATAAGGTGAAGATTTGCAGTTATACCTATTTTGTAAATGGTTCTTAAAATATAAATGACTTTGTTCTTAGTCTGTAAGTTCTTGCTTATAGGCTCAAAAGTTATGTTATGAAATCATGTTTTGTTTCTGTAATGCAAATAATTCCCTTATTTTGACTGTGTAGCAGTAGAAACAAAGACTACGAAAGATCTACATGAATTCTGTCATGTTTTTTTAAACTCAAATATGAGAGATGAATCAATTTTGTACTGTGATAAACCAATCATCTCAATACTAGTAAAGTTAACATGGCATACTAATAGTATATCTATGCATAGTTGAGGAATATGTCATCCCCGTACTTGCTTTAAAGCCTGTAGTAACTGAAAAGAATCTTGATTTGCCAGTTTCATTGACAGAGGCATGGTATAATTTCACACAAGTTTTTTAATGGGACACCTGCAATGGTGTTTTCTGTTTTCCTGAGAAATATAGAGGCACTAAGATTTTTTTTTTTTTTTCTTTTCTCATAATCCCAGAGAGCAGCAAGTAAAACAAACCTGAAAATTGTGGAGAAAAGAGAATATTGTTATGTAAGGAGATAAAATGCCATACAGCTGTGGTTTACAATTTGTTCATTACTATTAAATTTGATATGATTATATTCCTCTTTTCTAATATTAATGCTTTGTTTGACAAAAGTTTGATACAGCAAAGTTGTGCAAAGAAATAGTTTTGCCCTTTTTGTTATGCAGTACAAATCTAGAAGGAGGCTAGTCTTATTCAGGGTCTGTTCTCAATTTTTTCCTGCAAACTCACTGCTTGTATATCATTTTCTGAGTTCTCACAAATGTTGGGCTTCGTTTCTTCTGTTACTCACAGACTTGCTTTTCTTTGTACCATTAAGTTATAGCTCTAATGCCAAAAAATCTACTTTGCAATTTAATTTTGGCTGACTTGAAGAGGGTCAGTAATTATAGTTACTGTTTCCAGCAAGTTGAGTTTTTCCAGCAGTCTTTCTATGAAGAATGTTACTGTGGATTAACTGAACACAAAAATGAGTCAAAAGCTTTTTTCTGCCAAAGGCAAACATAGGAGTAGGTGCTAGTAAGGTTTTCAAAACTCTGTTACCTAGGTAATTTGTAGATCTACTGTGAGCTGTTGCTCAAGGAAGTAAAAAACTGATTTAATTTAGTGAGAAAGTTACTGGAGTACAGCTTACTTGTAAAATAGATAGCAGTTTTGTGGAAGTATTGTAATTTTCACTCTTAGAAACAAGTTGATGTTGAAGTGTTTTTAAAGCCTACTACCTCCAAGCTTCCTGCCAACAGTGAGCTTGTCATCTTTAAAGCATGGTACCCTGTCTTTTTTCAAGTTATTCTGGGTTAAAGAGGACAGCAAGTTAACAGTTATTGATTTAAGAATATGCTGACATCACGGATGACATACCTAACAGAATTTCTTCTCTTCTGCCTTGCTAGTTTATGCACATTCCTTTAGTGTCCTGGAGGGGCTCAGGAGGCAACAGTGGCACTCTGCGGCAGCTGGATGACGTACTTTAGTCGTTCAATAGTGTGTGATAGTATCCACCTGATGCCTCTCTTCTGAAGGATATTTTAGTTCTGTGGTTTCATTAATCACTGTGTATTTTCCAAATGCTCAGTATGTGCTTTTCTTTTATAAAAACACTATAGTACTGGTATAAGGAATGCTTTAAAGGGAAACACTTTGCAAACGTAGCTGGGTTTGTAATTGGAATGGAAAAGTAGTCTTGATCTTAGCTGTCATTACTGTGCTGTCAGAAACCCTCATGGTTTGTGTATAGCAGGAGTTATGGTGGTGTTACAGATACAGCTATGTTGGCAAAAATTCTGGTCTTTGATTTGGGACAGTGATGGAAGCCAAATCAGGAGAAGAATGTCAATGTACAAAGCTACCTCTCTGTTACAAAATCTTACTAGGTAGGCCTACTGATACAGTACCATTTGCAAATCCCTTAAACGTAGATGAATCCAGTGCTTCCGATCCTTGTTTCCTACTCATTTAGCTTGGCATGTGTATTTTATTTTATAATCTTTTTACTGATTTTGGAGTTGAACCATGTATTTAGCTCTAATGGAAAGTGATTGTACTTCAACATTTGAGGCAGCATAGGTAGTTAAATGCCTCTATGCAGGAGCTGAGCCTGGGGCTCAAATAAATGCATGTAGAAAATTGCTACTCAAAAGGCTTTGCAAGCATATCTATCCTATATGTGCAGGAATTAAGTATATAGGAGTAAGCTGTGTATTCATGTACTTTGGTTGTTGTATGGGAGTGCACAGAAAGAAGATAGATTTGAGCCTCCTTGGTGAGGAGCAGCAGCAAAGGAGTGTATCATGTAGTGAGGGAGGAGAAGGAGGTAAAATCAATCTCTGTGTGCGTGGAGCCTGCAGAGCTGAAGCTTGCAGCGTGTTGGTAGTAGCACAACCACTGGTGGTGGTGATACCAAGCTTGTGTGTGATCCCTGGGCTGTAATGTAGTGCCAACAGGTAGCGCTTTTAAAAGAATTACTGCTGCTTTTGCATCTTTTTCCCCTCTCATCAGGTAGAAAGGGCATATGACCATAGAAATCTGTTGTGGGGGAAATCTGTTGTAGGAACACGTTAAAGTCCTTGAATACGTCCAGAGGAGGGCAACAAAGCTGGTGAAAGCTTTGTCCTATGAGTAGCGGCTAAGGACTTCAGGCTTGTCTAGTTTGGAGAAAAGGAGGCTGAGGGGTGACCTCATTGCTCTCTACAGCTTCCTGAAGAGGGGAAGTGGAAAGGGAGGTGCTGAGCTCTTCTCCCTGGGATCCAGTGATAGGATGGGTGGGGATGGTTCAAAGGTGTGCCAAGGGAGGTTGAGACTGGACATTAGGAAGCATTTCTTTACTGAGAGGGTGATCAAACACTGGAACAGGCTTCCTAGGGAGGTGGTTGATGCCCCAAGCTTGTCAGTATTTAAGAGGCATTTGGACAGTGCCCTTAACATGCTTTAACTTTTGGTCAGCCCTGAATTGGTCAGGCAGTTGGACTAGATGATCATTGTAGGTCCCTTCCAAAATAGTCTATTCTAGAAAACAAACAAACTAAAAAACCCACAACAACAACCAACCAGTATTTAGACAAAGGTATAACTTTGGACCAGGTGTAGCTATAGACAAAGGTATTCCAATTTTAGGCTGGCTGTGTGTAGTGCTCTTCTTGTGATAACTTCAAATAGCTTTAAATTGCCTGTAGTGGAAGTTGAGCAATGGTAACAGGATGTAAAGAGTTAGTGGCCATGGCTGTTTCTTTTTTTATTTATATATGATTTGAGGTTATATAGAATGTCCAGGACTGCTTGGAAGAGAGAAGGGTGAAAAAAAACCTCTCCTGGTCATTGTGTTTCCTTACTGTTGAGTTGGGGTTTTTCCCCTCTTCAAACTCTTTGAGGGGTCTTATCTGGTCCTTGTGGACTTCAGCTCCTGCTTACTGTGAGCCTAAAAGTCCTCTGTTTTCTGTAATAGCTTAAGAGAATATTGTGTTCTGTCTATGTCCATGTTACTTCACTTTCTTGTTCGCTGCCTCCACTTAGTACTACTCCTAGGATGGAGTATACCATTGTACAAGGTTAAGTCTGTGAAGTCTTCCAGTTAGGTGTAATATCTCTGAGGCTTGCAAAGGTCATTCTGATTTGCCTTTTGTATAATGTTTCTGGAAAAAACAAGATGGCATAGAGTGTTAATGTTACCTGATTTCAACGAGTAAACAAATAGTTGGAATTTTTAGAGAGGAAGATAGTTTTATGTTTTATTTCTGTTTGCTGGATCATTCTGCCCTGTCATTTCACTGAACCTGACATTGTCCATTACACAAATAACTCCAAGAGTGTCTAGCTGTTCACCCCGCATTTTGCAAACTCTTAATGGACAATTTGAATAGTTGTGGTTCTATGTCATTGACAAAGTGTCCTATTTTGTTGTGCAGCTGTAAACTTCTTAGCGAAGTGCACTGCTGCGTAAGTGAGAATGGGAGTTCACACAAGTCATTGTTCCCACTGGTGTTCTTCTTTCATCTCTTACTTCCATAGATAATAGGAAGTGTTAGAAAATTTTTAAGAGATGCTGTATTCAGTTGTTTATAACTTTGCTGAACTCTGATCTTTTGGGCTGAAGTACTTTATGCTTTTTCTTTGCCTTGAGTTTAATTTTGTTTAAAGCTTTCAGCCAAAATTCTTCATCTGTTTGAGGGGAAAAAAACCAGAATAATTGTCTGTGCCATTTTTTTATGGCAGTCTCTTCTTGGAGATATTGTAGTGCACCTCTGAACTGGAACATGTACTTGAAATTTGTCAGTGGGTGACCTCTGGCTGAAATGTAACGTTTTAATTTTATATGAAAATCTGGCAAAATTGAGCCAATTCTCTTTTTGGAAGTTTGTGATCTGAACATGGCAACATTTCCTTGTGGAATTCCCTGGAGACTGCACTCTGTGTGCTCAGCAGGATTTTTCTTTCAAGTACATCTTGGGACTCCAGTAAGCTGTGGAGAGCCTGGGAACCAGAACTGTCCCAAGTTAATTGTGGGGGGAAGTTGAGAGGGGCCTTATGGCACAAAGCCAGGTGGGAAATCTCTGTGAGACAGCCCTGGTGCACATCAGCTCCAGAATCATGGACTCATTCCTTGTCCTTTCCTGTCCCATCAGCTCCCCAATACCTCTAGACTCCAATCAACACCTGTACTCTTTACAGAGATGGTTTCTCCTGTGTGCGAACAGGTATGTTACTGCTGAGTGTAACGAGGATGCCACCCTTCATACTAGTATGTAACTGTGGGTTGTAGGGACCATACTTCATCACTTTGTATGAGTAGGGTATACGCATTTGGTCAGTACTGATTGCTGTGACAGTCATCCAAAAAAGCTCAATCTGATTCTTTAGAGACCTTAATAGATAAAATCTGGAAAGACTACTGAGACAATGAACCTAAAGAGTTTTTTCTTCAGGAGTGCCAAACTAGACCAAGTTTGGCTGTACTTCTGTAAGGATAGCAGAGGATATTCCACACAAAGTCCACACTTCCTGAATTTATAAGATGAGGAGGTGGTGGTGGTATTTGCTTTTTTTGAAGACACCCAAAATGTAACTTTTTTGAGCGGTTTTCCTACAACAACTTCAACTTTGAGATTAGGTGGCTACCCAGGCTATAAAATTCAGACCAAATCAGTAAGCTGCAGAAAGCCACTGAATGTGGTCTGATAATGGGAAGCATTAGGTGATGGTAATCAATTTAAAAAAAAAAAAAAAGTTTTTTCAAAGGCACATCCCTCTTGTTGGGAAGAAGACTTTAAGTCCAACAAGTAGGCTGAATTTCTGTGCTACTTTTGAGGTGGCTAGTTCAAGCTGTAAGAAAGATGGCCTTGCCTGTTGGTACAGTACACCTTGAAGTACCCTTTTTTAATGCATTTCCGCTGTAGCAAAATCCATGTCAATTATGTAGATGGTTGAAGTTGTGTGAGAACACCTTCATTGAGTTTTATTGCTGGCCTTCTGAACTAGCAGCAGAGCCCACTGCAGCAGTGTGAACTTCAGAGGAAGTTAGTACCCGATGGAGCAGGAGTTTCTTTTCCACGCTTATTCAGTATAGGAGAGAACAGACAGATTTTCTGAAAGATGTTCTAGTCTGGCTGATTATGAGAACTCTTATGAAGGTAAATCTTCATTTTTCTTCAAATCATGACAGATTTTAAATTACCTACTGGTTAGTCCTGTATGCCTGTGTGCCACTGATGTCAGTGCTATCAGAAATTTGTAGTCTCATGTGCAACTCAAACACAAGTTCTCTGGTTTTCCCCTCCTTCCCCCCACCTGACTGGTAGACTCCTGCCAATCTCTAGCAGAAGAGTTTGAGATCTGTGTGAAGCTGCACAACTGGGTTTAGTTACTTAGACCCTTCAGCTTTATCTAATGGTTTGGGGGGTGCTCAAGCTGTGGCTAATCATCATATCAAGAAAATGTCTTAGTTTTCATCTACAAATGAGAATTTGGAATTCTCATTCTTGTGATCACTGTGCATGTTTTCCATCAGGAATTCCTGGCCACTATGTGACAGTAGCTAGATGTGGAAACTGCCACATGTCTCCTAATGATAAATTGAGGGAATGTGTATTTCTACATCAAGAATCAAATTCTTTTTCATCATGGAGGATACTTAAGGATCATAGCTTCCTGAAATCATTTATTAAACAGGTTGTCCCTGTCTCCTTGAAAGTGTTTATGTGGATTGTCTGGTATTTTAAGTAACAGTTGAACCATCTTTTTGAAAAAATGAAGAGGAATAATTCTTGTATTTTTATGTTAACAGCTTTTCCTGTTAACAGTGTTACAGCTCCTGGATCTTCTGAAACATATAGTATTTTTTTAGATGAGTCTTAGTCTCAAGGCTTCATGTTATCTTTTTGCTGCACAATTATGACTTTCATTTGATCTTTTATTTATTAAAACATGTTTCCTGGTTAAGGTGAATCTGGTTTAACATTAAGGAGTGAGGTTTCACAGAAACAGCTAAACCAGTGTTAACAGCTCACTTCTCCCTTTCTCTCTTTGCATAAGACCGCAGAGCTTCTCCTACCCTCACACTGTCACTTCTCTTCCAGCTTCTTTTTCCTAGCTGAAGTGCTGTTTGTATGTCTGGTGCTTCCATTAATAAGCTTATAGTGAAAACGGAGGTCAGATGAATGTTGTTGGAACTGATGTAAAAGGATGGGAGGGAAGCAAGGATATCCCTTCTAATAATAGCAAAGCAATGGTAGGTTAGTTATCATGGACGACCACCCTTAGGGTGCCCTGGCTACGGCTAAATTCTGTTAATGAGAAACAACCTAGAAAGACCTGTACTCCTCTGTTCCTTTTGTGTAGGGGATGGTAAATTATCATCTCAGGCTGATATGGTGAAATAGCATCAATCATTCACTTTATCTCTGTTGTGTTTTGGGATTTGTTTGGGTGTGGGTGTGGGGAGCTGGGGGCTTTTTTTGTTGGTTGGTTTTTTTTGTTTGTTTTTTTTTTTTTTTTTAAATACCTGCTCTCTGACAAGTTCATCATCTAGTAGTCAATGTCTGATTTAGGTTTGCTCAGTTTTATGTGGTGCTGCACACTCTTTCTGCATGAAATGATCTCTTAAACCATTCATACAACTGAATCTCTGCTTTCATAGATCTGATTAAGGGCAAAAGAGGATTATTAGTTTTATTAGTCTTGTGCAGCTGGTAGTGCTGTTGTAAAGATTCATTTTTCTAGTCCGTTCCTTTGCTGCATCTTCTTGGAGTTCCTGCAGCCTATAACTTACACTTACCTGTATCAGCCAGGAGCCCATAGATACTTAGTGACTTTCCAATACTGAATGAGCTGTTGCGTGTGTTGGGTATTAGAGTGGTATCACAGGTCAGCGAGTTGCCTTTTTCAGGTAAGACATTTTCCTATTGAATAATAGGAATGCACATTAGCTAACCAGTGGGTTATTGGTCTATGACTAGGTAGGTCTGGGTGCAACAATCCTTAGTGAAAACTGGTGTCAGCTTTAGGATTAGATAGACAACATCAAAAGGCAAGGCATTTATATATTTTCTTTTCAGAAGAATTTTGGAGCTAACCAAATATGCACATTTTTCTTAGAAAATTGTCATCCTGTGGGGGCTTGCTTACTTAATATACACAGGTGCTTCTTTGCTAGAATAAGCATTTCATTCAGATAGTTTTGATGTAACCGATTGCATTATTTCAGGCCGAGAAGAAAGATGTAGCCACATCTTGACAAAAAGTATCACTTCCTTTGCATCTCTACTATGCAATAGAATCCAGCTCCCTAAAGATAAATTAGTAACATAATAATCTAGTTAACACCTCAGTTGTAACGGACTGAGGCAATAGGTGCTTTTAAGAGGAAAGACAGACCTGATTTTCACATAAATGATCGTTCAGTCTCTCTAATGCATATACTGTGCATATTAGTCAGTCTTACATTTTTGACAATGTGAAAAGTTTTTGCTTGAAGCTTTGATGGTACATCTTGATACTATGTTTTAAATCATGGGCATTCTTGTGTTGCATGGCAGGAGAAAAGTGTTACTTTTTTTTTTTTAAATTTAAAAACACAGAAGTCTCCTTGCTCATGACTAGAGACCAAGAGAGCCTCTACATTTGCTCGTTAGTCTTTTTTATGTAAAGGTGCAGAACACAAAAGGAGAGAAGGTATTGCAAAGAGCTGGATCCTTTACTGTGCTGTCACTCTAAGAAACATATTTTGTTATTGTTGGAGCAGTAAATCTAAACTTGGTAAATTATAGTCTCATTACCCTGAGCTTTTTCTTTTTAAAGATTGCTAATGGATCTTTGAGTACTGTTTAACATCACTATCAGTTAAAGGAATGGTGCAATTATTTATATAACATGTTCAATTAAAAACAGAGCAGCATACTCCATGGCTGTTAGGGTGAGTTTGTTCTAGTGATACCAGTGGTATCAAACAGTTCCATTACAGTCTCTTGTTTTCACAACCACCATAACTCTGCATTAACACTTATTGATTGGAATATTTTTCATACAGAGACTATGTATGAATACTGACTTTGCCTTTTAACACTTCTAAATCTCTGTTTATTTAAGTTCTGGAAATATTCATGCTACTGTACATTGTTGGAATTCTTGACTAGCAAGCTAGAAGTAAAACACCTAAAATGTGAAACTTGGCAGAGGCATAGATAAAGTCTCCGCTGAGCACTTTGCTTTAAAGATATTTAGTTCTGACTTTTCAATATTTATACTTAAACTGTCTTGCACAAAAAAATTAAAATCTGAAATATATCAATCTATATATTTTATATATATATAGACACATACAAACTATAAATATTTATAAATTAGACACTTGTTGGTTCAGTAATATAAAACTCTGCTAAGTTAACAGACTGATATTTTTTTCCCTTACTTTTAAGAAAAACTTCCCTACCTCAGGGGCTGAACCTGCAAGGCTAATGCTTAAATTTTTTTTAACTTGAATTTTAATATTGCAAAAAACCAAAGGGCAGAATTTCAGAAAGCTTCAAATTCACTGAAATCATGTTTCCTAGTAGAGGTCAAAATATATTTTAACTGTCTCTTCATACTTTTGGAAGTCCTACTTGAAATAGTTCGTGCAGTCTACTTTTAGCTAGTTTCCAGAATGCTGTGGGGTTTTTGTTGGGGTTTTTTGTTTGTTTGTTTGGTTGGGTTTTTTTTACTTTTTGTTTTGTTGGGGTTTTTTTTACTTTTTTTCCTTTCCTTAAAGATGCACTGTAATTTGCTATGTATCATAAACTGTCATTGCACATGCTTTATATGTCCAATATACAGAATATCCAGGACAGTCTTAGTTTTGATTTTCTGGCATATTAGTCCATAATTTGCCTTTAGTTAATTTTTGGTGGCATTTGAAAACCATCAGTTCAATTCCACTGCAATGTAGTAATAGCATTGATGTTGCAGTTGGCTGTGCCGCAGCGTGACCCTGCACAGCAAGGCTTGGTGGGTGCTCAGTGGCAGAACTTGCAGGTATAGAACCATAAAGCACGGGTTCCTTTCAGCTGGAAAACTGCAGAAAAATGTTTCTGATAGCTCTAACTGGATATAGTCTAGGCTAAAGTTGCCTGTGGATGAAAGTGAAAACATGAAACAGGCTAGACCTGCTGGCAGCTTTCCAGCTGCTTCTTTGCAGGGTTTATATTCTTTTACCTACCCCGTCCCAGCCTAGGGAACCAGGTGCATGCTGCCAATTAGTCTTGTCAAGACAGCCCAGAGCTTCTCTTGACAAGCCTGACTGCTGACAGCAGCTGTGGGGTAGTTTTAGGCAGGATTTTAACTCCTTGCTTGCCAGATACTTTGCAGATTAAATCTCCTGGTCTCATTCTGCAGTTATTCCAGTATGCTTCTGTTTTATGAAAACATGTTTTATACAGAAACTGAACTAAGATTGCCAGTGGTGCTATAGTGAGAGTTTACTTGTCAAAATTCTGGCATGAAAGAATGTAGCTTGGGACTTAAATCATTGTGAAGGTCACTTTATAGATCTGTGGTTGCTATCAGAACTGTCTATCCCAGGCCACCACCTTCTTCATGTAGAGTGTAGCTGTAGCTGGATAAGACACCAGGCTGGTCCAGCAATTTTCTCCCCAGTAGCTTGAAGTTTAATCTCTCTTCAGTATTGCAGTGTTATGAGGGAGTTTGACCAATTTACAGGTCATCCATTAATATAGTTATACTATAAATTGTAACTAAATGTTTCATACTTTTAAACATTTCAAGTAATTCATGTTGCTGCAAAGAGAAGCTTGTTTTTAGTTGTGGAATTTTCCTGAGTTTTCTTGTCTTTTACGTGTGTATGAGCTTATTGCTATCAAGTACATTGCTCCAGTAATGTTAGCAGTGAACAAAAAATACAGGTGCTATCCATAAACCTCAGTGGGTTTTTTATTTTCATCAGAAATGGCAAATTTATGAACTGAGCAACTCATAGTGCAAGAGAATATTGGTTTTTTTAAGTGCAGGTAGTAACATTTAGTTTTCAGGTTAACACTAACTTCATAATTGCAGTTCCTAAGAAATCACAGCTTAGGCTGTCACTCTTAGTTGTTGGGCTTCTAGAAACTTTTGAACTTCTGGGTCTATTTCACTCAAATTTGAAAGGCAGGCAGCTTTTTTTAGTATGTCTTGCAAATTGCATGAGTAGCAATACTGCTTTTTCCTATGTAGTCACCACTGTTGATACATCACTAGAGAAAGACAAGTAGAACTTTGTTTTCATCAATTTTAAGAGGTGGCAGCTAGCTAGTTTGTATTCGAGCATATGATCTTTTGCTTGGTCAGATGGAAGGGAAATACGGGAAGTAGCTGGATGCATGAGAAGAGCTCTGTATGTAAAGGAGATGCTTGTAAGCTGGTGGGGGGCAAGGGTACTATGGTCAGGGAGAGGCATTAGGCAGGCTGTTGAGGTTTTGAAAAATGTAGTGAGAAGAAATAAGACTGTTAAAACAGTATAAATTGATCCCAGAACAGAGGAGCTATCTGTTTGCAAAATAGCCAATTTGCAATTGAATGAAAAGCTCTGTTTTCAAAGTATCTTAAATTGGATGTTTCTACTGAGCTACTTAAGGATGTGGGATATGATTGACCCATCTTTTCAACTTTGCTTTATATTTCCTTTGCTTTTAGTGAGGCATAGCTATTAAGGTATGTTTTTCTTTAACTCAGAACTCCCAAGAATTACATACGAATAACCATTAGATCACTCATATCAATTTGAGACCTATTTATATTGTAGAGCTTGACAGAGAAGGATATGCTTTATTAGTGTCCTTAAAAGTAGAAACAAATTCTGCCCAACTAGGGGAGAGCTCCATAATTTTCTCAGAGTACTTATGGCTTTTGCAGAGGTCATCAAGAGGGCTGCCGTACTGAACGTGAACACTGACTGGAACCATTTATTCTGCCCACATGAATTTAAAAAAAGTATATTGGCAGCTTCTGTTTGAGGAGAGTTAAACATAGCAGTACAGAAAACATTATTTCAGCGAGTCACCTAGAGTTCTCTTCCGTAGTGGGTATCTTACTTTGCTAACTTAATGCTTTTTCTTGTAACTTCACCTAATCATTTGAAAAAGTAAAAGTTGCCTACTTAGGGTGTGTGGAGGTAATTTAAAGGGAACTGCTTCTGTTTAATGTTACTTGTGTGGATTTACATATTAGTATGAGTGGCCATCAGGATACTGCTTAAATGATTTGAGGGTGTCTTTACTTAGAATTAATATGTATCATTGTCTTGAACTGGCAGAGCTTCTATCATAGATATCTATCAGTATGTGGAGTTCCCAGTAGATCTGTATAACATTATTTCTGTATTAGTATCTGAAACTTGTTTGCTGTGTGTATTTCTGTGATCCTTATATAATTAGAAATGCTAGCTTTGTTCATGATGGTTGTATTATTATCCACTAGACTTGTGTAAGTACAGGGAAAAGAGTACTCCAGAAACAACTGTCTCTCTATTTTTAGTTCATTGTTGTTCATGTTCTCCTCTTCCATTGATGTTTTTCTGTTCAAGTGATTTTAGATTTTTCTGAACAGAAATGGATGGCAACTCTACAGTATTTTCTAATCTAACATGTGAACACATGTAGTCCTGACATTGTCCTTTTTGAAACCCCAAAGCCTAGTAAGGGGCTACAAGGATGTATCCCACTGTTCAAAATATCTCGGAACGATATTTTTTAACTGAAGTCACCAGTGTGTAGCTGCTTGGAAAGAAACTGGCAGAACATCAGCTATCCAAGCTAACACTGCTTTTTGCTCATTGTGAATCTGCACCAAGGATAGGAGGAGATTACTTCTTACTTTCAGGTTGGAATAATGGCAAAATATCATTATTTTTCTTTGACTTAACAGTCTGCCAGCTTAAGCCCTTGAAACTTGTAGCTTTCCCTGTGTTTTAGAAGGACGCATCAAGCCAACTCAATATTTTATTTTTGAAGTAAAAGTTTTCAGTGGCTGAACTTTCAACATGAATGTTCAAAGCAGCAGCTTAAATAGAGTCCTAATATCTCACTTTGCAGCCAGAGCCCCACAGCTGATTAGTATATAGGCTTCAGATTGAGATTTCTCTTCAAAGTAGCCATCTTAATATCATGAGTAGAACTAACCAGTGGTACTGTGGAAGGAAGCAGTCTTGCCCTGGCTGCTGCTTCCTCCCTCCTCATCTGCTCCTCCCTTGTGTTAACATGAGTGTTTATGCAGAAGTCATAAACCAGATGGAGTAAATGATTGAGACTTTTTCTGAGAATTCATTTTGGTCTGGATCAGTTCCTTGAGCTGGTTGACTGGGCAGCCATATGGTGTACAGACCACCTCCTGCACCAGCACAGGTGGCCAGGAAGAGGCTGACGCCATTTCTTTTGGTTGCAGTGCTGACTTACACCAATTTTGTGTGTTGCTGGAATTACAGCTTGGTATCCTTTACCTCTTCTTGGCAGGTTTGAGTTTTGATTTGAGTATTCAGACATTCAGACTCTTCTTTCTCCCTATACAACTGCACTTCCAAATTATCAGAGCCTGCTAGGAAAAAAACAGTAGCACTTTGCCCTAATAAGGCTTTCATGAACATTTGAGACACTTGGCCCCTTTACCTTGTCTAGTTAAAAAAAAAAACAGCCACCTCTTCCAGCCTTCCAAATCACTTCTTCAGGCTGTCTGCAGTGAGCACATTTGTGTGTGTGTGTGTGTGTGTAGAAAAATGCATGGTTCCGCTTAAGCCAACATATTCCTTGTTTTTTAAGAAATGTTGTCTCTAGTATTACAGTAGTAATTCATTATTTCTGGAATGTGTGTTGGAAGGGAGGAAATTGCTTTGTAATCCTTAGTATTGGCCTTCCTTCCTTCCTCAAGTGGGTTACTTTAAATGGTAGGTGTTTGCCAGCCTTATTCATTTTGACTGAATAAGGTTGAGGAGTGCTTATGTGAGCAGCTTTGTTAGGCTACTGCTCCTAGGGATGCACTATAGCAGGCATTTGGCAGTGTGCAAATTGGACATTAACCTCTTCAGCGAGCATACCTTAATGGAAGCAAATGTCTTTAATAATTGAGTGTCTCATCACTGCTGAGTGAATAATATAAAAGTAAGGAACAATCCAAGTAGAATTGTAGTCTGCCTGCGTTCCTTTTACTTCTACCTCCATGGTCCAAGGTGATGTGCACCAGCATCACTGAATGTGTTAGCCTGCTTGCCTTTGTAGGCTTGTGCTAACATTGAACTAAACAGTGTGCAAGGAGCAGAGAGACTGTGATTTCTCTCCCTCCCCTCTTTTCCCCCCCCTTTCAGGTTATTGGTTTTGTTGACTTGTAATAATTGCCTGGTTTTGTTTTCCTTCAGTGTTTTGTCCTTGTTATCTTTCAATGTTTTGAAGCTACCAAAGTATGAAAGTACCAAAGTACCAAAACAAGGAATTTTGTAGATTCTTGGTTTTGAAATAAGCATACTATACCTGTTTTGTAAGGTGTCATACCTTATGCAGTATATCAGCTTTTGTGAAGATGGTACATTTTTAGGAGTTAATATTTTGAATGTAATTTACCATGTCAACTAATTTTTAAATTGCGTAACACTGTGAGACTGAAACAAGTGTATTATCTTTAGGACAGAGCACAACCTTGGCTTTGAATGTTCATCCAAGGAAGTCACAGACAGAAAGCTCCAGCTAGATCTTGTGATGCTTCTGGAAAGAGTAGTCTGAGTTTTCAGAGTAATCTATTAATACGTGGTATTTCAGGATTACAAACTGGTTGTAGCTGTTGTCTTTATTTAAATCATATTACACAAATGGTTTTCCTAGCTGTCTTTGTAGTTTCATCATTTGTACACTCAGAATACTTGAAGACTACACTCATGCAAACTTCATGGCTTTGAATGTCTCTAAATTTACTGCAAATGGGAATATAGTGTTAAGATACTACTGCTCATTGCTTCTGTAATCCCTGAAGAGTGCTTACTACCTATTATTTTTTTAAGGTAACTTCTGGCAGTTTAAAGCAGATAGAAGTACTTTTTAGTTGAAAAGAGATTGCTTTAGGAACAATAGTATAACTTTTATTTTTCTTAGAAAACCTACAAACTGATGAATTCACTTTGTGGATTTTTTTGGAATTAAATCTATTTTCTGTTTAGGCTAAAATAACTACTGGCAGTGCTCCTTTGTAAAACTGGGATGGCTTTAGGGCCAGTTCAGAAGTAATTTGTATTTTGTCAACCTTAGGGCTGCTACAAGAAAACTGTGAAACCACACATCTGTTGCACATTGATTTAAACTAATTTAAAATTACTAGATTGAATATTAAATACTTTACCAATGACTCAAGTTTTATTCTAATACGAGGTTGAGAGGTTTAACTGAGACAGTCACCCAAATGTTTTCCATTAGCAAAGGATGATTTCCAAAGCAACCACTCCCTCCTGGAGCCACCGGGCAGCTTGTCCAACAGGCTGTGTCAGCTGGCTAGCAATGGTGATGTGATAGGCGGTACATTGACTGTTCATGTTTCTGAGCAGAACTGAGGAATAATAATGATGTATAAAGTTAAGTACCATTAAGCATGAAATTTCAAGATAAGCTTCCATATCCTTTTTAGATATTTAATGAGTCAAAATGGTTAGTATGCAGCCCCTTTGCCACCTGTGCCCAGTAAAACAGCATTACTGGTTTTATTTGGAATGCAGGTATGTCTTCAGAGGCCTGCATGACCTACTGTTTTAAGTAAGGCTTTATTGAAAACTGTATAACCCTTATTCTAGCAACTTAACCTTTTCTTTGCTCTATTAAGGACTTGCTCTGAACCAATTATAGTAGGTGTTACTGTCTTGTGTTTGTAGACTCCCTAGGAACATAATAGGGAAAAAGAAATGAGTGTAAATGTTGAAGTTGCAAAAGAACTTTGCTTTAATCTTTTTGTACTACGATTTTGTACTTTAACTCTATTGTTCTCTAGAAAGATTACTTCCATGGAATCCTTCCGTAGTAGTATGGCCTAACTTTAAAAACACTTCAGCAATTTTAGTGCTTCCAGAGGTGAATGGAAACTAATAATGTTTAGTACTTTCCTGACATTACTGTGGAGTATCTGCCTAGGAATATTAACTTTTAACGTTCACCTAGTGATTGTTCAAACCCATAGTTTTTTATTCCAGTAAATATGCATCATATTTGAATACTTTTCTTCCTGTTCTGCATGTAAAGCTTTAACGTAAGTTCCCAATGTTTTCTGTTAACTCTTACTCCTGTCCTGGGCTTCGTTCTAGTGTGGAGAAGCAAATGGTTCTCTTCTGTCCTGTTACTGTTAGATTTCTGACAGTGGTGTGAGCATACTAAATCCCTCAACTCCTCTTGGATTTCTGAAAAACGATGATTATTTTAGGGAAGTGCTGACCTACTCTTTTACTAAAAAACTAGTCTTGTGTTCCACTTTCCCATTTTTAGAATCATGGTTCATATTCCTCTTGCTTCACAATCATGTAACATCCTTGTGGCAAGTACAGCAGTTGCTTACCTGGAAAAGTAATATTAGAAAAGTGTGTATTTTTAGCTGCCTTTTGATTTGATGTAGCAGCTGGAAACAAGGAGGAGAGGTGGTATGAGGTGATCTGACAGCACTGCTAGCCACAACGTGGGAACCACTGCTTTGGACTTGAGACCAAAATGTGGGGAAATGATTTTTTTACAGGCCTGAGTATGCCCCTTGTGCCTGGCACTTCAATGATCCAGATGCTGTGGCTTTGCTCTTGGTTCTCAAAAGCTTCATTTGAGGGTCCTCCCCTGAACTCTATTTGACAAATGTTGATAGAAAAAGAAAGTTCTGTGAAGCTTTTTGTTTATGTTAATATGCATTAAAAATATATAATGAGCAGGCAGTTCCAAGCACACATTTAAGATATAATTAGTAAAATCTCCCTTTGATACCAGAGACTACTTGTAAATATCTAAGTTAAAAGATATTCTAACAACTAACAAAAATACCGGTTTTCTCTTTGTAGTAATCATGTCCACAACTTGGAGAAGGAATCTAGCAAGTTCATGTTGAGGTATATTCTCAAGACAAGATACAGTGACTCGTATGCTTTTCTGGGTAAGAAGGGTATCTATATTCTCTTGAGTATGACAAAAAGTAGTTAACCTTTAAAATTTAACTTTTGAAAAGTACAGTCTGTCAAGCCAGTATGGTGGGGGTTTTGTGGGTGGGTGGGGGTGGTTGTGTGGTTTTTTTTTTGTTCTTGAAGCTTTCTGGGCAAGTGTAGAGAACTTTCCACCCATCTAACAGTCTAAAGATGTTCTAGACTAACAGTGCAACGGAAGAGCAATAATGAGCAATTCTAGAATGAAAGACACCACTGAATAGTGTATGACTGTTTGATTAGAAAAGTAATTCCAGTTCATTGTTGCAAAGACATGTACTGTTTCTAGCCTGATTTCCCAAGGGAATGGAGGTTCCATACTCTCTCTTCCTTTTCCTTTCCCCCAAATTTTAAACATCCCTGTGACTAGGAAGAGAAAGAAATGTACAACTTGAGAGAAAAGTAGGTAGAAGTCAACTTTATGTATACTGTGTTGAGAGGCTGGCAGCCAACAAACATATGCTGCCTCCTGGTCAGTGTGGGTATTCTGAGACACCACAAACAGCTGTGTTATTGCAGTGGTGTGATACATGGTTATATGGTTCCTAAAAATCTGTACATGATCTGACTTTATTAGTTCTGCTGCTCTTAGAACTCCCCCAGTCCCCCAGCTTGGTCCAGACAACTCCAGAAAAAACAAATCTAGGAATTTTTGTTTAATCAGGAAGATGTTCCTTGCTCTTTGCTTACTCACTTTTATGTATGCACAGAACTCTGTAGTATCTTCTATGTATAACATTTCTCTGCAAGAGTGTCCCTCTTTAATAACTACTTGGATGGTGTTCAGATTGGCATTAGCACTGTGTTCTAGTTAACTTGTGCCAGTCATCTCCAGAGACTGTTAAGGCCTGACTTCCCTGCCCCCCTGCCCTGCCCCCTGCTGCATCCACACTAAATTCTTAACGTTTTAGTTTATGCAATTGGATGTAGATACCTAGCTTGCTGGGTTTGCTGAAGTATCTCAGGAGGGGATGAGGAAGAAAGGTTTTGCTCCTTTTGCTGTCCCTATAACAGTTAGGTGTTTCATGTTCATTATCCTTTCATGATTCTCATAAAATGAGAATGATTCTCTGACTCTTCAAGTCTTGGTGGATTCTGCTATAAAATTATGGGCTTACAGCTGTGCTTCTATCTTAAGGGACTTCTAGACTGGATCACTAGAGTATTGCTTACTTGTTTATCATCCACATTATTTCATGAGACCCAGTGCATTCAATCACTGCTTCAGATTCCATTCTAGCTATGAACAGAAAAGAGCTGCAGCAAGAGGAATGCTGCTTCAAAATAATATGTTTCCAAAGAACAGAGGAGTTTCAATTAAGAGTTAAATTAATAAGATGACATCTTTCAGTCCTTTAAGTTTAGCACTTCTCTCAGAACTTAATTAGATCTAATTTAGCTTGGCATTGCCTGGCTTTAAGTACAGAATTAGCCCATTTCTCTGTCCTAGGGCAGTCCTGTGTTTTTGGCAGTCTTGGTCCAATTATCGAACGCGGTTTCTAAAGAAGTAGTTGCAGAATACACACTGCTAATGTTTTTATATTTTTACTGTATCTTCATGATTCACTGTCATTGTGTTTCTGCTGCATATCTGCTTTCTTTTTAAGTGCTGTTACTAAAGACAGAAAAGCTCCTTGGGCTCTTTCATTCTTTTGTATCTTAAGTAATAAAGCCAGACTTTTTTTTATTCAGATGTTTCATATGTATGGCTTTTATTAGTATATTGGAGACTTTGTAATTCTAAAATTCTGCTGATACCTTGCTGTCTTTCCTTGTCTTTTGGTGATTGCCTCATCTAAGACTGCTGAATGCTCCCCCCCGAAATTTCTATTTTTTTGCTAATTTTTTTAATCTTGTCAGTTATAGTGGGGAATTTATCTGACCTGCAGCTGGAGCTTTTGCTTTTAGATGGTGTATCTGGACATTTGCAGTGCACTTGTTGGATTTCACTAACTGCTCTCATCGTTTGGAGTGACTTGAATAGTTCTTTTTCAGGATTTGTTTTACTGCTGCTTATTGGAAGCTTATCAGGGAGTCATACCTTACATACAACTTAAAGATTCTTCCTAAAATGAAGAATTTTAGACTGCATATTTCTTGTGCATCACATACAACTATGCAGACCTACCTACATGCCTACAGAAAAATGGGAGGACCTGCTTGTAAATTAAATGTTCATAATTTCCCAAACATTTTCTTCATGGTGATTTTTCTAAGTATGAAAATGGTGTGATGCATGTCACTTCCACATAACTGTACAAACACTAGGGCACTTTTTCAAATGTAGTGTGTTCAATTAACAGTAATCTTGAGTCTAACTTGATTGATAACTGAATGTATATCCTCATTTTCTTAAACTATATTTTTATTTTAATATTTCTTCTCCTCTTGAATTTAGATAACATAATCCATGGATAAAGTAGGAAAGATGTGGAACAGTTTCAAATACAGGTGCCAGAATCTCTTCAGTCATGAGGGTGGAAGCCAAAATGAAAATGTGGTTGTAAACTCCAGTAGTTGCTCATCTGCTAAAGAGAAAGCTATCCAGATAACTGATCTGGCTCAACAACAACCCAGCAGCACTTTGAGAGAAAACATGTCTTTGCAATTAGGTTTAAGTCCTTCAAAGAATTCGGCAAGGCGGAACCAAAACTGCGTCACAGAAATTCCTCAGATTGTTGAAATAAGCATTGAGAAAGAGAATGACTCGTGTTTCACCACGGGAGCTAGACTTGCTCGAAGGGACTCTTATTCTCGGCATGCTCCTTGGGGTGGGAAGAAGAAGCATTCCTGCTCTACTAAAACTCAGAGCTCCTTGGATACTGAAAAAAGATTTGGTAGAACACGAAGTGGTTTGCAGAGGAGGGAGAGAAGGTATGGGGTGAGTTCTGTCCATGATATGGATGCAGTATCAAACAGGACAGTAGGTAGCCGTTCTCTGCGACAGCGTCTACAAGATACTGTTGGGCTGTGTTTTCCCATGAGAACTTACAGCAAACAGTCCAAACCTCTGTTTTCTAACAAAAGAAAGATCCATCTCTCTGAACTAATGCTTGAGAAATGCCCTTTTCCTGCAGGCTCAGATCTGGCTCAGAAGTGGCATCTGATTAAACAACACACAGCGCCTGTGAGTCCTCATTCAACTTTTTTTGACACATTTGATCCTTCCTTGGTTTCCACAGAAGATGAAGAAGACAGGCTCAGAGAGAGACGTAGACTTAGTATTGAAGAAGGGGTTGATCCCCCTCCCAATGCCCAAATACATACTTTTGAAGCTACAGCACAGGTTAATCCATTATATAAATTGGGACCAAAGTTAGCCCCTGGTATGACTGAGCTGACTGGGGACAAAAACATAACACCTCCAGGGAACTGTGACTCTGAAGAGGACACAACAACGCTTTGTCTGCAGTCACGCAGGCAGAAGCAGCGTCAGATGTCTGGAGAGAGCCATGGCCATATCAGCAGGCAGGGGGCTTGGAAAGTGCATACTCAGATTGATTACATCCATTGCCTTGTGCCAGACTTACTTCAGATCACAGGTAACCCGTGTTACTGGGGTGTGATGGACCGCTATGAAGCAGAAGCACTTCTGGAGGGTAAACCCGAAGGCACTTTTTTGCTCAGGGATTCTGCGCAAGAGGACTACCTCTTCTCTGTGAGCTTCCGTCGTTATAACAGATCGCTACATGCACGCATTGAGCAGTGGAATCACAACTTTAGTTTCGATGCCCATGATCCCTGTGTGTTTCACTCCTCCACTGTTACAGGGCTTCTGGAACACTACAAAGACCCTAGCTCTTGCATGTTCTTTGAACCGTTACTTACTGTGTCTCTGAACAGGACTTTCCCCTTTAGTCTGCAGTATATCTGCCGGGCAGTAATCTGCAGGTGCACTACGTATGACGGAATTGATGACCTTCCTCTACCCTCAATGTTGCAAGACTTTCTAAAGGAGTATCACTATAAACAAAAAGTCAGGGTGCGATGGCTGGAGCGGGAACCTATAAAAACAAAGTAAATGGAAATCAGAATAAGCTTCTAGAATATGTGTGTTACAGTTTAACTGCAGCGAGCGCACCAACAATGGCTAGCTTTTCTGCAATATCCTATTTAAGCTGAGTGTTAGTATCCTGTCAGATGCTGCCTGCTGTTAATCAAACTAAGTTGTGATGCCTCTTGGAAACAATAAGCAGACACAATTCTGCATGTTTTTCATTAAGGCCTAATGAAAATATTTTTGCTAATTTCTATATATTTTGTTTCCCTTTTATAGCTGTAGTAATTGGATGAAGAAACTACGAGGCATTTTCCATGGGGCATTCATGTAATGCTAATAAAGAAAGGCATTATTAGAGGAGTGTTTTTGCTAATATTTGAAGTATTTTTTTAAAATTATCTTCTTGAAAACTTTCCAGTACTCAAAGTACTAATTTAGTTCACAAACAAGTTTCCAAATACTAGTGAATGAGAGTATTTTCTTTTAATGAAGAGCAGTTCATTAGAAGCAGTCCATTAAGAGTTAATGGTGTTTTGATGTTAATAGATGAATCATGCTTTTCTCAGTGTATAAGGTTTCCTAATTGTTAAGACTTGAATATGCCTGCTCAGTACTGTAATTCTATTTTAAAACACTTGGAGATTTAAGTGGCATTGTTAGCAAATGTAATACTGTCTTGGACAGTTAAATACCTTCCAGTGTGAATTACTGATTCAGTGGCAGGACATGGGATTAGATTATTGCCATAAAACAAAAGGTTGCCTTTTTTGCCTAAACAGAATTTGGTGTCCTGACTGCTAGTAACTTACAATGGAAGGTAATAGTGAAGAGAAAAAATGTTTAATTATTTAAAGTTGTCTGATATTTTTATGGAGAAAATTACAAGTGGTTGAATTATTATAATCAGAATACAAAATCTGACATTTCTGAAATAAATGTCAGGTTTCAAAGGTACTGTTACACTTTATTTGTAAATAACTTTCCATTTGCGGTTTTAAAAATGTTTTAATATGCACTGATTATAGTTTCAACAGATTACTTGGAAACAAGATTCTAAGTTCTGTTTGCTTATTTAATTGGAGATGGAACTTAAAATAGTTCTGTCTTGGACATTTTTGCACTAAAATTTTGTTGGAATGCCCTGACCCCTGTTTAATGTTTTATACCAATTATGAGTGCTCCCTAGTTTCTTTACCAGCTGCTACAGTATGTTATTACTTACTTCTCTATGGCAGTGACCTGTGCGAGGTAGGGAACATTTTGGCTGCAAGTACTATAAACGTTATTCTTGTATGCTATGCTAACCCTTCTATTGATGTATTTTTCTGCTTGCTGTGCCTTGTTCTGGCTTTTTGTGCTAATAAAGTACAGTATGTTCAGTGTTATACTTGTATATCTGCTCTGTTTTTATATATTCACATAACTTGTAGCAGTTAACTGAATTTTTAATAGGCTTTTCTTAGTACTTAGTATAGGTAATGCACAAATAGTGTGCAGTTGAATATCGGTTGGTCAGCACACCATATTCTTGGGTTTTGTTACATGCTTATCAGAAACCTGACAGTGTACACCATTGAATAATGTTTCTGTAGTCACTGCAAAGTAACGGACTTGTCTGCAGACATAGATCATTTTACAGTTTTTGTAATGTAAAGGATAAATGTTAAGCAAAAACTATTTGAAAACATTATTGATCCCCTGAAATGGTTGCTGAAGGTGTTTCAGCTCGTTATATAGCTAACTGCTATGCTTAATGTTTTGATACTCCCCACTGAGTAAGGAATGGTTATTCCTGTAAATTGACAGTACAGCAGTGGCATTTGTTCACTTTTGGACTATTTTAATAAATAGATGTACACGCAAACTGGCCAAATGTCCTGTTTTTACCAAAGAATACTGTCAATTTATGTTGGGGTATTTTTTTAGTAAAAAACTTAAGAGTGGAGAGGTGCAATTTCTGTTCTATCAAATATTTATCCCAAGCTATGATAAACCAAAGTATTTGACAACTTCATCTCTGAACTTAACTAATGTATATGTTTATGTTGGTAGAGCTTAAAACTTTTACATTGATGGTGGTGTAATTTTGCTTGAACTCACGATGCACCTGAAGGGGAATGATTTAAATAATTTTGTAATGACTGGAATGGCACTACATAGAAGCTCATACTGCAAGGGGTTAATCTGAAGCACCCAGAAAGCACTTTAAAACGTGTTTATATGCTTGTGGAAAATCTGTGATCCTGTTATGCATTCTTTGTAGTAGCTTATCTTCTTTCATGTGTTAAAAGACTTCAACTGTTAAAATGGAGCTTTGTTTAGAATATGTAAATAATAAGTTTAAGTATGTGTACAAATGTGCTAATTGTCACTTAAGATTTGAATTGTGTATGTGTCATTGGATATGCAACTCCTGGTTTAAAATCTGCTCTAACCCTAGAAAGAGGAAAAAAGTCACCAGCATGAAATTGCACCTAAGTGTACCTTCACTGTGCCATTCTTCTCACTGTTCCCTCAGTTGGATTTGAATTCCAGATGAGTTTACTTTAAATCGTGCTTTCAGTATTAGTATTATACAGTCAACCTGCAACCAAGCTTTGTCCCAATGTGGGGACCTGTTTTTTGTTTACACCTGTTGCAGTTGCTTGTCATAAACTAGCTGATGAGATTCTAGCTGTGACATTATCAATGTGATCAGGAAAACACATTCATTTAATTTTTTTATCATGTGATGGAATCTTTGAGAAAAAATAAAAGCCCCAAACCCGAATCTCAGAAAGTTTGCTCTTGCATTTGTGTAAATAATCTTTATGGAGAGGATTTATTGCTCCCTTAAAACACACAAAAAAGGAATGAGCTATTTCTCTACAACTTTTTTAAAGCTTTGCTTCACTGAAATATACAGAATAACTTGCTAGTGTGGTTATACTAAAAATACTCACTTTTTGAATTATAGTAGACTTGAGCATTGACTACTCAAGTTGCAGTGTATTTCCTAATACATTTTCAGTTCTAAAGGCACTAAAACGTTACTATGTTGAGAATGCAAGTAGTTGATTCCTCGTTTCCGTTTGAGGACTACGCTTTAACCTTCTGATTTTGTGTAGAAAATCTTACACATGTTGTCTTCAAAAGATGTGCACAAACCACTGATGTATTTTTCATTTTTTTTAACAATAGGATTCAATGTAATAAGGTATGCTAGCATGATTCCAATCTAATTTGGTTACGTGCCAGATAAGTATTTGAGCCTCAATCTTGTAAAGCATTCTTTTGAGGTTATTCTAATTTCTGCAGAAAGGGCTATAGAAAGGGCTCATTTGGTAGGATTATTTTGCAAAAAATCTTAGAAAGATCCTTGACCATATTTGAAAAGAACAGGGTGGTGGTGCTGTGTGGGAATTAAGATCTTTGAATACTTAGCACAACTTGGTGGTTTTATTGTGTATAAATACACACATCATTATATTTTGGAAATCAGCAACAGCTCCAGTTTACCAAAATATGGAAATTAAAATAATTGTAACTTTCATATAACATGTTATCTAACATTGGAAAATTATTGTGTAAATAAAACAATGTCATTAATGCATTGACATGTAGCACATGGAGGTTTTTTACTTTAATCAGATCATTGTTTGTAGAACAGAATTACAATTTAAAAATTCAGGGCTGTAAATCCAAATCTTTTTAGAACTTTATGTCCCCATGGAATTGGAGAGAAGTAACTATACTATATTTTGACTATGTATGATGGTCTACAGGTTGGGGGGGGTTTATCAGTTTTAAAGGCATAACTCTTCTGAAAATACTCTTAAGGACATGTAGACACTTGTCCAGATAATTTACTCGTCAGAATGAAACTTCTCTTAAAGTAAGTTACAAAGCCATGTTTTGCATTTATGTACTTTAAATTTTGTGTGTATTTGAAGACTTGTTGCTTACAAAATGATAGTCTTTAAATGAGAAGCAGACAGTCTTTGAAAGACCTGTCTGTGTATCAATAGTGTTTGGTAAGATGAATTCAAGCCTTTGCTAGGTGTCATCATGACAGTTACTCAGGTCCTTAAGTCCATATTTAACTTTAAGGTTCTCCACTACTTGGAAACAAACAAAGATTCTGAATTTCTGTGATACAAAACTGATTTGCTTTAGTTTCTGTGTGCAAGCCAAAATATTTGTGGAATGCTTTAAAGCTTGTTTCTGCTGCAAAGTTGCATGTCAGACTGAAGCTGTCAAGTCAGAAGTTGCTGAGTACCAGAGAGATGAATCTGCAGGGAGCATGGTTAGTTTGGTGGGGTTTTTTTCCCCCAAGGTTACCTTGAAATACAGTATTTAATGGAAAAATATGAACTGAATCTTCTGTGATTTTTTTCTAAACAATATTTGTCTCCTTTTAAAACTATTCACATTTAAAATTATGAAAGTGCTTTTTGAGTCTCATTTTCCTAGTGTTGTGAAATGATCATGTATGTGCCAAACCTTAGCCTGCAAGAGTCTACATAGCCCATATATATACGTTAATAAGATGCCTCCAAGCATATGTGCATTCATGGTCTTTTTTTGAAGCTACCTGAAGTACCCTAATATTGGTGAGCATTAATATATTGGAATTCTAAAAATTCTCTCTTAACTTTCTGTCTGTGCATGGCATGCATTGCAAATAAAAGGACTATTTTATCTGTGTCTTCAGCTGTATGTATACATTATAGCCAGTTGACTGGTGTGTGTTTTCCTGCTATTGCCAAACTTGCCTAAACAGTTGTCTCCTGACTGTGGCCAAAGGAGATTTTATATTTTTTTTGTTCATAGTTGCTTTTTTAAAAAATCTTACAATAGGCAGAAATCAGGTCAGTTGGCTTTTGAAGTGTTAACTCTTACAAAGCACGGTATAACACTGCTAATTGCTCTCCTTTTTTGCAATGGTGATGTACAAAGAATCATTTAGCTTGACCATGGGTTGTGTCTTCCAAATGCAGATGACTTAAAATGTCTGAACTTTAAGGCTTGTTTTCAGTTTTTAATTGAAAATGCTACCAGTGAGGCCTTTGAAAAGAAAAAGAATGATTTCACAGCAAGGTACATAAAGTAAATGTTTTGTGATGAGGTAAGGATCTCTTGAAGATGCTTTTGAAGATGTTTCCCCCCCTCACTATGTCTTAAATCAAGACTCTTTAAAAGAAAAAACCCACCTCTTGATGCCTTTAACCTTACAATCATTTAAAGACTGAAAAGAAAGCTGGTGTGTTTCCTTAATTTGCTTGCATATTGCCATATTGATTTAAGAGTAGTTGTTTCAGGAAGCAAATTTTAAATCTGTTATTTCAATGAAGCATTGCCATTTATTTTTATAAAATATTCCGTTTACAAAAATTGTTTGACAATAGGATGTTAACCTGATACTGTCTTTAAATCTATTGTTATTAGGGTAACTCTTGTGTATATGCTTTTCAAGCTGAATAAATGTTCACTTTGTAAATTTGCATTAAAGCTACAGCTGTTATCAGCCAGGTTTCTTAGGGCCAACACAATATATTTATAAGCTGAAGCTCCTGGTGCTTGACCCTTTTTTTCTGTCTTTAGTAGAAAAAACCCCAAACATAATTGTGTATGTGTGATATAGCTAACATTGCAAATTTCCTTCTTAAGCACACAGCTACACTGACAAGCAGAAGCATATCTGAACTTGCTTGTCTGGAGTAAAGCAACCTCTGTGATTTCTTAGCAGGAGTTGTAACTTGGTGGCATGTTGGCAAAGAGGAAGCAGAATTAGGTTTTGTTCTTCTCTGAGCAGCTGTTAAATTGAACATGGTGTGTGCTTCCTGTGCGATAAAGGTATATTAACTTTTTTGTAGCCCTGAGAATTTTAATAGCTTTTGGAAGATACAAAAGTACTTGGCTGCTTTGTCACTTCTTGCTTTCATACTTGTAGTTTTGCAAAAGCATGAAGAGATATATTTATTAAAATTAAATCTATGTAGTCACTAGCTGTATAAGCACTACTTTGTAATATCTTTATGGAGATAGCAAATTCCTACACACTTATATCTAACCTGTTTTGGGAGAATGAATAATGACACTGTGGGCACAAATTTATTCAGATTGCACTATAAACTTTCTTACCAGAAGCCTTCATTCTTACAAAAACCTATGCGATCCCTGCACAGAAAAACTGTAGCTTTGGTGATGCGCTCTTTGGTAGGTGTCCAAAACAGCAGCACCCAGATGGTCTCTGGACCTTTTCCTGACATTCCAGCTGAAGGGGCCCTGGCATGCCCATTGGGCAGTCGAGGAGTTGGCTGGCAAGCGTGCCATGCTGAGCGTCGCCCAATGCCAGCACCTTGTATAACTGTGCTGGTTTAGGTCTCCCTAGCTTAGATGGTTTTTAACCTGCTGCAGCTTAAATGTTTCTCCACCCTGCCTAATTTGTCTTTGTTATCTGGTTGCCAAACTGTCTTGTGTCTTAATACAGTAAGAAAATGTGATCTATGGCTACCCAACCAGTGTATTAAGTAATAGATGGCTCTATCTTAATAAATGGGGTATAAACTACCATATTGTTTTCTTTTTATATTTGGGAGCAAAAAGTTGCAGTTTTAATGAGTTTATTTTGTCTGTACTGTAAATGCATATTTTTACAAATACTTAGTTGTCATACATGTCAAATGGATAAGTAGTTAGATCAAAATAATCAGTAGCTCATGTTTATTCCAGTCCATTTCTGTTGCATCTAAAATACTTTAGTGAAGAGATCCAGACACTGATAATTATCATCTTTAGAAGTTTTATCACACTCTGAAATTCCAGCAAGCTCTTAATTTAGCAAGTTTTCACTTAAATCTCAAGGGTTTTTTCTTCCCAGTTGTGGGCCGAGTACATGTTTTTGTGACATAAATTTGTGTATTCTAGAGCACAGCCCCCATGAGCGCAAACTAATGAACAGATGTAGCTGTCATCCTGTAAACTGAGAGAGTTTCTCCTTTGTGCCTGATGGGAGCTAGTCCTAAAGTAAATTAGTGCAGACTCTATAGATTATGAAAACTGGACAAAATGGTGCTGGTGAGGAGTTATAGGTGGGCACAGCAACGGTCATGTGACAAGCTGAAAAAGTATTGTGGGCTGCTCTGTGGAACTATTTCAGGCTTCTTAACTTGTTAATTATATATTTTCTAGAGCATTGCTCCTAAAAATATGTATAGTCTAGGCTCCTTTGGAGTCTATCTCTCATCACTAGTGAACTAACAGAAAACCAAAACCCTGAAAACAAAACTGTGGGGTTTTGGCTGTTTTATATAGAGATTGCCTTTGTAGTTTTGGCTTCTTTGAAACATGCAGAAGGTTAATTGTCTTAAACTTGGCTAAAGTAAACCCATAATTGATTAATAAATGAAAGTTATGGGAATTAACTTACCTATTATAGTAATGTGTTTGAAATATGAAGCTCTAATTCTGTTGAACTTGCGGCAGAGATCATAGTTCATAATATTACATGATTAAGTATTTTGAGTGTTTAGGTAGGAAAGATGAGAGGCACAATAATATTACAAAAGGGTTTCAAAACACCAGGTGATCTGAAGCTAAGACTTCTAGAATCAGTCTCTTCTGTGTCACTTCATCTAGAGAAGGTAATTTTAGGAGTCTGTCTCAGAAAAACTGTGTTGTGATTTTGCTGGATGTCAAAAGTACATAGGTATGTAGAATAAATCTAGGAGAGGCCCTAGAATGAACATGGCTGGCTACACTAGTGCAAGTTGTGCAGAAGAGAATATGTACCTGTAGTGGTGTTTCTTGGGTTTCTAATTGTCCATATGAGCATTTATTTGGTTACCCAGATCAAATGCTGAGAAGCAACACAGGAACTTTCTGCACAGTAGAGATTCCTGAAGTAACGTTACCGTTGCCAGTACCCAGAGGGCCTGGGCAAACGAATCCGTAAGAAGGGTTTGTGGTGTCACTTCACCTCTGAAGCAGCTGGTGGTGTGAGGAGCATTAGTATGGTTTCACATCGGAGCTTCCTAACAGCTCAATGGGACAGCTCGGGTGTGGGTGAAATAGCACTGGCACAACCTGCTTGTGAGACTTCTCACTTTGCCCTCCTGTCAGGTATCCTGTGGCATCTGGGCAGTCAAGGTTGTAAACCTTCAGTAGGGCTTTCATAGTCTTTTCTTAAACTTGCCAAAATGAATCAAAATTGCTACTTATAAGGTCTCTAATCTTCAGAATAGCATTAGTTGTAGCTCTCATATGTTATGCTAGGAGGAATATGTAAATTTGTCTCAGTTTTAAGAGTGGGACACAGACTTTGTAAGAATGTCACCAAGAGCTGCTTGGAATTGGACTTGCTAGATGTGGGATAAGTTGGACACATTGCCGCTCGCTAGCTCGGGTTTCCCTTTAGTGAAAGAAGAATGATGATACTTGATCTGTTTGTGAAATTCTTTGTGCTCTAGTGATGAGCAGCATAATAGAAGAACTAGTCTGTGTTATTTGGGAATGTCCAACACCATTCCTTCACTGAGTGGTAGACCTGAGGTAGGTATGTGTCTACTCTCAGTATTTGTAATTCAGTGTTTTTGCTCAAGTGATAACTGACTGCTGTGGATACGATATATACGATACACAGGTATGTAGGATACTGAGTGCTATACGCCCTTTATTTCCTAACCCAGCCCTTTGCCAAGCCATAGTTTGGATTTTCCCCATGTAAAACATTGTTGTCTCCTTGGAAGCTCTGTTGTGGAGACACTGTTTTTGCCTCCTTGCTTCTGTCACTTTATTTTTTGTATCCAATCTGATAAGGCTGATAACCTGTAAGGAGTGTGCGAGAATTTCCTGGCATGAGCCAATGAATTGCTGAGATTGTTATCATTCTGTACTACAGAAGCACCCCATTTTATTTATATGCTGTTTGTCTTCAGTTTCATTATGTGCCAAGAAGAAAAAAGCCAGACTTTTCCTTCAAGCAACTGCTTGTATAACCATTCATACTGTGAGTGTGCAGATGCCTGATACTTAAGCCAAATGCTTTTCTGCCCTAGCAATGTTCGTAAGGGTACTCCCTAGTCTGGCGCACGTGTTGTGTACTCTTGGTTGGAGGACACTTTCACCCTTATTCTTCTAGCTGACCAGTTGAGCCAGAGCTACCAAACTTTTCATTTTAACTGAAAATTTGCTTTCTTGTCTTTGTCGGCATGTCTTTGCATACAGGCTGTAGCTTTAAGCTGTTCCAGATGTGTCAGAGCCACTGCTGACCATCAGATGAGTACTGCCAGTGTTTATGCTATTCAGGAAAAAGCCAGTGGGAAGCATTTTGTGAGCAGGGGTTTTAAGCCAAGAGTTTTTAAGAAGCATCAACAGCTTCAGATGTTTTTTCTGGAAGATTTTAGCTTCATCTTGATTCCATGTTTCAAGGAGTCTTAATACTTATGCCAGGTCACCTCAACTAGATTTTTTTAGATTGGAGGGGAAGGGAAAAGAAAGGAAAAGGTACTTGGAAATAATTCCAGCACAAACTTCAAAAGAACCATTTCCAAGACTGGTATCTGTATTGCTTTAAGACCTCCTGAATTTTTTAGGTGTCTGGTATCTCGCAGGGATTTAAGACTGGCACCAGCTCCAGAGATCCAGTTGCCCAGAGAAGTTGAGTAGTGCACTGAAACACTACTTGGCTGGAGCTCTTGGTAGATGCCTTGGAAGTCACTTTCCAGCAGGCCATCACTTACTGCACTATGTACTTCAGAGACATTGGTGCCCTCCAGAGCTTGTCCTAGGTTCTGGTTTCTGGCAGTTTAGGCATTTTAACAAAGGTTCTATTTCTAATCCTTGCGCCCCTCTCGGGACCAATGCCACCAAATGAAACAGCCTGAGATGGTCTGAGGCTCTGAATGTGGCTCAACCTTCCTTTGCTTCTTGGGGAGACCTATTGTAGGTGGAAAGAGAGGGCCAGGCACAACAGTCGATCCCCCTCTCAGGACAGTGAATGGATCTAGTGGCCAACCCTGTTTTCCATCCCCTGTAGTTAGAGAGCTTTTACTACCCTCCTGTAGCCAGAAGACTCAGGTTCACAGGAGAAAATCTGGCTTGGCTCCTGCCTGAGTGAGCCAGTGGACCACATTCCTCTGTCCTAACAGGGCCAGTTCTGGCATCCCCATTGTCATGTGCAAGATGAGAGATTCTGCCTAACTGCCTTGGTTAAGGGTAACTGAACAGGACCTTCCACAGGCTGCCTTTTCTAGAGTACAGAGATAATGTCTCTGCACCCATATCATGAGCAATTCGCATTCTGAGCAGTGAGCTGCCTTCATTTTTGCGTAAGGAGAATTTCTGCCGTCCCCTTCAGGTAATTTCAAAAGGTTTCTCTTGTTTCTCTCAAGACATTGTCTAGTCTCATCATGTCCATTGTAACTTAAGTCAGTAACAGCTTATAATTTCTCTGTTTTGCTACAGCAATATTTGTCAAAAATTACTGAGCCATTTACTAATCAGTAACATTGATCAAGCAGGCACTGATCAACATTGTTTTGGACCTGCTCACAGATTTTTTAAATCTGCATCTCCACTCAAAGCTCCATTTATTTCCCTCAGTCCATGAGTCATATGGTCCTCTGTGTTAAATCATGGCTTTGCTTTTCTGTTGGGAGATACCCTAATTAACAGTAAAATGAATGCCAAAGCCAAGTAATTAGATTCTCTGCTTGAAGTTTAGTCATCTCTCTTCCCCAGGGATGTGTTCCTCCCCTTTCATTCTGGCATGCTGTTTGGTGTCTGAGCTTCTTGGTTAAAAGTTTGTCTACAGCCATCTTTACTGTTCAAACGCTTTTTTTTTTTCCTTCATCCTGCTATGATTAGGAAGCTTAAGAATTTAGAAACACTTCCTTTCAATCTCCTTTAATTTTCCTCTCCCTATGTTATTTTAAAATCTCTTTCCTTGAGGGATATTTAAACTAGTTTAGACATCTATGAAGATCAGATCGCTGAGCCCATGGCAACCATTCTGATGGCTGTCAAATTGATGAAAAGGGTGAGCAATACATGCCCTTACAGATGGCCCTCCCCATACTGTGTCTGTCTTGACAAAATTACCTTTTGCACTTCCTTTACTTTTCTGAGGCAAGTTTAATTTGTGCTAATTACGCTGTGTTTTTCAAAACTGCAGATGTTCATATCTGATTCATCCCATTTTATCTTGGATATTGAGGAACCTTTTGGTTTTCTGTTTGAACACCGTGAAACTGGTCGGGAGGACCTTCCAAAACACGAGTCCAGGGCTCAACTATTTTATCTAAAGGTTGTGGTACCAGAGAGCTGGTTGTGACACCACCTATAGTGAAAGTGAGAGGATGGAAATATTAAATGTGGTTAAAATACCACCCACCAAATCTTGGACAACTTGTATGGACTCGGAGGAAAGCAGCTACCTGGAACTGTGGTTGCATCTTTACCGAGGAGCGTGCTGATGTGGGGGCTTCCAGGTACTGTGTGGTTTCAGCAGAATAGTACTCTGCTAACCGCTCTCCTTCGGACTGCAAAATACTTTACCATTTTGTTTGCTTAGGGTCAGGGGGTAGCAGGGTTGTCTACCAAGTGAATAGTCTGTGGAAATGGACACGGCTCTTGGAAGAATGACACTTCTGTGACCTGTTCTGAAAATACATTTAATCAGAGTGACTTTAATGAGGGCGGAAATATATAAACTGTCTCTGCTCCAGACACAAGGTAAGCAAAGCACATGCCGCTGAGCATTGTGTAAATGGTTGCAGGAGTACTCCGATATGTTTCAACTGGGATATACAAATATGTCCCTTAACAGATTATTTTTTTTAATTAATTTTCTGAAAAATTTCAAGCTTACTGAAGTCATACTTGAGAGAATGCTTTTCTGTGCCAAACCAATCTCTTCGCGTGGATGAGGAAAAGGCTGGAAAACTTTAAGCAAATGCCTTCACTTAAAGCTTTTTGAACTAATCAGTAAATATACAAAAAGAGTTTAAAACTTTCTTACAGTTTTCATGTACAGAACAACCTTCCAAAGCTGCATCTTCATTCTACAGCTTACTTAACCTAATGTACTTTTGCATATATATTTCTCTCTCTCAAGCTTCCCCCCTCCCAGAACTTACTGTGCAGTTGTTGTCAGTCAGCATACACGTTAAGCGAAAGTTAAATGATGTGCTTAGCATGTGCATGATGGGTCAGCAGGTATTGGAACCTGGGGGAAAAATGACAGGACTGGGGTTCTTTCTGAGTTTTATAAGATTCTGGAAGTGCCAACCAGACCTGGATCGGCATGTCACCTGCAATTTTCTGTAGGGTAGCTTTTAGATCTAGAAATAGGGAATTTGAAGCTGCAGGGTTTAATTATTTATGTGTATTTTCTTGATTTAACTGGTTTATTCTATGGTGATTAAATGCCACTGTTTGAGATGAGAAATTAGTATGAATTTACAATAGGGACTTAAGGGAAAAATTTGAGGGGGTGTTTTGATTTATTTTGGGAACCTGTGTAACTAGGCTCAGAAACGGTGGACCGGGTTATCACTGCCTATCTGTGTGGGGTTGTGAAGTGTTCATGGGTTACCTTCTGGGGTGCACCCCACAGCCCTAGCTCCCCAGTTAGCCAGCCTGTCAAATTATTGCAGCTTTTGAGCTGTGTGTTTGTATGTTGTTTGCATGGAAGCTGTGATGTGGGAAAGGTGGCCACAGATGGTGCATGCTCACCTCTTTCGTCAATGTCCCACAGCATGGACGTGCCGTCCCGGACCCTCTCTGTGAGGCCACAGTACTCTAGGGACACAGCTGTGCTTTGTTCCCTGTTAGCATTAGGTCACTCATCCAAATAAGAGATTTATTGTTGTGCATTTGCTGGAGGAAAGCTTGAGCCTCCATTCTTCTATGCTTACCACATCTGGCTTGGGACCCAGTGCTATTTGGTGGCCTGTTACACTGCCTGTGTACTCATCTTCTGTCATATTATCGCGTTATGGGCTGACTCGGCTCGCTCTTTGGCCTCAGCAAATTGGCTGGGATTGTGTGCCGGCATTCCCTGTTTCTCCCACGTCTCCCATGGGTATTTACAGTCAAACAAACTTTTTTAGGATGACACACACGACCATCCTGGCTTGTCAAAAGCAGTCATATGTGGCCACAGCAAAGACCTCATGTTCAACTCATACTGTTACAGTATTGAGATGGCCAAAGTTTCAGACTGCTGTCTTCCAACAAGTGAAACCAGCTGTGGGGGATGTTGTAGGTAATTGTTCATTGTATAAATTTCTCCCTGAGGACACATCCCAAAGAGTTTTCTGATCATGATCCCAGCAATCACTTGTGCAACAGAAAGGCTCTTCAACCTTACAAAGATGATTAAAACTGGTCATGCAAACATGAAGCATGGTAATTCACCTACACGTGTTATCACTTGAATGAGGTCTTATGTGTCTCTATGCTTCATGTGCATAATTATGACTGAAAATGTAGACATATTTAAAAACTAACTTGGAGGGTTTTTTGAAGCTGACATGGAGACAGCGTAAGTAATTCATTGCCTTTTCTTTCATATCATGATTGTTGAAATTTAAACAGACTAGACATGCTGTTCTGGTGATGATGCTTGCTGATTGGGTTTTTTCTTTTTTTTTTTTTTGGTAGTTTTTTTTTTACATCTATTTAGTTAAGTTTTACGTGGAATTTACTTTGCCTAGAAACATTAAATGGATACATAGGAGAAAACCTTCAGAAACTGTTTTTAAAATTATAAATTAGTAGCTGTGACAGAGTTTTAGACTGCAAACTGGGACATACCCACGTTCCCGTTCATAATGGGACTAGTCATTTTGGGATGGAATCTCCTGTTCCTAAATCCCATTTATTATGTGAAACAGTAATATCCCTTAATGGCAACACCTGAAAAGTTTAATCTGTGAAGAGACGCATTAAAGCTAGTGAGAGTACTGTAGTGTCTTGTCTTGTAAAAGGTAAAGGAAAAATCAATTAACCAAACAATCTTTCTGTTATCAGAGCTAGAGATAATAGTCTAAATGTGTCATTTTTACATTGAATTTTGTTTGTGATAATGAAGGAAGCCAGATTGATCTAACCTTGATTACTTCTGAGTAACCAAAGCCCTGCTAGTGTGTTTTTCAGGTTTGAGGGTTTAAAAAAAAAAAAAAAAAATTTAAAGCAATTTGCATTATTTGCAGATTTTTAAAATCTCTCCTGAAGCTAGGGAGGCCTGAAAATACTGAACTCATCACACAAAAATTATATTTGTCTCCAGGTTTGATACCTTAAAGAGTAGAATCTGGATGGTTAAACTAAAGATGTGCTGAATGATTTGAGGTAGAGGAGAAAATACTTTAAGTGTGGAGATAAGCAGAGATGTAGTGCTATTGTAGGATTGCTGTTGTCCCTGTTACAGTGGCTATGTGAGCCAAATGCTAAGAGCTTTTTTTTTTTTTTTTTCTAAATTCAGTGATAATTCAAATCTCCATGCACCTGAGCTTCTTTGAGAAACCTTAGCAGAAGCTGGGGACTGCCGAATAGGTGCAGAGTGTATTGCTCCAGCAAAGTCAGTCTTCTGTTACCACGTTGTTTGTTAGAGTCTGGGGAAACCCCTGCTGTGGGCACCTTGGATCAGCCTTTCTCGAAGCTTCAAGTTTTCTTTGCCTGTCAGGTATGTTATTCCAGCAAGGCAGAAATCACATTCTGGACAAATTTGATGGGAGGAAAAAGGCCCAGCTCAGTAGCTGTTATACCTAGCCAGGTTTTTAAGCTAGTAGAAGCAGTAATAAGCCCTCCAAAAGAGATCATTTTGCTATCAAAACAAGCTGGAGAGCATAATACATGCACAACTGTTATTTCAGACTACTCCTCCATGCCCCACCTCAGTCTGACTATTTAAAACTGCTAAACCCCAAAGTGTTGGGGCAGTTACCAACTGGACAAGGAGCACCGCAACTTAGCTGGCCCAAGGATGTTGGATGCAATTGTTTCTCGCTCTTAACCCTCTCCCTTAACATGTCCTCTGGAGCGATGGTTCCATCGAATCCCTGGGGTAGGTACAGGAGGGCTTTCTTCTCTGGGGTGTGCTTGCTGGAAAGCCTCTGAGTGGTCATCTTGCCATGAAGATTTCATGCCAGCCCCATCCAAGGAGTTCCTCAGATGCGTGTCTGGAAATGAGCCAAGCACAAGAGTGTTTGCTTCACTTTGCTTGTCTTTATGTCTTGGGATCCTGAAGCCACAGTTGCTGTCAAAGGGTCTCAGGTTAATTTGGGAGTTTACTTCAGCAGTTATTTTCCTTGAGTTCTTTGCTGTCCCCAACTTTTATGGATTTATTTTGTTCTTTAGAAAGTTATAATTCTATCGGTGAGTTTTGTTCTCTCTGTAAGTTAGAAAGGAGAGGGTTTGCTGAATGATACTTAATGTGACTACATCAGCTGGTCCAAAGCCTGCCCTGAGAGCAAGGGACTGAAAGTTGCATCTGTAATGCACGTTTCATGGCTGATGGATCTTCTTGTACTGACCAGACTTTTAATATCAGAAACTAAATTTGTCAGAAAGCATCATTTCCCTTTCAGTTGAATATGTACAGCTGTTGCAAACACTGCTGCATGCTGTGGTACCAAAAAATACCATGTTTTTCTTCTACAGTTTGAAGGCGAAATAATTGTGGTTTCTCAGATCCCACTTTGAAGCGGTGGTTTATAGCTGGCTGACTTTAATAACTGTAATTGTATGTGCAGTCCTGCTCCAGCTGTGCACTGGGCACCATGAGTCACTGTCCAAAAAAATCTCTTAGGTTCAAACCCCTCTTAAAAGAAACAGTTCTAAAATTCTCCTGAATATCCTCTGCTCTGTTATCAGGAAGTGCTCTTTTGGTCAGGCAGCTATGTTGTGGCCATTTTAGATGGATCTCCTGGAGTCTGCATAGGCATATCCTATGTTGCATGCTCCCAAGCTGGAGCTGGGGACAGAGGAGCGGGCTGTCCCTGAGGAGCCATGGCTTGGCCAGCGATGGGTACGTGCAGTGATCTCACCCCACAGCACAGAGGACAAATACATGTGGGCAGTTGCATGAGTCACTAGCATTACCCTGGACCCGCTCCTGAGGGCACCTGCAGGCCTGGGGACCATTCCCACCTCTGCTGCTCCACCACCTTTGTGCAGAGCTATGAGCTGCTTCTGCCTCTTTGCTCTGCTCCTCACTGCTGTCACCCCAGCATTTTTCATATTAGGTTAATTTGCTATAAATACCAACCAAGAAATCCAGGAATTTTGTCCACTTTGTCAGAAGAAGCCACAGTTTAAATACCCTTGTATTATACTGTTATACATCTCACCAGGCTTTATAAATTCCTTTTCATCAGCAGAACTCAAATCAGTTTATTAAATAGCTAAGTATTGCCTGATGTGGCTGTAAAAGTAAAGAAACTGAGGCAGAAAAGTGGAGTTCACCTCATGTTGCCAAGTAGCCAGTAAGAAAGCTGGGGAAAAGGAGGCTATCTACCTCCAGTTCTCTTCCCAGTAGCAATTGCCATGCTGTAAATAAAGTTTAAACACTTAAATATTTTTTAAGTTCCTTTAAAACAATTATAATAAATGCCTTCTTATTTCATACATTTCCTGCCCACATACCGTATTTACATATTACATGTAGTTGGAAGGTATTATTAGAGATCCCTCTTCAGGCACCTGAGTCATAGCACCTTTAACTTGCCACCATAAATAGGCATGTTTGACTGAGACTGCTTGTGATGTGATACCTCAGCCTGTGCATTGAAGGCTTGCTCTCCTACTGATAGCTAAGGAAGACTTCAAAATCAGAATTCTTCTCTACAGCAAAATCCCATTTGCCTGATTCCCAGCAAATGTTTGCACAGGCTTGGGAGCTGAACCTGACCCTCAATCTGTTGCTGGCCTCATCAGGTCAGATGAAGATCACCTTCAAGTCAAAATATCCATGAGACTTCCTCTAAGTGAAGCATGGTGGGACCCAGGGGATCAGTCACTGTGGTGCCAACATGACTGTTCACCCGGCGGCCCATCCATGTCAGCAATGCTGAGGGCCAGCTGCTAGTGCTCTGGGAGATGCTTGATCACAAAGCGCTAGTTCTGTGCAAACTAGCTGGCCAAAGGCAGAAGTCAGGCACTTCAGTCTGATTTTCTTATGTGCTGAGGCATGTAGGAGATGGGGAAAGAACTGTTTGAAGGTATCTTAAGCAGTCGGGTCTGAAAATGGACTCTATAGTACTACTACTGTCTGTACTAATATCTATTTGAATTTGCAAATACAGGACTTTATCCAAGAAATGTCAAATCTCCCTTGCCTAAGCTGGGAATGTGGCCCAGGTCTTATGTGGGTTATCTGATGCCTTGGGAGGTCCTTGACTATACGTGTGTGAATTCTACCTACTCAGTAGGACCTGTTTTCCAGCAGGATTGGACTTACGTAAATCCACCATGCAGCCCTGAACAATATGTGGAGCAAGACTTTCCAAAAGTGGAGGCAGGGTATGTGCACTACAGTGTACACGTGCCTTGGATTCCTAGTTTTCTCATAAGCCTGAATGGATTTACTGCATGGTAGTTCCAATCACTGCTGGACACATAGAAGTCCTGAGAAAACATGGACAATAGTTGTCCACCTGGACAGAAGCTCTGAGTGGGAAAAAGATATATTTTTTTCCTAGGGGATGCTGAGTATATTTGGCCCATAAGCGCACCCGTGCATCTGCTTTGGTAAAAAAAGTCAGTCCCATACACTTTCCTGGGTGATGTGAAATTTTATAGGTCATCAGATCTGACCCAGTTGCTGGGACTGCAAAGAAATGTTTGCTGTGGACTCTCGAGGTCAGCAGCACTCCTGGAAGATTGCTGAACTTGGGCTTTCTTTTGACAGAGTGCCATCCACATACGATGCAGAGCAGGATGTGGTTTCTCAAGCAGAATAGCCATGTTCTTGCAGGAGGCTAGTGGCAGAGGGAATCTTGATTTTAGTTACTGAACATGGAATCACTTATCTGCTTATGCAGCTCTTAAAAGGTAACGGGAGCATGCTCATTCTGTGCAGTCCTTTGTGGAAGCATCATAATAGTTCAAGCTGTCCTTCAAACAGCCAAGTGGCACAGTGTGTGTCACCTGGAAGAATTAAGCACTGGGGAGACCTTACACTCGAAAGTGGCCTGACCTCGTGCCACTCTCTCCCAAACTGCATGTGGAAATCATAGGACTTCTGTAGCGTTAGTATGGTCTTTCTATCTAGCAAAAACTGCTGCTAACATTTAAAAATATCTACCAAATCCTCTTCCCATTAAAACAGTCTTGCTAAAGTTGTCTGCTCTAAACAGAAAGATATTTTACTGTTCTTTGTTATGTGGTTTTCCTCCTTGAATTTCTGTGAAAGCATGTGTTTCACAAGGCATATCGAAGTTGTCTCGAGGGCAAGAATATGTAAATGACAAGCATGTCATTTTCTTGAAATGCCCTGTAAAATGGCTAGCCACGTTGCCTTAACCATGCAGACAGTTTTCAGAGGCATAAGAGGAAAGAAGGATTTTGCATACACTCTGAGCCTGGGGCTGGGGGACATCTGAGCTGTGCCTGTGGCTCTTCAGTTGCCCATCAGGAAGTCATCCCAATGTGCTCTCTATGCCTCAGTTTCCCCATTTGGGAGGCAATGACTGTGTAAGGGATCTGGGTTCTGCTAATGAAAAATATAACACAAGCTTTGTGTGTTGCTGGGTTGACTCCTTGGGTCCAACCATACCTACTGTTGTGATATGCAAACCCAGTTCATGCTCCTGGGAACAGTTTACTGCAGCACTTTCAGGTGTGAAGTTTCTCTCTTGCACTGGCTCCACATCGAGCTCTTTCTCCTTAATGCAGCCAATACATGGAAGGAGAGCAAGCCCTATTATTCCTTGCCTTAGTTCCCTGCCGGGTTGTTTAGGTTGAATCATTAACCAAGCACTTGAATCTGGCAAAGCAAAAATGTTTGTCAAGTGCCTTTTGCAGACTGCATGGAGCCTTGGCCTTCTGCAGGAGGAATGGCTCCACTCTCCCACAGGAATGAGAGCACTGCCGAGTTCCTCTGCTCACTGCCGCGCTTTAACCAGACATTGCGCTTCCAGTACATTTATATACTGAAGTATATATATATGTTGCAGTTCTGGTGTTGCTCCTGCTTTTGTGGGTGAGGAAAGGGAATGGTGGATGCGTGCTGAAGAAAGGAGTTAAGAGGTTTGTTAACTTTTCCTTCAATTCCTCCTTTGCAGCCGCTCGAGGTTTTTTTGGTAAAAGGAATGATGAACCTTTTCCTAGCAGCAGTTAATGAATTGAAACTGTTCTTTAGGGTGATGCTGACATGCCAGCTCTCTGTACGTGGAAAATTACTTCTGAGGTCCCACAGGAGAGGACCGCATAGTCTGCTGAAGATCACGGAAAAGATACCCTTCTGTGAAAGGTGGGGTTGTTTTGTCTGATGGCTGCTTCCTGTGTTTCCTCCATAGATCTTTCTGCTTGTCTTGAAACCATTGCCTTGGTGTGTGGGGCTGTAAATCCCTGGGGGCAGTGGTGAAGGAACAGCTTGGTCTAGATAAACTCTACTTAACATGCTTATTCAGATGGTGGTAGATTGGCTTTGTCCTTTCTCCATGAGCCAAGACTGAAGAATTACCGAAATACTGCAACATTATCAAGTGGGTGAATGCTTTCATTGTAAACCTGTAAATCCTCTTAACCCCTATTTGTAAGGGATGAATGGGAGCCCTGAGAGCCCACCTTCTCATAGACCATCAGTCCCACTCATGCCACAGATACAATGCAAATACTGATTTCTCCCTTTTAAATGCAAGGGCATTTATCTGCCAGTCCTCAATTTGTATTTCCATGATATAGGAAGAGTTGTCTGGATAATTAACAAATACAGTTACAACACTCATTTTGAACAGATGTTCTTGTCTGTGCTTTCAAAGCAAATGGCCTTGATTTTGCAGCAAAGTCAGTGAGATGGCACCTGAATGCAAGGGTTTGGGTTTGTGAAACTGTTTGCAGAATGAGGGCCTGTATTTATATTTCTTCCAGAAACTCTCTCTATACTGCACACAAACCTCATTTAGAGAGTTTTACTGATGGCACATTCAAGTCTTCATTATTAGGAGATGTCAGCAGTGAGATTGTCAGTTCGACATTAATTCTTCCAGCTGTGCCTCTGTGTATTGTAATTGCCCTGATTTATTTGGTTGCCGTTCGTTTTCTGCAGGGTCTCCTTGCCTGCTCAGTGCTCGTGACACTGAGGTTGAACCAGGGCTGTGTGGCAGATGGGGCTGTGGTGTAACAGACTCACGCTTGGGCTGTCACAGGGACCAGCTGGCCAAGGAGCTGCAGTGCCTGGCTGGTGGGGCAGAGGTGCTGGGTGTCCTCCAGCTGCTGGTAGAAACTGCTGCTCTTGTTGGCCCTCTGAGGGTGGGTGAGCACAGTCGTTTCACGAGGAGCAAGAGTCAGTATTTCCTCAACTCTTATCAGCTAAAAAATCATCACAGAAGTTTGGGCTTGTTTCACATTGAAATTCGATCAAACATGGAAAAATACGGATATGTCAGATGGAAATGCTGGTCTCTCCAGCCCACCCTTGGCTCCATATCTTCATCATCCAGCCATGGAGGGGCTGTGCAGGCATAACCAGCCAAGGTTTTGGGTGACCACATGCTGCTGCTGGCTGGCAGAAAGTAAACCCCTTTCTCACCTGCCCCGCCTCCTCTTCCACCTCTGTGAGGGCGGGTCTCCATCCCTAGCCCGTCCTATTCCCCATCCCTTTCCATCTTCCCTCCCCTTTCCTCTGCCCCTGTTAGCTCCCAAATGCAGGGCCATTTTGAAACAAATCTCTGTCTCTTTTGGTCTTTTCTCTGCCAGTCAGTCCTCCTTCTTGCCAGGGCTCCAGGCCATGTCTCTTCGTTGATCCCAAGCTCCGTAGTTTTTAGTTGTGCCTCTTGCTGCAATAGGTCTGTGTTGTCCTCCTCCTTCACAGCTCAAAGTGCACTGTGCTCCGGTGGCTCTGCAGGAGTTAAAAGACCTCTTGCCCACAGCAGAAATTGCAGGTAACTGCCATTCTCAAAAGCCTTTACTGAGACCTTAACTGCAGTTTTTCTTTGTTATGTAATCTGGCCAAAATTGGATAGATTTTAATAGGGATAGTCACATTTCTACCACAAAGGCCACCTCTCTGCCAAATTTCAAAATTTCCCTTCTGAAGATAGAGATCCTCATACAAAAGGTTGTCTGGATTTATTTAACATGTGCCAAGCAGTATATTTTCCCTTAATATTCCCGGAAATGGCTGAACTGTTTTGGCTAAAGCAGATGTCAAACTGTTTGGAATCAAATTCTCAGTGCTAAAATTTGGCCAAGTTAAGTAACATGCCATTCTCTGTCATTGACACTGGGGAAGGCTGAGCACCATGGCAGTAGGGAGGGGAGGTGGCACTGCCAGTTGGCAAACCAGCTCCAACCAACAAGTGTTGATTTTAAGAAGCTGTCAGCTTGAAGCTGGCGAGGAACATCCCTGTGGCCATGCGCCCAATGCGCCATGTGGTTTGTACCTTCGTCTTAAAATAGTGGACATGGCAACCCAGAAGCATCAGTGCTGCTTCCAGCTACCTTGAACTGCTTAAATCTGACCTTTAAACCACCCAGGCTTATTCATCCCCACCTTTATCGCTCCTGGGCTTAAGGCTGGATCTATATGTGGAATCTATAGGTATGTATTGGAGTTCGGCCTGAAGTCATTTGTATTGCCACATTGGTGCTCAGTTCCCACCTTGGAAGTCCATCTGCAGAACCCCTCTGTGCCAAACAAGAGTGTCCCCCATGGATGTTTTACCATATAGTTATATCTTTTGGGTTAAAGCCTTACAGGGCTGTAATGTGAATGAGGACAAGGCTCCTTCCCTCTGCTCTGCTCTATGCCCTGGCTCCTTTCTCTGTTTTTAGTACCTGAGGCACAGTGACATAAAGCTCCTGTTCTCCTTCCTGGGTATATATAATGCTTTAGTACATAAATGGACTGTGAAATGCTCTGGCACCCCTTACCAAGTTGGCTTTGTCAGAGACAATACTATTATTTTGGGGGTAGAGATGAAGTTCCTGTCTCTACTATTTCTTGGTATTTTAAAATGAAAATTAATAAATGAATGACTGAACAAACAAAACCTGTTACATTCTTAAAAAATGATGTGCCTACTGACCTCAGCACCCCAAGCTGGATTATCGTCCCCCTTCCAAGTTTGTGCTGTGCAAGTCCTTTCCATAACTTTACTTGCTACACAGCAGTTTTCTCAAATGATACTGGTACCAGAGCATGGGCCCAGCACTTTTATTATCTGCAGAGCTGTGAATATCTCTTTTCATGGATACAACGATCACATGCTGTGACTTTGGCCACAGGGTACGTCAGTGTTAGTGCGGGACTAATAATAGCCTCTAAAGACAATTTCAGAAGTTGCTTACCTTCCCCCAGGGAACAGGACATGTCTTTGTATTTCCTACCTTTAGATACATAACCTGCTCGTGGGCTTGACTGCATAGCAAGTGCAGTGTGAGAGTCGTCCTTGCTTATATATCTTCTTTTTTTTTTTTTTTTTTTTCTCCTTTATGTTCTGCTTTGCCTGCTCAGCTGTTTTCTGCCTGTTTTCTCCAAGGCTATTGGTTTCATGGCAAGTTATTGCTCATAACCAAAGTAAGGTAATGGGCAAGCAGTGAGTGCTGTGCTAGGTAGCCCAGACTGACCCTTCCACTGCTTTGGTAGGAGAAAGGAGCTGTTTCAGAAGAGCACAGCCGTCCTGAGCATGCCTCTGGGCTTCGTGCACACAAGGGCTGCTCAGAGGAGCCCCTTGACCCTGTGCTGTCTCTGTGACCTCTGCCACTCTGACTGATAACAGTGAGTGCAGTTTGTGTTGGGGCTTTGTTCTCCACTCTACAGAGAGAAACATGAAACTGCAGAATGACTAAGTGCCTTTTCAAAGGCCACATAATGAATCAGTGAATGAACAACCCCCAGCAGCTCCAGGCCCCCTTTTCTCTACAGAACAATGTCTCTTTCCCTGTATCAAGATGTGCACGTAGTATATGTTGCATACAGAATTATGTATTTCAGAAGAAATTTGGATATTAATATTTATATTGTAGTGATGCCACTGTCCTCCGGGCTCTGTAAATAGCAGCACCACAACAATGTGAATTATTCCTTATGCAAAACCCTGGCCAGTGAAATAGCTTGTCAGTGCAAAATAAAATTGTTGCGCAAAAGTTTGACAGCTACATTCATTATATATGTCAATCAAAGGATCCTAAAGGCTTTATTGTCACTGTTCAATGTCTGAACAATCTGCTAGCCCAATATGCCACGAAGTTATTTTCTCACTACTCCTTTGATTTAAAAAACAGCCACCAATAACTTTTGTCAAACAGTCTGAGAAAACAGCATGAACAGCAAAGAAATCTTAGATTTTCTTGAGTGTCTGTGGGCTGGAGGCATTCCGGGCTTAACTCACTGTGCTATGCCACCATATCACTGTAGATGAGATCTGATCAGAAACACAGGACACAGAAATTAAATTACTGCACATACCCCAGAGCAGGCTGAGGCTGTGAGGATGGCGCGGTGAGTTAAAGGAAAAGTTATGCTAAAGACAAGTTAATTTAACCACTTAACCTGCTTTTCTTCTGCTTTTGCCAGGTATCAGCTACTCAGGCTCCTCTGTCCCAAGTCTTCCCCCAGGTTAGGATCAGCCTTTTAAATTGTCCAGAGTTATTTCCTGAAACATGGGTTTTGATAAGGTCTTGCTCTCCATAAACTAGCCTACAACTTGGGGCAGAGTTTTCTGTTTGATTTTCTCTTTCCAGCACGGTCTCCCCACTGAACCTGTCAAAACCCAGCCACCGGTTATCACTTAATTTGTTGGAACTGGGGACAGGGGGACGGATGAGAGTGCGGCTGTTTCCCCAGGAGGCAAAACCGGCCGCGGGTGCTTCCGCAGCGGCGATGCTGCACCCTGGGCTGCCCTGCTGCCCTGCGAGAGGGGAGCCCCAGGGCCAGGCATCTTGGGTTTGTCCAGTTTTGAGGGCACAAGGTGCCAGCTCCGTGAGTCCTCCGTGCCTTCCCAGCAAAATGCCGAACAGCCGCGAGAGGGAGCTTACACAGCTCCGAGAGCGGCCGCGCATCCCCCGCGCACCGCTCCCGCCGCCCGCTCCCCCCCGGGCGGGAATGGCTCGGCACCGCCAGCGCAGGGGCTTCGCTCGACAGTGCTGCCGCAGCAGGCGGTAGGAAAGTTATCGTGGGAGTTCACGTCCCTGCGTCCTCCCTGGAGATGAAATGCAGCGTCGTGGTCTTGTGCCGCAACAGCCCGCATCGAATCTGATTTATGTAACTTGACCAACTTGAATTTGCTCTGGGCTGGAGCTAAATTAAGTTTCCCGATTCAAAATATTTTGGAGGTTGGTTGTTTCTTCTAAGTGGTCAGCTTGGTTCTTAGGGTGTGCTCATGCATGGCTTTGCTTTCAGACCCTGGTCACGGGTACCGCAGCAGCAGCAAAACCTCAGGAGGGTGCCTCCTGCATGTGCCTTTGGCTGCACCTTTCTGGTGGCTGCTTTTGGGATGAGATGAGAAGCTGCTTTTGGCCTGGGCTAAAGGACACTTTTCAGCTGCTGACCTTAAAAGTGTTAAGAATAGTCCTGCTTTTATGTTTGGGAGTGAACCATGGCGATGCTCCGTGGGGATGCACACAGACAGATGTTGCAACAGGAATGCTGATCGTGACAGCTAATGTTACTACTGAAAAAGCATGGCGAAGAAATGGAAAAATGGAAACTTTTAAAGAATTGTGGTGTTAATTCACGTGCTGAAGAGCTGTGCTGCCCACTCACTGTCCCCAAAACTGTGTGACATTTCCCTGAGGTGCGCTGCTTGCTGCTGCATCATGGGCATGTGTTTGATCACAGGCAAAATTAAACATGTTTTTGTAATCAACAGAGTCCACAAATAACTTCAAGGTACACGGGAGTAAAATACACAGACCAATGCTTTCCACAGTGTTGAAGTTCATAGCTTTTAGTGTGTTCTCTCCCCATACAGTGTTGCCCTCTTTTTGAAGTCCTGCCCAGAGCCCTTTTATTAATGTTTTAAATAATTTCTACCAGCATGGCAATGGCCTAGAAGTCTTTCAGCACAATTACTTTGTGGTGAACACCAAATGTCGTGCAACAGAATGTCTGTTACCTGTGACAGAGCTGATAACCAAAACAACAACTATCTTTCATTTCAGGTTTGCAAGACTGAAATCAACTGAGCGTAATTAGGTGATGCTGACAGGATGTAAAAGGCTTTCTGTAGGAAGTCTGGGCTGTGCTCTTCTTGCTAGTCCACCTCTGCCCAAGGACAGGCTTTGTAGTGTGTGGGTGCAACGATAAAGACATTGCAAATGCTTGTCTTACTGTGGTAGGGTTAGGAGCTGTAGTCGCTACAATTGGTGCTGTACACAGGAAAAAATCCTACCCAAGTCTGAAGCCTCAGCCGTGAGCATCACTGCTTCAGTTTGTTCATTCTGACCCTAAAGGAAAGCTTTCTGAAGGAGCTGGGGATGCATCAAAATGGGTAGTGAAGGAGTGGGGTACCCAGCCTTGCTTCTGTGGATGCAGAGGTAGCAGCAACTTCCCAGCGGGGATAAACCCGCCTGCACATGGTGCTTGGCTGTCTTGCCTCACCACCTCATGGGAAAACATTATGACTCCCTCTGCTTGGGTGATTGTTCATACTTCTGCACCCACGGACTTTGTCCGTACTCTTAGCAGAAAATATGTACTGATGCTGGGATGGCTTTTGTCAGCTAGGAACTGTTTTCCAGTGTCACTCACTTTTAGTTGGCATGTGGAACTGCTGTGGTATTTTCTAAATGTTTAATGTGACCTAATTGTGCACTTCCACTGTCTGGGAGGATCAGCTCTTCTGGTGTGACAGTTGCTGTCAAATTGGTGGCATTCAGCAGCCTCTCTGGCATTTGCAGCTGGGTGCAAGGCACAAGTTCCTTGATTTTGCTGTATCAGCCCAGCAAAACATTTTATGCCTGGTAATGGCTTGTCAGTGTAAACTCCAGCTGTCTAATCTGCTCTAGGGCAAAAAAAAGTTTTCTAATAATCTTCATATTTACTTGGCACATTTGGTTTGAAGCAGATGGAGGTGACGGATTGATCTACAGGACAAACACAAAGCAAGAGGAGAAAAAGTGTGTGACTGGCTACACCGTTAGAGGGGGAGCAGGCGTTTTTGACACTGGGGTCTCACGACTGGCCCTTTCTAGGGTTTATTTGGTAAGTCAGCTTATTGAAACTGCTGCCCACCAGCTTGCTCCTTTGAGCATGGCCAACTGTTTCCCTCAGGTGCCCATTGTTACCTCTCACTATCACCTACAGGGGAGGGGAAGGTGTAGAGTCCTACCTAACGAGAGGGGCAGAGGTGGCTGAGGTGATCAGTACTTCCAGCTCAGCCATGCTGTGCCTTCCTTCCTTGCCCACCCCAAACTTGGGGTGGAGGAGCCTCCCTGTTGCACCACCCATCTCCTCCCAGTGGCCAGACTGGTGAGTCCCTGAGTCCTTTTGTCTGAGCTGGGAGATGGTCCTTCCCGAGCCACTGCTGCAGGCACTGGCACCCAGCAGACCTGGGTCTTCCAGGCAGGCTGAGTCTCTGCCCTCCCTGCTGGGACCACGCACGCCACTGCCCTGGCAGGCAGCTGGCAAGTTACAAGATATGAATCAACGTAATTTTTTTTTTTTTAATATTAATTTTTGCTGCTGTCCTGGGAAGTGTTAGAAATCAGTTCTGGAAAAGGCTGCAGTAGTTTTTAGTGAAGAGTTCTGCTGTGTCCTTAATTATTTATAAGCATCAGGATACAAGGACATCGAGTTCACCCTCCAGCAGTGAGAAAGACTGCAAATAATCTAATAAATTACACATGCAAACTTACTCTTTCAGTAGGTTCGGTTGCAAGTTCTGAGGCTTAAAAGTGAGGAAATGTCAGAAATAAGGCTGCTTCTTAGTATTTCATATGTTAGGCAGTTTGGTCAGGCGGTTGGGCTAGATGATTCTTGTAGGTCCCTTCCAACTGAAATTATTCTATTCTATTCTCCTGATGGCACAGCCTTCTCCTACAGGGTCACAGATTTGCTTCCCATCCCTGCCCCAGTTGTTCCCACCTGCTGCAGCGGGTGACGCTCAAGGGATGAACGAGAGGTAGGCTGCTGCGTGCAGGGGCCCTGCCCAATGGCTTTGGAGCCAGGCAGGGCTGCAGGAGCACTGCAGAGGGGATACTGGTTTTGGCAGCTGGATGCTGTCAGGAAAAGCTGGCTTCTCTCCCTGCCACAGGCTCCTAGGGGGCTGCCGGATAAGTCTGGGAAGCCAAACTAGGGCTTCTTCTTGGGCTCAGAAACCTCTGTCATATGAAATGTGCTACAAGAAGCGGTCCCTGCCCAGAGGGGAATCTGAAGAGACTTGCAGGAAATGTCATTTGCCATGTCCTCAGGGAAACGAGCCTTATGGCAGCATGCTGCACGGGTGGGGGTATTGTCAGAGCACTGGTATGCATCATCCCCCAGGCATGTTTGCTCAGACCAGGGTGCACTGAATCACTGACACATCCTTGGAACTGTTATGGTCCTCCACAACTTAATCTACTGTGTTGCAGAAGAAAAGCTTAAAGGCTTCAACAGATTTTTGAAGTCCCATTGTGTCCTGCATCTTATAAAAAAGATCTAATCCCCATCACAAACTAACTCAATCTAAACAAGCTGCTATTATACTGTATCAAAGGATACTTAAAGATGTTCTATTAGTCTTCAGCTGGAATATGGAATGCCAGCATACAGAACGCAGTATTGTTCATTTTAAAAAGTGTCTGAGTGTTGACAATGTCAATGGTTTGACCTGGCAGTCTTTCAGTGCTCAAACCACTTCTACCTTAGCAAACACACGTTTAGAGCATTTCTGAGATGTCCCGGTGCAGTGAGAAGAGGACTCTGGAGGTCGCAGCTGGAGAGAGGGAGATCCCAGAGGGACATCACCCCTAAGGGACAATGATCTCTGCTCTCCACCAGCTGCCAGCCCTGCTGATCCACATGGGCTTGGCAGGGCAATGCCTCATTCTTCACGCAAGTCAGAAGAGTGGGGAAAGCTAATTGCCAGGTAAGGTCGTTAAGTGTTTCATTCTCAACTGAACTAAGAGGTATCGGTTCCAAACTTAGAGTGATAAAGTCAGAAGCTTCAAAGCCAAAAACTTTTGTTTTGTAATACCCAGCAGAAGAGAAAGGGAGATTAAAATAGAGATTAATCCATGTCATATCTTTGAAGCTGGATGCATGCCTGTAGCTGTGGTTCTGAATTACTTCTTAAGCTGGAAGGCATGTGGATGGGAAATCTTGCAAAATATCAGATCTCATAGGATGTCTGCTGCTTGAAATTGGTCACATGGCAAGATCTGGGCACTGTCAAGACTTAGTCCTGTTTTAAAGTGAAGACTTACTTTTAAAGTGAGCCTAACCATTAATTTGAATTGGGTCTTTACATAACACCTCTTCCAGCTGCTGCAATAACATCTGTTAGTGCAGCTATAAATAAATAGTACAGAGTATGATTGTACAAATATACAAAAGCAATGTGTATCCCCAGTACTGAGCCACAGCATAGTCCCTCCTGGCACTGTTTGTGCTTATGGGACCTGGCAGCGTCTCTAATGCAGAGCAAGTGCCTGTTATGCAAGCGTGAGCCATGGTCAGTATGGGCTGTCCTGATGTGTAGCTCCTTCGGCTGTTAAGGGAAAAGGAAATTCAGTTTTCTCTTTGCAGATTATTTCTTACACTTATTTTGTATTGCTTTTAGTTAAAATGCAAATATTTAGAGGAATGTTTTGGTGGCATGGTGGTTTTTGGTTTTGTGGGTTTTTGGTTTTTGGTTTTTAAATACTTTTGTGTGAAGGCCTTGTGGGTGGCTTGATGTCCTTCATACCATGTCCTAATATAACTTACAGAACTTGAAGATCGTGAAGTTAAGCACCCAAGCATTAGGGAATATCAGAGTGAAAAGAATCAGATTAAATTATGACCTGTGTAAATTCAATCCCTTGTATTGTGCATTACAACAAAGCCTGTGCCTACGCTGTACACAGAGAAGAGCTGTGCAATGTGCCAGTGCAGCTGGATGTCAGAAGATGTAGCCCTGCCTCTTGGACCTGTATGAACTGTCATTGCTTTTCACCAGGCTCATGGCCTGATCAGGTTTGGGATAATGTTTGTGGAGGTGCCAAAAAGGGCATTCCTCACTGTGGTAGTCTGTGCCAAATCCCAGTCCTAGGCTTTAATATTTTGGAAGCAATAGGACTTTTCAACAAAATGGATAAAATTGTGGACAACTTCAACCTGGGCAAAACAATACATTTCAGAATCTTGTCTTGGTAATGACTGAGAGGTCTTCGTTGATTGCAAAGAAATATCTAATTGCATCAGACAAGGTCTCAAAAAATTGGGGTATATCTTGACAAAGTTATAAACAGCTGAAAATAGGAGAATGTGATGGGACATACTAGGCAGCTTGTGATAACAGGTGGCCCTACCACCATCTGCAATAATTCTTTGATACAATCAACTGGTTGAATGCTTAGCATACCATCTCTCAAACTCTATTAATATTTTAGTTGTTCAGTGCTCAGAGGGACAAATACTAAGTGTGTTTAGAAGGGCAGATGTGTAGATTTGGTGACTACAAGCTGCTCCCATCAGTATTATAAGTTTTGCTGAGCTTCAGCTTTGCATGCCTTCAACTAAAATTAGTTGACCCTATTCAAGAAATCTCTTAAACACAGACTTAAACTCTCCTGGATGTGTTTGGGACTTAGCCAGTTAAGCCTTTAAGTTAAACCTGTGTTTCCTTGCATTCTTCAATAAATTTTAGCATGTACTTACTAACTGTTCATATGCTATAATATTAGAATGAAATTTGCTGAACATGGACACAAGTTTGGTTTTTTTCTTATTTTAGGTATTACAGCTTCCTGGGCCATTTTGAAGTAGGTGTTGTACACAAAATGATGGTGTTCTGTATAATCTATTTCTGTAGGAAAAGGAACATATTTTCCTACCTATTATGGAGTGTTCTGATGCAGAGGACAGTTTATTTCTAGCTGTATTTTTTTTCTAGCCCTTTTTTTAGTGCTGTCAGTCTTGTCCTGTGTTATTAGGACAGTTTTCAACACCGCCCACTTAGTTGTAGAGCAATGAGATCATTTAATTTTTCATTTTGTGGAGAGGTTTCAATTTCGTATTTTTTCTTCATACAGGATGGAAAAAAATCCAGAAAACTTCATAAATCTTGCTAATCAAATGATGCATTGTGGATTTTACTGTATTTCATAGAATTTAAAAAATGTTTTCAAAATAGAAAATAGATCATTCCATTGCAGAAAGGTTGAAATAGTGCATTTAAATCTTACTAAAGTTCTCTGTTATCAACTTAAACTGAGTTTTTTCCCCCGAAGCCACCATATTTCACTTTCAGCTGTCAGGATTTTCCAGCAACTTGCAACAATCCTAGTTGAGTGCCATACAAAGTTTCCTTGCAAATAAGAAAACCTGCAGGACTTCACAGGCAACAAACTGCAACTATTCTGTCTTCATCAGTCGTTTTCATCTCGGTATGAGTGTTTTAGCTGATCTGTGTCCAAAACATGCTTTCTCAACATGTCCTGGAGCAGGTGATCTCTTTCTATCCTTCTTTCCACTTAATGGGCCTTGCATGAAATCCTGGTCATGCATATGTTGTGCCAGATATGCCTTTCAACAAGCAGTTATGTTTATGGAAAGAATGCCTTCTGGAACTGGAAATTCAGGATAACAGATTCAGGAGCCTTCACTAGGTAATTCATAGTACGACAGAGCACAGCTTTTGTAAGCACAGCACCCAAACAGATGCAACTTTGAAGCTGCTCAGGAATAATTTAGAGCATGCTCTCAAAGTTTGGGTAATATAACTACTGATTCGCAGAAGGGATAAAATTGTATTTCTTTTGTGCTCTAACCTAATCTTTGAACCATTTTATATAAATTCTTTACCTTACCCTGATATGTGTGCACATATTTTAAGAGTGAGAGAGAAAGCCAAGAAATTGGCTGACTAAAGAAGTGCAATTAAAACCAGTCAAGACTGAGCATGTTCCTAGTGACCAAGTTTTAGTTTTACCCCACACCTCTTTCTCAAGAACTTCTATTTTTTTCCAGCCTTTGCACACTGAAGTCAAAGAGGACTTGGCATCGTCAGAAGTATGTTTGCATCTAGTCCAAGGATCTTCCTGTAAAACTGGAGATCTAGGTCTTCTAGGAACGTCTAGAAGTTCTAGGGTCTTGCTGCAACACCCCAACACAATGTTCTCACTACAGAGCAAACCAAAAATTGTACCATGGATGCAGACTCAATATTTCAGCTTTATAAAGTGTAAGCATGTTTTTCAGAGACCTTGGGTCTAAATCTTACCTGCATTTGTAGGATACACATGGGACATGTAGTGTTCCCAAGTCCTCTGAAGAGAGCCACTCAGATAGGGGAAAACAGTCTTTCTAGCTCTGTAACCTTAACAAAGATTGCAGTATTCCTCAGAGCAAAATATGCATGACATCTGGAAGCAATTATTCCTTTAAAAATCACTCTGTGAGTCAACATTGAAAATACACTCAGCACTGAAAATGAAAACTAATAAACACTGAAGTTTCCAGTTATCCCATAGTCTGAGTGACCTGCACTGGAACAAAGTCATTTCTAGAAAGCCTGAGCAGGGTGGGCACAAAGCTGGTCTTGGATCCCAAAGCCAGCCAAGCTGTGATGAGACAAAGAAGTAATGTTTGTATGAAATTAGATGGGCAAGGAGGTTTTATTTCTGTTCTATTACAGGAATAGGGGGGAGTACAAGGAACTGGGTCACACTAACAGACCTTGTGCATCAAGGAACTGAACATAGCTTTTATGGATTTAGAGCCAAATCGTACTTTTTGGTGATATGACTCATAGTTATCTGGCCCTTTTAAAACAGTCTAATGTAGGATTGTCACAGGGCTGGAAAACCTATAGCAAAAAACTAGTGTGACTGGGGTCTACTGGGCTAGTGAGGGAGCATGGATGCTCTGCTGGGCTTTGGTGGCAGAGTGGGTCTCAGGACATTTCTGGAAAGGGCAGATGCTGAAGCAGATCCTGATTGTTTTAGATCTCACCAGATGTTGCCTTCAACCTTTCCATGGTAATGTGGAAGATGGCTGGGAGCTGGTTTCTCCTCTCTCAGCAATAGTAAGGTGTGCTTTAATACAGCAATTCCTAGATTAATTATTCAAAAGCCAGGGAAGACTATGGGTCTGTACCAGGCTTTTAGTAGCCTGGCTTTCCAAAGAAACATAAGTTTCTCTAGTTATGCTGTGTCAGTCTGTCTTTTGGCCGTTCTTAAGACAAGAGAAAAATACTCAGTTCCTTGAGTTTTGTGAAAATGGGTGGCTGTGTAGAGGGGGAGACCCACAAGCAGTGGGAGCTCAGCAGTGCTTGTGGGCAGCAGAGCACTCACCCCAGAAAGGGGGCTCTGGAGAACTCCAGGATGCGCCAGGGAGCCCAAGGAACAGGCAGAGCCACAGGACATGGGGAGCCAGCAGCTCCTGATAGCACTGCCTTGTTTTTAACCCAGCATTGCCTTCCAAACACCTCTCAGAGGTGGGCCTTCCTCCTCTTCCTCCTCCTCCCATGCACAGAAGAGCAGTTTCAGTAGGGCATGCAGGCTGCCATGTCCACATGAACCCTGTTCCAGGGTTTTTCTTTTCACTCCAATTCTATCCAGCCTTCTGCACCTGCATAGTGCCCACTCGGTGCAGGCTGGCATTGCCATGAATGTACTGGTCTGGGGAGGTCCCCTTTGCAACTCAACTTGCTGCTGCAGCATGTCTCCAGTAACCTGCAGAGCTTGCTTAGGCAGAGGAGGGATGTCAGAGAGTGTGCACTGTACCTCTATAATGATGCCCAGTTGCTCTGTGTCGTGGTTTAACCCCAGCCAGCAACTAAGCACCACGCAGCCGCTCACTCACTCCCCCCCCACCCAGTGGGATGGGGGAGAAAATCGGGAAAAAGAAGCAAAACCCACGGGTTGAGATAAGAACAGTTTAATAGAACAGAAAAGAAGAAACGAATAATGATAATGATAACACTAATAAAATGACAACAGCAATAATGAAAGGATTGGAATGTACAAATGATGCGCAGTGCAATTGCTCACCACCCGCCGACCGACACCCAGCTAGTCCCCGAGCCGCGATTCCCCACCCCCACTTCCCAGTTCCTATACTAGACGTGATGTCCCATGGTATGGAATACCCCGTTGGCCAGTTTGGGTCAGGTGCCCTGGCTGTGTCCCCTCCCAACTTCTTGTGCCCCTCCAGCTTTCTCACTGGCTGGGCATGAGAAGCTGAAAAATCCTTGACTTCAGTCTAAACACTACTTGGTAACAACTGAAAACATCAGTGTTATCAACATTCTTCACATACTGAACTCAAAACATAGCACTGTACCAGCTACTAGGAAGACAGTTAACTCTATCCCAGCTGAAACTAGGACACTCTGTTTTCTAATAATGTTAATTTTGCTGTGCATTCTTCTACACAGTGCCAGGGGCTCGACGAAGTCCCAAGGTGTTGCACTGTTTGATGAAATACCAGTTGAAGTCAAAGACTATAAGTGCCTCACTTCCCATCTCAGAGTGCCTCAGGGCACAAGCCCTGATGTTGCTGTGTCAAACGGTATGATAGATGGTTAAACACCCTCTCCTGTTTTACTTAAGACAGGAATAATATTTATTATCGGGGCTGCAGGAAACTCAACCACTTAATGGTCATGAAGATCCCTGAGTACCTACTATTCTTCAGAAGGACTAGGTGGTAGTGCTGATAAACTTTATGCCCAATTTGCATGCCAGCTGGATCAGCTACTTACTTGCTATTCTTTTTGCAACCATAATTTTTATCATAAATATTTTCCAGACATACATCACTAGCTCATATCGCTTGGCTGGCAAGTCTAAGACAAGTCGGTCTTAGTAAGCCAGACGGTTTGTACAAAACAAGCTGACTCTGTACCCCAGAAAGTGGTCATTTCCTGATTCTTTTGAGTCTCTGAGCTCTTTCTCAATACCTACAGTACATCTGCAGGCAGATTATGGCAAGAATGTTATAACTCCACAGGCATTAATGGAGGAAATGGTATTTTGCTAGCTTGCATTATACCTTTTTCCAGTGAAATACTATTTTTAAAATAACTTCAGGTTTGATGGGTATTAGAGGAAGCAGTTAGAACCCCAGTTCTTAATCTTGAAACTGTAGTTTGCAGCTGCAGTAAAACATGTCGCTGAAATGTAGGTGTCACTCCGTGTTGCACTTTCATATGGAGAGGATCCAGCAGTGAAGGGTGACTCCTGTGACTACAGAACTGTGACCCATGTAGGCAAAGGGCAAAAAGCAAGATAGGGTATGGGAAGGGAGTTAAAGGAAAGACAGAGCTGCAAAGTGAGAAATGGGAGGAATGGAGCTGATGTGCAGGAAAAGGCAAGGGAGCAAAGGATTGGAAGGATGTTAAACCAGCAGAAGTAGTACAGGTTTGCATTGCAGCCTTCCAAGAGGCCAGAGCCAGGGCCCTGCTGAACAGACTCCAGGCACAGTGCAGGGCTGAAACTTGTGCTGCAGCAGGTGAGGCATAGGGATGCCAAGGGGCAATGCACTCCTCCCCTTTAGGGCAACGCTGGGGACGAGACTGCACAGGGAAGGGCAGGGGAGGTATTTTGCCAGCCTGTCAGATTGTCGTGTTCCCAGTGACATTGGTAATTGGATCAGGATGGGATTTCCTCCTCACCTTGGGGTGGCAGGTGGGTTTTTTGTTGTTCTCGGCACCCTGGAGCAAGACTAGTTTCTGAGGGTCATCAAAGCATTTTCCCCTGCGATTTCTTATGAGCTCTTAAAGAACGTGTGGTGGTGGCTTGTGATGACAGCAGGAGGCATAGGAGTTTTTGGGGGGTGTCTTGGTTTGTTATTGTTTTTTTGTTTGGGTTTTTTTTTTCATTCTCCTGCATTTTCTGTCTGGTGGTTACCTGTGATGGTCCCTCCACAGTGGTGCCTGTGCAGCAGGAAGGGCTGTGGTGGGTGAGTCTGGAGCAGTCCCTGGGCTGCGGTGGCTGTGTGGTGATTGAACAGGTAATTTCACTTCAGCCTTACTAAGCAGTTGGTTCACTGGCATATGAGAGACACAAACTCCTAACTTATGTTTTTTTTCTTCCTTTAAAACTCAAAAAAACAGAAGAGTAGGAAGTATACCGAAGTCCTTGCAGACTCCTGTCTGGTGGTGACTGGTCCAGATTTCATTGTGCTTCAGTATTTTCTTACTGCTTTTATACTTACAAAGGCATGCTGACAAGTCCTCTAAGGGACAGACAGTCTGCTGACCTGAGTGTACAGAGTGGTCCTTCCTTATCCTTCATGTGTGAATCCCTTTGTTATACAAATGGCTGATTAAAAGAAAGAAAACTGCTTGCAATCAAATGCTGTAGCAGCAGTTTCTTTCTGGTGGTTAAATCCACTTTTTTAATTGTTTCTAGCCAAGCAGTGAGACATGGGATGACTTTTCTTACTGCCCTAGCTAGAACTGGACAATCCCAGTCATCTCTGCAGATGCTGCAGACCCTTTACACTGCCAACACTCACTAAGGATCCTGTTTTAGTATCTGCTGCATTCCTATTTCAACAGCTAAACAAAAGTCTCATTTGAAGCAGAGACTGGTCCCCACCCAGTTGTTCCCACCTTTGCGTTGTGGTAAGGACAGCTAGTTTGGAGGCAAGCTCTTTCCAAAATCCTTCTGCTTGTTTTGTTGCCCAAAGAGGAGGCTATGCTCTTCTGAAAATGCTGGCAGCCTGCTGCACTACTGCATGGTGGCATGGCTGGGAAGTGGTACCTTAAAGAAGCTCTTCCTTCCTTCTGGCTCATGCTCTGTCTCAGTGCAGTAGGAGAGCTTTCCTTGTCTGTTTACTGTCGGTCGCTCAGAGATCATCACTTACATCACTTTCACATACGCTTTACTCTGGGCCGATAAGCAGTGATAAAAGAGCCTGTTTCATTTTGGTGCCTTGACCTGAGTGATTCACTCAAATAATCTGATGGCACCTAGAAGGCATGATTAAATAGCTATGATTGATTAAACAGCAATGATGGCTCCAGCTCTACATTGCATGGACATTTCTTTGCACTTTTTAAATCCTGGCCCTGTTGATAGCTGGTGTGTTATCTAAACTCTCTTTCATGGGGGTTTGCCAAAGTGCCTAAAAGTCCATCTGAGAAATGCTGTGCTTGGGTCGTTTTTTTAGATCGGGGTGCAGTGAAGAAACAGCTTGTCCTGTTCTAAATATACTGTCCTTGACAGACGTGAAATAAGCCCACTGATTAAAATAGCTGCCTAGTTCCCAGTTCAAGATCTTACTGTATAACATCAATGTTTGGCTGCCCTTCTGCTAAACTTGGAGAAGGACTGATTTCCATTTTGCTCTTTTCGAAAGAGAAGAGGCTGGAGGGTTGTCATGCAGCAGGAATGCACCGATTCTAAGAATTTCTAAACAAGACCCACTGCATCGCGAATGGCAGTGGAGCCGGGATTTATGGGGAGATTACTTGGTTAAATGTAGCCTGAAGGAATGAAAAATGAGCAGCCCAAAAAAGAAATTTGTTGAATATCTTGGCAGTGGAGTGGCCTGATTTATGAGCGATACTGATTTATCTTTCTGCAAACAGATTTCTGAGAGTGATTTTTCAACCCATGCCCTTTGGAGGTGCAGCTCTTGGTGAGACGTACGGTTGTACCTATTGCTTATGAAACGTGATGGGACAGGCTCTCTTTTTCTCTGTACAGCTAGGTGGAGTGCTTGGTGGGCCGTCAGCCACCATAACAGGGGTACTGGTGCTTTCTTGCCTTTGGGCCTTCCTCGGTTGGTGGCTGTAGAGGGTGGGAAGGAGGGCTGGCTGCAGGGGTGCAGAGCGCTGGGGGTTCCCGCTGCAGAGGGGGACAGTGAACCATGGGAGGATGGAGATGCCAGAGATCCCTGCTGAGGCTGAAAGGGTGTCTTGCAGGTTCAAGACCAGAGTGGGGAGATCAAAAGGCATTTTGATCCCTTTGCTGTGTCATGCACTGCCAGAGGGACAGCCCTCCCCACCGTGGCTGGTGGGGTGGCTGCCCCTCTAGGTGTCCTCCCCAGTCACTTACACATGTGTGGCTGGCATAGCCTGGGACAAGTGGCGGTGAGACTGCAGGGTTAGAGGTGATGAGTCCCAGCCAATGTGTGTAAAGGTTGTGGATGAAACCATGGCTTCATTGGAGTCTCTGAGACTTCTGCTATTGCCTTCAGTGGAATCCCAAATTTTCCTGTGATGATTTCTGCATGTGTGTATGCACCGGCATACATGTATATGTGAATCCAAGATCCACACAAAACTGCTTTCCATTGGCAAAGCATCCTGTAGGTGCCCGTTCCTCTGAAATTTTCCATTCAGCTATCTGCACAAATTTGATACTGCATATGTCTCCAGGAGTCTTGTTTTTGCTCATGTGAAGCTAACTGTCTTTAATGAAGTCATGAGTTGTTTGACTAAAATAAGAACTCGGACTTCAAAACAAGAAACCCCAAACCAAATCCACAGCTAATTTTTTCAAGTTCTAGAAAAAAAAAAAAATTGTATTTCCTTTTTAAATGAATCTCTCACCACTTAGTATGAACTTGCAGTTCTGCAAGACATGGAGAGCTTTTTTCAGCAGATGCTAAACCTGAAGTCAGTGGAAGATCTAAGCATGTGGCTAAAGGTGAGCATGTGCTCAAGTGCTTGCTGAATTGGGACAGAACATTCAGTGTTTTCCTGAGTTGTAGCTTATGTTTTAAAGGAAGGAACTTTGTTTTGCCAAATGGTTCATTTCTATTTTGCTATGCGCTGAGAGCTCAGGATAATCCCATTTGGAGAGAAGCAGAGAGGAGGGAAGGTTACACTTGGGAAAAGCTATTTTCAGTAGCTCTGTTTTCTCTAACTCCATTTTCCTAATTATGATCAGCTAATGCTGACAGACTGGTTCACAGAAATTAAACCCCATTATACAGTACAAACAAGTCAATAAGGCTTGGAGTTGGACCCTAGTTTAACATAAGTAAAATAAAGATCCCCTGTGGCTTTTAATTCCTTTTTATCTAGTTACTTAATTGAACCTGTACTGTTCTTCCTTCGTAATTGATTACCACACAGAAAAGGTAATGAAACAGAAAACTTTATTTTCTCTCCAGTGATTTTTATGGTTATCGTGGAAAAGTTTTTACTGCTTCCTTTTGGGACATAAAAATTCTCAATATAGGCAAAGGGAAATAAATGTTAGTTAATTGAAGGCATTTACATGGTTGGAAGATTAAAAGTTGTGGGAGTTTTGTTGTTTTGGTTTGTGGTTTTTTTCCCTGGTTTTTTTTGGTTTTTTTTTTCCCCTCTGCTCAGCTCAGATTTTTCAGAATGAGAATTAATCTGGCATTTTATTGTCCCTTTCTTTTTTCAAAGCTGAATCTACAAAGTTTAGGGACCTGGTCCAAAACCCACCGAAGCCAAATGGGAATTGTTCCATCTAATTCAGTGGCTTTGGATCATGCTTTAGAAGCACATATTCAAGATATATTTATATATGTATACACACACACAGATGCCTAGCTGCTCCACATGCCATTTGTCACAACTGGGATTAATCTCTGAGCGAGATAAGGAAGAAAAAATGGTTTGGTTTGGGGTTTGTGGTTTTTTTTCTGGATTTAAATAAAAGCTGATGTTAATTCCCCAATTCTATTATTTCCTTTAAATATCATTCCTCTTGCACTTCTGTCTGTTTCTTTAATTTGTGAAGTTTGGTTTTCTTCATTTTGTACGTATTCCCCCTTATCCTCTTCTTCCTTTTTATTTTGGTATCTTGGCTACTTTTGGCAGGGCAAGGCTTTCATGGATGCAGTTCACCCAGTACCCAGCACTGCACCCAGCTTCCCTACCCTTCATGAAGCTATGAGTATTTCTCAATAATGCACAGAGCTGGCTGAGAGTTAAAGAACTCAAGTCTGAAAGTCTAAAGGAGTTGCCAACTTTCCCCACCCCTTCCCTTTGTGCATACAGCTTTTTGCCTTGGAGCAATTTTAATAAAGACAATGTAACAACATGGTGTTGGCATAGCATGAGCAACATAATTCCATCTGTTTCTAGGGAAAATGTAAAAGCATGTGTTAGTATAACATTAAGGTTCCAATTTTCAACAGTTAAAAATCAGGCAACACTGAAGTTACAGACTGCTTTTCAAAGCTATTTAGTGATTTTCATTGCCTTTGTTTTTTTGGAACTCGAGTTCAGATGCCTTTAAAAAAATGTCTTGTGTTGGAAGAGCTTTGAACATCCATCCTTGGAAATGAAGGCACTGTTAGCTATTTCAGTTTGGGCAGCCAAAATTATTGCTTTCTGTTGATAGTGTTGCAGAGCTGATATTTTAAAGAGTATTCAGTCTCTCACTGTAGAGATGAATGAGAGCTGTAAAATTGTATTTGCAAACATTCATCTTAACTTCTATGAGAATTAACGTTACATTAGGTGGATGGCTTGAGCATGCTAACTTTAATATTTTGCCAAACTCAGATCAGTATAAAAAAGAGCTTTAAAGGGAATATTCAGTGCTTTTCTGAATCAGGACCTTAATACCTATTGTTTACTTGATTTTTCATGTGAATAATTATAAAAATACATCAGGAGGGTTTTTACAAAACAACACATTTTAAACAGTGATGCTAGAATATCCTGTCAGTGCAATTGTGGTTATTTGTGCCAAAAATCTCATTTTAGGAGTTACGCTGGTACAGTCAGGAAACAAAGTGATGCAGCATGTGGCTTCCTGGCATTTGTACCTCATGAGAATAGTTTTCACTGTCAGTGCTGCAAACTTAAAGCAATGTTCACAGGGAGATATCCATTGACACAGAGCAGTATTGAGCAAAGGTATGATCCTGTACAAACAAGTGATCAAGGAGTGAACAAGAAAAGGTGCTTTGCTGGACCTGACACTATGAACAAGGAAGAGCTGGTTGGAGACATCATGTCAAGTCAGAGGCAGCCTTGGCTGCAGTGACCATGAGATCATGGAGTTGAAGGCCCTAAGAGGAGGGAGCAGGGCAAAAAGCAAGACGACAGCCCTGGATTTCAGGAGAGCAAAATGCAGCCTCTTCAGAGATCTGCTTGGAAGAATCCTATGGAATACGGCCCCAGAGAGAAGAGGGGTCCAAGAGAGATGGGTACTCAGGAAAGGACAATCCCAAAGGGTAGGAAATCAAGCAAAAATGGCAGAAGGCCTGTATGGATGAGCAAGGAGTGCCAAACTGAATCCAGACATACAAAGGAAGTGTATGACATTGTAGAAGGCTATTAGGTTGGTGAAGCAAGATTTCCCCTTTGTAAATCCATGCTGACTGTTCCCAATCACATTCTTATCCTTCATGCATTTGGAAATACTTTCCAGGACAATTTTCTCCATCACCTTCCTAGGGACTAAGGTGAGGTTGACCAGCCTGTAGTTCCTCAATTTTCCTTCTTGCCATTCTTGAAGATGGAGGGATATTTGCTCTGCTCCAGTCATCGACAGAAATTGGTTGAACTCAAGTGGCTGACTCCTATAAAAGTATTTAAAGTTTTCCATAACAGTTAAAGGCTTCTTTCACGTTCATCCTTGGAGTGTTATTGTGTTGAGTCCCTCCTAAAAAAAAAAAAATCCATCTTTTTAACAGATATTACACAAAAGTAGCAGAGAAAGAAATTTCTTTTAGAAAACACATTATATTTATGCCAGGTATGGATAACACACTCAACTTAAAGCAACTGCAAGTAAATGTTATCCCATCATTTGATGTGTGCAATACATTCAATATAGATTGTACTGCTTATCCAAAACCTTTAGGTAGCAAGAGGTTCTGGGATGGTCTTGATGGTGGTGACGGTGGCTGTAGCAGGGGGGTGGTTGTTTTTTTACCTTTTATTTCTTCTGGGTGTTAGGACAATTTACTGTGGATGCCATAGTAAACCATAGCAAGAGAGAGAAAAACATAACTTTACAATGGCTGCTGTGCTGTCTGATATGGTTGCTTGCAAATAAATCCAAGCACATGCTGAGAAGCAGCCTCTCTGTTCCTCCTCACCCTTTTTGTGAACATGGCTCTGCCTGTGCTCCCCAACACCAAGTGCATGTGAGTCAGCGGCATCCCCAGCAGCTCTGGGCTGGCCTTCTGAGACCAGGGTGGACCTCCTCCCCAGCCCTTGGCAGTGATCCTCTGCAAGGGAAGCCCCTGGGGACCGTTCACATTCCCCCCAGCCGCTGGAACTGGCTTCTCTCAAATCTGTGGGTTTTTTTGTTTGTTTTTTTTTTTCATGAGGTGTGACTCATCGGAGTCATCAAGCTGCGACCTCGTAAAAATGGCTTTTCTAGAGCCATAGAAACCACAAGATCCCATTACAAGCCATTTCATTTTCAGTGACTAATGGAAGGTCAGCAGTAATCAGACAAGAGGAAATTCTTAACTCTTTCTCAGATTCCCTTTTTTCTCTTTAGTAAAAACAAAGCTCATCAGTAAATGAAATTCAGCTCAGATGGGTATTCTTTTTACGTGCTTTGCCAGTGCCTGGTTAGTTGACAGAAGACCACCAAATGTCTGTTCAAGTTTCTTGGTTTTTCTTCCTGCAAAAACTGTTTGCTGCTTACAAGATGTATTTCAGCTACTTCAAAGGTCTCAAAACAGCTTTTTTTTTTTTTTAATTCTATTTGTGATTTATAGATCATATAAGTGAAAGTAGTAAGGAGCAAAGCATCAAGGTTGCAGGCTGGATCCCTGAGCAGATAAGCAGACCTTCATGTCTAGAAAACAGAACAAGCTGAAGTTAGTATAGCCCAGTCCTGCAGTCAAAATTGCAGAGTTGGGACTCGGGAGGTCTCACTCATTAATTTAATTGTAGCAAGTAAAGAAATGAAGAAGGTAAGAAGGCAAACAGACACAGAAACACACTTTTGAGCTTACAAAAAAATTGAGCTGCATGCGCTGTTGGCCCTATTAATGTAAGTGATTCAACATAGACCAACTTTCAGACCTATGCAGAGATCTTGTAAAACTAATGTGAGCAGTAAGCTGAAAAATGTAGAGGCATGGGACTCATAAGCAAGGGCTGGAAACTAAGCTTACGGTTGGCAGGATGGGCAGTGCATGACTGGGAGGTGGTGGGCTGTGGAGCATCATATGCATTTTAATTATCAAGTGCTTTTTAATGTCTGTTGGGGGTTTATTCAACTTAGGACAATTATATACATATGCAAGAGTCTGTGGTGTAATGAGTGCGGCATTGTGCTTAATATTGAAGGACGACTATTGCTGGGGTCAGAGACCTACCCAGACAAAGCTTCACTAAGTGACCCTGTAGTCAGCATGAGCACATGTAATATAATGCAAAGGATTGTGGGTCATATTTTTCTGCCTCTTTTCCCATATTGATTTCTCCATATTGTTATATCTGTTTTCAGCTCAGTGGAGGCCTGAGGGATAATGACAGATGAGTGATGGACTGGACATCAGTGACAACATCTACCCTGTGTCTGTTGGCTACTGGCTGAAATCAATGGCTCTACCTCAATTTACAGCAGCAAAGCATCTGGTCTTGCTTGGATCTACTTGAGAAATGGCACTTCTTCTCCACATTCTCACCTTATGAAATCTCCAAGGGTGTGCCAAACTCACTCATGGCTTACTTCCCCCACAGGGGTGAACAGATTTAGGGAAGCTCTAAACAGCACAGGTAAGTGGGGTGACTTTATTGTTTGAGGTCTTCATTTGCCTTTGTATAGAAAACTTCTAAACGTGGCTTATAATTCCAGGTGATGAGATAACTGTTAGGGGCAAATGAGTGCCTGTGCAGTTCCTCCCAGCCAGAGTCTGGGGAAATTTAGGAAGCTGTGTAACCACAGGGATGTTTCTTTCCTACCTTAAGTAGCTAGTGCCATTACAGGATTAATTTTCTGGAATTTGGCCAAAAACTCTTCTAAAAACTTTCTATATGGCAAGTTCAAAGAGCAGCGAGGCTTTTAATTCCAAGCCCTGAACCTTACAGAGTCTGAGGTGGGAGAAGCCCATAATTCAGAAGGAGACATGGGCTCCCCATTAGCCACCTGGTATTGTGCCTGGCCTCTGAATCACCCAGAGAGGTCCTCACCAGGCAGCGTTGTCCCAGGTCTGAGAACCAGCTCCCCCTTCCAAGACTGGTACCATAGCCAGCTGGGTTCACCAAACTGGTGAAGTCTTGTGGATACTGGGGGAAAGGTGTGAGTCATGAGCATCATCTCCTGTAGCATCACTTTGTGTGGGCTCCTACTTAGGACTATATAAAAGCAAAGGCTGTGCCATCTCCAAGGACACACATGATGAAATTCAGGGGCTTCTTCTCAGGTGTCTGCAACTTCAAACAAGCTGACTAAATGAAAAGAGCATTATCAGAAGTTCTGAATCCTTTGGAGGTCCAGCTCAGTCGTGCTGTTTAGTACCCATGTACCTGTCACTTTGCTTTAGTTTCATCAAGTAAGGAAAGGTTATGAAAACCAAGGAAACGAGCTAAAGTGACCCCATGTGGGATAAATTGAACACAGTGACAGACTAGAGGCAAGGGCAGGCTTCCCTGACTAGAGCAATATACAGCTGATGGATGTGATCAAATACATAAATGCTTCTGCCCTATATATTTTACTGGAGTTAAGATGTTTCCTGCCTGTGTCAAGTGATGAGAAGAGATTTTTTCAGGTTTCTTATTGTAAAATCTTTCATAATGCAGACATCTTCTGTATGGTCTTCAGTACCAGCAAAATAGGCGTTTCTTAGAAGCCTTAAAGAGAAGCATAAGAACATTTCAACAAAGTGATGACTAACACCATTCTCTTCACTATATGTTGCTATTGATCCTCTTAATGACCCTCATTTATTGACCTCCTTTTTGCAGTACCAGGGGATCATTGACTGGGCATTCCTTAATATTCCAGGCCTAGGGGTTTGTTGTAGTTTAACCCCAGCCAGCAACTAAGTGCCACGCAGTTGCTTGCTCACTCCTCCCCACTCCCAGTGGGATGGGGAGGACAATTGGAAAAAGGAAGTAAAACTTGTGGGTTGAGATAAGAACAGTTTAACAACTAAAATAAAATTAAATATAATAATAACAATAATAATAAAAATAAAATATAATAATAATAGTAACAAAAAGGAATATAACAACAACAAAAAAAAAGAGAAATAAAACCCAAGAAAAGACAAGTGATGCACAATGCAATTGCTCACCACCCGCTGACCAATGCCCCAGCATCCCTGGAGCACCCCTCCTGGCCAACTTCCCCCAGCTTATATACTGAGCATGATGTTCTATGGTATGGAGTATTTCTTTGGCTAGTTCAGGTCAGCTGTCCTGGCTGTGCTCCCTCCCAGCTTCTTGTACACCTGCTTGCTGGCAGAGCATGAGAAACTGAAAAATCCTTAACTTAGGATAAATGCTACTTAGCAACAGCTAAAAACATCAGTGTGTTACCAACATTATTCTCACACTCGATCCCAGCTGAAACGAGGACAAGTTTATTTGGCTAAAGATGAATGTAGTTATACTTTCATTGGCTTGCTTCTGTTGTTTTACCTTTTACTGGCTGGGAATTTTCTATAAGGAAATCATCAAAGTAAATAATTCTGTCCCACACTGTGGTTATGGGTCCTGAGCAGAAAATTAGGCTGCATTGTTTTTAGTAGAGAACTGAAAGACTTAATGTAGGGATGCCCAAAGACATGCCAGACTGCGCCAGATGTAGAATTCATCCATTCAAACCCAAGAGTAAAAAGAGGCTTCAAGTTTCCATGAAATGGAGCTTAGATAGTTCAGTCAGCATTTTGCCTGGCCTTAGAAGTAACTGTTGACAAATCAATGCAACGTACTGTGCAGTGAACTATATATCACAGTATCCATTCAAAATCCTAGTGCAAATACTAAGTATTTGAAGATTTAAAGTAATAGACATCCTGTCGGGACCAGAAATGGGGACAGCATCAACACAGAGAATGTGATCTAGATCTTTTCCTGGGGCATTGATTTACAGGCTTCAGATTGGAACATCAATAGAAGTGACTTAGAAATGGTCTCACAATGATGGAAGAATTTGTGTTGGAACAAAGTATGTGTAAATGTATACATAACACATAGCAGCTGATTGGAAGATAATTAGTTAAAAATATGGATGTGAAGATCAGGTAAAAATCTATCTTCTAGCCTAGTCATACACAAATGAAACACCGTAACCCAGAGACTATTTTAAACAATTATTTCCTAAAATCCTACCTTGCCTTGATCTTTTCAAACTTGCCATTAATGTAAAAATGTGGAAAGTTAAGTCATTAGGATTCTGAATATCAAATTTTACCTTGGCCTTTCAGGTAGGTCATGCAGGAAAATTGTACATGACTCTAAGGACTACTGCAATAAAATATGACACAAGTCTGGAGTGAACATGTGAATCTTTGAGTTATAATATCTCACGAGCTGCTGTACATTGGCACTCATCAGCTGCTACCTGAAGAGATGGTTTGATAGGTATTTGCTTAAGATCCTGAGGTTTTCCGAGGCATAAGCACCAGACATAGGTGAACCAAAGCTATCCTAAGATAGTCAAGAAGTAAAAGCAATAAAGGCTGTAGGTGTGCTCTGTCCATCTGTGGCTTGGCAGAATATATAACTCAACACCACCTGAATGTGACACAGTGTAAGTGCTCATTATGAGGTCAGTTTTGGCTTTCCCTGCAAACACCTGTCATACAACATGCACAACAAACTGGACAGAGTGTTTTTAATCTTGTGAAGTGCAAGAGGAGAACAGAGATGTGCACGAGAAAGATATTTTTTCACTCTAGGTGAGATTGTGTTAGGAAAGAACTTTAAAGTTATTGTTTATTGTGAAGTTTATGTGCTGTGTATTTAAGTGGATACTGGAGATTATAAAATCATGCTCTCCTTACCTTTTTAAAAATAATAATAAAAAGCAGTTCAGCTGCAGAAATTTCAGCGCTGACTGGGTACTGGGTGTTAGCAGCATACTTCTGCACTGAATCCCACTACATCTGTTGCATTGGATGAACTGGGAGTGTACTTTCTCTTTTTGCAGAGAAGGAGCATGGTTTACTCTCCTGCTTTTGCTTGACTGGCCAACAGGTGAATTTGGAGTGAACAGGTCAGCTCAGACACGAGAAGGACCTAAAGAGATCAAAATAAAGGTAAGCGTCAATGTTCACAAAAGGCTTTTTGTAAAATCAGCCTATGAACATTCCCAGTGCTCCTGATTACTGAAAGACCCGTTTTGTAATATGGCTGAAGTGGGCTTCAGGCTGTGTCCCTCCAGCTACAAACAGGTATCTCCTTTGGAGAGAACATAAACATACAGTTGTTCATGGGAACAATGTAGAATTTTTTCCTCACTCTTAACTTTCTCTAGTATGGAAAATTTGGCCCTAAGCATTATATTTAGAGTGCAATTGGTTTAGCAGTACATGGGGATTTGAATAATGATTTAAGTAATTTAAACAGGTGCCACGTCATATTAATTGCAAACAAAAGGCTTGTTGCACCACCTATCTGGCTGCATTAGCCAAAGTTAATGAATTATTTATTTATTAAGATGTCCTCTAGCATCTGCACATTCTGCTGGAAACTGTTCAAATGGCAGCTCGGGCTTTTCAACTCAGCAGAAGCATAAATCTGGCTGTCACCAGTGGAGGTGGGAAGCACAGGAGAAGCGTACTGGGACAAGTTTTCTGTGCTGTTATTTTTCCAACCCTTTTAACAGTTTCCCCCTGTGTTGGACTGCAGCACTATCTGATCGGTTTTCTGCATCCTGTTATCTCCCCGGCAGCACGTGGAGCTTTACTTCTCTCCAGTCAACAGCTGTGTGCTTATTACCTTTGAGTCTTACCCACTGCCACCTATACATAATATACAATTTTTTCTCTGGCTTACTGTGTGCTTCTTTTGCATTTCTGCAAGGTTAACCAATTTGTGATCTTAATTTTAAGCAAGTGCTTAAATCTTGGGCTTTAGGCCAATCTTGGAGAAAGGGAAAAGGGCTAAGTTACTGAATATTCTCTAACGTTCTTCTGAATTTGGCCTGCGATAGTCTTCAAACCTAAATTTTTCTTTTCCAGGGTTTATTTACCACTAATATTAACACAGCAGGCAAGTCTGTCCAGTTACATTGCCCTTTATAAAGCCTCTGCTATTTGTTGTTTGTTTCCTTCGGCATTTAACAGATTCTTGGGTGCCTTTTGCTATTTTCTGTCTCTTGTTTCCTCTCGTGTCCCCAGGACCCCAGGGCAGAGCTCTCCTGTCCTAAAGGAGGTCTTCACCCTCACCACGGAGGGATAGAGAGGGGCTGGGGGAAGCATCTGGTGGGGATGAAAGCAGGACACACAGAGGAAGAAATTTCATTGAACAGAGACCAACAGAGTACTCGGTGCCCTTATTGCACCCACCTCTACTGCTCTACTCTCTGCCCTGTTTTTCCTCATGAGGAATCTGCTGCATAAAGTCCACGTAAGAGGAGAAGAAGAAACTCCTGATCGCATTGGAACAAAGAAAGTGTAGCACTGGGCTTTACTGAGAAGATGGGGAAAGCCCATGGTACAGAGGAGGAGGAGGTAAAAGCAGTAGAGGATGTCCAGGTGCTGCCCCACAGAACAGGAGACTTCTAAAGCTGCCAGTCCTACAGTAAGGAAAAGTTCAGTGGTAGCTGAACAGGGCCAAAGGCTTTTAAAAAACTCACGTGTTCAGACTAAAATGGCCTGACAGCGTGCCTCCAGTCCTCTGTGAAGTTAATGACAGCCAAGGGCACACAGCTGTAGGCAGGGCCAAGCCAGTGTGGTATGCATCCCGGGCGAGAGACGCTATCTTCTCTTTGGTCCTGGGCAGGGGGTAATCTGGCCTGGGGGTCTGCGTCTGTTGCAAATAACACTGATGGTACCGGTGTCTGATCAGGGATGCTGTATTTGCCAAAGCCTCCAGGAATATGCTCTTTGCTCAGAAGAGGGAGTGAAAGTAGATGTTTGCCGGACGATCTCGGAGACACTTTCAAGCAGGGCGTCCTGGTCCCTCCCTGATTTGTCTCTTGACATGTTTTATGTCCTGTGTGTGAGTGGAAAAGCTATTACACTTTCTAATGGCTGTCTGTAATTTGGTCTGGGCTTTGGGAGAGAGACTTGGGCTCTGAGAGCTGAGCCTGGGCTCACAGCTCCTCTGCAGTGTTGCCCCACAGGCTTGATAGAATGAGAAGCAGCAAAACCAGGTTTTATTACTAAAGCAAAAATACCTCTTGGTGCATGCGTACAATCACAACTATTCATACGTAGCCCCTTGTCAGACCAAAGCTGTCACTTTGCAGATTGCTAGGTGGGATAGTACCACTGGACTGCTGTCTGTGTGCAGGTGTGAAGCTGTCACCCTGTTGGTGTGATGCTGGTTTGCACACTGTCATCAGCTTGCTCCTGTCTCACCATCACTCGTTTCCATGAAAGCATATGTGTGCTTAAAGACATACATGGGTACAAACAGGTGCGTGTGCGCGCATGCCATCCACTGCTCATGTGGTGCAGAGCATCATTTAAAAAGTAGGTTACACTTCAGAATTAATATAAAAAATTTTTATTAGTAGGAAGTGATTAGCAGCATTGTTTGGTATAAATGCAGCTTTATTCGGTAATTTACATTGCTAAAAGTGGTTAATTCCTTAAGACTCCACTTGCTCAATTTTGGATTTTATAGTGCCGGATACAAATGCAAACTTTCATTTTGTTGCATGGCATTTGCAGTCCTACAGTCTAATTTTTCCAGACCAGCCTGGACAATTGTTTGCAGTACAAGGCAGGTGGACACGAGTGGATGAAGAAACAGGGATGGGAGGGAATATGCGGGATATCAACATTCCCTTGTCCAGGGCTGAGCCCTGGACAGGACTGGGGAGAGGCAAGCAAAACTCCGGTAAGAGCAGGTCATTCAATGTGATGGCAGATGCTTTCATTTTCCAGCTCCAAACTGCACACTGTGTTGTCATTTCTAACACCATGGAAGAGATGAATCGGGCCAAAATAATCCAGAATCACACAAAGTGCTTATCTTTTGTTGGAGCCCTTGGAAGTAGCCCATGTGCTACATAAGCTGAAACAAATTAATTTTAGGACTTGTCTGTCTTCTTTGAGCTTCCTGACTTAAGAAGCAAAGAGAAGGATTTTATGTCTTTCACATTGGAGTGCTCTGGGACTTCATTTACTAATGCTTTTAATAGGGTTTTGATCTTGAAGTGAAGAGCCCAGCAGAAGGACAAGTGACTGCAAATAGTAAAGCAAAATCATGTCTCATTTTAATGTTCAGTTCTTTTATATACATGATCATAACAGCCAAGTCATTCTCACTTGTCTCCACTGATATTTGGTTTCAGAGGAGAAGGCTGCAGCCTGACGAGCAATGCAATGACTGCTTACCATTTGCTTTCTTCACAGAGATTGGATGTGGCAACACCTTGTTGTCATGATTGTTGCCTGAATCAGCTAGGAAGTTAAATATTTCATTATGAGGATTTTGATACTTGCACTGATCTCCTGCGGATTCATAACTGAAGACATCACAAAACAAAACAAACCTCCCCCAAACAATTGTGTATGTCTAAATCACCTACATATGTTTCTTGTTGCCAGTTATACATGGGTTTCTTTTTAATATAACTCTTGGCATGACAGAAACCATGCTGGTGACATTATTGGTATTGTTGGCCTAGAATGTTTTCAATAACACCAAGTTTGTTGGGACAAAGCGTGAATTAGTAGTCAGTTCTTGAGAAGTCAAAATTTAATTGCTGATCAAGTGTTTAAAATATGACTTGTATTAACGACAGGTTTCCATATAAATTCTTTCTTGTGACCATTAGGCAAGAAGCCAAAAACTGGCAGCGCGGCAGCTCTGCTCAGCAGCCACAGTTTGGAAGTCAGCTCCAGGCTTCTATTCTAGACTGAAATTCTCATGGTTTTCAGAATTCTTAATTTTTTTTTTTTTTTTTTTTTTCATTTTGGCAGAAAAAACCCTGAAAATAAGTTTAGGTCAACCTGAAATAAATCTTTCCCCCATTCTGTTTTTCCAGGACACTTGTCAAGCTGACAAATCAGTTATTATGCAGCTTTAGCTATTATGCTCCATATAAATCTGTAGTTCTTACCAGGCTGTTCTCCACCACTCCACCTTCTTTCATAGCCATTGTAAAACGGACGTGGAATCAAAGGGGTTTTTGCAGTTGTCTCTGCAAAAAAAGTGGACTTTTACCTGTGAAACCATAGAAGAAAAGAGAGTAAACCAGAACAGAAATTTTTACTGAGTTCAGCTCCAAACTTATTGTATTTTTATAGATGAATCTATCTATCCTTCCTGTTCATGCTGAGATTATCAACCCATCAGTACTGTTCTCCCCTTCAAACTTGCACATGCTGCTCTTGACAATGTGGTGTGCAAACTGATTAGTCACACTCCACTGAAGTACTGTTAATCTAATAGATAGGTCACTGTTAGGTCAGGGAAAGGGGAGGAGAAAGAGATTTACTGTGAGAAGAGACAATGGCGCTATACAGGAGCCCACTGGTGATGGGGAGCGTAGGGTGGTGGTGCTTTCCACTTCATCGGCACACCAAGGTCAGAACTTCCCTTCTGCAGCTGTGGGGAAAAAAAAAGTTAATCCAGGATTAATGATGTCAAATTCCCTTAACACAGAGTTGTGAGCATAGGGCAGATGTTCCCAGGATAGCAGACCAATTGGGTCATTTGTCTGTACTAGTACAGCAGTTCAAAGGTTCTTCAACCTCCTTTGTCCAGGACCTTTTGCTTACTCTAAAAGCAAAATGTGAAACCTGCTTGTTCCAGTGGCTGGCAAAGGAGCCTGACCTATGGCCCCTGTAGCCTCCCACTTCTCTGCTCAACTTCGCAGCAGATTCCCAAAAGTATCTGTCTGAAGGTGTGTACCAGAGAGGGTTGACCCTTCATGGCCAACAGAGTCCTTCTCCAGAGCAAATTCCTTTCTCCTTTTGCTGGCTAAACGTTTCTCTGCACTCATTTCTTTACCTGCACTGTCATTGTCGGGAATTTGCCTTCATGTTAATCTCATCAGTTAATGTCTATACCATGTTTGAAAAGCCTGAAGTACTACAATTTGTAATTATTTCTTTTGTTTTCTTCCTGATATTGTCTCCAAGTCCAGATCATGTAGCACACACATCTCCCTCTGTAGCCTATTGTCTTACATCTGAACAACTGATCCCTGTTTTCAGCTCACTCGCTGCCTGCTTAACTCCTGTGTTGCTGGAAATACATTGTGGAACTGGGGGGAGTTAAACACTGTTAATTGCTTCATATTGTAATCAAGGTACTGGCTTTACTCGTGCTCGTAGAAGCCAGTGAATACACATCTAGTGCATTTCTGCAGTGCATGCATGTAGCACAGAGTTGTCTTCTGATAAGCAAAATCTCTCCCTCTCTCTTTTCTTCTTTTCTACCTGGCTGTCTGTTGGCCACAGAACCCCCAGGGTCCTCTGTGTTTTTCCACCAGAGCGTCAGAATAAAGCAGGAATACACCAAATATGGGTGAAGTTTTGGGACATGAATTTGTGCTAGAAGGTTCTATGGAGCATGCGTGAACTATTAAAGGAGCAGTTTGGTTTTGCAGTTTCTTTTTCTTCCCCCTAAAAGACTCATCGTTTGTGGAATTTTTTACATGAGATTTAATCTTTAGATGCAAAGCCCATGTCAGTGTACAAGGATCTTATAAGCATAAAATCACAAACAACAACTTCTGCTTTGGAAACAGAGCAACTATTTTGCTGAAAATATTCCAAAAAACAGTTCAGGCTGGACAGAGCCATCAGGGTCGATTGAAACCAAGTGGTTACAGCCTGGCAAAAGGAATAAGATGAGAGCAGGAAGTGCTGAGTACAAAGCTCCATGACATGAAAGAATTTGGTTACAATAGTGCTTACTCTGGAGTGCCTGAAAACATCCAACAGGAAGAATCCAGCTAGGGCAGAGAGGCAAAAAAACCCCATTCTCTTGTAGTAGTTTTGTTTCCTGAGAGACAGAACTGTTTCCAACTGTGATGAGTTCAAGTAAACTGCTCTTGTGGTATCAGAGGTAATATTTTTAGTGGGCGCAAATGAGCCTGGTTGCAGTGGAAATAGCAGTTGCCCAAATTTTTTTTCCTGTGTACATTGCAGCTGGCATTGGTGACACACCATGGTAAGGGGGGAGACCCAGTGGAGCATAGCATGATAGCATGGCATTGCTTGTTTTCCTCGTCTCTTAATTTTCCAGGCTGATAAACAGGGTAGAGGAGATGCATGTAACAATTACTATTAAGGTTTGCAGCAGAAGCAGCGTGGCAACAGAATTTCCCTGCAACTGTGAGGACTCAGTTCAGTCAGAAAATCCCAAGCGAGCCTCTGTATTGGTCTTTGAGTCAGCACAGGCCTGCTCAGGGGAATGCTCCTCTCTGGCACTGGCGTGTCCTGGGTTGATCCACCTCCAAACGTATGTTCACCAGCATGGCTCTCAGCTGTCAGGGCCCCAACCAGCACCTGTGAATCTTGCAATGGCATGTCTCAGGGTGCTCTTGTGTCCAAGAGCCTGCCCTTATTCTGCATGCTTTTTTCTTCCACACCAAACCTTTATTTTCTCTGACCATCGCATTTCTTGTTTCTCTCCAAGCTATTGAAAATCTTCATCTCACTTTCCCCTCTTTGTCCTTCTCTGTACTGAGATCCTGCTTACGCTTGCTTTGTTCACTCACAGAGAAAGGCAATGCAGGACAAAAAGGCCCATGAAGCTGTGAGAATCGCTGTCAAAGTTGTTATCCAGGCTATGAACTCACCAGGTTTCAGAAGATAATAAAACACTTTCAAGATGATGCTTGGATAGATATGGGGTGAGGAGTCACGTAATGGAGGCCTTTGACTTTATTTCAGGTAGTTTACTTGGCTCTCAGCTGTCACTTTTCTATTCCCCAGCAACTCCTACCTCTGACTTCATTCTCAAACTTTTCTATTTTGCCCATGCTGGGTTGCTTTGGCTGGGGAGACGACCTGTTTATACTAACATCCATTCGACAAGTTTGGTTTTTCTGGGAGACTTGCCAGTTGTGGCTGAAATCTCTCAACCCCTGAGTTGAAAAACCTATCAAAAGCCCTTTGAAGATGGTAAACAAAACGGCCTTATCCCACCCCAACACTCTTCTGCACACATTGTACTTCAGTGAAACCGTCTCTTGTCAGACCAGCGATCCAGCCTGCCCATGTTTCTGTTCTGCAAACACAGCCTGGGGCAGTTTTCCGTGCTCAGGGTCACAGCCCACGTGTGCTCCAGACCCTCTCCAGCAGGACCCTTCTGCCCTGCTGAATCCGCTCACACCCATGGGGACCACAGCCACTCAGAAATTCAAACTTCTGCTTTAATGAAAATTTTGAGTTGATTTCTGGTGGGAACAAAAGCTCACCAAAGCTGTTCATTTTGGCTCAGTGACCTTTTTTTTCCCCTAAGTGCAGTCTTCAGCCTGAAGCACCTGCAGTATTTAGGAGAGTGCTAGAAGCAGCAAAAAAATGCAGTGTGTGCCCTGAAAGCAACAGAAAAACAGATCAGACTGTTCTTAAAAGACTGACCAAAACATCCTGATGAGGCATGAAGGCACTAGTGAGTCACACCCCAGGATGGGCTAAAAAATAGTAATAGAAAAAAGCTTCTTGTTTCAGTTCCCTGCTGGGGCCAGAAAGTTGATTCTTCACTACCGACTGGTTTCTTTTCCCTCTTCAGTGAGTTACTAGCTGCAATTTATGATGAAATAATTCTTTTGGGAAATTATTCCTTTTGGGGAAAGAATTATGAAAAGGAAAAGTGATCTTCCCCTCCCCATTCATTAAACCAATGAGAATAGCATTCAGAAAATTCTGATGATCATGAGACAGGCTAGCCTTTGCTTCCAATTTTTTTTTGGCTGATTATTCTGAAAATGGATTGAGCAGCACCCTTGAGTCTTTTTCTTCATTTCCCACTGCACATTAGCAAAAAAGAAATTGTTTTACTATGAAAACCAACTTATATTTCACAGGTGACCTTTTGTCTTTGGCAAAAAGGTTTTTGCCACATCTTTTTGAGAATGCAGCCTTGCATTATTTATGATAAGCAGTTTAACAAGACAACTCTAGTTTAAATCAAATTCTAGCAAAACCGCCCAGTTTCTGTGACCTGAATTCAGTGTGGTCATGGATGGATATGTCTTAGCCAGGGCAAAGGATTGGAATTTTGGAGCAAAATGTGCCAAAAGATGAGGTCAGGACAGAGTTCTGGCATCCACAGTCATGGTTTTCTACATTTCAAGAAGTGCTTGGAGGAACTTGTTTGTTCCTAATACTATTGTGACTGTGTTTGTGCTGTTGTACATATGTCGTGGGCAGAGCTGTATAGGTGAGCATTTTTACCAAACAGTCTTTAGGAAAAACATACAACAGCAACCATAACACTGCTGGAATTAAGGCTTCTTGGTAGATAGGAATGTATTTGTGACTTTCATTATGCTCAGCAGTGAGTTCAGGGTACCTGCAAGATAAATTAGATGTTTTTCTCCATCATCCAGTGTTAGGGGAAGCTGTTTTGCTGATACAGTGCAGAGAATGGAAACTTGGCTCACTTTGGGTCCGAGGGCCCAGACTAAAGAGTCCAATTAGCAGTCCTGCAACTGGCATGTTATTGTATGGTATTAGGGAAGATGAATGATGGCTGTGTTTGGGCAGATTGTTTCCATAATTTAAGAGAGAGAAAATCAGCTCATTGTTGATCCAGATTTTGTCATAAGTAATTTGAAAGTTCTCTGTGGGTTCAGCTGAAAGGCATTTGGAGTCAAGGAGAAAATGCATGTTGATGTACATTGGACTTTATTGAGCATCTGCTTGAAAAAGAAGTGTTTTATGATCATCCTGGCCCTGTGGGCTCATCCAATAAAACAGTTCACAATTAATTTGCAAGTTTGGGGTGAGTTCAACCACTCTTTTCTAGCTCATTTAAAAAAAACCCCAACCCAATATAATTACACACAGAGCAATAGTTCAGTCCAAGAGACTCCTTGAATGCCATTAGGAGACGTATCATACCCAAATGCTGCCAATGTTAGCTAAAACTTGAAAAGCCTGAGCCAAACTGAGACAATTTTTCCTTCCTTCCTCCTCCTCTTTTTCACTCTTTTCTTTGTCACTGCAGCTAAAACCAAGATACCCTCCTTGCCTCATTTGCTAACTAAAACATGTATACCTGCTTGTTAAGCTGTAATTTTAGCTTCACTTTGATTGATAGCTCAAGTAGGAAAGGTTTGAATTTTCATCCTGTACAGACACATTCAAATGTCTTGGCAAGGCTGTTAGATGCATTGCCTTTGTAGTCATTGTGCAGACTGGAGCTTCCCCAGTGATTGAAAAAAGTCTAAATGAATGTAATGAGTTTTGGGGTCTTTCTCTTTTTACCGTTTTTTAGTTAGTGCTTTAATAAAGCACTGGATATTTTGGAATGGTGAATGCATACCTTCTGAGTGAAGTGCAGCCAGTGCTGCAGCTGCAGCTCTCTTCCTATATGTGTTGCTCAATAGGCTTGTGGGAACTGATGGAGCAGACTGCTGGGACTGCCAGGCAGGATGGCTCCGCTGTTGTTACTGGCTTGGGCCCAGTTTAATACCTCGTGTGTAGCTGAATGTAGGAGAGATGTCAAAAAGGTGTTACTAGAAAAATGCTGCTTTAAAATGAGACCCCTAAAAAACCATAATTATGTTAATGCTTGTTGTAATTGTACACTCTGGAGCATCATGTTAATAACTGAGGAAGCAGAGACTTTTTATTTTTAATGGCTTCATGCCTACTTGCAGCCAGTGGGTCAAGTGCTTTGCCTGTCTGCTAGTGCATAAAGGCTCTGGACGCTTTGCCAACCACGTGCACTACTGTCTGTCGTGGGCTAGTGTACCAAGCATGGAAAGTACATGTGTGACTTCTAATGAATTATTAATAGTGATGTGACTGACGGTGTTTCTTCTCTGGTAGAAGCAGGAGGGACTGGGTTTTGGAGCAGAGTTGCCTTCAGTTGAATGCAGCCTGGATAAGTGTGGGGGACTGTTTGGGTATGAAGTCTTCCTTTGTAAGAAGACTAGAAAAAAGCAGAGAGAGAGAGAAAAAAGGCAAAAGCCAAGTGGTCCAGACTGACTCTGAAGCTAGTATTCACTTACTGGTGCTTCTGAATAACTAATGCAGAGCAACTCTGGCAAGACAAAAATGGCCCTCTTGGGTCAGGGTAATGCTCTATAGGTGACTGCAGCTGTTAGTGACTGCTTAAAGAAGGCACATCAATGTACATCCTTTCAGCAGTCAGAGGCTCTAACCTCAGCATCTGGACCATCATGGCTGTCCTGGTTTTGGCTGGGATAGAGTTAATTTTCTTTCTAGTAGCTGGTATAGTGTTATGTTTTGGATTCAGTATGAGAATAATGTTGATAACACACTGATGTTTTCAGTTGTTGCTAAGTAGTGTTTAGACTAAGTCAAGGATTTTTCAGCTTCTCATACCCAGCCAGCAAGAAGACTTGAGGGGCAAAAGAGATTGGGAGGGAACACAGCCAGGACAGCTGACCCAAACTGGCCAAAGGGGTATTCCATACCATGTGATGTCATGCCCAGTACATAAACTGGGGGGAGTTGGCCTGGGGTGAGCGGATCACTGCTTGGGAGCTAACTGGGCATTGGTCGGCAAGTGGTGGGCAAGAGGTGAGCAATTGCATTGTGCATCACTTGTTTTGTATGTTCCAATTCTTTTTTTATTATTATTATTGTAATTTTATTATTGTTAGTATTATCATTTTAGTTTCTTCCTTTCTGTCCTATTAAACTGTTCCTATCTCAACCCATGAGTTTTACTCCCCCCCCCCCCCCCCAATTCTCTCCTCCATCCCACTGCTGGGGGGGGGGGGATGAGTGAGCGGCTGTGTGGTGCTTAGCTGCTAGCTGGGGTTAAACCACAACAATGGTCCAGCAAACAATGGATCTACCCTCCATCAAAGTATTTCATCTCTGGAACTCAACGTAAGCTTCTCACCACCCAACATTTTGTGGCAATGAGCACTAGGACTAATCTCATTCCCTTAGTCAGATACAGGCATGAGTTGCACATTTTAATAGTTGATTGTATGAAAAATTGTTTTCTTTGGCTTTTTTTTTAGACTTGCAGCCAGAAAGGGTTACCAGACACTCAGTGTTTGTTTTACTAGCGGGATGATTTTTTTAAAAACAGCTTCTCCATTGGAGGCGCACTTCCACCCGGCTCTGCTAACGAGAAATCTCAATCTACTTGAGATAAAATTAGCTGGGAGATTGTAACCTCTTGTTAGCAACATGGGTAGTAATATCCTCAGATGTTAAAACCAGATTTGGAAGAGAATATCTGCCCAAGCCTCATACTGTGAAAAACAGCTTTTAAAATGATAAAAGCTTTGAATGACTTTCATTGAACTGGTCCAGTTGAACCAGAGGGAGGCATCTCTGTGTTAGCAAGACTCATTTGTTGCATCTTGTTTTGGATTTGGTTGGGTTTTGTCCTCTTTGGGTATGCTTCTTTTTTCTTTGGGTACACTTTGGTCCCCTCTGGGTACACAGCTGATGTCTCCTTGTGTGCATCTCTAAATGCGACAGTCATGCAAGTAAATAAATCCTGGTAATAAGTGGGTGAAATCACAAGTCTGTTCATTTTCCTGCCCCCGTTTCTTTGTAATCAGAAGATAGAGTCACTCCAGAAAATGCAGAGGAAGCTCTGCTATCTGTGGCATACCATGCCTGCAGTTAGCAAACATTTTAAATCACAGTTCTAGAGCTTACTTATACAGCTAAATGTCATATGTTTAAAAATAATGCGTTCGTTCAGAAAGAAAAATTCTCCCCAAAGTGATTAATTAATGGAAGGAGACTCATTCCCAGTGTAACAGACAGCTAGAATTATTCCAGGCCTTCTCTTGAAGTCAATTACCTGTTGGAAAATCTGTTCACTCCACCAAGTCGGTCCAAGTTCAACAACTAGAAATAATGAAGCAATGGTATATAGCAAGAAACAGTAAATTTTTCGTAATTGCTTGTGCATCTCATTGTAACATGTCAATCAAATTCTAAGACAACAAACTGTTTTGGGAGTTTAAAGTTAAAAATAATAGGGTTTAGGTAAACAGTGGCTTAGATGTTTTTCATAGTGAAACAATTTGCTTTTTGCTGATGTGCATAAGCCTTCCTGAAAAACCAAGTGACAGTGACGTTCTTAAAACCACATGTAGGACTTAACACTAGGTATCATAGTTGCTGACTTTTCAGTGTCTTGCCTCATATTGAATTTAACATGCAAGAAAATGGCTATGTCATAGAGCACTATCACAAAATTGCAATTGCTGCTCTTCAAAATCCTCACCTCAGTTTGCAGGCAGCTGCGAAGCACAGGCAGGCATGCATGGATGCACTGGTCTCCCAAGAAAGCTTCCTTATTGCTTCTTGCCTGGTCTTTCAGCTAATACATTTGTCTAGACCCCAAACAAGCAGGATCAGATGGACTATAACCACAGTGAACTGCTTTGCTGCACTGTGACTGCAGCTCAATATCCCTCCCAATTTAGTTTTGCTCTTTGCTCCCAAATTCCAGAGTTTCATAATGGAGTTATAAAAACACATTTCACAGTGAAACTTGGCAAAGTGACAGCCAAGAAATTATTTTCCCTAGTAATTTTAAATGCATCAATACAGTCACTGTTAAGATATTCTAAGAAACAGAGGATGGAGGAATAACTATTTAAAAAGCTTGATGTCTCATGTTGATTCTGATGGGGAGATGTCATTTGTGTTTTGTTCATAAAAAGATCTGAGATTCAAATAATTTCAAAATATTAATGGCATGCTACATAAGCATCAAATGAATATATTGACTAGGGCTGAGACTGCTCTTTTCCAGTGGATTCATAACATGTCTTGTCTAGTAAAAAGAAAAAATCCAGTTGCAGGAATTTATGCAGTTGACAGACAGAAGGACTGTGGTGGAGTTGCTCTTGTCTCTGAAGTAAATGAAATGCACCTTGTAAAACTTTCTAGTTACAAACTTACCCAAGGAACTGTTCTGATCTTCAGGGTAAGTACTACAAGATTTATAGGCAATGTCCTGAAAGGGTTTTTTTGGGGTGTTTTGAGTTGGTTTGGGTTTTTTGTTGTTGTTGTTTACACAAGTACTGTATTTCTGACACAAGTTACCAACAGCTCAGCCAGGAAATTCAAAACTGTGCTTGACCATGTGTTATCAGCTCATTGTCATGGTTTGTCTCTCTACTTGAAAAGGTAAAATCCATGTCAGACACACAGTAACTTAAAATTGCTTGGGAGGGGTTTCTTTTGGTAGTACCATGAGGTTATTTGAAAGATGTTTTCAATATCAAATTGGGGGGTAGGGGCAAATATACCAATCATGTTTTCTAGCTTTCCTTTGGAGGACAGAGCTCCTGTAGTTATCTAACATCAAGTAATGATCTCTCTGACTGTTTGTGTGGCCAGGGAAAATGAGGTGAAAAGATGCCAGAGAAGAGGTGGTAGCTGAGAGGCAGCTGTTGGTTTGGAAAAGCATCAGGTGGGAGCCAGTGGAGCCTGGGCTGGTGGTGGGGCAATGCAGGGAAGAGATGCATGCTGAGGGAGGTTCATATATATTTAATATCCTCAGAGGACCAAAATCCTCACTTCTGCTAGGGGATGTACAAAATAATTTCCTTCTCTTCTGTGGAACTCCTACTTCACACTTTTCCTAAGATCAGAACCCAGCCCTGTGTGACAAAGAAGTTTGTTTTGAGATATTTTTAACTTGTGTTAAAAAAAAAACCCAAAAAACAGTGCCATTTTTTGTTTTCTGGCTGTGCCTGTAAGATTGGAAGAACCCTACTGATTCACACTGCAGTTATGCACAGCAGCATTTGTATTCTGAGGAGGGGGAAGCGAAACAATCACACATTCAAAGGAAAACATACTTAATGAATCCACATACATTAATTTGCCACCAATAGAGATCCTTAGTGATGAAATGGATTGTTACTCATGCAAAGATGATGACTAAAAACTGTAAAATGCATGTTCTCTGCAGTAAGCATCAAGAGAGACAATGCCATGCAGATTTCTATGATTTGTGGTGCTCCATTTTATTGTCTTCTAGGCTTGTACCTGATGAGAAAGGAAAGACCCAAGAGAAGGCAAAGACCTCCTTCTGTTTCATCTGCCCAATTTTTTGGTACTGTTTGAAAGAAGATTTCTTGGGCAGATGTTATTTATTTTGCAGCCATGTCATTCTTAAAATATACAAGAAATATTCAATGAAGACCAGCAGTGAAAAAAAAAAAGACTACAAAACACACTTGAACATGCAACTTATTATTTTTAACTGCTTTTCCAAAAGAACTGTGCTTTTAATAACAGTCTACTTTTGTAAAGCATCTCTCAGATGTGGACTTCAAAATGGGGTAGACAAATTGTCTCAACATGTCTGTGGGCTAGTTAGGTACTATTAATCTGTTTTTACAGAGGGAGAAAGCTGCACATCAGAGAGCTGGGAACGCTGTTTTTCAGCTTTGGTGTTACAAAACAACTGTCAGAGCTGAGAGTATTATATTAAATTCCGCCCCCTAAGTCCAATTTAGCCTTTTACCTTTCCAGCAGAAGGTTTGTTATAACTTCATCTTTTCTGGTCACAGGTTACAAAATGGACAAAGGCAGGTGTGGGTGTGAGAGATGGCTGGTTGTTCCTGAGACATACAACATGTATTTGAAGTTAATTGTAAGCTCCTAAGTTAAACATTTCATAAATATGTCAGAATGGATATAGACTTTCTTAAAGTTCCTCAGCCTGAAACTGTTTAGCCTACCACCATGTCGCTTGTCTAAGTTCACAGACTGTGGGCAAACTCCCCAAGAATGTACATCCCTGTTAATGTTAGTGGGTTTTTTTATACATCACAGGCAAGCTAGGTATTGATTACTGGGTGCATGCAGTCAGCAACCTTACTTCATCTGGTTTCTCCAACAGGTACTTAAAAAATGCAAGGGACTTATAAGAAAGTTAAGTTCATGATGAAAAGGGAACCTAGAACTACAGCAGTCTGTGAAGGCTAAGTCTAAATGAAATTTTCAATCCTCAGAATGAATGTTCTTCCTGCTGGAAGGGGATATATATTGAAGTATATATGGGTTCAAGATATAACTTGATTAACATTTCTTAGATCCTCTTTTGATCAAAAAAGACAAAAACTATTGTTCTGGACACCTTAGGCTCCAGTGAGGATGCATGCAGCCAGATTTACTTTGGAGTGTGGTATCTGCTGTGGCAGCGAGGGCTATCTACAGCTCCAAGTTGAATTGTGTGTAAATCCAGCCAGACTGCAAGGCTTCTCCTTCTCTTCTATCCCAAAGGTACGTTTTGCTGTTGGGTGCTCTGTTAATGCCTATCAGGATAAAACCAGCCCGTTCTTCACTGTATTTATGATAGTTTCCCCCTGGCTGACCTTGGAGCTGCACACTCACTCACCGTTGGCAGCAGCCGTCAATAATGGGAGCGTGGAGGCTGCCCTGGCATGGAGAGAGTCATGCTTTTCTTTTTGGCAGGAGCACCTCTAAAACAAGAGCTGACGGAGGCGCCGCAAATGCATCGGCAAAAGGTAGGAGCAGGCAGCCACACTCACAAGGCAGCAGATCATGCTGTCATCCCCAGGTGCCCTGGGGCAGGCAGAGCCTGTGGGAAACACCCCCGGCCTTTGCAACAATCTCATTGTACCTAGCAGCAATGATAAAGCTTGCCTGAGCAGGACGCAGAGCTTTCTCAGGCTTGTCTGGAGCCGTGGAAAAAAGTTCCTATAGGACCTCAGCTCTTCCTCCATCTGATCCACAACTTGTATGCAACGGTTTGCCTTTGCCCTGCCTGCGCTAACACAAACTGCACCACACAGCAAGGTTATTCATATAACTGTTCCACATGCAGCCTATCCAAGGATAAGGTGCTTACCATGGTCTGGGATGCTACCAAATACTGGGCATGGTTTGGATAAGCTGTAAGGATGTAAGCAAAGCGGATTAGAATTAATAGATGACATGTCAATTAAAGCAAGCGGTAAGTTGTGTGCCAAGAAAAGGAAGGGGTTGGAAATGTCAATTCTTGTTTCAGCAGCATGTGAGACCCAGTTGCAGGGCTGGCATAAAAGGGAAGAATTGCAGCATGCTTTACACTGAGCTTGGGCTCCTAAGTTCAAAGCTTTTAAAGAAGCCAAGTAGTCCAGGTGACAGCAGTGCAATTTTATGAAGGAATCTGATTTTGGAAGTAGGCCTGTTGAGAATATTTGAAAATCCCAGTAGTTGTCTTTTCGGTGTACTTTTGGACACCAACAATCTCCCACTGAGAATCTTTGTGAAGTTTGCTTAGCCCACAGGAGCTGGATGCAGAGAATAATGTGGAGCTGGCTACAGGAGAGCTCACACTGGGGTATGCCCTTCCTCTGGCTGATGGGGTGGGTGGTAGGACCCTCTAATCCTGGCCCGTGAGGACGTGTGAGCTTTAGCACGCCCCAGCTGAAAAAAAAAAGAAGAGAGTAGGATGAAAAGCATCCATTGAAAACTTATGCATTGGTAAAGATAGAGAAGGTGGTAAAAATATTGCCTGGTAGAGGACTAGATGAAGGTGAAGAAAAGAGCTATCCTGTGTATTTTGTATATCCAAGATTTTTGAGGTAAAAGTGAAAAATAAACTGAAAAAGTGGAAGTAGCCCACAGACTTGCCAACTGAAAGAAACCCAAGATATCTGTTCATGTGTTGTTTGGGCTGGTCTCTCTACTTTCACACCTATACCAAAGCCTATGTGCAGCTGTGGGAAAGAAAGAGTTGAAGAGGATGAGAATGTCTTAAGCAACTTCAACAATTATGCTTCAGTGAGGGGCACAATTAGGGAAAAAGAGAAGACCCCTTTCTCTCCCCCATCTGTTTTTCTCATTCCTCATTTAACATATGCAAATGAAAAGTTGGGAATAGTCACTCTTTCGAGTCAGGTTTTACTTTCATGATGGTTAGTAGATCTTAGTCCTTGTATAAAATTGGCTATATTAATAATTATTGTCTTTCCCCACACTTCACTCTTCATCTCAACAGAAGAGTGAAGTATGGGCAACAGGACATGGTAGTTTTGAGTGTTTGTTCTGGATGACTAAAAAGGAAACTCAATGTGTTGCAAGTTAGTGCGAGGAGTTGCCTTGTCTTCAGGGGTCATCAAAGAAGCTCTTAAGGAGGCAAAGAGAAAATAAGTTGATATTGAGTGTGTAATCTCTTTCATTACTAGTTTCGGTCTCTCTAACAGTTTCTAGGAGCTGTGCAGTTCCTTCCAAAGTACGCTAATGCAAAAGCACCAGAAATACAAAGGTGAGCCATTAGCTTGTTAATACTACCAGGAGAAAATAAAAGAATTAGCAAACTCTGTGATGGGCAGCCACAGCCAAACCAAATGCCACCTCTGTGGAATTAGATGTGCTGCAAACACCAAGAGCCTGCAATAATATGACCTTTAAAAAACATGTGTTTCATAAATGGAAAAATGAACTAAAGAAGCTGCTGGTGAGACTTCCAAGAAGATGGACTGCTCATTTATACATTAACATCGCACAAACTTTGCCAGCTGAGCCAGGAGGCAGAGCTGACAGGGGGTCCATGTTTTTCCTTTTTATATAAAACCTGCACAAAAGCTGGTAGCCGTGGGGAATGCCTGCTGCAGGATACAATGAATAGATCTTTCTCGTGCTTGTCAAAATTTTTTTTACAATATTACATTGCCTTTGATGCCAGCCCTGACCATCAGCAGTGGGTCCGGTCACAGCACTGGTATTTGCCACCACAGGGTGCGGGAACCGGGTGGAAAAGCCCAACCAGGGAAACAGAGCTGTGCCCATGGAAAACAGGCAGCAGGAGAGGAGAGCAGACTGCCAGCCTTTGCTGCGGAGACAGTTATCTTAAGCAGGCATGTCTCACCAAAGCAAGTGGGCAAAAGAAGAGGCAAGGTGCAGGTAATGGGTTTTGGGGAAGTGGGAAATGAGCAATATGGCAATATGCAATATTTAATGTGTGGCTTCGTCATGCCTGCCTGCAAGGCTGGGGGCTTTTCACGCAGGAGCAGAGACCGGGAACACAGCGGCTGCAATGTCACTCCAATAAGTCATGATAAATGCCAGCTTTGTTAGTGTGCATGGCAAGTTACCAGGAGCTTTGCAAATTCCTGCACTTGGAGAGCCTTGCGCTGGGAAGGAAAAATGAGCTGTGAAGTAATAATGATAATAACAGGATTCAATGAGGCAGATGTAATCCACATTTCTTCAGCTGATCCTGGCTTGCAGCACCAACACTGCTTGACAGAATTGTATTCACAGGAATCTTTTCAAAAGTTCATTTCAACACTTGAGCTATGGTGTGGCTCAGACTGTTCTACAGCTAAAATACAGCATTCTTTTCTCAGAAGTCATATTTACAGAGTACTTAAGTGAGGGACGTACCTCAAAACAATTGTCCACAAGAATTAGTAGTTTGGGGAGGGTTTTCCCAATCATTTATAAAACCTCTGAGTACATTTTTGTTCTTCTGGCTTACTGTCAAGAAACCTTGGTAGTGCTGAGCTTCATGCAAATACGTATTTGTGGCAAGCCCACTGGAGCCAGAGAATAGCAAATATTGACCCTCTTGTGTCAACAGAAAAGCAAATGCAAAACTGGCTGTGGGCAGATCAAATTTCATTTTCAAAATAAACATTTGGTGTATTCTTTCTGCTTTCAGCTCAACTCGATGTGTTGATGCTAAGAGGCTGAAATCCCTCCTGCTGCAGCTTGCTTCTGTGTAAGACGTTGTGGACATGTCAAATTCTCTAGGATGCTCAGGGTCCAGACAGGCACTGCACACATTTCTTCTTCTTCTGACCCACAATGCCATCTCTCAAACCATCTCATGCAACTTCTTTGGGGGATGGTCCTGTACCCTTTGGATATGCTGGAAAACACCCTGCAGGACTTGGACACTTCTGAAGGTGATCTAGATCTTGCAGATTCACTACACTTCACTCCACCCTTTGGACAAGGAATGTCTGCAAGCTACGGTGAAATCACTGTTATTTCAGTAAGAGTAAGGTAAAACACAAGCAGAAGTATTTATTTACAGCATGCACAGTAGGAAAAAGTCACAGATACTCATGCAAGGACATGAATGGAAAAAAAACGTACACATGCTCACATGCTTGGACCTTTGAGAATTAGTCTTGATGTGCCACCTAGCTGGTGCTCTCCTGACTCACCCCTTGCTAGGGGCTTTGCCTCCCTTCCCCAGCTGTGGCCACAGGTCTCCAACAATTTCCCCTGGCATTAACTGTCACCACAAGGAGCAATCCTACCACCTTCCTGCCCCTACCCACAGAGTCCTGCCCTGACACCTCCTCCACGGTGGCCTTGGACGTGCTGGGGGGGTCATGTAGTGGTAGGGGTTAGACCACACATCCATGCTGAGACTTATCTTTATTTTTTGTTGTTGTCAGGTTATCTTTCACTGGATGACTTCTTTCACCGGATGACTTCTTTCACCCTGTGGACTGCGAGGCTGCAGGAATACTGGGGGCAACACCAGCAAAAGGGCAGGTGAAGGGCAGGAATGAGCAGTGCCTACTGGGCTGGGGAGGGGACCGCTGGTGCATCCTGGCTTAAAGTCTTTCTGAAATTGTGGCCTCACTGTGAGTGTTTCTTCCTGAAGCATCTCCTTGTTTGGAGCCAAATATTTGGTGTCCATCTATCAACAGAGACACCTGAAACGATTGTCTAAATCACTTAGATGTGTGTAATCCCTGACTGGCTCTTGACTGACAGCAGATGTGACAGTGATTAGCCACTTTGGGACAGCTCCTTGTCTGGGGAAAGATGGATATGGTATGATAGATGGTAAGCTCAGAGGTGTGGGACCCAGCTGCAGGGCAAGGTTCAAACTAAATGTGGGGCTTGAACTCTTTGCCCAACCCTAGAGACCTTCTGCTCCAAATAAATGTGAAGCTTATTGGCAGCTGCCACACACAAAAGCTTGCACAGAGTTATACTGCTGTCTACTGAGCAGTATATGTACAGACACAAGCATCAAATCCTTGCAAGATATAAATTACACTTCACCACATATAATTTGCCAGTCACTAATCAGCACATCTTCAAGTGCTTGGTTTGTTTTCCCACTGGAAAAAAGCGCTGCATTGTTTTTTACTATATAATTATAAAAGGCCAAGGCAGGTTATTTTTCTAGATGATCTTTGCATGTGTAGCTGAAGTCACATGGGTTCCTAAACCCTGTCCTTGGGAAAATCTGGTAAATCTGTTATAGTTTTTGCCATCTAGACAGTGCCCACCAACATCATAGTCAGGATCTGCCAGTGAAGCCTACGGAACTGTGATGTGGACCACAATTTTATTTTCTCCTGTGAAAACATGAGTGCTTTGAACATAAAAGATGAAAAAAATATTAGAATGTAGTGTGAAGATGACAATTTCATCTAATTCCACATAAAGTGATTGACCACTATAAGGTTTGATCAGAAACAGAGGTGCTCTAGCATTTTGTTTCAAACGTTTTGGATTCACAGAGCCCAGTAGGAAAGATTTGGGGAGGAGTTTTGCAGGAATCACAGCCCCCAGGAGGCTTGTTTAGGTTCACAGCAAATTAGCAAATGCATACGTCTGCTCTGTTTCCCCAGATCAGGCAAGCTAAGAAGCTAGTGGGGTGATGGCTGTATATAAGGCAATGCGAGTCAGAGGTCTAAACTAGCAATAACATCTCAAACAACAGAACTTACGTGCACAGGGAGACAAATACATCTTAATGACATATGTGTTGTTGGGGCTTTGGAAAATAAATACAAAATGCCCAGAGCATGTGAAATGGAAGATGTTCCAAGAGAACCAATTTCACTGAAAACCTATTGCCTTGGCAGCCCAAAACCCAGGTCAGTTCAGTGTCATGAGGATGCTGCTGTATAAAACAAATACTAAAAACATAGGGAAGTCACAGGGAATTAAATCAAAATTCTGGTGAAGCCATAACCCATGTTACTATAACAGAGAACACTGAGACCTGAACACTTGTTGAAAAAAGACCCCTTATTTTCTTCTTTCTTTGCAAAGGTTCAGCTAATGAGTGACTTGGCCTTATATAAGAAAAGCCTGGGTGGGGCATAATAAATGTGAGTCACTATAACAAATTTTCAGATTTTCCTTGGGACTCTTCCTTACAGGATCTTTGTATTGGGAAAAGGAAAGGAATAGGGAAAGACTTGCATCAAAATCCATATAGCTATAAATATGGATGACGTTATGCAACTGCAAGGAAATATCATTTGTCTCGTTTTGCATAACCATGTGGTAAGAGGATCACGTACAAGGCAGTCTTCACAGGAGAAGCAAAGTGTAAGACTATGGTAAAAAAAGACCAGAAATACTATAGACATCAGATTTGTGAAGATATGACAACTAGATAGTGAGTTTCATTGCTTCAGCCTTTTGGAAAATGACCGATTCTGCAGTTGTTCAGTGTATGATGCACACAGAGATCAGGTGTGTTTGGGTACATTATTCCCCAGGTGGGCAGACATTTCTGGGTAACCTTTGCACTCTGCTGGAAGAACCACCCATGTCTGAAAGCTGGGTAGTAAAACTAATGCTCCCAACCCAAGCGTATTTTATGGAGCCAGGACAGACACTGAATTTATATTGGTTTTGAAGCTTGTTTATCTACCTGAAAGCTTTGGAGGGTGACAACCCTCTCATTTCTCTTGTTCTAGTGCTCTCTCAGTGTTCTTTTCCCTTCCAGTCCGCAGATTTGGGACTTGGAATATCTCTTTATATTGGAAAAAAAATCATAAAATGGCTTGGGCCACAGCTGAGCCATTCTCTAAAGCTTGTTGGTAAAGAAAAAAAAAAAAAAAACAAACCAAAACCAAAAAAAACCAAAAAAGAAAGGGACTTTTAGGGTCTCTCCTGACTGTCCAGCTAAGACAAATCTGTTCTTGAATTGGGTGACTCGCATTTAATTTAATGTGAAATGTATTAAATGAATAAATAGATGTTACTTTTATGTCTCAAAGCTGATGCCAAGTCTTACTTGTTTTCTACCAAAAATCACAGTCTCCTAGGGCCAAATAGCTGGCGCTTTTGTCTTTGCCCACCTCACATATTAAAAATGATGGTGGTGTTCTTCCAGGAGAGCTGACTATGCCTCTACTGAGCACTTCTCAGGATCAGTCCTGCCGGGATTCTGCACAAGTCACCTCAAATTAAAATTCCTTGTCAGAAAACAGCTCTAGAAAGGCAATGTCAAATCCATCCATTATGAAGAAAAACACCTGGCAACAAAATTAGAGAGGAGAGGGTAGCAGTCAAATGGGAAGCTCCATTTGGAGGATCCTGGAGCAGACTTCACTCTTGGTTTTCACATGCTTTCTAATTCTGAAGAGCAAATGAAAATGTAAGTGGTAAAATGAAGTTCCTAGAAAGAAACTCAAATTCCAAATGGCTGATACCACCCAAGCACCAGCTGTGGGGAGGTAATAAACTCTGCTTTTAAAAAGAAATAGGCAGTGCCAAGCTGCTATTGCTATACTTAGGGGTTTTGTGTCTGCTGAATTCAGCTGCTTTTAAGGGCCACACACATCCAGGGTCTGCACAGTCCCTGGTACAAGTATCCTTCTGATTGCCATCAGACTATGTAGCATGTACCAAAAGAAATGTTATTTTGGTAGAAGTAAAACCTTTGTCAAGTAATACCGAGGAACAGCCAAAAGTCATTTGGGCACTGGATATGTTTTCCCTGGAGGGCAGGGGTCACAACACTTCGAGAGAATCTATGGCATTCTCTACAAGGTGAGAGATTGTTTTATCCAATTTTCACCTCATTTTAAACAACTGCAGTTGTTGCTTTTTTGTATTGACAAAATGCACTGGCCATGATGTATAGCGACATCCTGTACTTTGGATGTTAGTTGATGGGGGCAAGGAGCCAGGAAGGGGGGCACTAGGGAAGCAGGCAGGAGCTGTTTTTGCAGAAGCCCGAGGAGGTGTGTGGGGAAGGAGGGAAGATGGGTACAGTGATCCATGTTGGCTGTGGCATGGGGGAGAAGAGACAGCAGAAGCTGAGAGCATGGCACACCACAGGTAGGCTGGACTGGGAAAGGCTGTGATTTCAACAGCTGAACTTTTCAAAGGCCTCCTTGCTCAGAAGCAGCACCTTATCTCTGGCTGTCAGGCATCAGAAACAGATGAAAGAGCCAGGCGTTCAGGTGCCTCTCAGCTAATAAAAGGTTTTGGATAGCCTTTAGCTCACAGTGGACATAACCATCTATTCCTGATGCTGCTGAACCTTATGGAGTCTGTGTTTTGGGGCTGGTTGGATCCACACCTCCAGGTGACTTAGTCTAGAGACTGAGCCACACACTGAGTGCCAGCTGCACACTGCTGTGCCAAGGCTCCTACATCCTGTGGTTGCATCTGGAGTGGTGTGTGCAAGTACCTGGTGACACAACTGGTGACATAGGAGATGAATGCAACAGCTAAGCATGCACACTCCTACGCAACTGCATATGAATGGGTCTCTCTCTTGTGTCTTTATCGACCATAGCTCAGCTGTGGGAAAACCAGATTCTCTCCGAGTTCCTAGATTTGCTAATGTTAGGTTGCTACTAGACTATTTCAGGCTACAAAAGGATCAAAGGTATGGGACAGACTCTGAAAGCAGAGCAGCTGAGATGAATGAGATTGTGAGGTTCCCTTGCTGCTGCTGCTGTTGTCTCTAAAAGTCCGAACTAGCTATTGCTTGAAAGGACACATTTCTGCCCCCCTGGCCAGGTCATATTGAGCCTGAAAAAAAGTGAGTTTTTGAAGAAATACACATCACATCATAGAGTAGGACTTGCCCTGCTGTTCTTCAAAAAAAGTTTTCTTTGTTGTTCCCTAAGTGAAATAATTCATTTCAGTGTTTTTGAAACAAAACTTTGCCTTTCCATTTTGACACAGTACTGTTAAGCATAGAGATTTGACCTGGCCCCTTCCCCACCCCCACCCTACCCCCCCATTTGTTGGAGTTTTTTTGAAGAAAAGTTAAAAGCATTTGTAATTCTAATCCTTTTCATTTTGATTTGAACTAAATGTTTCAGGCTGAGCTGAAATAATGTCTCATTTTCCTTTTCTGCATTGTTTAGAAAAAGTATTTTTTCTTCAGCTCCCCTCTGCCTTTGGTTGGAAACTTAAATCTAACAGTATTTGCCAGCTTTAAGTGAAAATGAGTAAATATTCCTTACTCATTGGGTGAGATCTTTAACTGGCTTTGAGCATTATAATCATACTGAAGTCAAAGGAATCAGATTGATTTATACCAGATGGTTATCTGGACCTCCAAGGGGAATGAAATCAGTATCATGGATTAAATTTACCATCAATACAAGAAGACCTGTTTGCATTAGCAAGATTACATCTGTGCTTCCTCATAGACAAATCTTGTCCAAGTCTCCACTATTAATGTTGTCATCTTCATGCTGCAGGCTGTGGTTCAAACCAGCAATAGAAGCCCAGGAGGTTTTTGCTGGAGCAATGCTTCAGCCTTTGGGCCCAAGATTTGCATCAGTGTTCATGCGAGCCTGTGTTTTATGTAGTTTGTTATCGTCTGTTCATTTTGTGTGTTTGTGCCAGAAATGTATATAAAGACCAGAATGAACAAAATGAATGGGAACATAATTGTTTGGTTGATTTTTTTTTTTTTTTAATGGATGGACACAATAGTAAAGAAAAATAATTCTTTTTTTGCCAAAGGAAGTTTATATGACAAGGGTACTTTTCCTGGCCACCAGAATGACCACTGGTATGAACAAACTGGTGGGGAAAGACTTCCTGAGGTATTGCATTCGCATGAGCAAGGAAACTGTTGCAGCTTGGAAAAATGAAACCTGCGATTTATGAGCACAAAGGACTTGAAGTCAATATTTTGTTTTCCTTAGTTATTCAATAATGACTTTGACAGTTCCTCTGGGTTTGAGGAGATACAGGTTTTGGGGCTGGCAGGATGCAATGGACTAGCTGATTTCCAAAGCTGTCACTGATCTTTGATTTGTATCTTCAATATTTTCCTTGTTGGACTAGTTAGTACCATCAAGCTCTTGCCTGCCTTGGCTCGGTATGCGGCAGCTTGTCTCCAGGGTAATTCCAGGATGGCTTGTCCTACATCTAGAAGAGGCTGCAGCCCTGCTTCTGTCTTGCCCTATTATGAGTGAGTTTTAAACCTAGGACATTAGAATTGTGCCTGGACCTTGTGCTGGGGCACATGTTGAGCCCCATGCACTCTTCCTAAACTTCTGTTGAATCTGTGTTTGTAGCAGATGAGGCACTGCATTTGTGTCACTGAGTTGGTGGTACTGGTGAGGATGGCTCTTGCCTGTTTGAGTAGCATGAGCCTTTCTTTCACTGCAGCATTCAGCCCTTTTCTGAATCTATGTCAGTTATTTACATGCTTGAAATGATTTAAAATGACAAGCACAGTGGAAACTGTCTATGATGTATAATTTGCTGTGAATTATTTCAAATTAGAGAAGAAAGTGAAGAATGAGGACTCTTGGATGTAGTATCAGCATGGTCTTCATATGTCTGTGTGAATTTCATGGATGAATCCCTTCATAAAGACAAAGTCCTGTGCTGTACTGAGGGTCCCTTATTGCTTCCCCTCCAAGGAACACAGCAGAATTCCTTTTAGCAGGGTCACGTGGAAGCATCCTAGTGGTTTCAGGCATCCATGAAACAAGTGTAATCATGCTTGCCTGTGTTCCCAGGAGATCCTCATGCGAAAAGAACTAACTGTAGCATAGTTATAGCATATAGCTACATAGCTGACATAGAAAAGTGGGTGAATAGTTTTGGGGCAGATTTTATTTGAACATTTTGGAGCTATGTTTGTTAAAGACAATGACAACTTTTTGAAGCACACAGCAAAAGCAGGACTTGGGTTCTTGTTGTTGCTGTTCCGGGAGTGCTGCTGCTTCCTTATTCCTAGGGAATGACAGAGCCAGCTGGCATAAATATCTTTCCCATCCCAGTTTTTTTCTATCTTTTTTTTTTACATTTTCTTATTTCTCTACACCATCCATCTATATTGTGCAAACTGAGTAATGAGACTTTACCAAGACAAACCAGAGAGTGAAAGGCAGCTCTACAGGCTTTGGGATTATTTAGCATTAAGCTGTTATAAGGGTATGTTTTTTTTAAAAAAGAGTGTTTTCCTAACAGGCCTGGTACATAAAGAATTTCTGGCTGGATCTGTAAATTCCTGCAGGGAGATGTTGATCCTTTATCTAATGTTTGTTTTATCTGCTCCCTACCAGAGCATATTGCTGGTCTATAAGTAGATTGCTGTCATATTGCCACAGACAGTTGCTTCATAGAGGAGTTCTACAGCTCCTTGATAGGGAAATTGTATTTATTTGTTCCTATTAACATCTATGCTCCTTGTAATTTGTTTGAGGGAGGTTGTTTTACCTGTAAAGCCACTTAGGTACTATTTTTTTCACCTGCCAAATTCTTCAACTGTATTAACAGTACAAAGGGAACCAAATTTTCTCATTTTCACTCTTTTAGGTGAAGCACTTGCTGGGGTAAAGGAAATACTGATGCAAATCTGGAGTAACTGGGGATTTGTTTCATAGTAATGCAAATTTTGAGAAATGGATACTAGAAGTGCAATATTACTCTGCCTGCTTCTTCACCTTGCTTAAACATCAGTAAGAAGACTGTAAGACAAGGCAACACTGCTTCTAGTGGGGTGGGGAAGCAGAAGTTTTCCTGTGGGTGTGGATAACTCTGGGTCTACAGCCCTAGCACAGATATTGGATGACACTGAACTTTAGTCAGCCTTGTAAATACTTTCATAATTCCTGCAGCCCACATGAGGTCATGACCCTGAATTTAGGAATGGCTGGACCAGTGCTCAGTGTCTGTGGAATGGAAATGTCTCACACCATCCTGGGCCAGCCCTTCCAGTGACTGAAGATGACCTGGCAAAAGTCACTGGGGCTTTTCGTTGCGATACATAGGGCTAGAAATATTTTGCTGCTCTGCTCGCAGAGCTACAAACCTTAACTGGCCTGAGAAAGCATACAGCATGGGTGAAGGAGCTGTTCCTGATGCAGACAGCCCTTCAATTTTAGAAACTGCTGCTCAACCCCTACTTGTGGTCAAGAGCATTCTCTGGAGCATGTAGAATAAACAATGCTTTTCTTAATTTCACCAGTTTACCAGCTGGGCTTGTGTTAACGGTCTCCCCCCAAGAAGGGCAGAGTATCCCCAGAGGACTGGCACATCTGTACCTCCCAAAGGACCATTTTGGGCAAGTGATGGTGGCATGCTCTCCAGCCTCATAGCTTCTCCTCCTTGAAAAGATCTTCAGGTGCTAATTTTCAGGTAAAAGACTGCCTTGTGTGGTTTGTGCTGAACCAGGCTTCAAGTAGAAAACATCAGAGTGATACTTTAACAGCAAGAGTGACAAAAAAGACAAAACACACTCTCTAAAACACCTATGAAATTGTCTGGTGGGGGCAAGATGATTCTGGCTTGATACAAGTGTAATATTTTACTAATTTTGCTATGCCACTTCTCTGCTTGCTGGCTCCCCGGGTCCCATGGGAGGCCCCAGCCGTCACAGGAGGTCCCTGAACACCTGGACCTGGAGCTGATCCTGCTCTGTGGAGTGAGGGGAGCAGAAGGGCTGTCGTGGTTTCAGCCCAACCGGTAACAAAGGACCACGCAGCCGCTCGCTCACTCCTCCCGCCCCCCTCCAGTGGGATAGGGAGGAGAATCGGAGGAGAGAAAAGGAAAAAAAAAAACCGGAACCTCGAGGGTTGAGATAAGGGCAGTTTACTGGGACAACACAAAAAAAAAAGAGAGAAGTTACAACAACAACGGTACTAATAAAAGAGTATACAAAGGAGTGATGCACAGTGCAACTGCTCACCACCCAGAACCCGACGCTCTGCCACTTCCCCCACCGAAAGCCGAGAGAGCCCCCCCAGCCCGCTCCCCATTTATATACTGGGCATGATGTCACATGGTATGGAATAGCTCCTTGGCTAGTTCAGGTCAGCTGCCCCGGCTATGCGGCTATGCCCCACCACCTTCCAGGTTCCTGTAAAAATTAACTCTATCCCAGCTGAACCCAGGACAAGGGCTTTGCAAGGTGTGCACCCTCTGGGCTCAGTCCTGCTGAGGCCAGGGGAAATTATGTCCACGGCAGGAAGACTGGATCTTAATGTTTTTCAAGGGGTGTCTTGTACAATTATTTCCTTACGGAAACTCTGGCCTTATTCAGTGCTCTGCTGTGTGTGCCAATTAAACTAAGGTTTGCTTTTGACAGAGCATGCTTGCTTGTACAAGTCCCACTACTTTTCTGCTCTAAATGGCTAATTTCACAAAAGAGAGCTTTTTAAGCATTAATAGCATTTTTTAAGAAGATCTTGACAAAGAAAGAAGAGTCACTTAAATATCTGCCTTCCCAGCATCCTGCAGCAATGAGGACACAGCCTTGGGAATTATTTAAAGTAATATATTTTTAATTGCATCTTCTAGCTAAGAGAGGCACTGGGATCTTCAGTACAATTCCTTTCAAGGTGACCTTTGCACAGTTGTGTTGTCTGGACAAACCATGGTGTCAGTGTTAATAAGGGTACCCACTGGAAAAATAGTATCACCCATGTTAGGTCTGCCAGCACCCTATAAAACTGCAGTGGCTGGGAAGGTCTTAGTATAGCTGTGCAACGAAACTCTGCTCCCATGGAAGGTCCTGGTTAGAGCTCCTACTGTGCTTAAATTAGCCAGGGCTTCCTCGTTTAGTCTTTGGTTGAGGAGCATGAGGTGAACAGCACAAGTGGGGTCTACAGTTCTTCCCTTGCGTTATGTAGTTTAAATACTGTGCTTGTCACTGTCCTATTGTCTTCGACCAGAAAATCACCTACAAAGTTCCTGGGTATAAAATTAATATGTTTGTTGCTCCAGAGTCTATCATACAATCTTAAAGACTGATACGGAGGCAGAGCTGGTCATCTCTATTAACTGATCTTACGTACCAAAACTAACTCAGAGCTGGTGTGTGCCAGGCAGGAGCCTGGTTTTCTTCAGCTGCTGTTTTTGGCCAACCGTTTACCTCTAGGTAAGGCCAGTGGCTACAGAGAGGTTACCAAATCAGGATAGTACTTTCCCATGCTTTGTACCCCCATTGACAGAAAAAAAAGTCAGTATCAGGAAAAGTTTTTGACCTGCAGTTTCCTGGCTCCTCTCCGAACATGGTTGCCAGCTGATGGCTGCTTCAGGAGCCGCTGTGAAATGAATTGGTGATTATAGTTCAGTTCCTGTTGACAGGCATCCACCTTACAACCTCCGCAGCTGGCAGCCTTGGTAGTGTGCATGGCAGAGAGGTCCAGAGCTGAAAGAGCAGGAAAGATAAACAGCGCTCTCATAACAGGATGTGACTGCCCAGCTTGCATGATTCATATCCTGGGCAGTATCCCTTGGACCATGCAGCCCAGCGACCAGGTCCTTGGCCCACTGGTTTCTCTTTGAGGTCCAGGAGACTTTCTGATATTACTGCTATTTACGAGGAAACTGCTTTTGGCCTGGTTCTTCAGGAACTCCTGCTCCTGGCTCTCCTGTGAGATGAAAGTTTCTGCCTCAGCAAGGGCTCTCAAAGGGTCTTTGTAGTGCTGCTGGCATTACCTGGGATTTTGATGTAAAAGTAATTTAAAGTTAGAGGCTGCTTCATTTTATAGCATTTCCTGTAGAGCTGGTGTCGTGGTTTCAGCCCAGCCGGTAACAAAGGACCACGCAGCCGCTCGCTCACTCCTCCCGCCCCCCTCCGGTGGGATAGGGGGGAGACGGAGGAGAGAAAAGAAAAAAACTGGAACCTCGAGGGTTGAGATAAGGGCAGTTTACTGGGACAACACAAAAAAAAAGAGAGAAGTTACAACAACAACGGTACTAATAAAAGAGTATACAAAGGAGTGATGCACAGTGCAACTGCTCACCACCCAGAACCCGACGCTCCGCCACTTCCCCCACCGAAAGTCGAGAGCAGGAGAGCCGTCCCCCCGGCCCACTCCCCATTTATATACTGGGCATGATGTCACATGGTATGGAATAGCTCCTTGGCTAGTTCAGGTCAGCTGCCCCGGCTATGCCCCCCCACCTCCCAGGTTCCTGTAAAAATTAACTCTATCCCAGCTGAACCCAGGACAGCTGGTCTGAACATTCATCAGGGAGAAACGTGGTGAGTTTTCTGGTGAAATGTTCATCCAGTGTCCACTTGCATTTGGTGCCAATGTCTCCCTTCCCTTACACTGCCTTCTCCCTCAGCTTTTCTGTCAGCTTTGCCATTTTCTGGCTGCTGAATCATTAGGGAGCTTTGTCGGGGTGCTTTTGGGATGGCATACCTCTGGGAGCACCAGGTTCCAATCTAGTGCCTTCTAGGTAGATTTAAGTTCCTTCTGAACAACCAGAAAATTTCCAGCTGCTACTACACAAACTTGTCTGCCATCTCCATACACTTCCTGAATAGTTGTCCTCACTATTTACAACCCAGGGAATGTGCTGAGAAAGAGGAAGGTGAAAGATACTTACTTGAAATTGATGCCTGCGGAAAATGAGTGTTTATGGTATACTCTCAGTGTCAGAAGAAAGCAGCTTTCTCTGGTGCATAACTAACCAAACACAAGCTCTGAAAACATACATCTATCTTCTTCCCAGGTCTCTGCAACCTGGAAAACTGAGGATTCATCCATCTCCCTAAACATAAATAATATTGTGGCTATTTTTCTAATTGCTTGCACTTCTCCTTTTGGAACGACCAAACCCTTATGACTCCCAAAAGGTTCCTCTGTACCTGACAACAGTTTTTATAGCCTGTTTCCTTTTCCATAGCTAAGTTTAGCTTTTGATTTTCCTTTGTCTCATCTCCCAGGCAGATCTCAAGTAGTTAAGCTGTTTGTGTTTTCTTTCTGCCTGCATCAAGAAGTTTGTTGAAATAAAGTGCAAGTTTTTATATCAGATTGGTGGGAAAAATATCAAAAGATAAGAGAACAACAAAAGTCCTTTCTGAAGCTATCATGCCATTGAAATAGAGCAGAAGGCAGCTTTGCTGAGGTTGAATTTATTCATCATCACAGAAGTATCTGCAAGAACTTGAATTTCTCACATATCTCATGTGAGCTCTATTCCCAACCAGTCCTGTGTGGCTGACTTGGCTGCTGACCTGTATTCATGTCGTTGTAGTGTCTATGTGCATTGAAGATCTGCAAATAGCCAACAAGAAGACAGGCCTGTCTTCAAAATTTCACAGTTCAAATATATGACAAGGTGTAGCAGTCAATGAAACTAACAGCTGTGGAAAGGCTAAACTGACTGTAACAGAGCAAGAGTGATCGAGGGAGGAGAAATTAAAGCTGTTGACTGTCAGTCATGGGCTGACCTTGACATCTGTCCATTTCTTCCCTGTAGGCAAAGTTTTGCAGGAGAAGAGACAGAGAGGAAGCTTTGAAGAACACTGCTTTGAGGGCTGTGAGCCAGCACCGTGGCACATTGGGGATGGATGGAGGTGCTGGTGCACAAGAGCAGGAGGTGACTGTTTGCTTCTGAAGCATTTGGCAGGCTGCTAACACAAACTGGTGAGGCTGCAAGGGTGAAGCTCACAGTCTCTCTAGGGCTGTGGGGTCTGCCTAGACCCCTGGGAAGGCTAGGGCCCTTGTAAGGTGATTGCATCTGCAAAACCAAATAATGGGACAAATTTTAGGGTCATAAAATGTTCAAGAACTCCTCAGTGTGATTGCACTGCATGGGCTGAAAAAAAGCCTGCCTGGACCAGAGCTGCAGATCAAAAAAGATTTGAGCTCTCCCAGCAGTATCCTATCTCAGATAATCTTTTTCTATGACATTAATTTCCTTGGGCAGAAGATTAAACACTTTTAAATGAATTATAGTGATTTTAGTTTCTGCTGTCCTTGCATATTGCTGCAATTATCAGTGTAGTCTCTCAGTTGCCCTACTGCCATCACAAAGCCAAAAAGGTTAATAACAGTTCAACCAAAAATTGCTAAATCTGTGTATGTGTGTGATATGTCAGTATCACATAGAATGAGCACCTCTGATATCTAGATGGAATTAATTTCATAACCCTGCCCAAACAAGGTCTGCTCACCACTTATCAAAGATATTTCAAGGTGAATTTTAGATGGGACTTGTACTGGCTTTTTCCATTGGGTAAATTCCACTTCACTTGGACAGGTTCCTCTAGTGGGTCATTTAATAGACAACGGAGTGTCTTAAAGGTTGTGTTGAATTACTGAAAAAAAATGTGTCTGATCTGTGGTCAAGGTGTTAAAAATCCAAGGCAGCATTCAGACAGACATCCTAGCTACCACCTAGGCTTGATGGATAAACCCAGGAACTTTAATCCCAAAAGCAGAGATTGAGCAAAGGAGGATTTTTATGAATTTTTGTGGTATCAGAGCACATACCCTTTTTAGACTGTATCCCTTGAAAGTAGAGGTACCACAGTCTGCACTAATGCTAGAAACAGCCCTAACAGCTATATTACTGGAGGGCTTCCTTCAGGTTAGTATTGCTGCAAGTGACTGCATTGTGCTGTGTAGATCTTACTCTGCCTGGCTCCAGCACACAAAGGGTGGCCCAGCTGAGCTGCCTGTAGGACCTCAGTCACATGAGATGCTCTGACACTTTCTCACCAAGAGTTTCGAAGCTCTATTAACTGACACTCCAAACTGATTGAATTTAATGAAAGTCTTTCCACTGACATCATGGTTTTGATTTATACCCTTAATACATAATGCATTTTTTCAAATTTGAGTCTTAATATCCTTATCCAGTCTGCAGCTCTTCCAAGTTAAATATGAATAGAGAGAAGGAAAAAAACCCACAAGACAAGTTTAAGAGATTTCTGTGTGTCTGTTAGAGGCAACTCTTGACTGATGCCAAGAAGCAGCAGGAAAGGGTGTCTTTTGCCTAGGAACTCAGAGTCTGCGGGACTCTTTGCAGCCAGAACATTGCACCGCCGATTTATTTTCTATCAGAAGAGGCAACCGAACCTCTCATGCAATAGTTAGACCAGTAAGAAGGTTAATGGGCTAAAATCCTTATATGTTTATGTTAATTAAATCTGTCAGCCACTGTATTTTTCTTCTTTTTTTAGTCTGGTTTGCTAAGGAAATGAGGCTTATACAGTTGCAGTTGCTTTCTGTCCATCTGCTGGTCCCCCCGCTCCTCCCTGTAACTTTCAAACTGTCAGCAAATTTCATCCAATCTGGAAAGAAAGGAAAGCATGTCAAAGACATTAACATTTTTATGAATTTCATGAAGACTGGTGGCAATTTTCCAAAGGCTTCATTAATGTCCCCTCAAGGCAAAGCTGTGATCATTCAGCCATTGCCATTTCTGTTTGCCCCGACATACAAAACCCATCTGCCCTATCGTCATGTGAATGGCTTTAAACCAGCTACAGCACGGGCTGTTTCTTGCTTGCCCCAAAGCAATGGAAAAGTAAAGGGTTTGTGGGAGCCAGAGATGTCACTGGAGACATGCAAGGGATTGGAAGGGAACTGCAGGGCGTCAGATGGGAAACAGAAATAGGTGAGACCACCATGGTGAATAGGTGAGGGCAACAAGGGAGGGATACCTGGAAGGTATCATGCACTGACAGTTTTTCAGGCACATGACTATTTTTGAAGGATGAGCAAACATCAGAAAACCTGAGAATATTGCAGTGGGGAGGAGGGCTGAGGAGTGCAGAGTAAACCCAAAGGTGTAACAGGGAAGGGACACTGGGCTCTAGTAGGCTAATTTCAGCGGTAGCATGGGGGTACATAACAGAAATCCATAGGCAACTGAGTTTCGTTAGCTCAGCTGTTCACAGAAGAACTTGTTTTATCAAGGTCTTTGTTGGTAAGGTTAGACTGGGAAATGACTGAAGTTATTCAGAAAACATGCTCACATGACTTCTTTGGGGCTGTGCAATTGTACTGATAGAGAGATCAACTCTTTTTCATGATAAATTATGGCCAGAGAGCATACCTACCCTCTGCCGCCTGCGTTCCTTGTAGCACCCACTGGGTTTCTTCAATTCCAGGACTTAGTTTTTCTTAAAAGGATGATTGTTTTGCTGTGCCCACGCCACCAAGATGAAGCTGCGCTGATTAAATAGAGCCTTTGTGAGCAGTTCCTTGGACTCTGTGAGGAGGAACCTTCCTTACAGCTATGTGAAAGCTTATACTTATTTAGATGGCAATTGACATGCCTTGGTAGATGAAGCATTGGCCGTCTGTGTATCAGTAAGGAGCTCAAAGAGCCAATTCAGTCCAGACAGTAAACAATGAATTGCTGACACTTTCAGCTCTGCTAGGGCTCAGAAATACCAGCGCGCACATCTGAGCCGTATCAGTGGAAACACACAAGGATTAGATTCTTTTGGTGACGGCTGCATTTTTATTGTGAATAATCTGATGGGACCCTCATGGTGTCCAACACATCCATTCTTGCCTTGTGATTCTTTTGCCATCTGAAATGTTGTTAGCTTTAATGACATAATTATCCTTTATATATTCAGTTAGATGTGTGGGTTGGGTTTTTTCCCTTTTTTTTTTTTTTTTTTTTGAGTTATAGTTAGTTTCCCTGAGAGGCTACATCTTTAATGCTTGGGTAGTTTTCTGAAAGCTGGGACCAAAAGAAACTTTTGGGAAATGACAATTATATGTCCATGGTTTTTATTTGGTATGCTTTATTTTAATCTTTGTCTAGGCTGAAAGCTCTTGTTGACTGGCAGAAGATAGATTCAATCAGTGAAATTAGGCAATTTCAGTCTCCCCCTGCCCAAACAAAAACATACAAAGAACTTGTATATTGACTGAAAGTAAAGTGCAGTTGTTTTGCTGAATTTATACGAAGTACTGGTAGGAAAAAATGAATACCCCTTCCCCACTATCTTCCAGGGCATTGATTGAAATCACATGAAAATTTTGCTGAAATTTTCTAGAAGTTTATCTCAACAGAAAATTTTGTGATAGATGTTTGTATCAAGGTAATTCTAACAAGATGAGACTATTTGGCCAGTGTATCTTGGAAAACAGGAAAAAAAAAAGGCTAATGGCTTGTAAATGACCTTGTAACCTTCTTCGTATTCCCCTTCCCATGGTCAGCCCATGTGGCCCATGTCTGTCTTGGGGACCTTGCAGTATCCCATGAAATCCCTCCAGGGACTACTGCACCTATACAGATGCATAAGGACTCTGCAGTGGGTTTAAGCATTAGTAAAAGAAAACATCTATGGAAACTTATTGGAAATCATACAAGCTGTTACCTTTTGAAGCTTCATACGTGCGGTTAGTTACTGACTGGGTTATGCCCTGGCTTCACATTGTCATTAGGAAAAAACAACAGAGAACGATTTTCATAGGGTTTGTAAAGCTCCAGTGGGGATGCACCGAGGTAAGGGGTCCCCCAGCACCAACAGAAAAAAACCTGTGGGTTTGCCTGTAGTTTATGGTGCCATTCTGCAGCAGCAAATTTGAGGAAGAAGTTTTGAGAGCATCTGAAAGGTCTTGTATGTTCTGCCTGAGTGGAAAGTTTCATTATTACACTGAAATGATTAAGAAAAGCATTTGCTTTCTGAGATGGGGTGGGGTCACATCTTCCCCCATCCTCTCGCAGTGCAGAGAGAAGCACTGACTCCTGCCATGCCGGAGTAAGGGAGCTTCCTTCCCTGGCATGGGGCAGGCTGCTCGCTTGCCCACTGTGCTCCTTGCAAGAGAAACAAGGGGGATAACGCGCAGCTTTGCTTCTCCCCAGCGGCTGGTGCAGCCACTGCGGGACCCCTCGGGGGGAGTCAAGCACTGCCCCCCCACTCTGCTCTTCTCACTGCTTCCCCTGCCTGGCCCTGGCTGCTGGGGAGCAGCAGAGGGACCCCGTGAGACAGCTGGGGGAGCATCTTACTTGAAATAAGGGGGGAGAGGAATCAGTACTACTTGTAAGTTATTTCACCCATCCAGTTTCTCCTAGCTTCAAACTATGCCACGGCAAAGTCAGGGTTTCCATCACTTCTGGGAGATGGCAACTGGTTTCTCTCCAAGAAAGCCCATAACAGCTGGAAATGGAAAAAGCCTCGTAGGTCCCGTAATCAGTCTCTCCCTCTCGGTCTATATCCTTTTTTTTTTTTTTTTTTTACAGTGTATTTGAGAATTATGTGTCCATGCTAGTTTTACCCATCTCTTTCAGAGGGCTTCCAATCCCTTATTTTAAATGAAATATTATTCCAAGATGTAAAAGCTCATCTACTGGCAAAGTCAGTGATATAATTTGTTTATATAGATTCAGTGCATCTAAAAGGAAAAATAAAATAAAATGAGAGAGAAGAAAATTCCTTCACCATCTCGTACTTGTTACTTGTCAAGTTGTGTACACTGTCAGCAAAGCTGTGCTCTTGAATGGTTAGGGATGGTGTGGACCCAGAAGGTTATTGGTAGGGAAGGGGAGACAGGGTGTCTGTCACTCTGGCTTGGAGGGAGTGTGCTACATAGTTTTCATCTTCTGCATGCATGATTGAAATTAGAGGGGAAAAAAACCCAAAACCTTGGCTCTAGCAGTGGGAACCACACAGATGTGAACTGAATGGAAAGCTGATTTTTTTTGCCTGTTTGTCACCACTTCTTATGACCTGAAGGATAGATTTGTCTCAGAGTTTTCTGCAGCAGAGGCAAAGACATTAATTACCCTTTTCAGAAATAATGGAAGAAAAGTACCATGTTCGGTGTTTCACAGTGTGCTTTCTGTGCTTCACTTTAGGTGGGTCTAGCAGCTTTGCAAAATCCCAGATCTTTTGGAGACTTTCTCCCTTCCTTCCTTTGAAGTTGAGGATCACAAGCCCTTTCCCAAACTGATCTGTGCAGCCTCTCATAAAACCAGGTAAGGCACACACACAGACCATGGGTCCTGTGTGTCATGTGGAGGAAAGCACACGTGAACCACATGTGCATTTATATACCCCATTTGGTGACGAGATGCATACACGCCATCTTCCTCCCCAGACAGGGGACTCCATACACGTGTGTATATAGCCAGATAGACTTCTGTTGTGTGATGAAACACACATCAGCTATCTATATATTTCCTGGGGAGGGATCCTTCTAGGACCCAAAGGCCCTGCCCACTGAGATAGGTGCCCCAGGAGGGGTATCATTGCCACATGGCACTGCAGGCAGGCAGCTATGCCTGCTGGAGGGTATTTTCATAGCTGTCCATGCCTCATTAGCCCACAGCCCCTCCTCTGTGCATGGGCTCCTATTCTAATCATGTTACCCTCACACACCATGCAGGTATCAGCAGGCATCAGCTTGCTGCTAATTGCCTCCTAGGGAGACCTCCCAGCTCCTCCACATGGGTGCCATCCATGTTGCAGCTCTCCATCAACAGACGTAGAGAAAGACTTAGCCTGAAAAGCCAGTCACTTCACATAGTGCCGTAACATGAGGTTACTAGGGTGAATAGACTAGAGTTACACTTCCAAAGAACTAAGTTCAAATTTTGGTTTTGGTCACAGAGGGAATTATGTTTAAAGATCTTTTAATCCCTTGGGAAGCTTTCCAGGGGATATCACCGCTTAATCATAGCCTCAACCCAGTGCCGGGTCATCCTCTCTCAAGACAGGGCTCGTTCAGGGACTTTTATGGATTTTTGTTTGCTTGCTTGCTTTTTAAGTGGAACTGTTTTCCAATTTAATTTGGGGTTGTTTGTGAAAGGTGTCTGCTTTCAGAACATTGCTGAAAGTTTTTTTGTGTAGAAAAAGTTATTTTCTTCATCCTTCCTTCTGGTTAAAAGGTACATGGCACCAGAAAAATGTAACTGGGAGAGGGAGTAAGGTGTGCAAAGGAGAATGGGGAGCATGAGCGGCCTAAACCACAGTTGTTATAAGACATTCAGAGGAATTTCGAAATTGAAATTTTTTGGATTTTGCTTTTGACATGAAGTATCACATTTTTCCTAACGGGGGGAGGAAAATGTCTGGTGGTGTGGGCCAGAGCTGATGTAGCTACCTCTTTGCTTGTTTTTGCATACCTCCCATGCTCAGCAGTACAATTATGCTTTGAAAGAGGAGTTCACCCAGAAATGTAAGGAATGATAAATGCATCAGCCCCTGCCTGCACCTTTACATTTCAACTCTGGACTCAGCAGTCCCCCGTTTATGATACAACAGGAACATATTTTGTTCTGCTTCAGTAGCAGCACTTGATTGAGTGTTACTGGCTCGTTAGGACATTAGATGATTTGTCTAAAGCTTTAGGCAAGGGACACATTTTTTAAGCAAGTATGGAGTGTTCAAGTGATGCCAACAATAACAATCTGTAAATTACAGATGAGGTGGACTGAGCAAGCAGTGTGTTATCTCTCTGAATGTTTAAATTTTTGCACATTTTGGCAACTTCTTTAAAGAAAGCAAGAGCTGGACTGTCAGCACTGATTTTAGTTTTGCAGTGCTATGGTTTTCTATTTATAATGGACATGAAGGAGGTCCTGAAGGCAGTGTTTCTTGTCAGTGAATTAAAAGTTCCCTCATTCTGCAGTGTTTGCTTTAATTTAAATATTTGTCATGGTTAATGAAAGATAGCCTGAGAAAGAGGGAGCAAAGCAGGTTTCCCAGATCCCATCAGTTTACTTGTGTCTTCTTCCTATTTGTGGTCAAAAATACAGCCCTGTAGAAATGGTTATGATGCTCTATGGATGGCAAAGTGGGTAGCAGTCCATCGCTAAGGGGATTTCACTTCATGCGGTTATCTAGCAACCTTGGACGTTAATGTGGGGAGTCTGGCCTATTTTGTTTATAGCAACTGATCAAATGTAAAGTGCCTACCTTGAATGCTCTGATTCTCTGTTGAGGCAGTTTCTTGATGTCATCCTTAAGTGGAGCAGGAGACATCCCCAGCGTGCAGACACAGGCCATGCTTCCAGCTGCAGAACTGCCCACTGCTCCCTGGTGCAGGAGCTGTGTTGTTGCGAATAAAAACCAAGGCAAGCTCAAATTACATAATAAGCATCATAGGCTTCTCTTATTTAGTTCACGTGTATACCTTTGGGCAACATTCAGACTCTCCAGTACCTGCTAATTAATTTGTTTTCTTATACTTTACTGAGATTTGGATTGACACCAAAGCCCAAAAGGGAAGAATCTGGCTATCAAAAAGTGAATGTCTATAATGAGTGTAAGGTGTGGATGGAAACCACATAGTTGTCACACAGCAGCTATGACGTAAAAGATGCTATTGCTTCCATACTGTTTCCCATAAGGGAGAGAGATATTTTGGGGGGGCAGAAGATGTGATTACAGGAGACAGCTACATGGAAACTACCATTGAATGCTCCATGCACTGAAATGGAGCACTGTGCAGGAGCAAGGCTGTTAGAAATATTTTAATAAATATTAAGTTCATGGATGAATAACAAAAATATGTAAGCATTAATGAAACATGGCTGGCTAGCCTGTGCAGCATTGTCCAGTTGAGGCACACAGGGTTCAGAGTGGGAAGCTGAGGTTTTCCTCCTGGCCCTGAAACTAGTTTTCTTCAAAACCTCAGCAAGTTATATTTTTCACTGATTTCATACTCTCTGGACCAGGAACATGTACCTCAGTTTCCTCATCTCTAAAATGCTGTTGTTTGCTAACATAATCCCCAGACCATTGCCAGATATTGATTATAAGTTATATTAGGATCCCAGAGTGAATAGCTATGGAATTCTGAGATACTAATTAGTCATCATTGTTTTTAGGCTCCTGGCCCTTTGCTGCACTATGACAGACTTTGCAGCCCTGTAAGAGCCCTGTAAGAGCCCTGTATAGAGACCAGGCTTCCCTTTCTCTGTCTGAGACTTCTCCTACCAGCCTTAGGCATACCCCTGTGCTCAGGGCTTGCCTGCCTGCTGCAGTGCCACCCGGGCTGTTACCCCACTGCTCCCAGGCAAGCGCTCCTGCCTGTGCATTCACACCTAGTGCCAGGTTCCCGCAGGCAGTATCAGCTGTTGAAATGGCTTGGTAATGAACCCTAGGGCAGCCACTCTGTAACAAATTAATCTTCATGCAGTCTGATGAGCATAAAGAGTAATCCTAACGTGGAGCATCTCTCTCCATAACAGCACAGCATCACAGGTGCCTGTACCTCAGGAACCCTTGGTGCTCTCTGCGGTCAGTACATACGGTGAGCTCTACCCAGTTGCTCTTGCAACATCCTATTTTCCCTGTGATGCTTCAGGGAATCTGTGATATCTTCAGAAGTGCCCTTGAAAAGGTTCAAGAGAAGCAAGTAAATCTATGCTTTAAATAGGTTGCATTACTGAAAATGACTTGGATGATGAAGCAAAAGATAAGAGTGTGCAGGTGACTAGTAGACAGCAAAGGACAAAAAATAGGAGGCTGATGTACAGCTCATTCAGCACCTGCGAGTCCTCCGGCTGTGTTGAGCAAAGGGCTGTACTGCTCATTAAGCCCTGCGAATCCTAGCGAAGCAGGCGCAGAAACCAGCACCTTAAACCTCCTTGCAACCAGTGGAGTCGCAGGGAGGTGGTGACAGTCATTTGTGTGACTGATTTTTCCAGTCCCTATTGTGTAACTGCAGAAATACCAAGCTGTAGTCTCTAGGCCTGCACTGGAAATACAGAGACAACCCTTCTCTGGGATGCAGTGGGAGGTGTGGGGGCTGCCTCCTGCTCCTTTTTAGCAAGAGAACATCTCTACAGCTCCCCATACCACCTTCTGCAGAACGACAACCAACATATGACTTGGGTTTGAAATCCTTGCAGCTGATGGAAAAACAATTAAGATCTCATTAAAATTCTATGTAAAGAGCCAAGAAAAGGAAGATAATGTCAGAGGAAAGGTAATACGTAGTACAGTATGGAGAATTCTCTTAAGTTAAGCCTGTCATTAGGTGGGAGCACAGAAGGTGCTAATTGTACAGTGCATTTCATTCATCCCACAAAGAATAATTAACACTTTCCCTTCTGCCTTCCCCTTCACTGAAATGAATGGATTCAGTACATATGCTCTCTTGTTAAGGCAGGAGTTGTCATATCCTGGATCCTTGTGTGCAGAAGAATTTTACTGCTGGGTTTCTTCACCTGCTGACTGTTGAACAGGAATCATTATTAGTCATGTGAGAGAGTGCTCATTTCATTAATCTCTTTGTGTGTCTTCATCTCTTACTGTTACAGAAATTATTGACCCAAGATGGGAAGCTTTGGAACAAGCATTGGAACTGGCTTTCAGGTAAGCACATGCTTAATTATTGCCCTAAATAGGGAAGGACTGACCAGAGATCGCTTCTACCCTGAGAGTCTGCATTGATGTGCTGGTGGGGAGGGAGCACAGTGCAACCAAGCACTGCTTGGTCCCAAGTGGGCTGCCAGCAGCCTGGCAGGGTGCTGAGGATTTTTCCTTAAGATTTATTTCCAGGCTGATCCACCCGTTGACAGAGAAACCAAAGCTCTCGCAATGCTTGGACTCTGACCTGCCTTGCTGCCTGATCACTATCAGTCCTGAGCAATATTATTGCAACAGAGCAACAGCTGCTTTGCAAAGCAAATCTTAGCCTCGCCAGGTCCAGTTTGAATGTTTGCACACAGCTTCCCAGCCTCCCACGCTCCTCGTGAAATTGAACTAGAGGTGATAGTCTTCACTTAGTTTTAAGCTGGAGAAGATACCATTGAATGTTACTACACAGCTGATGCTCTCTACTCCAGTGGTGACTACACTTCAAGGCTGGGGTGAAGTGATCCATGTTCATGCGGCCTTTCTATTTCACAGAAATAATTCAAATTAATTAGTTAAAGATTACAAAGCACTCTGACATTCCTGGCTGAAAATGCTATCTCAAAGTGTAACAATAATGGTACTTTACACCCTCTGATACTTTTGCAGGAGTCTCTGTAAGAGAAGCTATGCATGTACAAGCTGGTGTGCTTATGTGTTAACTTAAGTTCTTCATCCCAACTCATGCCAGAGACTGCCCAAATAACCTCTCTTCCACTCTCCCTCTGTCTAGGCCTCTTCAAAGTTTTGGGAAGTTTGCCTTAGGACACTGTGCTCTTCATGCCTACCAATGGCATCAGTAGATGACTGGCTCAGCGGCTCGCTACAGCTGCGGTGCAAATGAGGGAGCTGCACAGTTACACAGCCACTCCACTGCCCTGCTACCCCACTGTTTGCATTACACCAGCATGGCTAAAGGGGGTCCTTTCATCCCCACAGTAGATTTGCTTCTCATTGGCACTTTGGGCATACAAGAGTAGGCAGCTGCAAAGTGCTAGATTATTTTCAGCGTCATAGACACCTGCTACCTTTTCCATAGCATGTGGGTTCTGAAAGTGCTGAGCCAAATTCCTTCCAAATGTTTGCATGGGCTCTTGAGACAAAGGTATAAGATGCCCTCACATCTCTTTGACACAACCTGAGACAGCAGCATCCTGTCCTCAGTCCTACCATTTCCACCGAGGTGCAAGCAGCCTTAGCTGCTGGCAACCAGGGAACATCTGTACACACACACCTCACCTGTCCTGTCCTGTCCAGTCCTTGGTCCACCTGTTAGACCCACAACTAACATATGTGGGGCTTACATTGTTTCCATATGGCCCCTTCTGACCCACTATTGTGTCCCATCCAAGTTGGCACAAGAGTAATCTCTGACTGAAATTGGTCTTGAGGGAGAAAGAAGAGTTCAGGAGGCTAAAAAGCGATATGTCATAAACAAGGTCTCTCACATTTTTTAAAGCAGAGACCATTCCCAACCTACGCACAACGAGCTCTACATGAAGTCACTTAGGATGGGTCTTCTTTGGGGCAGTCTTCCTGTGGCTACACAGTCATTACTTGGACTTCGCCCAACCTATTTTCATTCACAGACTCCTCACCGCCCTTCTATGAAGGTTGTGTTCCTCTGAATGAACCAGAAAGCTAAAAGGTAACCAAATGCGATAATCAGGCAGGGGCAAGTAGGGAAGAAGATTCTTTTGGTGCTTTGCTGAAAGCTAAAATGGATATGGTTGCTGAGCACATGGGGCATTCAGGGGTAAAAGCATGCAGGCTGCCACTGTAGGAGACGCTCTCTTCCAGCAATGAAGAAACCCTATTTTGTTGGAGTCAGGGAGCTGTCGGCTTATGGGATCAGGAAAGTTTGCAGATATAGATCATCATCTTAGAGATCTCCAGACATTCATACAGTGTGGCAGAAACAGCTAGAGAAGTTCCTAGGCAGATGAGGAGCGATTACCCATCCCAATCTCTCCCACTGCCTGAAGTGCCTGTCTTGGTTTCATTCCTTTGTAAATTGAAACAGCAGATAAAATCAATGAAACCAAAACCTTTAGGTTAATGATACCAAAAATAGCCATTCCCTTCCTGCTGGAAAGGTAGGTCAAAGCATTACAAAAGGCTATCGTGGTTTGTGACACATTTCCTGTGTGGCAACCAAGAGGCATTTCTGTAAGAGCTGTGAATGCAACTCAGTCGCCAGTGTAGGGGAGGGAGGATCTCTGTTGGTTTAGGGACAGGAGACCACCAGCTTCCAAAGGTTTGGAAATATCACTGATTTTTCACATGCCTAACAGAAAAGATTTCTCATGCTGGGCACCCGAATCCAGAGGCCACTTTTAAACGTTTTGTTTTTTCTGGCTGAAGTGGAAGAAACATTTCTAACATGCAGTCCATTCTTACAGGCACATTGACTTGAAAGTTAATCATAGTTCTGGCCTCAGATGGTTACAGTGCATCTGTTTCTCCATCTGTGGGAGTCTTAAAGGATACTTGATAGCTGTCCAAGTAAGTGCTTAAAAATTGTATCATCTAAAGGCAAAATAACAAGATAGCATAATCCAGAATGATCCCAAAGGAAATAGAGGTAGAATAAGTGTTTCAAGCCCTCAGCTATGCCCTATAGATTTCACCTGAAATACAGATTATTGTATGGCATGCATGAAGTGTTACTCATAGTAGATGTACACTGAAGATGTACCTACCTATTTTCATCAGGAAAATGCTATAGAAGTATACTTCCTGCTTTGCCATAGACAGGAATCTTACAATTAGGTAACATGTAAACAAATGTAAGCAAAAAATTTTTCAGTTATGTTATATTATATTATACTGTATTGAAACTTGGTGTGGCTGTCTGTAAGTAACCTTGTTTTGCAAATTGGTTTCGAAACAGCCAGCACACTTTTCCGTACCGGAAGCCCTTGATAAGTCAAGAAGAATGGTGCAAACTATTTACAGTCTCCTCCTGTCCTCCCTGTAATTCCAGGCAAGATAAATATAGAAATCTCTGGGGCTGAGATGTGAGATGCAGTATTGATGAGCAAATGTGGAACAGGCCTCACTCAAAACATCATTAGATCAGCTGGTGAATTAAGATGGACATGGAGCTAACTGAAATCCTGTTTGGATGGGGGGGGCTGCTGGGTCCCTTGCAGGCTTGTAGAGAAGCCAATAACGATGAGGACTGAGGCTGTGGGAAGTTTCAATTGATATGAAGCTTGATCCAAAGCTCAGTGAAGCTAAAGAAAATCCCCCATGGTGCATGAATACTGCATGTGTTATAGGACTTTCTTTTTTTGAAGAACAATTATCTCAAATGCAGAAACACAAGAGTTCCACTAAACCTCAGTCTTATTCTGAATGAGGGTTACGATGGATAAGAGGGAGGAAGGAGTTGCTTTTCCTCTCAAGGTGAATATGATGGTAAAGTTAATTTCTAGATCATTCCCCAGAGTCATATCCAAGGGGACAGAGAATTCAGTAAGGCTCTCTACATTGAGTTGTGAGAGATGAAGAAAGGGAGTCGGTACGCTATACCTGCCATGAGCAAGCAGAGAAAGAATAGAAGGGAACGGGCATGACCTCTTGCCTCATCCTCACCACATCTGCTCAGGAGAAGCAAGCCATCACAGACAGTCAGAAGACTGCATGTCTGCCACGAATGCAACACGTTCCCTCTCTTCTGGAACAAGCTGTGAGCACAAAGTATTGCGGTGTAAGTAAAACCTTTAATGAAGGTTGAGCTTTACAACTACACATATTAAGGCCCTATAGTAATAGTTTACAAACAGGAATCATGTGTTTTGCTTTGTCATAATAATAATCAGTGCTACTCAGGAGCTGTCCTACCATCACAGAAACTCAGTACTGCAGCCTGGAAAAACCTCTCTTTCTGACAAGACTCGAAGAAGCGTTGCTAACCATGTATATGATTGCTGGGCAAATGATATGGCAGAAGGCCATTGAGCAATAAGCCAAGTAGGTACATGGAAATCAGCAAGTAGTAATACGCTACCCTGGGAATAAATACCATGGTATGCAACACCACTGGGGACAAAATGTTAGTGCAAAATGTGTACATAATACTCTGAGCAGGGATAAGTATCTACAACACTGCCTACAATTACTAATGCCACACTCAGCAATTCTGTATTAAAATTGGTATTTGTTGTTTATCACATTGCTGAGGGCTGATTTATGATTTGATTTCAACTCCTAAATGAATTGCAATTATTTTGGCAGTTATTAATTGTGTAAATTGATGTGCAGGAGTTTATCTTGCAGTATTCAATCTGGTTTTTATGGCTGCTATTTTATTGCTCCGTGATTGCTCTTGGATTAGCTTTGCTTGCCAATACTTAGAAGCTAAAAATTAGTTTTAATATATTTGTTGGCTTAAATGTAAGATTGGGGGCAGGGGTTGTTTCATTTGTGATTTGGAGATTTTTCCTCTTCACCTTCCCGAGTTTTTTCTATTAATTTATAATCCAGTTGCTCCAAGTCTGTAGTATATTGATCTGTTTCATATAAAAGGAATAATAGCAATTTTCCCTGAATAAGCAATAACACTTGGTGATGCATCTTCTATTTAGGCAAGAAGGAAGAATCCAAGCAGGAACAGTGCTCCACAGGGAGGGGGAGGATTGTCACCAGCGCAACATTATAGCACTGCTATGAGTATCTCAGCCTAATGGGTTGGGCTGACAGGAAGACCTTGGCCTTTGCTAACACTGTGTGTCCTCCCTTGAATCTCTTTTTTCCTGGAGGGATGCTTCCACTGGGGAGGGCAGCAGTCAGAGCCAGAATCACTATCAGAGATCAAGGAAGCCACGGGAAAAGGGCTACTTCTAGTCTGCCTCCAGCAGAGTGAGAAGATTGGGATTAGCTGCCCAAGTCAAGGTTAACACTCTCTAAAAGAACATTAGAGGCATAATCTATGGGAAGGAAAAAGACCTATTTAAGCAAAGGCCATACAAACAAATGAAATACATTCACATTGGCAATTAGAAAGTTTCTAATTGTCGAAGCAGCGACCATCTAGAGCCAGTAAGAGAAATGGGAGGAAGAAAGCTACCTGTTTTTGAAGTGGTCCAATCTTTCTGGGTGCTGTGCCTCTGATAGAGCCTGGACTCAATAGCTTGCTCATACTGCTACATGAAGGCTCCCCTGTGGCATGATAAGGTCCTGGCACTTTGTGCAGTTTTCCACCATCCTGCTTGGTCTTGTGGTGACAAGGCAGAAAGGATTACCCAGATCCTTGGGCCTTTCCAAAGGGCTCTGACATATCCTGGTCAAGAGCAGACTGAATTTATAGTCAGCCCAAGCTGAGGCTGAGAGAACCTGGCCATCAGATGCTAGAGATCTTCAACTTCAAAGCACCCTTGGGAGCACTCCAGCAAGTAGAGCATAGACAGAGCCTGTGACCCTCGATCCTTTGTGAGTTTTGCAGTGATTAGTTATGGTGAGCTGATGTTTTGGGTCCTGCTGGTTTCCATGTACTTTCCAGTCTAAAGACACTGAACTCAGAGAGTTCAGCAAAGCACATAAATGGCCTTGGGCTTTGCTGAAGTGTGAAAAACCTCAGACTAGATTTCTACAATGCTCTATGAGTGTTGCTTTACCCCTGTGCCTCCATCCAGTCACTAGCCAAAAATTCTGTGGGAAACAGGGTCCTTGATGTCAGTGTAGAGTGGCAGGTGATTCCCTTATGATTTGGAGCGAGCTGAGGCTTTGACCATGAAACCTCACAGACTGGAACTGTGAGGAGAAAGAAGGAGAACATGCAATGTTCTTTCAAAAGGTTGCAGTTTCCCTAATATCTATTCCCTGGAACTATGTGGAAATCTTGCTAGATTTTCTAGACCTTTTGCTGCACGGAAGCATCCTCAAGGCTGTAATGCAGGTTTGGCTTATAGCCAAAATTGTTATTTCCAATAATAATGAGCTGATTGATTACTGCCATCAATTCCTGGCTGCTAGAAATTACAAAGAAAAAGATTTCAATTATTTTTCTAATGACAAGATAGAAAATAAATAAGCCCTGCCATTCTGGGAACAAAATATGTATGAGGCTAGTCCTGAAAACTAGGAAGTGGAAAATTGTACTTTCAGATACTGAAAAAATATTTTAAAAGTATGAAGTCACTTTGTAAAATTTAATAGAGTAAGTGAACATAATCTTAGTGGCTCAGAGATAGAGAACAAGCCTGTGATATAGTGACTAGTAGCAGCCCTTTGGGTAGGTATTGCTTATCTCACAGTATATTGCTGTCTCCACTAGGCCTGAACTTGTTAGACATGACACTTCAATCTCAGAGTGGATTACTGCAGTAGCTTTTTACCTCAGGACATACAAACTCCATCCTACTAACTTCACTATAGATAAATTTTCATGATACATATGAATTCCCTATTATGTACATCAAAACCCGATCATGACTGGAGTGTCAATAAGCAGAATGCAAGAATGTTTTGTAATTCTTTCATACTGCTGGGCGTTTATATGTACTTTTTATAAGGGGAGGAAATAGGTAAGAGTCTCATATTAAGCTGAAAGACAAGAAGATATGACAATATTTGTACTTTTTGATCTAATGTGGTGCAGAATAGCCTTTCAGTCTTGAATGGGGCCATACTCTTTTGCCTTGAGCCAAGGCAGACCCAACAAAGGACCACTGGCATTGCAGAAATTACTCCCACTGGCATGAGCTGCCTAGGAAACACAGACTGAGGAAAAGTTTACAGAGAGCGCAAGAGAGAAAAGAGTGAATTTTAAATGTCTGGAGGAAAAATTATCAAGAAGACAATATGCCCTCTTCTGGTGAAGGCTTAATCAAGTTTGGCCTCAGCCTTCTGGCTTGAGGAACATCAGATCCTGCTACCCAAATGACTGATCGTGTGCATTTTTTTCAGAAAAGCTTGCCTAATTGTAGAGAACTGCTGGTTGCCTGGCTTCTTTAAAAAAAGGCAAAGGCTGAATTTCAGTGTTGAACTCATTCACTGGTCAAGGTAGTGAAGTGAGTGTGGCTCTAAGGAGGGATGAAAGAAGACTGCAAATCATGAATGAGGATGGCAGCAAGGAGGAACCTGGTCATCTTCACTGAGTGTTTTAGAAAGAGAGTAGTTTGTCTGAGGATGGAGAATGTGAGGAGACGTGGAGGCAGCAAGAGAAACTACCCATGTATAAAGTTGAATCCAGATTCTTCTGAGAGGAACACAGTGACAGGACAAAAGGCACCAAGCATGGGTTGCAATGTGGGAAATTCTCATTCGTTATTAGGAATTTTTTTTTCATGGGGAGGATAGTGCAGCACTGGAATTGGTGCCCAGAGAGTCTGTGGGATCTCCAACCTTGGAGATACCCAAATCTTGACTGGATGAGACCCTGAACAAACATGGCCTTAGCAGGCCCTACTCTGGGCAAGTGGCTGGCCCAAATGACCTGCAGAGGTCCCTTCCAGCCTGATTCTGTGATTCTGAGTCAGATCCTACAGCTGGCAATGGAAGGACCTTGGCTATCATGCTTGGGGATGGGGCAGTGTGAGTCTCTGACTCATGGCTAGGCTGGAGTCACTGATGAATTCAGGGTATTTCATGACTGTATGTCAAGTTTTATGGGGAGCCTAACAGCTACAAACTTTTTGACTCTGCAAGGCAAGACATTATTTGCTGACTCATATCACTAATAAATGCTGGTATTTATCTTGTCCAGCATTGGCAGCTGATCCCTTTGAACTTTTCACGATGCTTTGGACCAGGGCAGGAGATTAGTTCCCTTGAAAATGCCTTTTCCATGCATGTTCTGATCCAAACTTTCAAAGCCTCCAGTTCCCCAGCTGAAACTTGGTCTGCAGGGAAAAATCTTCAAGCAAATGGCAGCTGGATAGATCAAAGCAAATGCTCTGGGCTACACCCTGCTCTTGAGGGATGCTCTGGGGACAAAGCTGTCTGTTGGTTCTTTGTCACAATGGTAATGGTCTAGGTTGCAGTGGATGAGTTGATGGATTGCTGTTTACGTCAATATTCTCTGCTGGAAAGCAAAATTCAAGGAACAGCTCTGGTATTTTACCTGCTTTATGTGGGAACGTGGTCACTGATGCCCATCATGCATACTATGGGTATGACTGAGACTCTGGTATCTCACACAGCATTTCAAAATTGAGAGCAACAACTTCAAGTGTTAAGCTTAGCTGTAGATGTGTTTTGTTAACGATATGATGTACCTATAACAGCTTTTTATAACTGAAGAATAAGAAGTGGACTTCTTATCATCTAGCTGGACAAGTGCCACTAACAAAGGGGCAGACATACTTTAATTTGGACACAAAAATCCCTATTTCAGTTATATTCAAAATGCAGAATTTCATGGAGGCGTGTTTTCCTTTGCATTTCCATAGCTTAGAAAGGAGGTTGGAGGCACTAACAACAATACCTCAGATTGCTGCAGCAGGTGCTTGTATGTTTATGCCCCAAAAACATTTTTTTGTCTCGGTATGAACAAGTGCATGTGTGTGCACTGCATGCAGGCTGATCACTCCTGTCATGCATAGCCTGGCAGAGATATGGTGTTTCCTACACAAACTGCCATCTCTTCCCAGCTCACGAGTGAAAGGCTAAACATTAAGCAGAGACTAACAAGATTCCAGTTCTGCAGCACTTTTTAATTTTCAGCAGTTTGTATTCTGCCATATACCCAACACTCTCTCCTAAGGGAAAAAAAGCAACGTAATTAACATGGGATACATTTTGTTCAATGCACTCTGTTTCCTTCCATTATTGTATTCATCAGAGGAACTATTTAGAGAGAAGACTTTTCACAGTATTGTGTATTGTCCAAGTTTTTTTAGTTGGCCAGGGGATTTTTTTGGTTTTTTATTTGTTTTTAAGAAAGAACTATTTCAGAGGTTACATTTTCAGAAGCCATTGGATTTCAGCCATTTCAGATACATAGTGAGAAGGGAGGAGACAGTAAGAACCAAAAAAGATTATTATTTTTCCCATTACCAGCAGGAACATCCTCATCTGAGTCCCATTAGAGAGGTAACTGCCTACATTAATAAAATAAACCAATATATAATCACTACTAGTCTTAATGCTGGGGCTGAATGACCTAATTTAGTAACCCATTTATGTTGTGTTTTAGTAGTGTGGCCTCTCACGTGTTATCTGAGTAAATAGAACAGATGCAGATGCTTGCCAGAGGTTCAGAGTCTCATAAACTTGTCTCTACAGTTTAGCTTGAATATGCCTTATAAATTCACTGCTCTTCATTTGCTCAACTCAAGCTTCAAAGCAAGCATGAAAGCTAGAAATGCAATATTTATACTTACAGATCCAGTTGTTGTCACTCAGATCAGTCAAACAGCAAGAATTAGCTAGAGAGAGAAACAAGAGTGGCACATAAAGTACCACTTTTATTAACAATTTTCCACTGGCTTTACTGAATCTGTCTTCCTTCAGTGTCTGAGACATGGTGAAGAGAGTTATCTTGCTATCTTTGTAGAGGCATTTTCAGTCTCCTGCAGATCTAGTTACCTAATTGAGGGACAACTAGTTTAGAGATGAACAAGACTTTTGCTCTGTGGTTTGTGTTTCTTTTTCTGGTTCCCTCTCAGTTTTCTGTACTTTTTCTGTATGGGGGAATCCATCTCCAGTGAAAGGTGCCTGTGTGCTTTGGAGTGCATTTGCTGAGGATGATGAGAAATAGCTGCTGTGTGTTGATAGTTGTAAATAAAAGCAAATCCGTGAGAAAATCCAGTAGCTAATCCAGTTCTCCAAAAAACACTGATGGACATAAATAAGGCAAAGCTTGTCACCCTTCAGCCCCTGCACCAGAAGGGTTCTCAGGTGAAGGCAGGTAACGTCTGTGTCTTGAGCAAATCCCTGAGCATGCTGGTCCAGCTTCACAGCAAACTGACTGGGTGCAGGCCACCAGCAACTTGGAGGTCAGCATGGAACCTGCATGAAAGGTAGCCGGGATGCTGGGGGAGGCAGAGACACCACAGCATCCTTCTGTGCCTGACAGCAGTCATAAAACTTGCCAGGGGAATGGGACCCACCAAGGGTGACTGTTGTTATCACTGCTCAGCACCATCTCTTTGCCAGTGTAAGAAATAATGACATCTGTCTCAAGATTTGTCTTTTTAACACCAGAGATATAATTTCTTCCTCTTCCATAATGGATTCATTTGAAGCCCTAACTTTCAGCTGGTTTTCCATGAGCATATTAATTTTTTGAGAATTAACTCAGTTTTTCCAGTTGCCTTCTTGATTAGTCTAATGAATATTTGTCCTTGTCTTCCCATCATCAAATACACTTTCCCAGATGATGGGGAGGTTCTTCTCTGGAGGAAAAAGATTCTTTTCTGACACAGAAAAGGATTTAAATGAAGATTTTTAAAGTGCCTAGTGATTTAGGGGTTCTCAATATTTCAAGTACTAAGTTTGAAACATTGTAAAGTGACAGCAAATGCTGGGTACCTGCCCTCTGATTCCTGATGCTATTTATTTGAGATATCCTAAACTGGTATACAAATCATCACTCATTTTTGGCCCAAAATGTTCAATCTAATTCTTTCTGCCTTTTGGAGAGAGAAGATTTCCCTTCTGCCTTGCTTTCTAACTAACTAATTAGCTAGGCTAAGGAGTTAAAAAAAAAAAATTGCACAACTGAAGGAACTTTCCTAAATAGGGCATGTCTGCCTACAGCCCAGGCCTGAGCACAGAGCCTAGATCCTATACTCACCTTGACTCTATACATCCAAGCTAACACCAACTAGTCACTGTACAGGCATGTTGGCAGATCTTCCGTACTTACCTAATGCAAATCTTCTCTCCGTCTTTCTGCACAGCGTCTCCTGTGATCACACATGAGACCTTGTGGTGCCCAGCTGCTGCTTTTTGCCCAGCCGTTCTGCAGGGCTCCATCATGCGTCTCGGCATCCCATGGCAAAAAGACTGGGGGAGGTAACTGCCATGCTTCACATCCAAGGTACAAATCATGTTACTTTTTACCTGTCCTGCTTAATACAATTCACGTATTTCCATTTTTAGATTTATTGTTTACTCTTGCTAGAAACCAAGGATGTTAATGCAGACTTCCTCACTCCCTAGACCTGAACACCCAAAGGCACTGTGAGTCTTCACCAAGCATTCCTTAAAGAACAACTCAATATGAGAAATCCTATTACAAATCCCACACAAATCCATGTAATCAGCCCTGCCAATCCACTGCAGACTGCAAACAGCCATAGGCAGGATTCCAAACAGTTAATTTCAAATAGCTCATTTTCTCTCATCTCCACACAAATTCCTGTCATGTTGCATTACATGTAAGCAACTCAGAAACTTAATGACATGCCTTTCAGTCAAAAACTAGTATGGCTTTTCAGTCTGAGCCGATTAATTGCAGTTTCTAACAATACAGAGTGATGCAGTCTGATTAGAGTTTCTGTTTTTCTTTGGGATAAAGTATTTTATGTGAATGTAAAACCACGTTTTCTGCTGGCATGACTTTATTGACTTCTGTGGAAATAGAAAATACTCATGTAAAATCCATAGTACATCATTGTTTGTGTGCTGTTGTAGTAAATAAATTTTATAAGCTTCTGTAAATTAGATGTGCCAGATCAGATTCCAGACCCTATGGAAATGGCATTGCCAATGAAGTGAGGCAATAGGAATATTTTGCTTTGGAGGATACACTTCTGAATTAATCTTTTAGCACTTTTGAAGGGGTTTTGAAGGGGTTTCCTACTTCCATTTTTTTCACTGCCCCTGTCTTCTTCCTGATATATTGCTCTTAAAACCTACTTGTCATTCTCTTTAGTTTCATTCCTATGTATTCTAGAGTTGTTTTTCTATTCTTGCTACAGGCATTGCTCTGGTGTTTTGTAGTGATCCTGTACACCCAAGCCCAGAAGCCCTGCAACACAAGTTCTGCTAGCTGCCAACAGGATTAATGTGAGGAACTTCCATGAAACCTCTCTGAATACATCCCTCACTAACCAGTATGTCCCTCAACACTTTAGGATAGGATCTTTCTCGTCCTTTTTTTAACCTCCAACTGCTCTCCTCTCATTTTTTAAAGCAAAGCATTGGAGAAAAGTCATTCAAGTGGATAATTAATGCATCGTTTGCTTGGGGTTTTTTTTTTTGGTGGGGGGGCAGAATCTCTCTGACATACTAATGCATAGCTGCTTGGCTGTATTGGTTTTGTGTGGCAAGGTTTTGGTAACAGGGGGGGTTACAGGGGTGGCTTCTGTAAGAAGCTGCTGGAAGCTTCCCCTGTGTTCGAGAGAGAGCCCATACAAGCCGGCTCTAAGACAGACCCGCCGCCGGCCAAGGCCGAGCCAATCAGCGATAGTGGTAACGCCTCTATGATAACATTTTTAAGAAGGAAAAAGTTGGGACAGGCAGTAAACGGCAGCCGGAGAGAGGAGTGAGAACATGTAAGAGAAACAACCCTGCGGACACCAAGGTCAGTGAAGAAGGAGGGGGAGGAGGTGCTCCAGGCACCGGAGCACAGATTCCCCTGCAGCCCGTGGTGAAGACCATGGTGAGGCAGGCTGTCCCCCTGCAGTCCATGGAGGTCCACGGTGGAGCAGATATCCACCTGTAGCCCGTGGAGGACCCCACGCCGGAGCAGGTGGGTTCCTGAAGGAGGCTGTGACCCCGTGGGAACCCTGCGCTGGAGCAGGCTCCTGGCAGGACCTGCGGATCTGTGGAGAGAGGAGCCCACGGAGCAGGTTTTCTGGCAGGACTTGTGACCCTGTGGGGGACCCACGCTGGAGCAGTGTGCTCCTGAAGGACTGCACACCGTGGAAAGGACCCATGCTGTAGCAGTTCGTGAAGAACTGCAGCCCGTGGGAAGGGCCCATGTCGGAGAAGTTCATGGAGGACTGTCTCCCGTGGGTGGGACCCCAAGCTGGAGCAGGGGAAGAGTGTGATGAGTCCTCCCCCTGAGGAGGATGAAGCGGCAGAAAACAATGTGTGATGAACTGACCGTAAACCCCATTCCCCGTCCCCCTGTGCTGCTGGAGGGGGTTGGTAGAGAAGCTGGGAGTAAAGTTGTGCCCGGGAAGAAGGGAGGGGTGGAGGGAAGGTGTTCTGAGATTTGGTTTTATTTCTCATTACCCTACTCTGGTTGATTTGTAATAAAGTGAGTTAATTTTCCCCAAGTTGAGTCTGTTTTGCCCGTGATGGTAAGTGGTGAGTGATCTCTCTCCTGTCCTTATCTCGACCCACAAGCTCTTTGTTATATTTTCTCTCCCCTGTCCAGCTGAGGAGGGGGAGTGATAGAATGGCTTTGGTGGGCACCTGGCAACCAGCCAGGGTCAACCCATCACATTGGCTCAGTCTCTTCCTTTGAAACATTTTTAGTGTGTTTGTCTGTTGTTTTGTATAAAACCAGATTTCTTTAGTTTAGTTGTCTTTGTTTATTTTACCAGTTTGCAGAATGCCATGACTGGGGTCACTGCTCAGAGAGGTCAGAAGTTGTTTGTGGTGTTTTGAATCCCATGTAACTGCACCAGGGGGGGTTTAAACTTTTTGGCAAGAGTGTGGGCTTGCCAGTGCAATTCCACCCTGTCCATGCTGCTGGACTAAAAATGAAGGTCACAAATATTCTACAGAAACTGCCAGCATCTGGTTGTTTTGCCTCCTCCAACAGGAAGGAGGCAACTGGGTTTCACTTTTACAGGACTAGCACATTTTATAGAACAGGAGATATTTTTAATGTAATATTTGCAATATTACATTTCACTATTACAATACTGCCTGACATCGGGGTCCAAAGCAAGAGTACTAGATGGAAAAGTACAAGCTGCTGCACTTTGAACTAAAGCTGTGTGTATTGGCACAGGGGAGCGTGTAGTTCACATCACCAGTGGGACATGTTATATATAGATCACATTAAACCAGGCTGCAGAATTGGAGATGTTTAAATCAGCATTGTAAAATCCTGAAAAAGTGTAAAAATGAGGAAAAAAATTACATTATCAAAATATTGAGTCATTACTTTGATATGTGTAGAAATCCTTTCTATAGAAATACATTCTTTATCCCTGTCCATTGCTGCAAGGCATCCTCTTTATTTTATATATCCACTCTGAGTGGGTAGAAGCTTTTAGTTTTTGATGGGAGGGGTTTTGAAAGAAGCTATTTTCACACTGCATGTAATAGCATGTTCAGAAAGACAATTACTGCAAATTCTTCCATTTCTGGGTGTGAAGATCCCCAAAGGCAGCAGGAACCACTATTGCTACCCATGTGGTTTGTCACTTGAGGGTTGGGGGTTTTTATTTTATTTATCCAGCCTATCTGCTGTAAGCCATCACTCCTTAGGCAAGTACATGGAGTTTTGATCTCAGATTGCATGTTTGCATGTAGTTTTTGCTTACTACGAACAACTTCAGATGAAATATTACTTAATTGTTCAATAATTGTATGCAATTTTAGGACCAATTAATTCTTCTTTGGGTGACTTTAATTACTTTGATGACTATTGAGGCATGGTACAATATGTTCCTTCCATGAGAATGTTTAGCTGTTCTTAAGTCAGGCTGTTGGGAATAAAACAAAACATCTGACAGAATCAGGTTTTCATTAAAAAAAAAAAAAAAACCACCCCTCATAAAGACTTTTTAAAGGGAAACTTCAATGTCAGTTGAACGTTACTGATAATTTGTGCAGCTGGATTCTTTTACAGCTGTGGTAGGTAGAGCATGAGGGTACTGGAAAAAAATGTGGTTTTATATTGAATTTTCCTTAACTGAGCTTTCTTAAAGCAACGTGGGTTAACAGGTCAGGAGGTGACTGCATGGGCAAAAAAGCTAGAGAGCAGAGAATGACAGAAATCAAAACTAAGAGGGATGGTGTTTTTTAGACCCACTCTGGTCATCACCAAACCTTGCCAGTCAAGAACTGTTTGCTGTAGTATAGGCCAGATTTAAGCAGAACATTTATTGCCACAATCAGTAGCTGTAAGTATCAGTAACTCTGAAAACAAGGGATTATATTTTCTTTTTTCTTCAGGTTGTTTTGTATACTGAATGGGGAGTGGATCATTAGCAGAGCACAGGTACGTCCACCTCTGGCTTACCTGTGGCCTCCACCAGCGGTGACCAAAAGCTGTGGTTACCTAACCACCCTCTGAAGTCTTGCATGAGGTACCCATAAGTGCATGTCTGCAATGTGAAAACCCTGATGGTGGGCAGCACTCAGAGCTGTCATCAGCAGTCGATCCTTTAGGACTTCTTCAGGCAAGTGCTGCAAGCACAGAGAGGACAGGCAGCCTTTCCATGCCTATGCTGTAAAAGTAAAGCAGATACATGGGTGATCGCAGTTACCCCACATTTCAGGCCAACACCTTTCACAAGCAATTCAGGATCAGCTGCAAAGGCATGCAACTCAGAATACTGAGAAGATGTGTACAGGAGGTCAGACTAACTGTCTAGTCTTGGAAAAATCAGAATATAATTTTCTATCTTCTTTTTTTTTTTTTCATCAGGCATTTTTCTTTAAAATAGATAAGAAACTTTTTTTTGTAAGAAATCTGGGAATTATTGCTTAAAATCAAGCAATAATACCTAATATTTTAAGTCTCAGTAGAAGTTATTTGTTGGCCATGTTAACATATTTACCTTATTCTAGCACAGTAAAACATGGATTTGCAATTCCAATGAGTATGAGAAGGGCCTATCTGGAGCAGTTGGGTTTATACCCTCAAGGGAGAAGTTGAAGAAAAGAAAGGGAAAAAACAGGAGTACATGATTGTTTCTGTACTGATTCCCAGATCTGTTTGCCATCAGATCTAGTATTGTGGTGGTGACACGGACTTGTTACAGCTAAAAGCAAAGAATGCAGCAAGTAAGGGGGTTTGACCCTAAAGCTTGAAATACTCAAAGGTTTAGTGTTTTGAGTAAAGTGATGATCCAAAGCCTATAAAGGCAGAAGAAAAACAGCCTTTGGCTTCAGTAGGCATTGCATCAGGCCTTCAGATGACTAGCAATCAGCAGACTTCCTTCTGTGTAATTCTGTATGAAAGAAGCATTAGTTCTCCAATGTACAGTCAGCTGAGGAGGAATAACACACTCTGTCTTTGCAACTTACCCTTCCAGTCAGCAGATATCCCCATCACTGAAGGCAATGGAGATGTTCTTGCACAACTGGTGGAAAGGCGTATAGTTGTTCTTTGCTGCTTCCCACTAAGTCATCACCAGAGAGAGAATTAGCAGAGACTCCATCGTCACATACCCCAAATCTGAACCCTGGGTTATATTTAAACAAGCACAGGAAAGAGTCTGAAGACTCTCTGACCCTGGTGAATTGGGGGATTGGTTTTTCCAAACTGGAAGGCGAATGTCGGAAGATCGGATTACAAGTGTCTACCCACATGTTTTCACTTCGTGATGGGTCAGCTGGAGTTCAGGCTCTGCAAATACCAAGGAGGTGGTTCCAGAGCAGTAAGCACTTCAGCAATTTCTAGCACCAGTGGTCTCAACTTGGGAAGGATTTCATAACATGTCTGAAAGCCAAAAGCTTCTTTGACTGCTAATTTAATAAAGAAGAGCGAACCACTGGGTAAGTCCCTGGAAGATAGACTAAATCAGGCTAATTTGTTATATAATCCCTTTTTAATATGGACGATTAAGGTGACAGCAAGATGACTGCGTGTTTAATACTCCAAATAATTACTGGCAGGTATTGACATTAAAGATGGGAGAGAGCAAGTTAATTTCTGCTTGTTGTTTTCGACACCTGCCAAACTCTTACTTCACACCAGTGAGGAAAGGCTGGAAGTTGTGTGTTTCATATGCATGAAGTAACAGTTGGCACAAATCGCCAAGGGGAGAAAAATAAAAACCACTAAAGCCCAGCAACCCAAACTGTCACTTGCTGACAATTTTTTTACTCTCTCTGCTGAAAAAAAAAAAAAGGTAAATGAAGGCCTCATGCAGAGTATTCCACCTGAGTAAACCCAGGTGTCTGGTACTCCTCAAGGCAAATAGTGTGCTGAGAAGGCAGCAATAGCCTCAGTTTTCCAACCTCCTCCTCTCCTCCCTCGGGAAGTGCTATCACGGGCAGTCCCAGAGTGGGACAAGAGCGGAGCAGGGGAGGATGACAGCACTTGACTCAAGTTGGTCCTTTCTTCTGCTGAGACTCTTGGCCATGAAAAACCTATTCTTCCCCGTTGCTAGGAACAGAGGTGCTGGGGCTTTTAATGGCTAACAGCATCTGCCCTTCTTGGGGCAACTCCGCCATGTGGATCAGGGTAATGGAGTTTACATCCTCCCTTTACCAGCACTGCTGGATTTTCCCCAAAACAGCTGGAGGTAGCTGTATCTGCACAACCTGCCTCTAACTCATGTCTTCACATAGGCCTGGGATATCTTTGGCATTTGGGCCATGGCTGCCAGGGCCTTGGAGGCACTCAGGGTCCCTAATGTCCCTGCCCAGCCCCCTGCTCACCGTGCCCAAGGTGCAGGAGCCTGTGTCAGCACCCTGAGCCCATCAGTGTCCGCTCCAGCAATGCCGCAGCAGGGTCAGGCTCCAGCTCCCCACAGCCCTGCCTAGCCATGGGCCCCACCGAGGCCCACATCCCATCCTGTCCCCACAGCCCATGTGGGCCTCTGGCAATGGCCATGGGTTACATGAGTTTTCTCAGCGTGTTTTCTGTTCGAGATGACATCCTGTGCTCACAGGACTTGATGACCATCTAAGCCTTCCCTGTCACTTATGTAAGTAAATATGTGAGTAAATATGTTTATTGAGAGTCAAAACATGTATGTGATATATGGGATATAACATACAGAAGTACTGTGTATTGTTTCTCTATGATTTCCTCACACCTCGCTATCCTGTGATCTCCCTTTCTCCTCTTTGTTCTGTCTAACTTGATATCTACAGGGCAGGAGAGCAGCTGGGGATGAAGTCATGCAGACTGGAAAGCAAGGGATGACACTGGGCAAATTCATATTGAGTTAATTTCAGATTGTTTCCTATCAAATCACCCAGGAATCACAAAAATTGACACTTTCCTCTTATTTTGTTGATGGCTAGAATATTACTTGTAAGCCAAAGCTTGCTTGTTCAATTCGTTCCCTTATTTTATTAAAGAAACTGTTTTTGCAGTTTGACATGTTTCTTGTTTTCAGACTGTGTTGATTTTCTGTGTGGTTCACTCTAGGCTTCCTACAACTGACAGCTTATTATCTCGCCTTATGAAAATCCTGCATGACTTCTGGGAGCCGTCTATCAAAAGGAGAGAACACACTGAGAAGCTGGTACCTTCTCTCTCATTATCTGGGCTGATGGGTTGTTCAATGACCCTATTAACCGCCTGAAGTGACTTGCACCTTTACAGGTACGGTACTGCATGGTCTTTCTCTGCAATGTTTAAATGGCAAATGATACCCCTGTGTAGTGTCCCAGTCTAACTTCACCTCTGGTCTGATGGTTCCCAAATGCAGCTGGCTTCACTCACATTGGACAGTAGACCCCTTCCTGTGCCTTCAGAAGTAATTCCCTCCTCCCCTTATCTCCCATCCTCTGACAACCGCCTCGATTCAAGGTCTATGCTTTTCAGTGAAGCATTTAAACACACACTTAGCTCTAAGCACTTCTTTCCTGTCATTTCATTGAATAGGAATGGGTTTAAGTGCCTACTTGTAGTTCATAGCTTGCCAGCACTTCAAGAGTTTCTTTTGCAGTGGCCGATAAGATAAAAGTTAGGAGCCAGCCCTGGCACTCCTGAGCCTGGGGGAATGGTTTGCCTTCTGGTAGTGATGGACAACACAATTCAAACCTTTTATGATACTCCAAAGTATCCAAAGATTGATGGGGCCCTAGGTCCACCTGCTCACTGAGGATGGAGGAAAGGTGCTCTTCAGAAACCTAGGTCTGACCTGCAGGAAAATGGGAGAGGAAAAGATTTCCCAGCTTTCTCTGTTTGTGGCCCAGTGGTAGTACCACGCTCTCCTGGGGCAGGACACCCCAGCAGCACAGCAGGGAGTCAAGCCTTCGTGCTGTGGCCATAATATCTCAATTCCCCAGCACAGATCTGGTGGAGGCAGCTGTGCCCTATCCCTTCCAAATCCTATACCACCATCCCCAGTCTCCCACACAGATCTCTTCTCTGCTGTGCCTCCTTAAGAGTCAAGAGTATGTATGTTTAAGGGCAGCTCAGGAAGCAAAAAGAGAGAGGAAAAACATCATTCATGTTGTTTAGCATCTGATGAAGCTAACAAAGCCTGAGCACTTTGTCCACACGGGGATTGAGTGCTAAGAAATAACTGATCATAAGAATAAGAGAAAAATAAAGAGAAAAAATACTCATCTGAATGGTAGAAATCATCTTCGGGGGTGATGCCAAAATGAAATGGGATGTGTTGAAATGTGGCCAGTGATAGACTCCAGTTTTTCACACCAGTTACAACACAGATGAGTTCAGAAGCTGTACCTGTCCCGGGAGGAGGGGTTGTAGGGTAGCATGTAGTAAGCTGTCTCAAACTGAGACTTTTTAGAGAGTATTTGGCTGGCATTTGGAAATATCCTTGGAATCTTTACAATCATCTCATTTTGCTTAAATTGGTGTGCATTAGCATTTTTATCTATGGCAATGAAGAAGGAGTTTGGCTTAGGACTAGTTGCCACTGGCTTCCCAAGGATTAGAAAAGCCAGGCTAATAAGTGGGCCTTGGCCAGATGGCAAACCTCACTCTTGTCCCCCTATGGCTCTATTCCACAGAGGATTATATCCAGCCAGTTTCCAGCCCAGGGAGCTGCTGGGGAAGAGTGGATCACTACATCCACCAGAGCTTGGCAGAGCTGTAACCAGCTTTATTTAAAGGCTTTTTTCGAACATATGATCAAGCATACTCTACTCTCAGTTATACCGGGTAAAAACATGATATGAGTTGCTGGCCCTGTTCTGGTCCTTTTGTGCTGCTGCAGCAACAAAAGGAGTCAGAAAACTGCACTCACCAATAAAGCGTGAAGAAGTCATTCTGCAAAGGAGTCACATGGCTTGAGCAGCCCTGTGCCCCTGCTCTGCTCCCTGTGCTGGCAGCACAGCTGAGTGCCTCTGGGAGTGTGGTCACCTAAAACCTCTGGGCTGCTAGAGTGGCTCTGGCAGGTCTAAGTGGCATGGCTCTGCAGAGGAGCCCTGTGGCTGCGCTACCTTGTGCTGGCAGCCATGGACAAGCTGCATTTGTGCCCCTGCACCACCCTGATTATAAGTGTGGCCATCAGGGATGGCTAAAACAGAAGGAAAATCTAGGCAACTTTGTAGACATGGGGCTTTTAAGTTGTGTAGGTAAGGATTGACAAGTTAAGTTGGGGAGGAAGGACACTAGTCAGCCACCTTGGGAATCCCTCTTTCTGAACATGTGTTGTGGTTTAACCCCAGCCAGCAACTAAGCACCATGCAGCCGCTCACTCACTCCCCCCGCCCCCCCAGTGGGATGGGGGAGAAAATCGAGAAAAGAAGTAAAACTCGTGGGTTGAAATAAGAACGGTTTAATAGCACAGAAAAGAAGAAACGAATAATGATAATGATAACACTAATAAAATGACAACAGCAATAATGAAAGGATTGGAATGTACAAATGATGCGCAGTGCAATTGCTCACCACCTGCCAATCGACACCCAGCTAGTCCCCGAGCGGCGATTCCCCACCCCCACTCCCCAGTTCCTATACTAGACGTGACGTCACATGGTATGGAATACCCCATTGGCCAGTTTGGGTCAGCTGCCCTGGCTGTGTCCTGTGCCAACTTCTCGTATCCCTCCAGCTTTCTCACTGGCTGGGGATGAGAAGCTGAAAAATCCTTGACTTCAGTCTAAACACTACTTGGCAACAACTGAAAACATCAGTGTTATCAACATTCTTCGCATACTGAACTCAAAACATAGCACTGTACCAGCTACTAGGAAGACAATTAACTCTGTCCCAGCTGAAACCAGGGCAACGTGGATGGTATCTTTTGTGGCACTGTTTTGGATAGCCGTGTTCTGCAAACTCCTGGCTCTTTAGAGATCCAGTGGATTATCACACAAAAAAACCCCCACATCATATGTCATTCTGGGTACGTACTTGCTGTGAATGAATATAAGGACCTCTTCATCACTCCTAGTGCTCACATAACTGACAGATTAAATCACTCTCTGGCTGTGAAGATGACAGTGGCCCAATAGCTAATGCTGTGTAACAGTTTCCATTAGAAGGCCTTGTTTCCGATTGTTTATAATTTTGCCAGGCTTCAGCTGCTTGCACTGAAATTTCCCATGCCATATGTCACCAGAAACTGAAGTTTTGTGTGTTGAAGGGCCTACATGAATAGTCACGGCATTCCCAAGCTCACGTATCACTGAAAAGTCACTTGAACACAAATTTTCAGAGAGCATCTGTACATTTCTCCTTTATTGAGGGAGCAGGAAAAACATCTGGAGTTAGATGCTCCCCAGCGGTCGGTGCTCAGGCTGAAGTTGGAGTTGCAGCTAAACAGCCTGATTGCAAGAGGTTCCATGTCCAAGGCACTCAACTTGGTAGACATTCTTGACAGTTTTAACCTTTTCCAAAATGACCAATGTCTTTTAAGGCTGTATTTTGGTCCACTGACATACTTAGTCCCATATTGTAGCCCATGTTGTTGACGGAAGTTGTTTTAAGCAGACTGAGATTATGCTACCAGGAAGCACAATTCGGGAAGATGGCATCTAATGGCTTAAGTTTGAGCACATCTCAGGTTTGGGTATGTATGATGGCTTTATATCTTTCTTCTGCTCACCCTTTATCTTCTCCACTGCTGTCCAGTTGTTGTATTTCTGAGTGGCATTCCCTGTCTGAGAGGATCAGGACCAGTTTTTCAGATCTCCTTGCTGGTCTGAGCACCAGGCTGAAGTTGCTAGTTCCTGGAGATGAGTTAGTTTGGCAGCTTTTAGAATGACTTCAATTTGGTCCACTGAATCAATTTTTTTTCTCTGCATTTGCAAACAATACTGGAGAGGTCAACAGGAAGAGCTTTCAGGCTGAACTGAGTTGTCTCCAGGTGAGGTGGTTGTGTTGGGAGGCCATTTGGTGACCAGAAATAAGTGGCATGGGTGCGGGTCAGGAGTGGGATGGGGTTTAGCAGACCTAAAGTAACTTTGAGGATGATAAAGCTATTTCTGGGAGTAGTATCCACAGATGACAGCTCAATTGCACATTGGGCAGAAAGGTGCTCTCTGATCTGCAGCCTATATAACCCTTTCTCTACAGACATTTTTATTGGAGTGAGCTTTACAAGCCCCTAGAAAGGACCTCTAACTGCCATAAGAATCTGAGAAGGCTTGTGTAAGGTCCCTAGAGGAGTTTTTCCTTAACCATTGCACAACCCAGAAAATTTCCAGATCTCAGTAAAAATTCTGCGTGAGCTATGTTTTCCTAAACTGGGCATCAACGTGAATTGTGGGAGCTATTGGCTAGGAACTATCTAGAGGCAGACTTTATAACCACCCAGAATATTTTCATTTAACTACCCACACTACTGGACTTTCAGATGATTTAGAGCTCTGACAAACCTGAATTCCCATTAAACTAGATAGCTTGGGTCTAATTAGTAACATTATCCCAGGAAGACAGTGTTCAGGATAGCCTGCAAAAAATATTTGACCATTTACTGTTCTCTGCTTTAATAGTGGGTTTTGCAGTTGTGCTGTGTTCTGTAATGGCATTGCCATGGTGTTAGCAGCACCTTAGCCGGCTAATTTAAAGCTAGTTGGTTATGTCAATGCCATGCTGCAATTTTAAAAACGTCTGTGGTAGAGACACATCTGCAGTCAGAAATTGTCACCATTCTGCACTGCCACATGGTGTAATACTCTGCACAAATTCTCAAGCCAGACCTTAGGAAATGAATCTGGATCCTATAAACATTTTAGGGGGAGGAAGCAAAAGTACTTGCATGAACTGCCAGGTCTTTTTGTCTCATAGGTAGGACTTCATGTGGAGGAAGTGGTCTTTTCCCTTGGTGATAATAAAAGCACTTTATATTTTTGCCACAATGGAAAGATCATGCATTATATAGATCACACTGAACGGTATTCAGTAAACTGCAGATGTCCTTAAGTTTCCATTATAAACTTGATTTTATTCCTATTCCTCACTTTGCCAAAATTAGCGCTATACACCTACAACTTTACAGGCATAATCTTATTCTGGGACAGATTTTTTGGAAGAGTTGAAGGAAACTGGTCAAGGTGTTTAAGAGAGATGATGGCTAAAAAAAATGAGATCATCTGCTTGGAGAGTTTCCTAAAGACTTTTTGGCTTGTCATATCCTGAAAATTCATTTGCCTAGAGATTCAAAACATACTTCAAATCTGTTCGTCTTGGCTAGAAATGGTGCCTTTGAATAGTTTTAGGCTGTCTGGTGACAGAATTATTTGGTTACTGAAAGTGGTTCCTGCCTCTGTGTGTACGTATATGTGTTATGTGTTCTTTGGAGATCTTAGCTCAATTAGTCAGTGCCAATGTGCTCATAAATTTATGGCGGCATATATAAGGTTTCTAAACAACTCTGCATGAATCCTAACCAGACATGTTCCTTCTCTGAGACTAATCCTCTCTTGCATGTACTGCTGTCTAAAATCCTCACCTGTGTGTTTCCTGACTCCCACTGCAATCCATGCTGAAGCTGACAGCATGCGTTTACAGTCCCTTCTGCACAGTCACTGGAGACCTCTCCCAAAGGGAACAGCATTCAAATCTCATTCTACTCATCCCAGTGCTCTTTTCTGGATCAAAAAATTCATACCTGGCATAACTTGTGCCAATATGTCAGTCTCTGATGGCTGTGAGCCACACATGATGACATTCAGTATTATTTTTCAGCATATATGATTTGTGGCTCATTTCTGGTTTTATGACAAAATAAGTTCTGAGGCATAATGTTCTATTCTTAAAGAGGATTTATTTCAAAATATGTGCTTAGGGCTTTCTCATCATTGGGTCATTTTTAAAGATGGTTCTTGAAGTGTGACCAAAACCAGAGGCAAACAGATTCATTAGACAATTTTCAGTGTCTCTCACTTAAAGAGGAATGTGACATCTGGAAACAGTATAGTTTTGCTATACCACTGCATTAATGCGGTCTCCTGGGATCACTACTTACGCACTGCATCATCTCTTTAGCTTATACTGAAGGTTGCAGCGTAGCAATGTCAACAGTAAAGTCTGCCCAGCATGTATCATTGACCGTGGGACATTGCCCATGTCCCATGAGACCTTGTTTTTAGTTAATAAAGTTGCCAGACTTTAACATTTAAGCCTCAATCTTTCTGAGCTCCTGACTTTAGTCAGTTTTGTTGTTGAAGTCAAGTGTCTGACTTACAAAATGCTGGAGCCTGTACTGGGACAAGTGTGACACTGTGCTTTCTCTGTTTATTATTCCATCAGCATCTGGTTTTGGCCACTACTGAAGCAAGCTCTTGGGCTAGGTGGACCTTTGTTTTGACTCAGTATGGATGGTCTTACGCTATATTCTCAGTGCCAACAAAAATAGTTGCCTATTTGCTGCAAACAGGGCTAGGAATTCACTTTGTCATTTTAAAGACTCTTAACAGTCTTTTTACTATTGTTCATTTTTGTGAAGAAGCTTTGGTATCTCTGTGCTCTCCAGCTGGGACTTGAATCCTATGTGAAGCATTATCTTGGAGTCACGGATAGGCTTTTTTCCCCCATTCTGGTTCAAAGTGTTCACTTCTGGCTCTTGATAATCACGTTTTGAATGTGCTCAGTAGAAACTTGGTAGGGTTTTGCACTTAAATGCTGTTGACAGTGAGCATACCCTGACAGAACTGAGCAGGACATTGCTGGTTGCAGACTGCTCTGCCACGCCGCACAGGAACTCCGTGCAGCAGGACTGTCCAAATGGCCATTGTCTTCTGGGACTGAAGAACTGCCTGACTGGAAGGCAGAAGTGACGAATAAGTTCTCAGGGGCTTTTAAGAGGGAAAATGGGTTGTGATGGTAAGAAGATGAGTTGTAAAACTGTTATCTAGATGGATTAGGGGAAAACTGGAATATGGCTGGTTCAGTAAGAGTTTACAGAGATGATAAGGAGAAGAGGAAAGGCTTACAGCAGGGAGAGGGAAGGATGGTCTGTGATCTTGGAGAAGACCTCTCTGAGACCTTTTGTTGAGCACAGGCTTCCACTATTCAGTTCCTGTGTTCAGCTTTTGGCTGTGGAACCCACCATAAGGGACGACTTCTCCCTATACAAGTCCACACAGATGTTGACAGTCATAGACTCACTGAGAGACAGGCTTTCACTGGAGAAGTCATTAACTCCACCTTTCTATCCCAAGACCAAGTTACAATCACGTCACCCCAAGGTACAGTATCTTATTGTTGATATTGAAGTTTTGTCCAGTGTCTAATCTAAATCTCCCAAGCTGCTTGGTTTATGCTTCTTTATGTTTTATTCTTCCTGATCTTTCCACCAAGGACATATTCCTTTCTTTGCAACAGCTTTTTAGTTGAAGACTATTAACCTTCCTTCTTCTCAGTTGTTACTTCTTCAGCAAAAAACCCCCAAATTTCTTGCAATCTTCCCTCACGTTTTCTGGACCGCTGTCTATTTTTGCTGATCTCCACTGGCCTCTTGCCAACTACATCATATCTTTATTGAAGTGCAGTGTACTAAACAGGATAGAGTCTTCCAAGTGAATCTTTAACAGTGGATATCAGCACACATGGACTCTTTCAGTAGTCTTTAAGACCCTTCAGACATTCCAATGTGAGGGCTTTCCCATTCATGTTCAGCTTCTTCCACCATAGTCCCTGGATTTTTCTCTTGTGAACTGGTACCTAGACAGTTATGCAAGTACAGATGAGTATTTCTGTGTAAGCATGGTATTTTGCATTATTGCATTCCATCCATTTTAAATGATTTCTCTAAATATATCAAGATAATTTTAAATTCTCATCTTTTAGTATCTGTAACATCTGCAGTCCATCCTTGCTCTATCTGCAAGTTTAATAATCATACTTTATATTCCATCTTCTATGCCTTCAATGAAAACATCAAATAAAACTTGATATGGGACCAAGGCCCACAGAATTCCTTGCAAAACACATGTATTTTGATAGGTTACAATGGAATTACCCTGTGGATACAATTACCCAACCAGACTTGACCTCCTGCCCCTTCCCACAGCAGTTTCATTTAGATCACAGTTCACTAGCCAGTTCATGAGAATATTATAGGGAAGTACTGCTAATGGCCTTGCAAAAAATTAAATAAAATAAATAAATTCAAGCTATATGACATCTGTGGCCACTACTTCACCCTCCCTTTAAGACTCCTAGAGTGAAGCTGATCAGGCTTAGGCAACTGGAAAACTTCTAACCTAACTGGTTACTCTCTAAGCAGGTTTTGCATATTTGGGGCTGAAATTTTACCCCTTTTTCTTGGTAATAATTGCACTGTCTGCTTCCTGTTGACCTTTTAAGTAAAGATTGATGAAAAAGGGAGGAAAAAAAAGGACACTAAACTCTTTGGCTTCCTTAATGTCCCCTGCTGGTAGCACCCCCCCCCCCCCAACTTTGAGTCGTAGTCAAAACTTCCCTTTGTTTTCTCTTACAACTGTACCTGTAAAATTTCTTTTACTTTTGGCAAGTTTTGCTAGTTGCATCTTGTGCATTTTATCTTTACTAACTGTATACACACCCCCTAACCCCCCATGAATGGAGTATTGTGCTGGGTTCTCAACCAGCTGACCTAGTTTCTAGCTTACAGATCTCTTTCTCTCTCTTATGCTTGTGGTCAATTAAAAGGTTGTGAATTACCTGACTTCTGCTGAATTTCCTTACTTTCCTCTAAAATGGCATAGGTTGCACTTGGTTTCTTACTAGCATTTCTTGAAGGAACTGACAGCTCTCTGTAATTTGTTTTTCCCTGAATTTGCCTCTTATGAGTTCTTCCCTACCCATTCTCTGAGTTTATGGACATCTGCCTTGTTGAAATCTAGTGCCGTCAGTCATTCAGTTGCAAGCGGCAGAAGTTGACACTATGTTTGCTTCTTGTAAAATGCCCTATCTGGCAGTAGACTTTATATGTTACACTGCCCTCTACCTACGTGTAAAACTGCCACTCAGCTGAGGAAGGTAGTGACAATTACAGTCTGTGTTAGCCCTTAAGATTTAGGCTGCTGTTCAGAATTTAGCACGAAGAATCGGAAGAAAAATGTAACTTCACAGAAACCTTCTGTAAGGCATTAATAACTGCCCTTATAATGGATCTCATTCAACGTGGACAGAGGATCTGTGCTGATGAAACATTTAGAACACAAATTCCTTATGATAAGACTAAGGTATGCAATGATCCTTGCCCTAATTTGTTTACTAAAAACTTAGAACTTTATGCAAGCTGACTTCATGGTGCAATGGGCAGACAGTGAGACCATAACAGGGGAGAGGAAGAAAAAAGCAGTAAGCTTCACCTTAAGCAAAAATGGCTGATCAGACCACACTGGACCTATGCCTTATAAGAACAGTGACAGAAGCTCTTACTGACATCTAATGCAGAACCAATAAGACTTCAGGTCTTACTAAACCCCTCTAATATTCTTTAATGTTGCCTGAGACCACTGTAGATACCTCATGGATCCTCTCATAGGTCAACTACAGATGGTCAAGAAGTCAGGCCAAGCATGGTGCTTGTATTAGAAAGCCTTCCTGTCACACAGTTACTTTTACTGACAATATTGCAATGCAAGTTTCTTTACTATCACTTCAAGTCGATTTGGATTCCCTAAAAAATGCAAATTAATTACCAATAACCAGTCCCAGCTATAGTCAATTTTTATGATGGGTGTGAACTAATAAAAATGTGGGCATCATATGGTGTTGGAAGACCGAGGACCAAGCCTTGACTATGATCAGAGTAGTGGTGATGGTTTAAAGAAATTCAGGTTACTGAGTCACTGCAAGTTACATACAGGAGGGAAGGAATGCGCAGTGTCAACACGCCATCTAGTGGCTGTATCGATTATGACAAGATTCCTGAATTGCTGTTCCGCTTGTGAATTGTAGTATTAAAAAATACTTTAGACGGAATCAGGATATGTAAGTCTGTAACAATTCTTTAATGAATCTAAGATATTTTGAGGTTAGAGGTGATTAATTAAAAAAAAGGCAATAAAGTCTGTGTCAATGTGCAGACAAAACTGTTGCTGGGAAGTTCTAGGCAGTCACTTTTGTAATTAACAGCATTCTGACAAGGTACTGGATAAGCAGTTAAGATTTTTCTCCTTCATATACAATGTTCTAGATCAACTAATAAAAAACCTGCTCAGTTTAGAAACTGCTTCAAGAACAAGTTTAAGTATTTTCTTTAGCTGCTAGATTATGCAGTATTTTGTGAGGTAAAAGCAGACAATCTAGATGAGATACTTTAAATTGGGCACATAGTATATGGTAATGCAAGGCCAGATGTGTTGTCCTCTAATGGGGAAAACTAATCCCCATCCCTTGAGATCATAGACTAGGAAGAAGTGATGGCACACAACAGCATTCTCCCAGTTTTCTGTTTCTGCCTGGGATGTGATTGACCTTCAGTAAATCATACACCCCTTCTGCTTTGATATTTATCTGTGAAATGGAGGTAGTACTGTTCCACAGAAGCTAAAACAGCGTTATAGTTGATGAGTACTTCTGTTTGTTGTAAAGGCTGTATTTTCTATATTTTATATATATATGAAATAGAAAATACTATATGTATATATGACCTGTACCAGCATATTTAGGTACACCACATGAGCTACAACTAGCACACAAGTTACTTAGTTATATTTAAACATCTGACTCACCATCGCTCTCGGCAATTTTGCACTTTTCTACTTAACTGAGAAAGCTCCCTAGACAGCTGTTAAACCATTTATCTTTAAATGCATTTAATTAAGTATGTGTATTTGTTTTAGGAGGCTGAGTAAAGACATGCTGATGCAGGTTTCAGCTTGGGTAGCATTTCTTGAACTGTCCTTTCTAGGAAAGCAGAAATTTTGTTTTCATCTTTCTTCATGCATCGTGAAATCAAAGGTGCCAAGTGTGCTCTCCATTTTGGGGAAATAATTTTTCTATCTGTACATACTTCTGAACCCTTAAAAACAAGTTTAAAATAGTTCATAAACAATGTTCACATTACCTGTGTTTATCATAATTATTTCTGATATAAAGCTTTTATGGTGCACGTCTTTTGCCACATACAATAGCAGTTAATAATTATGTATATGAATACAACATACGTATATAAATGTGCCCCACAGGTGGTTGCTGGACAAATTACAGACTGTGCTTGATAAGAAAACCATGATTTTTAAGAGAAGTGCATAAAAGTCAGTTTCTTGGTCTTGCTCTTTCTTCCCAAATAAATCTAAAACTCAGAAGCTTATGCAATAAGCATATAAGAGTTGACAGGTCTAAAGGCAACCTGCTTGAAGTGATCAAAGCTGAGGAGCTTAACCTCTTCTCCCCTCCTACCTGCAAGCATTTTCTAGACTTTCTTCTGATTCAACATTCACTCCAGATTAATTAACCTCAAAAGAGGTATTTAAAAAATGATTTAACTGAAAGAACTTTCTTTTAAGATGACTGCTAGTAACAGAGATGGGCTTAAAAATACATCAGAAAATTAGGTACGTTTCTCACTAGGACTTCCAGCCTTGCGTGTCTGGCTCCAGAGTGCATGAACCCCAACTTATTTTTACTGCTTGTACAACCAGCACAACCCTGGCCACAAAAGGTATCAAAATAAGTAATTAGTACAAGAAAAAAAGTCCAATGCTCAGGCTTCATTGCACAAACATTTAAACAGAGGAGATAATTTCTTTTACAAATGTGTTTCTCTTGTATAAGAATAATTTTGTACAGAAAATAGCTCTTCATACGTTTTACAGAAATACACTAACATTTAGATTCTCTATTAATGGATAATGATGGAATGCAATTTAAGATTTCAGTTATGTTTTAGAGTCACCAAATATCATAACACAGCAATACAACACTTCTCTAACTGCTTGATTTATCAAGTATTGAGTCAAGACAGTGAAAACATTCCTAGAACCATGTTTATTGGCAAACACTCAAGTATCTTGAAACTGTTAGTTATGAAATACGTCCTGAAAGTAATACCGTTAACTTAAGTGTCAAGGAATATGAACTTAAACCTTAACAAGACAGCATTACTTGCCCACTCAGATTATCCTGCTGGCTAATACTGTAAAAACCAAATTGAACAGAAGCTTTTATATCAAACTGGTTTACTGTTAATGTGACCTTCAAAACAAGATAGCAGAAGCTACTCTAGTAAATGCTATACAGCATTAATACAACATATAAATGTAATAAAAATACTTTCATTTTCTTAAGAAAACACCATGGAAGGTAAAGGAAAACATCAGTTAAGATATAAAAAGTAAAACTGTGAAGGACAAGAAGAAATTTAAAGACACATGTATATTTATGTAAAATGTAAGGGTATGCTAGGAAGTACATATATTTAAAAATACTCAATTTCTTCAAAGACTGTGTTAAAGTCCATATGGTATCATGTGGACCTCAAACATAAACCACATTCAAACGCTTTTCTTCTACAATTGCTGTTTCAAGCACCTGTACTCATATGCAAATTTCCTTTGCAATTAGTGGGAAGGTAAGGACATTTATCCTTGAAATACAACTATATGCAGTAATCTTTTCTTGCTTTCTATGTATTTTATAAGTTTAAATAGAAGATGTAAGCAAACAAGTACTATATAACCCAATGACAGAAAACCTGAAATTTAGATTGTACACGATCTATTTAATATTCATACACAGCTACTTAAGAGTTTGCCAGCTGTACCCTATATGAGTACCATTGACGCTTCCATGCTTCAAGATTCAAATGGTGTAGCTACCTTTAGTCAAACATCACTCTCGCTCTGAGTTAGCCAGTCTCTTAACACATACAACTTTCAAATAAATTCAGCTGGAAGTGGTACACACCTCTCCTTCTCACAGCACAGAGGTTGATATGAGACAGTAATGAATCACATTATACTGGTTCACATTTCCACGTAGTTAGAAGGAGAAATAAGCCCCCTGCAAAACCTTATTCCAGTGATTTTGCAAATTCTGCATAGTCAATGTATCCATCATTGTTCTTATCATCATCTCTTAAGACATCATCTATTAGACTAATCAGCTCTTCTTCTTTCATTGCCTGGGTATGCTCACCACCTTCCTACAAAAACAAAACCACATCAAACAGTTTAGCAGTGTTTCCCATCTAGTGGCACATAACAACAGATTACTGACAGATAATTTTTTGTTAAGCTATTCACATTTGGTGCCTAATTTGGCACTAAGTTTTACGTAATCATTTATACCAATATAAGCAACTTTCACTAGGCACAAGCTACGAAGACCAAGATCTCTGAACTTCAGAACAAGCCCTCTGTATCCAGTTAATATCCTTAGCCAAAAGTTCTAAAACCTGAATAGCGCAGTGTATAATGATGGAGAATAATCTAACAGATGTATTCTTAATTTGGATCTTGATGTCATATAGACATTATAGTTTCTATACAGTACAGAAACATCTTCCTTGCAAAATGCAGAGCTTGACAGTAACAGAGTAGTGAAAAAATCCAGCACTGTAGCTTAATGTCAGTAAAATTCTTAGTAACACCCCTTACAAGCAAAGGGGAATACAAAGAGGTGCCTCTGCACAAGAAACAGCAAGTCATTATTCTGTTCTCGGCTAGGTATTTTTTGCCACAGCTGTATGCAGGAAGTTATGCTATTCTGAATTGTGACTTCCAAAAGGTCAGTACAAGATAATGTGTTAGTATCGTCTTCATAATGATTTTATCCTCCTACTTTGTCCTTAAATGTTCCTAACTGGAAAGAGAATTTGTGTTTAGAAGGCGGCAGACTGCAACTGGTTCTTCTAACACTACTTCTGTACAAAAGGTCTCTTAGCAGTTTGTGTAACCACAGCAGTAACAGTCTGGAGTTGAAAACAGCAGCCTTAAAACCTCGAACAGCATGGTATCACATGCTATTTCTACAAACCTTCATGAGCATTATCATATTTTGGATAATTTCCCTTTCTCCCCATCCCTGCCTCTGTATCCCCTCTGTCAAATAATTTTCACTCTACAGTCCTTCCTCACTCTAACATCTACACTACAATGGAGACTTCTTGAAGACTGCAATGTGACATGAAAAGCTGTGATAAAGCTAGCACATTTATAAATCAAACCAAAACTATCAGGGGGAAAAATAATCTCATTTTCAGGCAAAACTGTAACTCCAATCAAGATGTATTGTAACTGTTCCACTCTATTGTCAGCTGCTTTTACCGAGTCAGAACTGTTTCCAAACACACATGCTGTTACAAAATTCCACCTACCTCTTTGTGGACGTGTGATATAGCAGTAGCAAGCTCTAACCCATCTAACAAATTATTGCCATCATAATCATGCATTTTGAAGTAATGAAGCTGCAACTCTTGTGGAGACATCTCAGATTCTGGTTTCTCAATAACACCTTCTAAATGTTCCATGATGTGGCTAAGAGGAAAAAAAAAACCAAACCCCACAACATATCCATCAGTTAATATTTGATGTTCTGTTTACATCAAATGTAGTCTCTGATCAAACAGTCAAGTACACAGGAAATATTGTATCTCTAAAAGCACCCTGGCCAACCAGGGCAACCAAAAGCTACAGTTTTATACTAAGATAAAGGGGGCACAAAGGTTGTTTCTTACAGGTGCTGTAGTGGCCTCTAATACCTTTGATAGCTATTTCTGTTTCTTCTGGCCTACTTAGCAGGCTATCAAAACAACTGAAGCAGTGCCCAAAAGCTCCTTTTGGCTGCCTTCCAAAGCACAGGAACTGAAGGAAGATCTTTCCCAGTCAAACATGAAGTATTATAGGGAGTTTTATTTGCAGCTACCACTGTTCTGTCTGTATGAAGAAGCAAATGAGAAAAAAAACCTCTCACTACCTGTTCAGAGTATGATTTTGCCTAAAGTATGTTGATCTAGGTAAGCAGGATTCCTGTAAGAAACTCTTTATGGCATGAGTAGGGCTAAAGGCTCCAGAGAGACCTTTCTAGGTCTAGTATCTCTACAAACTTACTGAGCAAGCATATCTCATATCTGACTCCAGCTAGTCATACAACACGCTGAGAAAAAAAGGTGCCCTAGGCTTAAGTCCAACTCATGTAACAAGACTTAGGAGATAAGCAAATCATTAAGAAGTAAAGTTTACATTTTTAGAACATGGAACACATACTCTTTATCTTGTACCAAGTTCTTATCAAGGCGAATATTTGCATGTTGACTCTCTCCTATGTGTTCCTCAGCTAGGGCAGAGATGAAGAACGCAGCCAGAAAGCAGAACAGCAAATGTATTCTACTCCTTTGGGCCATCATGATCTCCTACAAAAAGGAAAACATTCCCCCCCCCCCCCCCCAAAAAAAACAGATGAAAAATACAATCTACTTTCAGCAGATATACAGAGTGCTTAGAAATAACCCCTCTAAGTTCTAGAATAGAAGAACCCGCTTCATTTCAAGCACTTGGCAAGCAGAAGACCAGAGAGCTCCAATTAAGAAATTCTATGAGGGTCCCTATTTCAAGGAAGTATGCAGTAATTTTCAGAGAATGACTTTTTTTTCATGCAGCAAACGTGCACCCTTTAGCCATGCTCAAGTCTTCATACAGCGTCCAAACCAACCACGCCAGCTTCAGGCAGACCTGCCCCACAGCAATGGGAGCAAAGGACGCTTACGGTATCAAAGGGGCTACATCTAATTAGTAGATCTATTAAGACTGCGTACCCTAAATAACGTACAACTTTAAAAACGCAACAGTCAGTGCAGCGCTTACTTCACAGGCAAGTGAAACGCTAACGCCCTTCGGCGAGGCGAGTGGAGCGGAGTGCCCTACCCCGGCGAGCAAAGGAGCCGATCGTTGGGTTCGGCTTCCCTCTTTCTCTCCCACCTCCAGCAGCGCCCGCTAAAGCAACCCCCGGTTTGCAACCGGCTCGGCACGGAGGTCCCGACAGCTAGCACCGCGCTGGCCGCCCGCCTCCCACCCGCGGCTCCCCGCCTGGCAGGTCCCCCGGGGAAACCCTCGCCGCAGCGAGAGGAGGGTGGGCCCGCCGCCCCCCCGCAACACACCCCGCTCCAGCCTCAGCGGGCGAAGGGGCCACACCACCGCCAGGCTACGCACCCTCCGGCGAACCGCCGCCACGCCGGCCGTCCCTCCCGCGGGCTCCGCGTCACGGGCAGGTGGAGCCGAGCTCGGTGCAGGGCAGCCACCATCCCCGGCGTCACCTTTGACCCGACGCACGCGCCGCGCTCCCGCCCCGCCCCGCCTCCTCTTCTCGTCCATTGGCTGCACCTTTCCGCCGAGCGAGGACTACGTCACCGCTCCTGGAATTCCACGTGGAGACCTCGCTGAGGGGCAGGTGGAGCGCCCCACCCAGCGCGGGGCGGGGCGGGGCCCCGGGCGCGGCCGTTGAGGTGGGCGCGCGGGGGCGCCGGTCGCCTGCGAGAACCGCTTACCGGCCTCCGGTGAGGAGAACCCCGCTTCGAAGCGACGCACCGGGAGGGTCCAACCAGCGAAGACCCGGGCGGAGGGCGGGTGCTTCCGGCGAAGCCGAGAGGAAGGGGGGCAGTGGGAAGGGGCAGTGTAAGCCCAGCGTGGTGCCCACTCATGGGGCTGTCCCTGGCCGCCCCTGCTCTGTACAGTTCCCTTGGGACCTCTCACCAGCCCCTTCCACAAAGGACCAGCTGTGCTTCTCCTGCCCCACTGCTCTTTTGGGAACGCAGCGCCGTTACCCTCTGTAGTTTATAAACTGTTCATTCTCTTTGCTTCCCCCTCTCACCAACCGTCAAAGGTCTCGTTATTTTTATACCTGATGTTGGAACAGCAGTGGCTTTCGCCTCTCGAGGTCATAACCCTCGGAGCAAACTCCAACCTCGGAAAGCAAAGTGGGCTTTTGGCTCGTTACTCAGGCCTCAGGCGCTAGCTGTTTACTCCGTGCTGAAGTCGCTATGGAAGGGGGGCGGTGGCTGTCGGGAGCTGCTGGCAGAAGAGGTCTGAGGTTTAGGTGACTTCCGAGGGCCTTGGTAAGGGACTGCACCCCTGGCCCTTCCCGCCGAGGAAGGGAGTCCTGGGGCCTCAGTAGCAGGTCAGCAAACGCACCACCACAGGGGTGATGCCCGCCTTCCTCGGGCGCCACGGACCCGCTGTGTGTGGCAGGCCCAGGGCAGTTGGGTAGGCGCGGTGCCCCCGGTGGGCCGCGATGCCGGGACACGCGTTGGGGCACCGCTCTCCGGCCCGGGCGTCAAGTGAGAGGCGGCAGGGAGGGGCGGCCGTAAAGGAGCCCCAGTCCCCCGTCGCAGGCCTCGGGCAGGGAGTCGCCCCGCCCGCGCACGACCCGCCGGGCACCGGGCGGGGCCGGGGCCGCCTGTCCGCCCGGCCGGAACCGTGGCCCCGCACATGCAGCAGGCGCTTCCCGGGCGCTGCCGCTGGGGACTCCCCGCCGGGCGGGGCGAGGCGGGCCCGACGCGGCGCTAAGATGGCGGCCAAGGGCTCGCAGTCGCACGTGAAGCTGGAGGGGGAGATCGAGCGGTGCCGGGCGGAGGGGCACTGGGGGCAGCTCCGACACCTGGCCCAGCAGCTGCTGCCGCTGGCGCGGCCCCCGCGCAAGGTGGCGGCGGCGGCGGGGTGCGCGCAGGACGCGGGTAAGCGGCGGCGGGGCGGCTGCCGTTACCGGACCGCCCGGGCGTGGGGCGGCGGCGGGGCCGGCTTGTCGCTCCGTGCCGCTGCCCGGGGCTCGGCACTCGCGGCCTGGTGGGCTGACGTGGGCGGGAGCTGCGGCTGCTCCGTCTGCCGGGGTTGCGGGAGAGGGCTGGGGAACGCCGGGGTGGCGGCGGAGGGAGCGGGGCGTCGCCCGGTGTCCCCTGTAGGCGCCCCGGCCTGGCGGCGGGAGGGAGGGATGCCTAGGAGAGGCGGCGGGAGCCCAGGAAACGGCGTTCAGGGAGATAACTCTGTGCTTCATGTCAGCGCTTCCGAGCCCCTCGGGCTGCGAGGAGCAATGCACTGCTTGGGGCTCTCAGTGGGAGTAAGGGGCAGCAGCGCTTGCTCGGTGGCTTCTGTACGTTTGGGATGTTGCCCTCGCCTCGATAAGCACCTGGACGCGGGTGGCGGCTGCTGTGCTCGGTGCCTGCCTTTAATTTAACAAGCTCGGCTGGGCTGCGGCCAGGCTACCGACCGAAATCTTCCGTGTTTGGAAATATCTCTCTTCAACTTCTCAATACGTGTGATGCTGATTCCCTCTTGCCCTGTCCCTACTCTGTTATGGATGCCCTTCTATTATCTCCCTCCCATTTCTGAAGGGGATTGCTTTATTTAAAGGCTTGGGCTCATCCAAGTATCCTTTCACATGTAAGACAGCTTTCATAAATAGTAAATGTATTCTTTTTTTCCTGTTACGACACAGTACTTTGCTTCTTTTTAAATGAAATGGCTTGTGAGAAGTGAGGCAGCCTAACTTAGAAATATAAAATTCTGTGTCTGTAGTCAACAACAGTAAGTTGTGAAGAGGACCTGAACCTAGCCACCGCACTGGTACAAGACGTTCTGCTGCTGAAGTCAGAGGAGCTATTTCTATGAATAAACACACTTTAGAGGAGTGTTTCTAGGATATGGCCCTAGAGTTAATTGAAGCTTACTGGGGTGCAATAAACTTCAGAGTGGGAAAGCATGGTGGGGGAAGATGTTGGTAGCTTAATACATGTTTATTTATGAGGCTTTCCAAGTGTGTACATGATGCAGATTGAACACTGTGTTGAGAACCGCATGGCCAACCTTTGAACTTTCGTCAGGTTTCAGCAGCGCTTCCCAGGTGCAGAGATCATCATGCAGTTTGGGGGTATTAATAGTTGAAGAGTTCGTATTAGTTTGTTCCCTTGTAATTAAGAGGCATAACAGTATGATTGCTGTAAAAACATTTGTTAATTTGCTGCTATGTCATCATAACTTGCTAGTTATGAAAGAGTAATGCTTTGTTATTGCTACAGAACTTTTCTTCCGCAAGGGACTAGCTACAGTTTTGTGTTTCTAGAAACAATAGTGTGTCTGGATGGGATTTTTTTAATGGTGGTATTGGCTTTGAGAGATTCTGTACATTTATTTCTTAATGATATATGGTCTTGTGTAATTCCTTAAGTTTGGTTGAGAGATTAGTGATTACCTGAAAGCTCTTCAGTGTTGTGTAGAAATGATTGCATGCAAGGTTGAGGGGGGAAATATACTTGAACATATATACTTCCCTTTTTATGCACCTATACTTTGTTTATGCAAGTTAGTTGTAGACCTGCAATTGCACAGGAAGATCTATGGTTGTAATTCAATATGCAGCTGAACACTTAAGCCACAACAACAAAAAATCTAAAACAAAAAAACCCCCCACAAGTTGATTATTAATGCTGTATGTAATGTACAGGTAGTAAGTATGCATAAGTTGTCCCATGGACTGAAAGTAGAGAAATATATACACTATTGTGTTTCCTGCATTGTAGAATTTCAGACTTTGAAATGTGAAATATATACGAAACGTAGGGCTTGGCTCTTTGATTTATGAAGAATTTCTTACCCTGCTTGACCCACTAGTCCGCTGACTGAGGTACTACTTTTATGAATAAATGAACTGCAGAACTGGACCCATCATGCAGGAACTCCAGGTGAAAATTTTTTTTTTTTCCAGCACATGATTGCAACATCGCATGATCCGTCGTGCTGTATCCAGTGCTACTACCTATGTTTGAGTTTTGCTTCTGTGGAACTGTGAACAGGAATGGATTTTAATGTAAAAAGAATTTTATGTGGCATGTTAGTTATGTCATTGGATCAAGCCTTCTGTATCTTTAGTAATAGATGTGTAGAATGTGTCTGAATTCTCTATTTTTACTTTTTTCTGTGAATTTTCAGGAAAATCTTAAAAAATTCTGATGTGGTTACTGTTCTGCAGTGAAATTCATAGCTTATGTGTAGTCCAAAGCATGTATTTCATGCTTGCACATTTGTAAATCTAAAGCATGCACTTAAACATTTGCCAAGATTGGTCTTATACTTTTGAAAGTAAGTTTTGTAATGAAAATTCTTAACTGTTATATTAGTGACAACACAAGAATGAACTGTGCTGTCAAAATTAAAGGATTCATTAGGGAAAATCTTTAAGTTAAAAGGAAATGTTTCAGTTTTTCATAGGAAACATACTGTTTCCAATACCTAGAAGTTAATGTAACTTTTTTCTGAGTTACTGTTTCTGTGTCTCAAAGGTGTGTTTTGTTTTTGTAATGTTATTTATCAGCAGTATGGCATTAAGTGATGTTTCTTGTTGGTTGGTATGTGCTTTCAGAGGACTACGGGAGTATGCTGCTTGCAGAGGCTCTGCTGGAAGAATGTTTGAAGGAAAAGTTTGCCAAACTGAAGGACTCCATTCCACTGACAGAGAAGAATGAGCCAAAACTGAGTGAAGCTAAACAGTATCTGACCAATATCTTAAGCAGAGGAAAGCTACGAGTAAGTAGGCTCTGTGGTCATAATGCCTACCAACTGGATGCTTCTTTCATATGATTATTAGTCTGATACATGGTGTCGGTGTTGCCTGTTCATGTCCCTGTATTTTTAGGTATTACTAATGGACTAGTAATTCAATACCTCCTTGCAGCATCTTCTGTTGGGAGACTTGCTTTTTCATATGCAAACAAATTATGTACTACAAGTATATATTCTGTTTATTTTTTTATTAGAAAGAAGCAGGATAAATATTTAGGAATTCTCTGGGGTGGTGAGGCATGGCCACATAACAGTGCTATCAGGCTAGCACAGCAGAGTGACCTACTGCTCCTGGTCTGAGGAATTGTGTACACCTGGTCAGTTCCAGATCAGAGGTAAAATGTGCTGCAAGCTGCTGTCAGGCACTTATGGTTGTGGTGTGAGTCCAGGATTACAGCCTTCCATTGCTTTCAGTCTCTGCCAGAGAAGTTATGCGAAGTTATGCTTTTATTTTATTTTGTGGTCTGGGTGTGTGGTTGGTAGCTGCCTGTCAACTCAGCTGCAGAGTGGCTGCTGCTGTGTTGGTGTCCTTGGACACACAGTTGCATAACTTGCTTTAAAAAGATGAAGAATTACAACAGCCTGTTCTAGACTTGTATTACTTTTAGTGCTGAAACTTACAGGCTAGTTAGCTTGGAAGTGTATGTTACACTTGTTTTTCTTGTTACACATGTTTTTCGTGTTAATTTCCAGGGAGCAGGTGTGCAGTGGCTTTTCTGGGGGATTTCCTTGCTCTTAACTTCTTGAAAGTTGGTTTATTTAAAAAGTAAAAAGGAGGGGGGAAGGAAGGGGAGTCCATCAAACCCTCTTTCTTTATAGTTTAGCCCCAGTGACAGCCAGAACCACTGAATTCTTCCAGGTCTCGGTGTTAAGTTTGGCTGCATGAATTGCCATTACTATTTCTTTGTTCATGGTGACTTGGCTACTCATGCAGCATTGACCTTGTGTTGACTGCATGTATGAAAAAAAATGAATGTGAAGGCTTGGGAACCTTTTCATGCTTTCCAAAGCATAAAAAGGGTCTGAACAGTTGTATTTTACTGAGATTTTTTTGTTACACAGATTTGTATGCATGTTTTCAATCCTTAAGAAATGAAACAAATCTTGGAAATAGCAAGCATGCTTTCTGTTTTTCTACTGTTGCCTGAAAATTCTTTGATAACTTAAATTTTGGGAGCTTTCTCGCTCTTTAATTAAATGTATAGAGGAGAGGGGAGCACTTGACTAAAAAGTGATGCTTTCTGCCTAGCTTAAAAGCAGGGGATTTTCTTGGTGTGTATGTAGGTAGTTATGACAATGCCAGACTTTTATCTGCTGTCTATGGCTGGTGAATCAATAGAGTAGGTCAGCTGAGGTGGCTTTTAAGCTGTGTGTTTCCAAACTGAACTCCAAAGTAGTTGCCTGACCTTTGTTGCCTGCTGCTCTCATGAGCATAGCCCTAAGATGTCTAGACACTTAAATCCTTTCTACTCTGGCCTGTGGAGCTAGCAACATTGAGAGGAAAGCATTATGAATCTGCTTAATTTGTTTTGAATTTTTGTTTGTCTTGCTGTCTGGTATTTTACCATGTAAACACTCTTTTCCTCTCCCTGCTCCATTTCAGCCTAAGTATATGACAGAAGCTATGCTGATCCTAGGAAAGCTTCATTATGTGGAGGGATCCTACAGAGATGCCATCAGCATGTATGCAAGAGCAGGAATTGATGATCTCTCAACAAAAGGTGAACCTCTGTACATGCTGCGTTTGGTAACTGAAGCCTTTGTTATTAAAGGTAAAGGACCACATATGCATATTTGAAGTATGCTTTGTTTAGGTTGAAGTTGAAGGTTTTCTCCAAGTGATTTGATTGGAGCAGAGTTAGGGCAATGTTGTGTGCTTTAGAAAATCCAAGTGGGTATGGTGTGTGTAGTTTAAACTTAAAGACATTATGGAGTCTTAGTCCATGGTTTTTAAACTTGGCTGGCTTTTAAAGACAAGCTTGAAATTGGAAATCTTGTGGTAAGTGTTGGCTGTAAGTCAGCAACACACTTGAACTTGCGTTATCCATTTTGGGAAAATCTAAATCAAGCACTTGGCTGAATTGGGGCCTGTGTTTTCTCTTAGAAAGAGTTCATCTACTTGTAAATTTTAATGATTTCTGTGAATTAAGCAAGGATGATGTTTCCAAGTTTTTAACTCTGGACTAACAGAATATGTGCTTTCAAAGCAGGTAGTATATTTTTGCAATGCATGTCACACGGTATCAGACCTTATGTACAAACAGGAATCTCTCCTCCCGCTTGTAATTCTACAGACATTGCACTGTTTGAGAGATCCTAATAAAAACTGCCTCTACATGTAGTGAAATTGCATTTCCTTTTTGAGTGGGGGAAAGGAAGACCCTAGTCAGTTTTTGACTTGGGGGGGAAAAAGATCAGTAAACTTCTACTTCATTTGCTTTCAGTTCCTTTATAAATGTTGCTCAATACTGCTACCTATCTACTGCTTTCTACTCTTTTCAGCATGTCCACCAGCTAATTAGGTGAATGAGAACTCTGATGATCAGATACCTTCAACTGGTATGTAACAGAGTGAAACCAAATCAACCCAAATTACTGTTTGACTGGGCTGCTAGTATTACTGATAATAATTTGGGTGTTTTATGATGTCACACAGTCATTCGGCTTTTTTGAAAACCTGTTTGTGCTGCTTTGCTTGTTTTGATTTTGTTTTCTGTGGCACTGGTTGAATCTGCTTCAATAATGAGCTTTTGTGGAGCAGGACTAACTTACTTGTAACTCACGCTAACACTTGCACAGTGCAAAGGAGTGAGTAACTGCCAGTGCATTCATAGCAGTGTATTTGAGAGCAAGTATTGGTGCACTCCAGAGTCTGATGGAGATGCACTGTCCTCACTGGGAACTGGATAAGGCGCTTGGTGAGGTGTGAGTGTAATGATAAGGTATGCATGAGCACCGATGGAATAACACTGTTCCTGTAAGGCCTCTTCTATGATATTCACTGCCTCAATTGAATATGAAGGTATTGAGGGTGGAGGTGTTTGCCTCAGAGGATCAGGCTGTAATTTCTTTTTCCATGTGGTTTAGCACGGAATGTAAATATTGTGTTGCCCCTGTGTTTGTGTGTAAACTGTAAGGAGCCCCTGCCATTGCAGAGCAACCTCTGTGTATTACTGTTCCACAGTTTTATGTCCTCCATGATGATTATTTTCAGATTAGCCAAGACATCAAGGGTATAGTAAGTCACTTGGTGTTCTACTAAAGTTTCTGACACAGGAAAGTCTAGCAGAGTGGAGCTTGTCCAGCTGAGTTTGGAGAGGGCACTCACTGCTATGATCACTGTTCCACCATGCCATGTGTTCAACTTCTCAGTCTTAGAGAAGTAAGCCCTTAAATGTTAGAAATTTGTACAGATAACTACGGCAATAGTGGTGTGGATTTAAAATTTAATTTCAAACCATGTCTGTCCAGGCTAACTCTGCAGGGCAAATAACAGCATGGAGTTGAATTATTTAAAATTCATTTATACTTTATGCTAAAGATTTTTCTTATTCCCCGTTTTCATTTGGTATGTCTGCAGAAATTCTGTTGATCCATACCATATTATTGCATTTGGTTGAACTACTGGCTGCTTATGCAAGCTGAAACCTTCTTTAAAGACGCTCTTGAACATCGCTGGTGTCATGGTTTAACCCCAGCCAGCAACTAAGCACCATGCAGCCACTCACTCACTCCCTGCCCTGCAGTGGAATGGGGGAGATAATTGGAAAAAAAAAAAGTAAAACTCATGGGCTGAGATAAAGACAGTTTAATAGGACAGAAAAGGAAGGAAATAATAATATTAATTAAAAAATGTCAATAATAATAATAAAAGAATTGGAATATACAAAACAAGTGATGCACAATGCAATTGCTTACCATTTGCCAACCAATCCCCAGTCAGTTCCTGAACAGCAATCCGCCCCTCCCAGCCAACTCCCCCCAGTTTATATACTGAGCATGTTGTCACATGCTATAGAATATCCCTTTGGCCAGTTTGGGTCAGCTGTCCTGGCTGTGTCCCCTCCCAACTTCTTGTGCCCCTCCAGCCTTCTTGCTGGCTGGGCATGAGAAGCTGAAAAATCCTTGACTTAGTCTAAACACTACTTAGCAACAACTGAAAACATCAGTGTGTTATCAACATTATTCTGTACTAAATCCAAAACACAACACTATGCTAGCTATCCCAGCCAAAACCAGGACAGCTGGTAGTAAAATTTTTGCAAGGATCATTTAAGCAGCAATCCAGAAAAGCCACAGTCCTGTCTTTATTTCAAGGCAGAACTTAGGTTCCCCGCCTAATTTCTTATTCACATTTTCAGTAATGGGAGGAAGCTGTTGGTTTAATAGAATATTCCTGTTCACCCAGCATTAGTTAAACACCAGAACTTTGTCTCATTTAGTATGAACTTGAAACCACTTTGGTTTTGTGTAGGTAGTACTGCTGGGTTGTGCCTATATGCAGCATGGCAGTGTAGGTTCTCAAGCACTCAGGATTATGCTGGAAAGGTCATGGAAGAAAGAAGAGTCAAATTGAAGGCACTCACACTTACCCTTTTGCAGTTGGAAACAAATAAAAATGTAATGAGAAAGATATGGGATACACTGGTAGGAGCTGCATAGGTGAAATCAGTGGTAGAAATGAAATGTGAACCAGCAAAACTGAGTTTGCTTTTTTTAGAGCACCTTTTGAGCTCCAAAACACTGAAGGTTGGACATTGAGCTAAATCTCTGGGGTCTTCCTCTGAAGGTCCATAGCATGTAGTAGGTTCATATTATGCTAAGAAGCAATATGGATTTGCACCCTTGTGATTGGACTGCAGAAGTTGAACAGGGAAAAAGTTTCTTGCTTACCTTGCTCAGTAGACTTCCACCCAAGGTGAGTATCAAGCAGTAAACATTGAAGTTCTTTATAAATGCAGGGACTTGAGCAGTTGACAAGTCAAAGGAGAAGTGGCAGAGAGGGCACAACTCTTCCACTCTCCATCATCTATCACCAATCCGGGTCAACAGGGGAGGTCCCAGAGGACTGGAGGCTTGCCAATGTGACACCCATTTACAAGAAGGGTCAGAGGGAGGATCCGGGGAACTACAGGCCTGTCAGCCTGACCTCGGTACTGGGGAAGATTATGGAACAGTTTGTCTTGAGAGCACTCACATGGCAAGTCCAGGACAAGCAGGGGATCAGGCCCAGTCAGCATGGGTTTACGAAAGGCAGGTCCTGCTTGACCAACCTGATCTCCTTCTATGACCAGGTGACCCACCTAGTGGATGAGTGAAAGGCTGTGGATGTTATCTACCTTGACTTCAGCAAGGCCTTTGACACTGTCTCTCATCATGGCATACTCCTTGAGAAGCTGGCGGCTCACGGCTTCGACAAGTGTACTTTTCGCTGGGTGAAAAGCTGGATGGATGGATGAGCCCAGAGGGTTGTGGTGAATGGAGTTAAATCCAGTTGGCGGTGGGTCACAAGTGGTGTTCCCCAGGGGTCACTATTGGGGCCAGTTCTGTTTAATATCTTTATCAATGATCTGGATGAGGGGATCGAGTGCACCCTCAGCAAGTTTGCAGACGATACCAAGTTGGGAGGCAGGGTTGATCTGCTTGAGGGTAGGGAGACTCTACAGAGAGATCTGGACAGGCTGGATTGATGGGCTGAGGCCAATTGTATGAAGTTCCACAAGGCCAAGTGCCAGGTCCTGCACTTTGGTCAAAACAACCCCATGCAGCGCTACAGGCTTGGGGAAGAGTGGCTGGAAAGCTGCCCAGCAGAGAAAGACCTGGGGGTGCTGGTTGACAGCCGGCTGAATATGAGCCAGCAGTGTGCCCAGGTGGCCAAGAAGGCCAACGGCATCCTGGCCTGCATCAGAAATAGTGTGGCCAGCAGGAGCAGGGAGGTGATTGTTCCCCTGTACTCAGCACTGGTGAGGCCCCACCTCAAGTACTGTGTTCAGTTTTGGGCCCCTCACTACAGGAAAGACATTGAGTTGCTGGAGCGTGTCCAGAGAAGGGCAACCAAGTTGGTGAGGGGCCTGGAGCACAAGTCTTATGAGGAGCGGCTGAGGGAGCTGGGGTTGTTTAGCCTGGAGAAAAGGAGGCTGAGGGGAGACCTTATTGCTCTCTACAACTACCTGAAGGGGGGTTGTAGTGAGGTAGGTGCTGGTCTCTTCTGCCAGGTGGCTGGAGATAGGACAAGAGGAAATGGTCTCGCGTTGCGGCAAGGGAGGTTTAGGTTGGATATTAGGAAAAATTTCTTTACTGGGAGGGTTGTCAGACATTGGAGTAGGCTTCCCAGGGAAGTGGTTGAGTCACCATCCCTGGAGGTATTCAAAAAGCGTGTAGACGAGGTACTCCAGAACATGTTTAGTGGGCATGGATGATGGTTGGACTTGATGATCTTGAAGGTCTTTTCCAACCTAAATGATTCTATGATTCTATGATTCTCAACTGGCTGCTTCTCCTTGTCCTGTTTCTAAATCCCTGCATTGTGAGGAGAGAAGTTATGTGTACACTGTGAGTGGAGCTCTGACAACAGTTTGATTTTTCACTATGACTAACCTCAATGGTTAGTTAATAGGTGGTTGGTCTGTACTTGTCTCCTTCCTCCCCATCCTCTGTGAAGTTAATTCCTCCTTAAAACCTCTGCTTAGTTCACAATGATGCACGCAGTTTTGTCTGTTGCATAAAACAGTACTGAGTAAGCAAACTAGCTCTTATTTTGCTTCTGATTCACTTGGGACACATTGTGGCTTTGTTACCTGGTGTTGTCCATTTGACACAAGCAAGTAAAAAAGACTTTGGACCAACATGTGTAACTGCCAGAGCCCATTGTTTTCCCTCTGTCTGTGCTTGCTGCAGAAACCCTGCAGAGATCTCTGCTACCAGTGGATAAATATTCCTAGTAGTAGGGTAGGTCACAACCTAACCTTTGCAAAGCACAGTATAGTTCTAGTCAGGGTTTCAGCATACCTAAATTCCAAGTTTGTAGGAAGGCTCCTATGTTGTTGCAATGTTTGTTGCACAGCCTTTTTTCCTGCGCTGTGTAAGAGCATGCTGAGAGCCGTGTTAATTGAGGGAGGCTGTTGCCAGCCTGAGTGATGAAAGCTCAGGCAGGGCTGATGTGGCGTGTGGGTCCTATCTTTGTAATGAATGAGAAGGTTTTTGGCTTGCAGTCAGGATGTGTAGCATCAGAGCTGCTGCAAGGTGAGGCAGCCCTGTGCAGAGGAGCTCCCTGTGTTCACCAGATCAGCTGTCAGGCCAAGCACTGTACTACTTTGACCTGGAGTGGGGTAGTCTGGAGATAGGTAGCTATCTGCATCTGTGCAGCAATGACATAGGATTGCAAATGGTATCTAGCTGGTTTTCTAGCGAGTTAAAGCTTTAATAGTCCCACTGCCTCCTTTTTTATCCTTTTCTCCCAGTTCATCCTGCAGTAATTTTTGTGTTATTATTGGCCACATTGAGCTCAGGATGGGTTTAATTTGTGCAGCTCCAGTCTGAACTCTCTATACAGTCAGAATTTGGCAGTTCTGGGGTGATTAATCACCTCTTCAAATGGTGTATGACATGGATGAAGTGCATGGTATTGTACAATACAGCCTCCTCTTTGGCAACTGTGAGAGGAGGTTGTGGACTAACTTGTTTGTGGGTGTCTAAAGATGGGTGAAATGAATCCCTTGTAAATTCGTTTCTAAAAATTTTTTTTTTAACACTTTAGAAAAGGGATCCATTGAATCAAAAGGCTGCATTGTAAGGTCGGCCTTTTTAGGTCTAGAAAAATCCATGTGGAAGAGAATAAGGTGATACTGTGTCTGTGTAAGAAGCCTTGATCGTAGTCTGCGTTTTGGTATAACAAGTCCAACCATAAGTGACACGTACAAGGAAATGAGACTCTGTTAGTTCAGTGGCTTGGAGCAATTTTTATTTTGTTCTTGAGCCCATTTAAGTCATTAAAGTTGTTTAAGATCTGTAGTGTGACACTTCTGAAAAAATGTAAGATCATGAGACAAACTCTGCTGGATTGAGCCACTGGTCTTTAAAGCCCTCCTAAGAGCTGTGAATGCTATTGCTGAAAGCCAAACCCTGAATCCACCATGTGAGGGTTTTTCCTGACCTTGATAAACAGCCTGGAGTGTGCAACCAGGGTTCTGGGTTCAGTCCAGCTCGTTGTGGGTTTTTAGGGGTTTTTGGTTTGGTTTGGGTTTTGTTAATTTTTAGGACAAATTGCTGAGCTTACATGTTTTCCTGTTCCTCTCTTATGGTTGTATCTTTTAAAACTTTGATGATAATGTGGTCGGTATTGCTTGGAAGTATATTGTTCTGCTTTCTCCCCATGTGAAATCTTTGTCATGGGTTTGTAATGCTGGAAGTGGTTGTTTGGAGGTTATGGTGGTGTCCTAAAAGGAAAATGGTGAGCCTTTTACTTGGCTGGTTTGAAAACTACCTGTTTGGTTGTAGTCATGATTTTAAGTTGACCAACTGAAGCCTCAAAACTTGAATAATGTATTTTAAACTTCCTTTGTGCTTGTGCTGCTTAATTAATTTTTTATTTTGTTGATTTGCAGAACTCTTAAAACATGTAGGTTTGCATTCAGCAAACACAAGTCTGGTATTAAATTGTTCATTCTAGCTAATCAGAGGATTATCACCCACTTGTTCACACACTTCAATGGAGCCTTTAATTTTGACATTTGCTTGGTGTCATTCATTTTCTGATAATTTCCTAGGTGAGATTTGTATTCAGCTGCATTTGTTTGGAAATTAGAATAAAATGTACAGTTAAAGGTAGCTTTATTGCAAAAATCTACTTTTTCCTCCTCTCTTGAAAGAATTTGATTAAGAAAATCTTTTAAGTTAAACAAATGAATTTCATTTGCTACAGAGAGTGTTTTAACTCAATGTTTCTGGTACGTGTTGAAACTGGTAAATTTCTTGTCATGTGTGTATTTTTTTTAATTTGTAGATTAAAATGGGAAAAATAAGCTTTCCTGTTTGGTTTTATTTAGTCAAAGCTTTATTGGTTCATCAGCTTTGAAAAGCTAATCATTGAACTAAATTAGTGGAGAGAACTGAAAGGGAGAAAGAAAGGTGGGTTTTTTCTTGTGTGGGTTTTTTTTTGTTTTTTTTTTTCCCTCTCCCTGGAAGAGAGCACCTCTGTTTTAAAGACTCATTTCAGTACTTCATCAAACTCTTATTTCAGTTCCTAAGCCACTAACTTCTCCAGTTCAATTTTTTTTACTGAATGCTACTGATCCCATAGTGCAAGGATATATTCCATTCAAATAATGTTAATGGGTTATTGTGTGTTATGGGCTTAACTTACACAGCCTTACTTTTAAATAGAGTCGTTTTGAAAGAAGAGTTTCCAGTTAGCTTCTCTGGGATGAGATTTTTGTCCACTTAGTTGTTGGTAAGTGAGATGTCAGTACCAAAACTGGTACTGTGTACTGGAGTGTACTGGAATACAGACTGTGTGGAATGATTTTGAGTGCCAGTAGTTTGAACAATTCCAAGTACAGATAAACTGAGTTTGGAAACATTATGTAGCTTTGCAGGGTCGTAATTTCTTTGTAATCTTCTTTTGAAAATGAGTTTACACTTCTAACTTTTTTTTGCAAGAAGCATTTTTAATTCAGGTCATGTTTTACAAACCTGTTAGCAGGCTACATGTGCATTTTCTGAGACTGCTCCTCATTTCAGAGGGCATAACATTTTGCAAGGTGTGTTATCCTTTTTGCAGACGAGTGTTAGGAATGCTATTCTGCCTCTTGGATGCCAAAAAACCCTCCCTGTGGTTATGCATACTCTTATGCTTGGGATCTTTTCTACAGGCTGATTTTTAAGAGTTCTTGAAGTTCTCTAAGAAAAACTTTGATGTAATACCTAGAAAGAGATAGTGTGTGTGGATCTTACTATGTATGGACATACCTTGTCCTGTCAACTGAGACAAGTGTAGGAAATGGATTAATGGAAGGTTGATGGCATTTTTTCCACGTTCAAATAAGTAATGTTCTTTATGTCCTCTCTGGGCACTAATGGGGGAAGGTAAAAGCATGCTGTAATTGCGCATGCCAAGATAAAGATGATCCATTTCTGTATTACTGTTCAGTAGCCACATGACTACAAGGAAAATATCCAGATCTGCTAGTGGTAAAAAAAGAGGGAACTCAGCTCTTCCTCCCCTCCTCCCAGCACAACTGACTCTCCCATAAAAAGCTGAGTTTTCGTCCTGCCTGCTTTGCTACTACTGACTGACATGGAGGCAACGTGCTATAGTGTACCCATTTAGCAGAAATGGGCAGTAGGTTGTAAGGGGCAGGGAAAATCCTAAGAGCCTGAATTCTTTCCCTACCTCTCCCCATTAGTTTCAGTGTTGATTATGATGTTGTTTAGGCACTGTTGACATTATGGCATGCTTCCTGTAGGCTTTTCTTGAAAGTTTAAATCTTCTTTACTCTAATCATCCTGTTTAAACCAGGAGGGTTGTTATTTTAAAGTTTGCTGACTTCCCTGGGGTCCCAATTCACTACTGTCTGGAACTTCCTACCTTGGAAGCAACAATGCTGGTTGAGGTGCTTGAATTCCTTGTAGTGTTTAGGAGGGCAAATAAGACTTTCCTAAAGACACCACCAGCATTCCTTGTAGTCTTTAGGAAAGTTTGTTGATCCTGAAGAGCCAGAATTATACTGGGCACAAAGTTAAGAAGAGAAAAGCATAGGCTTGGGTGACAGTTGAGGGAAAAATTATCTAAAACTTTGCTTACACTTTTTTCGTACAAATATGTTGCTCTTGGTTGATAATGGGCTTCATGAGTATGATTGACACTTGGCAGTGTGCAGCTGTGTTAACCTATATGTTGCTTTTGATATGATATATTGGCTTGCAATAGTCTCCTATTCCTTAACTGCTGTTTCTTCTACTAGCAGCTAGTCAGTGAGGTTACTTTCATCAGTATTTTCAGCTGCTGCTGTGACTAAGTAGAACTGCAATGGAAAAAAAATTTCTTTGCTTTTTTTTTTTTTTTAAATAAAGGATCTGTCAGGGACAGGGTACAAATTCCTTTGTTGGAATCCTTCTCTGATGACTAAGAAGGGGTGAGATTCATCTCTCTGTGCATAGAGATCTGTGGGGAGATGGGTTCCTTTAAACAGAGCCTAAATAATAAAACTCATTTTCTTGCATGGGCATTAGAAAAACTGAGTCCCAGCCACAAGGATATATGATACAATATGACATTAAGAACTGAGTAACTGAGGGTAAGGCATTTTGTTGGCAGAAGTTGTTTTCCCTTTTGCTTTATAAAAGCTCCATCTTTTAAATGTTAATCCACATCAGAGAGAGAGAGAGAGACTTTGTTCTATACCTGGTGTACACTGCAAAGTTCTAGTTTTCACAATTCTCGCAGCTTGACAGGAAGCATGCTGTTTATTGATGTTGGCATCAGAGTAGCTGATAGGCAAAAGCCCCGGTTTTATCAAGACATCAGCATCTACAAAGGGCCTGGTATTAGTATGTCTTATTTGGGTTTTCAGAATAGAAATTTAAGAGTTTGGAGTTGCTTTCCTGTTGTGACAGTGATGACTTTGAAGCTGTTGCATGTTGGTGAATTGTGTGCGTCGGTGCCGCTACTTTCCAGCTTGGATGTGGAAGAGTTGCCAAGCCCAGCCTTGGCATTCTTGGTGCACTTAGGCTTTGCTGTTGCACTCTATGAGCTCTTTTCTGCTGTTGGATAGGATAGTTTACTTTTCGTTCTGTTTGCATTTTAGAAGTAGTTTGTTTAGCACAATCTGCTTTGCACAAATCCAGCATGGGTGTGACTTTAGACTTCTGAGGAGAGTTAGCTGCAGGCCACTAAATGCAAATAACTGAAATTTGGAAAGTGGAAAAAGAAAATAACTTCTTGTTCCTTTTGTTAATGTGATTTGGTTTCTGTGATGGTAAAGTTTTGTTAGTCTTCCACTCCCTTCTCCACACGCAATTCCAGGTGCTGGTTGCACACACGCACAAAACCTTCTCTACCTTCTGCACTATGATTTAGTTCTCTAAAGCTGTGGGGTCAGCAGCACCAGGGGATACAAGAATATTTGCACATGCATTTCTGAGGAGATGGAACAAAACATACAAATGGACTCTCAGATGGCCTAAGCTAGAGGTAGCTTTTAGATGGCTACGATGCTGTCCCCATGCTGGGGCTGTGTTGTGTATCATGATATGTGTCCAGTGGCTATGGGAAGATTTCCATGTACTGGTATATCCTTGAGTACGGTCTGAATGTCTTTGACCATCTTTTAAGCGACAGGGCAACAATCCTGTTAGTCCTCCCAGGCAATGACGGTTCTAACAAATTTGAAGTAGAATTGGCTTGAGTTCTTGATATGAATCAGCATAGTAAAATCAGAATTACCTTCCTCTTTTCTCCCTCCTGCTCCCAAAGTACACATGAAAGTGGGGTAGTCTGGTTCAGTGACTGTGACTGCATCACTGCTGGTGATGCTGCCTAGCTGTGATGCAGGTGAGCTCAAGCTGAATAGATCCAAATACGTGGTTATCAGCACCTTCTCTCTTCCTTGTGCCCCATCCACTTTTCATTTTTTCTCTTCTGCTTCTGCCTGTTGTATTTAGACCAGGGAAAAAAAATTAATTCTTGCAGCATGCCGTGAAAGTTTATGGATGTGGATGGTGTAGACCAAGTCCTTTAGATGTGGGGCTGTAAGAGATTGCTGTTCTCCCCTGTGTTTGCTGTGCCCCAGAGCATCACTCCAGCAAAGATGTCTCCTTAACTGCTATCAGATATGTTATGGAATGGAGGTGGCCTCTTGTACCAGGACAATTAAGACGTTTATAACAGTGGTCCCCAAAGTGGGGTGCGTGTGTCCCAGGGGGTGTGTAAGATGATCCACTGGGGTGCAGGAGAGAAATATTGGAACTTTTATTTATATTTATTTTTTCTTAAAAAAAATTTAAAATTAAGCTCTACTAATGTATTGGATTGACAGTGGTGCCCTCCCTCAGTCTGTATGTCAGAGGGTCCCATGTCACATACAGCCCATGAAGTGTCTTGCAAAAGAGTGGGTGTTCCACACAGCAGAGGGGCTCACAGGGGCACCCTTACTTTTTTGTTCACTGCCAGTGTATTGCAGTTCTCGTGTGCCTGGTTAAGTGGATTTATGTATTATATTATCTAGTTTTAACTAAACTAACCCTCATGAAATAGACAAGTAGCTTAAAGATTCCCTCAAAGAAACTGTGGATTGCAGGTAATACTAATAGCATGAGCACAAGTGAACAGTAAGAAAATGGCAGAGCTAACACTACTCCTAGCATGAGCTCTTCATCAGGTAAAAGCAATGGCAGACTAATCAGATCTCATCAGTGATATTTAAAGTCCAATGATACTCAATTCAGTACTTCAAAAAATTTCATTAAACTTAAATTTTTAGAAGCCTCTGAGGTTTCATACATGAGAGCAAGAGATGAAAAACCACATACCATTGGGGAAACACTTGTTCTTCCTGCCATGGCAAAACGGCTGAAATAATACACAGAAAACAATATGGTAACAAACTAAAATGCGTTCCTTTGGAAGACACATAGAAGACATTGCCAAAGACTTGAAGAAACAAGTATTAGAATAAATTACGCAGTGTGGGAGGTTTGCTATACAGTTGCACAAAAGTACAAATGTTTCTAAGATGTCTTAGCTTAAGGAGTTTGCTAGATTCTGGTTCAATAATGAAATACACTAAGAAATACTTGGCAGCAAAGGGGGACCCAGAAGAGCACAAAGTGCCGTAGGAGGTCATCAGTGGGGTTAACTATAAACACAATACTTTTAAATAGAATCTTTACAATACTTTTTAATGAGATGGGGAGTGGCCATGAAAGTCTTTTGTACCACACCAAAGCTCACTGGTTGTCTCATGGCAAAATGCTTAAAAGAGCTGTCAAACTTAGACGAATTGTGCCTTTTTGGTTTTACAAAAAGTTAAGTGTTCTGAATTTGCAGGCCTTTTCTGTGATGATAGGTAGCTGTCAGTAGCATGCTACTTAGCAGGTATTTTTTAAAAAATAAACACATAAATATAAAATAAAGACATTGTAAAGCAGTGTGTGTATATAATTATATACGTATGTTGAGTGTGCATGCTCAATAATTATTTTTTTACTCATAGGGATGGGTGATCAAAAAAGTTTGGAGACCACTATTACAGGTTAAAGCTAAGGTTCAAAGGTCTGCCATGAAGCTTAAGAGCAGCCAGCTGATAGGCAGCAGGTGTTGATATGCTCAGAAAAATAAGCATCTTTGGATTAAGGCTGATGATTTCTGCTAGGCAGTAATATATGCAGTGTGATGCAGAGCCTACACGGCATTGATCAGGGGTAGGTGACTGAGGTTCCATCTCAGGGGAGTGCTTGCTCCCTTCTGGCTTCACAGCCACTCAATCAAAAAGCTGTCCTAGTTTTAACAGCCAGCTTTAGGTGTAATTACAAGGCTAACAAGATAGAATTCTTAATTTCAAAATAGTTGGGAGTAACATTGTTAGCATTGGTTTATTGCATCTGGTGGGAAGGCTGGGAGTAGGGGTCTTAAGTTCTGCTTTGATGCAACTAAGCAGCCTTGCACAGGTTACTTAAATTTTCAGCCTTCATTCCCAGTTTATGGACAAAAAGGTCTTCAGATAACTTTATTTAGGGTTACTGGAATTTTCTGCCTTTCTACCTTTGAGACTTACATGAAAAATACCTCAAGATTATAATGGATTGCTATGAATATACAATAATTCTGTATAATAGGAAGCAATGGTGAAAGAAGTTTGTGCAGCTTTCTTGCAAAACAAAACTTCTCTCCTCCTCCCCACCTTTCATGAGTTGCAGTATGTATGAATGAATGTGTTCAAAACCAAGGGCTTCTAGGCCTTTCTTCCTGCTCTTTATCTATTTGCATTGCAAATAAATCCTGAAAAATCATAGCTTAATTGCTGGGGAGATGAGTGTCGAGACCCATGATGTTAATTATTTGAACTGCTGTGAATAGTCGCAGAAGTAATGCATAGTGCTGAGTCTTGCCTATGTCAACCTAATCCCAACTGCTGCTTTGGCTTGTTAAGGTTCAGGCTGTTTTGCTTTCCAAGACACTGTAATATAATAGTTTGATTGAGCGCTGTGCTCTTAAGTTCAAACCTTAGCAGGCAGGGCAGGCTGGTCATAATGCCATCTCTAAAATGGTTTGGTTGCGCTTTAAATTTTGTCTTCGAAAACTGTTTAGTATTCTGGTGAACTTTGATTAGTCAGCATGCGTGTGTATTTGTTTGAAGAGCTAGTCTTAAAAATAGTCTTATTTCAATGCTAATTGATTTTCTAGAGCCACGCTTCTGAACTAGGCTGAAAGCTGCATGCTAGAAATGAAGTGCACCCTCCCCTTGGGGATGGCTACCCAGAGTGACCTGGCGTTCGCCACAGAGTGAAAACATGCACACAACCAGTTTCCCTGCAGTAGTTGCCATGCAATATATTCACATCTGGCTTACCTCAAGACAAATTACTTACCTTCCTGTAGGTATAATAGAACTATTGCATGCACTTAGCTTGGCAGCACACTGGCTTCTGGCCAGGATGGCCTTTATGTGTGGCCCAGGAGCATACGTTCTGTAACCTTGCTCTGCAGGCTGGTGCTGATGCAGTGGGCAGGCGTGCAAGTTCCACCCTAAGCCGTCTTTTGTTTCAAGTTGCCATAGCTGTGTTCAACACAAGTGTAGCACTAGGACACAACACGAGGTAAGCTTCATGTTCTATGTGTTGTTGTGTTTCTTTGATCCTTCCTTAGATTGCCAGGTAGCTCTGATGCTCCTGGGCTATGGGGTTTTAGCAGCTGCAGGCTAACACTGTTGGTAAAAGTAGTGTGCTGCTGCTGACCCTGAATTCTTGCACTATGAACCCACCATTCCTCAGTTGTGTAAATTCATCCAAATACAGGAGGCTGGAAGTCTGTATAAAAAGGAAAATGAAAAGAACCTGTGAGTAGATTGGTATAGTCCTGCTACTCAGAAGGAGGAATGCTGCTGTTTGATGAACTAGTTTATGAACTAGAGGAAAAGAAGAAAGCCACCTTAGCCTCCTCTTCTCCCTAGCAATTGTGCAGTCTCCATCTATGCAATGAGGCTTTCAAGACCAGGCTGGGTAACGCCCTGAGCTGGCACTGCTTTGAGCAGAAAGATTGACCTCTTGGGATCCCTTCCAGCATGAATTTTCATATTTATGTTGCTGAGAATCTGATACTGTATGTCCATGTGCACATGTATGTTCCAGTTCTGGTAATAACATCACCTCAGAGCATGGGAGCTACATGATATGATGTCTTCCCTTGACACGGACTGAGTGAGATGAAAGTGGAAATAGGCCCTCATAAAGTCTCCCCTTTCAGGTTTCCATAAATGAGAGCAGTGCATTTCAGCTTTGGGAAGAAATCAGTTCAGTGACGGCTCTTACAAACCTTATGGGTTTGGTTTTTTTCTGACATAAATGCAGAATAGCTTTAGAAGGGGACAAGAAGGGGCAAATATTATAGAGAGATCAAGAGCTAGAGATGAATCTTTGGGAGAACTAGAGATGAATGGAAGCCTTATCTTTATGCAGGAAAGAAAAGCAGTGTTTCTATACATAGAAAGTTACTGCCTCTGAAGTGGGTAGGAAGAGTTTGCTCTTTTAAAAACGATAATCTGGAGGCATGTCTCTCTTTAAATCTTGAGCTTGGGCCATACTCTATTAGAAATCTGTATTTTCACTGTATAAAACTTTCTTATGGTATATATGTATTTATATTTTTAAATTTGGGCACCCGATTCATATGAGAAAAATCTTAGCATAGATAAGTTATAAGTTGGTATTATCTTACCATGACTGGTTGTGAAAAATACCCAAGTCCCTTTACCTTAACCAGCTACCAAGAAAGCATATGGCTTTATGCTTTATTCAGAAGCTAATTCTGTCTTAGCAAGAGCTACACTTCTCTTGCTAAATCCAGTGTGGAAGTAGCACGCGCTTTTGTGGCTTTCTGACACTTCTTGGGAACTGAGCTGAATTTAAAATGTATGTTGTGCTGCAAAGTTTTTTCTGTGCTGATAACTGGGGAATGGAGAAGAGTTAGTGGAATTTGTGCTCTCGGGACTGGATGGCTTGTAAACAGTCTTGTCCAACTGCACCTTGAGCAATTCTGTAATTGTTGGGGCTTTACACTGTGAGGACTGAGTTGGTGGCTGCAAGAGCAGGGAACTTTTGTTGTTATTCTTCTGTTCTTCACTTTGTCTATTGGATTTGCAGTTTGTTTGCTCTAATTTTTCTTTTCATTGCATTTCTGTGATAGGGAAGAATAGCCCTGTTCAGATTCTGTAGAAGATTTTATACTCTGATGACATCAGGTCAGTGCATATGGTATTAGCAGAAAGAACCATGACTAATGTCACATCATGTGGGTCATTTTTCCTTCTTGCCCTTTACAGGTAGAAAAATGTGTGCAATGTAGCTTAGTATCTGTTTTAATACACTGTATATTGCTCTGTACTTACTGTGGCAAGAAAGCTTTCTGGAGATGTTAATTCATTCCCCTGTCTCTGATAAACCCCAGCTCTGTTTTTCTGACTGCGTGGATAGGCACATTTGTTGTCAGTACTTGGTGCTGGCAAAGGCTGCTTGCTTTCCTCTCACACGACAGAGCTTAGAGATGGTAGCTCCTTGCAGTGGGCTGTAGCATGTATGTAAATGTTTTTTTTTATCAGCCTGTTGTCTCTGTGTGACATCTCCCACAATAACCACCCCCATACAGACTGTGCTAGGATGGCTGCAGTTTGATTAAATGCTGCCTGTGTATGAATGTCAGTGGATTGTACTGGATTTCTTTCAGGGCCCTCAGCCCCACTTTGCACTTAAGGGATGGTGACTCTGAAATGAAACACTTCTTAAATTTTACTTTCAAGTAAGGGGAATGACTAGAAATTCAGAGGTAGATAAAACTGAGACAGATCTAAGAAGAATATTTGTAGCCTGATTGTTCTAGCTTCAGCACTGGATGTTTTCTTTTTTTGTATAGAGAGTTAACATCCTCTTTTCCCCTTCATTACATAGGAACAGGGTTAGGAAATAGAAGTTTTGAAATAATAGGAAAGCAAACCATGATATAAAGCCAGAGACTTCATAGATGGACTAGAATACAAAATCTGTTATATGTTGGATGCTGTACAATGTGTATGTCAGTAGAAAGGAGAGAACACAAAATGGGCATTAGTTAAAAGCAGCAAAATGATCATTATCCCTGGCAGTTTGAAGTAAACAGTTACACACTGGCAGTTTGAAGTAAGTCCACTCCCCCTGCTCTGCTCTGGTCAGGATTTTCAAAGGTGAAAGGTACTAATGTGTGTTCCTCCAAGATACAGGTCCTTGAGGGAACATGCCATGCACTTCTGACTTGGGAGAAGGCAGAAGGAATGGGGAGCCACCTCCCGAGCTTGCACCAGTGGGGCATCTTCTCTTCTCAATGCACTGAACTAACTGCTCATGTCTGGCTCAAATCTAAGACATGAGATAGGGAAACTCCTAGCAGAGTAACCAAGGGGACAAAACAGAAATGTTGAACACGAGAACTAAACAAAGCTAAGACTGCCAAGGAACCTCAGGCTCCTCCAGCATGAGCGTTCATATGCATTGTTGATCGTGGCGAAACCTGGCTCCCCATTGCTGCCTCACTGCAGTTTGTTGTCAGACTCCTGAAATGAGCTGTGCTGTAGTGCTGGGCCTCCCAGGATTGTGGGGGCCCAGGAAAGTGTGGCTCCTGGTACACACAGTGGCTCCTCAGGTGGAGCGGAATCTTTTTGCCGTATGCTGCAGCAGTCTAAATAGCTTCCTTGGAAAGGCTGTCCAGACAGCTGAACTCTTTCTTCTTTCGTCACCTCTGTGGATCTGGGTCCAAAACACTAGGATTTTGTGTTACATGGTACACATTTTTCATTGGTATTAGGGAGTGTTGTTATATATAAAATTTATTGGGAAGCATATGCTGAACTTTTTACAACCCGTATTAGGCTACGGGGCACCAGTGCAGTTGCATTTGGTGTAAAGACCTGAGTTTCCAAGCAGTGGTGTATTGTAGAGATCCAGTGTGTCATAAGAACCTACGCTGACCAGAGTAAAATTGGTGTGTGGATGTGTAACCTCTCCAAATAGATTTAGAGATGTAAAGGATGTCATAGTGTGATGCCAGACAAGGATCTGATAAAAGTTTTTGATGTAGGGACAATAGCTGTGGGTCTTCAATTAACTTGCTCTTTGTTTGTAAGTGGGGTTGGATGATGATACAAGAAAAGAGTTTTAGTAGTACAAAACCCAGGGTTTTTTCCTTTCTTTGGAAAAGAGGGTGATCTTGTGGTTAAGAGTCTCTTGTGCCTTGCCAAGAGCTTGTTGTGTATCTATGTGGAATTTGCACGTGCTCAGATTTTCCAAGAGAGGCCTCAGATTTTCCAACTTTGTTTTGGTATTTTTTTTTTCTTTTTCCCCTCAAAACTGCTGCTTATTGAAAGCTTCATTTGGAATAGTGGATGCTTAGAAATTATCAAATCCAGTGCCAAGGTGTTTCTGAAACAGCACTTGCGTTGAAGCATTCAAAATCTATAGCCGTCTTTGAAATATAGGCCTTAATTTCTCTGCTTGCTCATCCCTACCAGAGGGATAGTATGTCCTTTCTTCATAAAGTGTTTGAAAGGCGCTGTAGAAGTGTGCAGTGGTAGTGTGGGTTAGAGCAGCATGACAAAAATGCCTTGCATGCGTAGGAATTATATTTTTCTGGGGACCTTTTACTGAAAGTCACTAAAACAAGGGAGAAACCCACCTATGGAAAAACTTTCCTGTCGGATGGTAAATGAAGGAATAATACGGCCATACTGCTGTTGGTGGGCTCCTGTTAAATGTGTTGCCATTTTGCAGGTCTGTCACTGGAGCGCTCAACCAACTCAATTGCTTCACGTGCTCGACTGTGTGAAAGAGAGGAGGAAGTCATGGCTTGTTTTGAGACAGCATGTGTCATTGCCCAGGTGTACTTGCAGGAGCTTGAAAAGGTAAGAAGAAACGTGCTCAGGGTGTTACCTGGGGTCCTGGGTGGAATTTCCAGGGTTTTGATAGCAAAAAATGATGGGGAAATGCCAAGTGATCATAGACAATAAGGAGTATGAGAACAAGTTGGAAGGAGTGAGATGTCTCAGTATAAGCAGTTGCAAAACAGCAATTTATCTGGTCTCTGCCTGTTTCCTCTGAGAATGAGGTCTGAAAACCAGTTTTGCCTGTGGTAAAGCACTGAATACTTCAGATATGCTCAGGTGGTATCTCAAGCTTAGCTCTTACTAAAGAGGGACTACAAACTTTGCATAGCAAGTGCCAGCGTGAAGAAACTCAAGACATTTTACATATTTGCTGTGTAAATGATACACAGTAGTGGATATTGAAGATCCCTAACGAGCTGAAAGCAACCTTTTTTGGGTCAGCCATAGCAATTTAATTGCCGGTGCTTCACCTTCTCCAAGTGAAACTGGAGGAACCTAGATCATTAGTGAGCAAGTAACTGCTTAGTCAGTGGTTGGCTAGGATGCCGAGCAAAATGAGTACTATGAGCCCTCCACTGAGCTGTAATACGTGCCACTGATTTGCTGGGCATGTGCTTAGTAGTCTCTGTAACTTTGCCTAGCTGAGTTTAACAGGGCACACCATGCGCTTCCATGCCCTTCCTTTGCCACACATTATGCTTGACACCAGCAGCACTCATGGCAGTACATGTTCTTCTGTAACTTAACGGCTTTTGACCTTCTGACCAGGTATTTCTGCTCTTCTCAGCAGCAAAGGTGTGTTTCTGTTCCAGGTTTTGTTTTTAATTGCATTAAAACAAGAAAAAATGAGATTAGTACATATATAAAAATTCATGAAAAAAGCCAGCTAACAAGTTGTCTGGTCTGTTTCTTTGTAGGAAAAAACTGAATGGCTTTTTTATTTAAAATTAAGTACTGTCCTTCCATTGTGGAAGGACAAGTTCCTGCCAGTACTGGCCACTGTAAATGTTTTTGCTAACAGCTTTTGTCTGCAAAGAAGGCAAAAGAGTTTGAACAGTAATTCATTCACCTTCTGGACATAGAGACAAGGATGCAGGATTACTGATAGATGTACTAAAAGTCCTTAGGCCTTCTCCAGTCCTGGATTTAAAACCCTGCTTTGGAGTCCACACAGGGCAACTTTCAGCAGTGGAAGCTGTTTGTTACCAGTAAGGAAGCAAAAGCAAGAAGGGTTTGATAGGAGAAACAGAGGAAATGTTAAGATTTTTTCATCAGGACTCCTGATAGCTTACTAACTCTTAATAAATATCTATGTTATGTTAAGCTAGACATACCTACTCAAACATTGCATTAATATTTCTGGGCAAGACACTGGATCTGTGTGGTTGGAGTAGTACTTCTGAAGCCCTGGGTATTAATGCGTAGCTTTCTACTTACTTTATTAAAGGTTGGAAAATAATAAGGGATGGTGTTTCAAAACTCATATTGGATGCAGAATATTTCATGGAAGTCACTGTATAGTTTATTTTAAAGTTGACTTTGAGGGGTTTTTGAATATCTAATGAAGGTAAGTGTTCAGGTAGTCTGAGGAGGAATCTGATGGCCGAAGCTAACATTTTATTGTTGGAGCTGTCTCTGGCTCATGAGGAACTGGCTAGTTCAACCAGTTGTCTGTAATCCCAGATATTTCTTTATTCCCCTCACAGACCTTAAACAACACACATTCAAGGAGTATCAAGGGCAGCAACGTGACTTACTCTGAGTTTGAACTTTCCTACTTCCTGGAAGCAGCTCTACAGAGTGCCTACGTGACTCATTTAAAGAAGGGGTAGGTGGATGCAGATGTTAATAAAAATAGATAATGTTGCATGTTTGTCTCAGAACAGATGAAGGCTTATTTCTTTGTATATGTTCTGTTCTGACTTTTTTGCTGCTGGCTCACCACAAGTCCCCTCAGTGTCCTTCCTTCCCTCCTATTTGTGTCTCTCTGTCTCTCTTAAGAGTCTTAAGCCTCCTTTTTCCAGACCCACAAGTAGGGTGGAGTCGAACAATTTTGTTGTTTTGACTCAGCTCTGTTCCCAGTGGAGATGAGGGGAGTTTGACTGTAAAGAGAGAGTGGAATTTACACTGCTGTGTGCTTTTAAAATGTTCAGCCACAGGGCCTGGTTTAGAGCTCAGTGAAGTCTTAAGGGTAGTTTCTTTCATTTATTTGTTTGTTTGTTTATTTAAGGTCTTAAATGTCCCAATCAATACCCCAAATCTGTGTGTTTTTACTAGAGAGAATGCATGCGGGAACAGTGCTGCTCCAGGGTATTTATTATGCCTCTGAAACACAGCTCCCAGTGAACCTTGGAAGGGCAAGAGGAGTTGGTATCTGCAAGCCTACAGTGAATTTCACCTGAGGAAAACCTTTTCAAGAACAATAAAAGAGACATTGTTAACGCCCACTTCCAAAGGCAATTGGTGAGGGCACTCTGTTCCCTAAAGGAGGCCACATCTTCAAAACATGATCAACTCTGTTTTAGCTGATGGAGAGGTTGCCATATAGGGAGAGTGTCTTTCCAACATGTGTAAACAGTACTTTTTAGAATCCATCATTCCCTAGTCCTGCTCTTGCACTATATTATCCCATTTTTTCTTAACGAATCAGATGCTGAATTTCTCACTGCTCTGTGTAATATTGCTGGTCAAAGTTTTATAAACTGTTTTTAAGCAAACCATCTTTGAAAGTATTTCATTTTGGCTGGGTTTTTTACCTTCACCCCCAGTCAAAGATATTTTCTCTCATTTTCTTCACTCCTCCTCCTTTTCCTGCTCAATAAAATGGAGAAGAAAGCAAAAAATGAGGGGAGATTGAAACGAAGAAAATTAGAAAAAAAAATCCCAGCAAAAAATCAGTTTAAATTCTTCTGTAGAAAATTGATAGCATTTTTTGACTCTGTTGGAAGAAGCATTGCTTCTTGTTTAGGGCTTTTTTGCTAGTTTTTTATCCCCCAAGAATGACTTTAAATGCAGCTTTGACTAGCTTCTGTGTTCCGCATTCTTTCATTAAAAGCCTGCATGTACAGTGAACCTGTACTCATAAGCATATCCATGAGAGGTGCTTTCAGGTAAACCTTGTTTGTCTTACAAATACACAAAGCCCAAATGTTGTGAAATGACCCCTTTAGTCAGGTGAATATAAGTTTATGTGTTAAGAAAGTATGTAGTTATAAGTCTCAGTATCACCCTGGCAGTAGGCGACAGGTAAATGGTTTTCCCTGGGTGAGTTGGTTGTTGACCAGCCGTGGCCACAGTGTGTGCTTTCCTAGCCTTTTGCCATTCTCGTGGTGAACAAAAAGCTCAGGTCTTGGCAGTAAGCTCATTAACGATCTAATAAAATCTCATTTAGAACATATGGCACTGATGTCTTCTAGGCACCTTTGGAATATCAAACTCAGTCATGTTCATTTTATTCAGCAATGTTTTAAATTCAGTCTTCATCAGTTCAATGTATTCAGTGGGTTGTTTTAGGTATTACTGTGGGCCCTGCTTGCTCCCTTCCCATGTTATTTTAATGACAGCCTTAAAAAAAAAAAAAGAAACAAAAAACCCCAAAACCACCAACAAAAAAACAAACCACAACACCAAAAAACCATACAAAAAAACACCCTACAGGAAAACAATTTGGAATCAAAGTACATGTGTGAATTAAGCAGTGCATTGATTATAAGCTGAATTGCTGCAATAGCAGCAAAATGTTCACTGTAGCTGTCTCCTGATGAAAGAGCATCCCAGTTGGTGCGATGGAGCTCCTGTGGCTGGGACGGGAGCGGAGACCCACGCGCTCCTCACCTCCTCCAGTGCAAGTAAGAAACAACAGCCAGGGAAGTGAAAGGTCCGGTGAGGGGGAAAGGAGCCTGCTGGGACTCTGCAGCTTGTCTCTGTGCCCTCAGCAAGTATTAATGTGTGGTTTCTGCCACGAGAGGGCATAAGCGGCATTGGGATGTATTAAGGAAAGAGGAGGGCAGTGGGAAGAAGCTTTTTAGGATGCTTCATGTGTATAATAAATTCCTCCACCTGATATTGAACAGCTCAAAGAAACACTTTTGTTCTCCTTATTGCTTCCAGCGTGTTCAGGTAGGAAATAAGCCTTGGATGATGAATGCTTAGGCTGGCAGGAGGTTGTCCTTCCCCAGTGGCACAGGTGTGCAAAAGAAATAGCAAGTGTTTTATTCTTGTCTCACCAGGCAGAATAGCTGAAAGATAAGAGTGGTGGTGTTATGCTTTTGTTCCTGCTAGCAGGCACAGGCATGCTCCTCTTGGAGCATGGTCAGGGTTGCCCTTTTCTCGTGCAGTGGAAAGAAGGCACCAGTACAAAACAAAGGTCTGGTCTCCCTTTCAGATGTTGAGCTGCCAGCTTTTGTAAGGACCAGCAAGTCTTGCAGCTGTGGAAGTCCCAGGTGCTTTTAATAAGATATTTACTTAAAAATACTGTGTTGCTGAAGACGTGTTTCCTGCAGTTGTTTGCCCTGCTGCATCCCAAGAAAGCTTTCTTTTTTTCTTCCAGTGAGCAATGTTGATGCTGTGGATGCAGAATATAGGCAGGCAGGTGCTGTCATACTGTAGGAGGCAACCAGTTGTCTTTCATGTTAGCATCTGCACTGGGTTTTGTTTGGGTTTTTTTCTGATGTGGATGTGTGAAGATTAGGCTCATTTCTTACTGCCTTTCCTTTCAAAGTATTGAACAGTTATTACTACTTTATACTGTTATGGGGGCTTTGGTCAAGATGCCGTTAGTATTTTCTTAGGGCAAACAGGCTTCACCTGTATGAAGTAATGGTTATACGTATGCTACTCTCTTAATGGCACTTGCAGTATGTGTGGAGTTTCACAGGCAAGACAAGAAGTCAGAGCTTTCTAGAGGATGCGGTTGGTTTTGGACGCTCTAGATGGAACACTTCTGAAGAAAATGAATTTCTGAAAAATAAATATTAAGCACTTATTAGAAATCAGATTTCCTTATGATCCATCAAGTTAGGACCTAAATTACTTTGGAAAACCCTGATGAAAATGCCTAATAGGGAAAGCTTACACAATTTTCTCTCTTCCCTTCTCCTGTCAGTCTCCTGGCAGTTTTCTGGGGTGCTCAGCTCCCTTTTTGAAATTTTGTAGGCTTCTGTTGCAAGGGCACTTTAAAAGAGTAAGTTCATGTATATGCTGTTTTACAGTAGAATCTAATGTACAAAGGCAGGCAGGACAGTCTCTGCTGGACTATTTGTCTCTTCTGGGGAATTTATGTGGGCTTTCTTGTCATTTATGTCCTCTTCAGTCCTCACAATCTAGCATCTTATCCAGGACACCAGGACACTGCAGCTGGTAATTTGGGAGTGAGTCTTACTGCCCACTGGATGGATCTAGATAAGTGCTAACCTTTGTTTTGTATTAGTTTTTTTTCTGAGCGCCCCACTTCTGTTAGACAGGCTGCCATTAGGAAACTCTAGTGTGCTTTGTTGTAGTTACTTTTCTTATATCTTCATTCACAGGAATCTGAGGCTTGCTTCTTCAGGTGCGTTTTGTGCAATGCATGAACAGCTGTTTAAGGAGAGCGTATGAATTTTTAGAAAGCTGGGCGAGATGCAAAGATGCAAAAGGAGCTGGGCAGAGGCAATGGTGTTGCTGCTGTTTGTGTGCTTCGGGTATCTCTTTCGCCTGGAGAGGTGGTTCCGCAAACTGCCATGTAGTCATCTCAAGATGGTCTTTTTCATCTGTTAGCGGTTAACTGTTTTAACAGTTAATGAGTGGGGATAAGAACATGATCTTCTAGTGCTCATGTTGTTGGGGGACTGTCTTTGCAGACCTCTGTGCAAGGACCCCTGATCCGCTCTGGTTCATTATCAGTATTTTTCCCAGCAATTTGCATAGAAAACAGTGTATTTCTTTATTTTCTTGTATCTTAAAATTTTGTGTAGTGTTAACCAAACAATATAACATAAATGTGATATGACTGCTTCATGGACTGGTATATAATTACTCTGTATTAACAGGGTACTTGTCCAAACAAAACAGATTTTCATGCCAAGCTGGACTGACTGGACTCAAGGTGGTCTTTGTCACAGTTTGTGGCCATGATTTTCTGTGTTCCTCTTTATTAGATTAGCTATAATTGAATTCTAAACTGCATTTTGTCATGTGTTTTTTAAATGCCTCTCTTGCAACTTTTATGCCTAAAACTAAGGCAATTTCATGACCATGTGCTTTTCCCTTCCTGTTCTTCCTCATTTCTTTTTCTGGCATCTTAGCAGTGCAATAGGGGCCCATGGACTCTTCCAACTCACTTACATGATCTGATGTTCACTTATGATGCCGTGGCTTGAGCCAACAGTACCTGGGATTTCTGGACAGTCTTCTATCCAAGTCCTGCAGAGGCTCAAGATTGCTTACTTTCTGATCTAGACAAGATCAGATAGATTCACCATGGCTTGTCAGAGGCTTTATGTTTGCATCCTCATCCACTTACATACATACATGTATTTCTGTTCAAATACATACTTTTGTTTTTGTTAACTTCTTCAAGTCCTAACTTAAAAAAATCTCTTCAAGTGCATGTTTAGTATATGATGGACATCTATTAATAGAACAGTAAGTTCCTTATCATTATGAATAGAGCAATTCATATGCTTAAAATGAAATATGTGCTCACATGGCCTCCTGGCTTGGAACAGTAGAGTGGAAAGACAAACTCCTGTAGTGAGGTATGTTTGCAGACTGCTGGCAGGTGTGTTCTGTCTCCTGTCACGGCTCAATAATGTTCGATAAAGTTCAAAATGTAAAAGCGGCCAAACCAAACGCTCAGTCCTGTAGCACTGGTATTGTTGTCAAATGCTTTGCATGTTTCAGAGTTGAGAGCTCAGAGCATGGAGCAGGTGCTCTCTGAGAGAACCTGACCTCACAAGCACATGTCTGGGAGGTGGTGAATGCTGGGTGCTCCTCCTGTGCTGCCCGTTTTGTACTCCTACCTTCTGTTGAAGGTATTCCTAGGCATTTGTCATGTGGTTCAGGGTTTCAACCCTGACTACTTACAGTTGGGCAGCAATTTGCCATTTATTCTTTCATTCACTTCAGTGTGTCAATATTCCTTCCTTTTCCTCTCCCGTTCCCCCCAGAGCAAGGTGTTTCTGCCACAAACCTGAACTTGGTTTATGGCCTGAAATGGTGCTTCAGTTCTCTGGGTACAAAACTGTCTCTTCTTAGCACATTCTCTAGGTTTTTCATCTCTTAACTACGTGCTAAATGTGGAATTAATTGGCTTTGCAAGTGGTCACTAATCTTCTTTCTGATGCTAGTTAATGGCATTCTTTGGCACTTTATTAAGACAAATACCATTATCCTAACAAGAAATCTAAACATACACATTTTCGAAAATGTTGTAGAACTGTTATACACTATAACTCTTCTGTCCAGCCTTTTAAGGAGCCCAAGGAAGCACAGGAAATGCCAGTAGTTTTCAGTAACTGAGGAAAGCAGTTGGTCATGTGCATTTTGTTTACATGGGGGAATTAATTGATTTTTGACTATCTGGTAATAAATAGCATGTGAACAATTCTGTTGGATTGGGTGTGACTACTCATGTGCATAAATATCACCATGTGCTTTATTGCTTTCCTCAGTTTAAGGAGGTTAAACTTCCTTGAGCTTTTTTCCCTTGATAAATTCAAAGCACATCTTTTACTTAGAAGAAAGTGGAAGGAAAAAAAGAAAGACAGTATCTGACTTTTTCCACAGGGGCAAGTCTCCAGTGTTTTTGCTCTTGCCTTACTTTTTTGCTTTTCTGTAGATTACCCCCAACGAGGTAATCTAGAGATTACCTCAAATTTTAAAATTTTGAGATGTGTATTGATTAGAAGTAAGGCCACATGCATTTGAACTCTGTGACTTGGTGACCATAAGCTTTAGGGTGGCATTTTATGTAGCCAATATTCACAGTAAACATCACATTTTATATGCGCCCCCCCCCCCCCCCTTACTTTCTTTTATTTCTTTAAATGTTTGCCATTGATTCTGGGGTGCAAGAAGGTTTGCAGGGCATGAAAGTGGGCAAAAGCGCAGTCTATATTGCTTACCTTCAAAATTTAATCAGATTGACAGAAGAGGTTGTTATGGTGTATGGTGCTGCTTTTTTTTTTTTTTTTTTTTTTTTTTTTTTTTTTTCCCTTCCCCTCTGTGAAGTCTAGGTTTCATTTGCACAGAAAATTCTCCTGGAATAAACTGAAGTGGTAGTTAATGTACCACTACAATTGCTTATCTGGTTGTCTTCATTTCAGTACAGCATTGCACCTTTTCTTATAGCTTGTATTTCTTTGGGTAGCTTCCACCCGGCAATGAAAGTGAGCTGAACCATTTTATAATTACTGTGGTGGTAGGGCCATGTCCTTAGTCTTGAAGAGTGTATGGGCTCCAAGTGTGTTAACTAGCATGTCCAGTGTTTAACCTTCCCTCTCTGCATCTCTCTAGTGCTCAGACACACAATTAAGATACCATTTGGCAACTAGTCTGCTTTAATTGCTCATGGTTTATGCAGAGTAATGTGATTATTTTTTTTTTCTTTTTCTTTTTTTTTGCCTAACCCTTTTTTATTGCAGGATAAGCTGTGCTTGCAGACAGTTACTGCAACTTAGCTGGCTGATAATAAACTCTTTAAACCACTGTAATGTCCTCATGTGTCTGGACCATCAGACACAAGGCATTTAAGCACCACCTAAAAGGAATCATCATTTAAAAAGCATCATGTAAGCTCAATATAATTCAAACAAGTACAGTCTGTGTCTATGAAGAGGAGATGTGGATGCTTTTAAGAAGCAGCAACTGCTTTATGAATACAAGCTATGAAAGGCTTCCAAATGTCCCCTCTGTTCGTCAAATGTGAATGTGATCTTCTCCTAGGAAGCCATCTGGAGTAGGCATGCTACAGTCGCTGCCTCGCTCAGTGTCATTGTCCTATCTGTGCCTCAGAGTGACTTGTCTCGCTACTGCACACTCAGTGTTAGTGATTGTTTTCATGGGTTTGTTTGAATGTCAAGTTTGTTGCCAAGCTTTGGTGCATCATAAAAATATTTTGTCTCCAATGTGCTAGTTTTTTGGGTTTTTTTATGATGTGGGTTGTTTTGGTTTTTTTTCTGCCTTCCCCATAGAAATATTGTGAAAGGAATGAGGAGTCTGCGAGAAATACTACGGACTGTGGAAACAAAATCTACTCAGACCTTCAAAATGGTAGGGGGAATGGGAGATGGGAAGGGTGGGGTGCTTACTCTGCTATGCAGGAATTCTCTCTGTTTATTAACCAGTGCAGCAGGACAAAAATGTATTTGTCCTCACTTGATTGATTGCTGCCTTTTTTGTTTTCTTTCTTTTATTTTTTTTTATTTATTTTTTTTTTACTTTTGGAAGTGATATGTCAAGTGAAGCACTTAATTCAAAGACCTGCCCAATTGAAACCTCCAAGCCTTCAGACCTGGGCATGTGGGTTACTTTGGGGGTTATTTTCCAGTGTGTTTTCTAGCCATGGTAGAAACAGGGATGTATTTAGTTTGGCAGTGCTGTCCTCAGGTGATAATGTCTTGTTTTCTTTTTTGCTTTTCAGTGTGTGCATGCACACCTTTTTGCATTTGCATGTAGAAGCATTAAGTACTTCTGGCTCTTGCAACAAGCAGTGCTTTTTTTAGACTCAAGTACTTCAGTGTTCTTCCTGTAAAACTCCCTTCAATGCAGTACAGAGTGATTTTAATTTTTAAATTTTTTTTGTTGGTGGTGTTGGCATTCTGCATCCTTGTTATCCTGAGTGCCTCTGGTAAAGGAGGTGACAAGGTCAACAGCATGGAGAATAGCAGTCTTGAGAACATGAATGAAAACTTTGCAGCCCTAAAAGCATTGTCATTCGTATGACTAAACTTGTTTTGTGCTTGGTTCAGCTTTGTGTTTTGTGTAATTCCAGAGAAATTCGGCAAGGGAGGTGGTCGTGAGTTTGCATAGTATTTTGGAGATGGAGAGTGCCAGGTTCCAATGGATGGACTGATTGTGTGTGTAGCTCACATGCAAATACAGAGCTAAAATGAAACTGTGAGCAGAAAGGGTATCCTGGGTGCTTTTTTACCTAGGTTCCTCACATCTGTGTATTTTGGAACTTTGTTCTGGAAATGAATCTTCTCGTTGCCTTGGGATCACCTTATATGCCTAATGGAGAATACAGATGCATGTGGAAGTTTGTGCAGGGAATTAGAAGAGGTGACTTAAATAATTGTCACACTTGGGTGGTTGCATTCTTTTCCAGATTGAGATCAAGGTTCAAGCAATTTTTCTTGCTTGCCTGTTTTATCATTTTGCTGAAATGAGTCTAACCATCTGTTGTTCCTATACCATGACAGAACGTGGCACTCAAATGCTCCTGTCCCTGTGCAACTGGGGAGAGCTGTACAACACCCCTGGGGGATTTATCCCTAAGGGGAAATCTGAAGGTGTTCATCCAATAGTTTTTCCTGGGATTTCCATTTTACTGGAAGTTGCACTTGCATTTCCTTACTTATTTTTAAAGAGTTGTCAAGAGGGCAAAGGGAGGAACGTGCTTAATTAAACAAGTTTTTCGGGCATTAAAGTGAAACACATGATTTGTTTTCACAGTGTTCTTCAAGCATAATGATGTTTTTTTTAGCCAAAGGCAGTAATAACATAAATCAGAGTCTTGGCCTGTTCTGGTTTGTTTGGTCTTATTCAAAACAAGAGTGAAGCTAATTTACACAGCTACTGTACTGTATGTTAAAATCAAAGACCCTAAGAGTATTTGGTGCTTGCCTTTTGAAAGGCTTATCACAAACTATAATCCTAATTCCGTGTGAACCAGTCAGTAGAGATCTTTCTATTGCTGGCATATTATTGTTCCCTCCCTTCTAAAACTGTAGGAAAAAATATAGGAGAGTGGGCTCCTCAGGGTAAAACTGACTAAATAATTACACACTGAGATGATAAAATGATACTGGCTAATGTTGCAGGGCCCTAGGCTGTTTTGCTCATGGTTACTTGCTATAAAAAGCATAGAAAAGCCTGGTTAGAAACAGAAGGCTTTCTGTAACTTGTCAGTAGGAGTGCATCGAAGGTCTTGGGGTTTCCAGGGAGTTGTATGTGACAATATTTCTTTGAGGCACCATCATACATTCAGATCACTTTGCCATTTGCTAGGTACAAGTATGAAACCTCCCTTTCTGGTGTTTAAGAATCAGCGCACCCTACTGTTGTTGCATTTTAGACTTAATTTAGTGAATTCATGTGTGGTGAGGTGGATGAAAATGAAGAACCTTGCATCAAAAGAAGTAATTTTTCTGAATCTGATAACAGGAACTTTAGCCTCAGTATGACTTATTTGGTCCTATAGATGTCATACATCAAGCGGAGTAATGCTTCAGTTTATCAATCGTACCTGTCCTTGTATTTAAAACAAAATGACTCTTGGTGGCCTCGTAACACATCCCAAAGTGTAAATTGCATATAAAATACATATGCAGTAGTCAGAGAAGTTCCAAAATAATATTTACAAGTGTTAGGACAGAAGGGCTGAAGTTTCAGTGTGCCTCTGTTCTGTGCAGTATTTACTTTACAGCTTAGAGTGCTGTGCTGCTTAGAATTCACAGAAGATACCACCCATTTTGATGTCTCTGTGCTTGTTTGCATGTTCATCTATTTATAGTGCAAAAAATTAGAGATTTGTTGGGTGGGAAACAAGGATAAATGCCAAAAATAGTTTTGCAAAGTCAAGTTAACTTGCCCCCTTTTGGGCCCAGCTTGCCAGCTATGCGTATGAACCAGAAAGCAAGTATTGAAGGATCCTTGGCCACTCGATGGTCAAAAAAGTGCATATGATGTTGCTGTCTCAATATAAAGTTCCTAACCCTCTTCTCCCCTCCCTCCGTTATTGCAATAAAAAAAGAGCAGCAGTATTGAGATGGAGCTATAAAAGTCTGCAGGAAGAGTGATACTAACAGATAAAGGGTTGATCTTTTAAACCTATTACAGAAGTAGCCTCTGGGCTGGGACTTCCATACAAAATTCTGAGGCTGAGAATGCAGGAAGTGCCATCGTACTCTAATATAGTAACATTTGTGAGATTATCTCAGCGGTCTGTATGTCAGTCAGTTGTCTTCATTCACCAAAGCGTCCCTTGCTGTCAGGCCTTTTTGATACTTTTTTCTTACAGCATTGCAGCAAGACCATGTAAATGCAGAAGGCTGGCCTTTTCAGACGAGGGCAGAAACTGCCAGTGCTGTAAACTTCTTAGCAGGTGTTTTAGCTACTCTAACTTTCTGAAAAGTGGTACTGTCATGTTGTTGGTACATCTCCTTCCCAAGGTGGAACATGGGGAAGGTTGAATCTTTTGTGTTGGACAAGGCTTCACTAATACGTCTTTTTTCTGTACTGCTCATTGATCTCTAGACTGCAGCCAAACAGCTAGCCCAAGTACTTCTCCATTCCCTCAGTGAAGACTGTTACTGGAGCCCTTTATCTGATCTGCTTCCTGAGTTCATGAACAAGGAAGATCAGTCTTATGTTAGCAGTCTTTGTCGGAGGCCTGAGCTGTACACAGAAGAGAAGTAAGCATTCTTTTTTATTTCAGTTTATTGGCAGGAAGAAGGATAGTGTTTGAACATTCTTCAATACTGCTAATTATGTCAGCGATTCATGTAGTAGTTTTGTGTGCTCTTGTTTTTAACTTCCCATCAAAAGGCCTGCTAGAAAATAAAACATTAAACCTTGAGTGTTTGATTTTTTTCCCAGGAAGGCAGAAAATCCAACCAAATAGCTGTCTTTGCTATGAAATGGAAATAATCTCTTTATGGCTCAGTATAGCTCATCTAGGATATATTGCAGAGCTTTTAATTGTGTGAACCTGCAGAAGAAGGTATTGTCTAGCAAATGAATTATATATGAGATGTTTCAAGTTACTGCTTCTCTTGTGAAATGAGAAGGAGGCTGACAGGATAACTCTCGACCTTCCTCAGAAAAAATGTGTTCTGTCTTTCAGTGCATACTGCCCTCAAGACAACGTAGAAGAGGCTCTTCTTCTCCTCTTAATCAGTGAATCCATGGTAAGCCAAAAATGAGCTTGTAATACTAACAGCACAAAGGAATATCTAGCGTTTCCGTGTCAAGTCTTCTGGTTGGTTTTATGTACAGAATCTTCCTTAGATAAACAGAAGCAAGGATTCAGCTGCTGAACAGGAAATGCTATTTATTCCTTTATTAGTGACACTGCTTTTATTAAATGGAACGTCAGTGAAGGGGTTTGGGAATTGTCAAGAAGAGGAAGTGACTGCATTCACCATAGCTTCATGCAGGTTCTGACATCCAGATACATTGTCAGTAGACAGATGGTTCCATTCAAAACATCTGTGTGGATTTATGGATCAAGAATGAGAGGAAGGGAGCCTTACCTAAAGCTAGGCATGATGGTGGTACCTGCTGTTTGGCATTTGCAGGATACAATATCCTGATTACATTCCTTAGTCTGCAGGGATAATATTTTAGCTGTTTCAGTCCTGAATGATCTTTGGCAGTTTCTGATGCTGATGATACAGGGAGTTTTGTCACATGCAGAAACATCCATAATGAACTACAGTGAAATAATCAGATTTCTTCTATTTGTAACATCAGTTGCTTAAAAAGAATCCCTTTAAGAGGAAGGGAAGAAGGTGGAGAAAAACTGCATGGAAAACTGCATGGTAACCTTTGATCATTTTCATCTTCTGAGAAGACGCAACCATATAGAAAATATGTAAGGAAAGTTACATTGCTTTAAATACTGGGTGGTCACTTGTAGCCTAAAGTGAGATTTGAAAACCTTAGAGCATCAATGACCCTCTTAGGAACTTTTAAACAGCTTTCAGACAAGTTGAAAAGAGATACTGTGGAAACTTTGTTTTGGTTTCTGCTTCCTTCAGTTTTAATTTGTCTGATTCTTCTGGCTCAAGTCCTTCCCCTTTCCTGCAAACTTCTTCAGAATATGGCAATTTAACATTGTTTGCTTTTAAAATTTGGGGAAAAATTCAAGAGGTGGAACCACCCAAAAATACTAAATTGACTTAAAAATTACATACATCTCAATGTTACTATACTTCCTGCTTTTTAGTGCTTTCTAGGTTAAGCCTCCACAGTACATCTGCTTTGTGTTTTCAGGGGCTCTTCTGCAGTTAGAAGGGCTTTTTATAATTGGAAGTGGAGACTCCAGGAGTGAGGGCTTGTAGAGCACCACATGCACTTCTATTAAAATCTGAAGAACACAGGTCAATGTGGCTTGTCAGGGCTAATCCAAGCAGGAGGAGGATCAGGGGTCTGGAGCAGCGACAGTACTGGCTGCTGCAGCCTTTTCTGGGACTGGGCTTGCAGTAAGAAAGGGCTTGTGGGACCTTGAACTCTACTCTTGTTCTGCTGAGGGGCATGAAAGTTATCCCTGTTTTAGCTGATGGTGTGTAAAATGGCGAACTGGTCCTATAACTAAGTTATGGATGAAGCAGTGTGAAAATGCTGTTGATAGGAACTGGACTGCTGTGCTGACTTCAAAGTTAAATAAGTAAGCTTGTGTTTGCTTACGTGCTGTCTTCTATATATGGGAACTTTCTGGAAGCAGATGCAAGGCATTTTGAGCTGCTGCATATAAAGCACTTGAAGATCCTGTAGTAGAGCACTGCAGGAACCATAACTGTCTTTCTGCTTTTTGGGAAATGGAACATCTGAGCCTTCCTCTTGCATTAGCAATAGGCTTGCCATGAGTTTATTGTTTTAACAAAAATACAGGACAAGTGTATAGAAATATAGTTGTGTACAGAAATACACTTAGGAACCACAGGAATGTGCTTCCTAAGTGAAGGAACAGAGGGAGAAATCTGATTCTTACATAGGTTTGCAATCTATAAATATTTTCCTGTAGTTCTGCTGTTATGGTACTAAGAAGGGGCAATTTTGTTTAATTTATGACATGAGACACCTTTTCCGTGACAGCTTTGTTGTAGGCTATTGAGTTTTCTTATGTACAGGTTTGTTGTTTGAAGTTTTTTGTTTTATTTTTTAAAACTTGCTGAAGCTCATGGAAAATGAGTTAACAAGAAGCAGATTTCCCGTTGAGGTCTCCCTAATGATATAATGTTGACAACTGAATAAAGCAGATTTTCCTTCCTGGCAAGAGTGTCAGTGGCAAGTGATAATGATATGTTTCTGTAGGCCAGTAAGCAACGTGGTTGGTGTTCCGTGGATTTTGGCTGGATTAGGCGTTCTTCCAGTATTTACAGTGATGGAGCTCTTAGAACAGAAGTACAGAATTAGGTTGGGTTGCTGGGAGCTCTCCAGCTTCTCTGACACTTTGGTTGCTCTGTCAGAGCAAAACTCACTAGAAAAGTACTTTTTCTGCCTGATTTTTAAAGAGACAAAAGAGCAACCATGCCATTATAACTCTTTTGCAGGACCGTAACGCCAAACAGCTGCTCCACATGCCTGTTCCTGACTTTTGCCACTCCAAAATGAGCTCAAGGGGAAAAAAACGAGGGGGAGGAGGGCCGGAAGAATTGTCAGCATGTGAAGGGGACACAGAGCAAAGATGTACTGGGGAGGAGTGTAAATCATCAGAGAACCTCAAAGTAAATATGTGATACATTTGATGAAAAGGAGACATGGTAGCTTTTTCAAGAAGTATATATCTAGAACACCTTCCCCGCCCCCCCCCCACCCCAGCCATACAGGGAGGGAGTAGATCAGTGCTAGGTAGTTTGCTGCTGAAATTCACTCTGTTTTTCTGTTTGTCTTGCCTTCCTAAGGTGAAGTTAACACCTACTTCACCAGGATCTGTGCAACTCCCCAGAAGATGTTATGGGGGTTACAAGAACTGTTCCTGTAAGGGGGAAAGGGAGAAAAGAAATTGCCTTTAAGGTGTTGTGAGCCAGACCCTACTCAGCAAGCCTTCTGTGGCTCTTAGTGGTGCTGGGTTCTGGCTTGGGATGCTGCCCCAGCTTTTCTTCTTATTCCTTTAACTCACATTGGAAGGGAGTCACTTTGCATATTCTGGTGGGATGAAATGAGAGTATCTTCTAAAGGGGTAATTAAGGGTTCCTTCAGTATTTCACTCACTCTGCCTCTGAGCCTAAGTATGTAAAAGATTTTCAGATGGCCAGAAAGCCTCTTCCATAGCTTTGAAGATGTTTCTGTGGTTATATTAACACTTACAGTGAAAGTCTGGGGCCTGTTTCCTCCCTATACTCTCCTGAGTTGCCTTCTGTATTCTTTCTCTCCTGTTGAAAATGGGAACCTATTTTCATAAGCTAAGGCATCCCAGTTGTTGAGTTTGGCAAGTGCTCCTCCTCCATGCCAGCTGTTATTTAGTCACGGTGGTTGGCTGTAGAGTTCTCGTGAAGGAATCTAGTGAAACAAAATCAGGCAGCCTGAAGATTACTACAGGCAGGACTGCCTTTAGTGGGGGGTTGTGGCCTCTTGGCTAAATCCTCATTCCTTATGCATAGCCTGAGCTATGGTATGGATGGGCTGCATTTGTGAGAGGAGGAAAATGCTCTTCCTCAGACCAAGGAGAAGGCCAGCTGGTGACGGCCTTTACAAGCTCAGGCTGTGGTAGAATGATGTGTTCCCATCACATGTTGGAAAAAATGGACTGGCCTATTTTTAAACCACTAGTCCTCCTTCTTACTGCATTTAACCCATCAAAACCAGTGGCACTATGTTTGTGGGGAGAACTGAGGGCGTATTGTGACTTGCTGCAGTGTGGTTTCTCTGCATCATGCTATCAGTGGGAATGGCCCCGATTCCACCATCGGGGACTCTGGTGCTTTGTGCTGCAGAGTGTAGGCAGGGCAGGCTTGGCAGGACTAACCCTTAGCTGCAGTTTTGTTTATTTTAATAACCATTCTCAGGAGTATTCTGAGTTGACTGCACTTCCCCTTAAAGTTAGCCAGAAGTTTCTCAGAGCCAGGAATGGAACGCTTTCTATTAATTTTTGTTTATTTTTGAGGTAAAAAAAGTTCTTTGCACTTAGAAACATTCCCTTCTTGAATCTGAGGTCCAACGTACAGTCTAAAATCCCTTTATTCAGCCCTGGCAATGCTGGCTCTTACAACTGGGGATTCTGGCTGATGCCGCCCACCAACCATACCAGGTAACGTGAATTTTTTTTTTTTTGGCTCTGTGTTCACTTCACTCATACTGGAAATGAAGCTCCTTGTATCCAAAACTAATAAATTCTGTGCCTGTGTAACAAAGATTAGAAATGTCATCCCCATCTTATCTCTGATTTGAATCCTTAAAGGCGATTTGACCTTGGAGCGCCTGAGAGCACTGAACAGATGGTAAGGGGGAAAGTAAGATACTGGGACTTGTCCTTCTCTTTTTACTGGTGAAAGCAAACTCATGGCTGTGAGCATGCCTTTAACAGAATAATATTAAACCCATGTATTTTTAAGCACAGACATAATTAAAATCTGTTAGCTCAACAGTTCCTAGCTTTATAAAATAATGCTGCCCAAAAAATGGGTTGGTGAAGGAGAAGAATCTCATGTTGCTTTTGTAGGATTTTTTTTTTTTTTTTTTTTTTTTAATGACACCAAACCTAGTGATGATACAACAGCTGGATGACCATCATCAGTATTTTATTGAGGGCTATTGGACTATGGCAGCTGAAAGAGACAACTGGGGACAGGATTGCCTGCTCTGTTGGATCCTGCCAAATCACAGTTGTGCACTTTCAATAGCAAATGTTTCCAGTGGGAAATACACCACCTCTGTTAATCGCCTCTTGAATAAATAGTTCTAATATGAGTTGCTGGAGACAGGGTAGAGAGCTTTTTTCTTCTGTTTTGCAGTAGGAAGTCTTGTTTCCAAACTTGGAAGGAGGATGCAAATTGTTGGAAGATAGCTTTCTAAATGCTGATTATTGATAGCAAATATATGACACTGTTACCCAAGACAGTATCCATAAACAAACTTCATTACTTTCTTCCCCTCTCTTCCTTTTGTGTAGGGTTGTTGGGCTGTTTTGGCTGGGGGGGCATATGTCTGTCTTGCTTTCTGTGATGTTTCCAGAATTAGTTCTGCTACAGCACAAGACATTAAAATATACCTGGTGAGAGATAAGATATATCTATATGGTCATATTTGATAACCAATAATAATGGGCTATTTTGCTGAGATGTCTGAATGGGGTACCAGTGACTTGTGCTCTGTTGCTTACCAGAAATGAGATGGATGCCACACAGTTCACAAGGCAGTAAGTTTTCATTCGCTGTGCTTCTGGTCTGAAGTGGAGCAAGTCGTGGTATCTCTGTAACAGGAGTTTTGGGAGCGGATGGGGTATGGTATTTCCTCCCTGTTCTACCTGCTTCCCATTTTCACAGCAGCATTGCAGTCAACCCTGAATATTTTTTTTTTAATATGTTAGCGAGGGGAAACTTCAAGTGCTGTGTAGAGATTGTCAATAACTTAAGTGAAAAGTCCATACCCTCTTCCATGTGAATGGGTCCTTGCCATTGCGAAGAATTCATTCATTTTGTTGGCAGTACTGGCAAAACAGCCAGAATGGAGACCCAAAGGATATGGGCTAAATATTTCCCAACTCTTAGCAGTAGAGGCATCAATTGCATGATTTCAGAGGCTTGTTGTCAATCTTATACATGTGGCATTTGTTTTTTCTCTCTTAATGCTAGTATTGAATCACACCAATTACATTATTACAGTACACTGTGTAAAACATGCTGCCATTCTGTATAGATGGGTTGCAGTGGATCTGGCAATTATGTCTATTATGAAAAGACACAAGTTGAACATTAGAATGCCCATGAATTAGGGGGCAGGCAGCAGGCACTCATTAAAGATTTTAATTGCTTTCTTTTTCTTCTTTGGAAAAAAAAAACAACAAACCAGGGGGAGCCATGTTTCAAAGTGAGCAGTTAAAGGATACTTCATAGCTAATTGCTGTGAGAAGGGACTGCTGCATGGAATATGTTCTATTGTAATTCATATGATTGCTTGGCATTTTATTAAGAAGCACATCTTTGTACTGTGGTAAAATTTTATTTTCTACAGCGTAACTGCGTGTGTAATACCTGCTGAAGTAATGGCTGTTTGGATTTGCTTTGGCTCTTTTCCTTTCTACATGTAATAAACATGCTATAAATAAGCTGTAATTATCAGGGTCATTGATGTACAGCAAATCCTCTGTGGATAGGTGACTTATCTAGTTTGCAGGTAAGTATATTGTCTATGTAGATAGGAAGATACAAGCTGTCTGTAGCTCAGCAGAGTCCATAGTTAAATTGCAGATCCCCAGAAAGGCAGATCTCTTCCCTGCTGTCAGAGCCAGCATGGGTCTGAAGACAGACCTAAAAAGCCCTGCTGAGCCCCAGGTGGTTCTGTGGCTGGTCAGGTTGAACACCTGAGTTGGGCTTCAGGCATGATACAGAGACATCACAATGGCTGAGTGCTGGGTCAGCTCGGGGGTACCAGCCTGTGCTGGAGCCTTTTGGATGTGTGTGGCCTGCAGACAGGCTGTGTCCCTGGGCTGCGGAAAGGGAGGGCTGAAGGTGCTTGCTATCCTGTGTGCTGCTCAGTCTGGGCTGACTACAGGATGTGTCTTCTCTCCCCAGATAGGATTGGTGTCATGTCTGAGCCACCTGCATGCACAGCTACTGGTGTCTAATGCATCCCGAAATGCAATGCGTCTCTGGGTTGCTCCATTACCTAAGAGTACCTCAAAGGGGCATTGACTGTGTATTCTTGCTCGTATGTATAATGCAAGTTATACTAACTCCTGATGGTGAAACTCCTGTTAGTTGCATTAGTGACCTTCTCCATCCCACACAACAGCCTTGAACAGAGGTTCTCTTCTTTTAATGGTGTGACTCACCATCTCTCTCCATCCTGCTTGTGTGCTGTGAGGCGTGTCTGGGTGGCAATAGGAACAGCTTAAAGGGAAGAGTCATGCTGGAGGTGCTGAAAATGTATTTGTAGCTATGTTTTACTGCTGCTTATAGTGGAGGAGGAGGAAGTAATGCCGTAGGACAAATTGGGAGTTGCTGCTTATGTTATTGATACACTGTTTGGAGATCAGTCTTCTACAAATAACCCTTCTTCCACTTGTGTTCAGAAAAATTAGTGGTCTGAAGCAATAGAAACACAAGTATTGAAAAAATGTTGGAATAAATGGCTTAGAATTTATGCATTCTCAAATACAAAATGAAGTATCTCTCTCTCTGTGTACACTTCAGTAAGTAAAATTCCCCATCCAACAGAATCGGTGTATGCTGCGTTGCAGTAACTCTACAACTACTTTGCAGCTGTACTTACCAGCAACTGTCAGGATTTCTCACTGCCAAACTGAAGTTTACAAAACCAAACAGGTAAAGACAAAAAAATATTGGTTAATGGTGGTCTGGGTCATGGTACCTGTCCTTCTGTGACAGGCAGGCCACAGAAACATGCCAATTTCCCTGAGTGGGTTTCTAGAAATAGTGATTCACATTCCCTTCTCCACCCGCCCGTATGTAACACTGCAATAGTAAGTGATACCTTGAGCCTTGGGATGAGGATTTACATTACCGTGTTAGACGCACTCCATGTTCTTGCTACTGTTCAGTCAGTTTGGTATGAGGTTTGCATCTTTTGGTATTGTTTGGGTTTTTTTGTATCTCTGTGATAATGCAGGAACTTTTTGATTTTTTTTTTTTTTTTTTTTTTAGCAGCTGGAATTAGCAATTGGAAATAGGTTCTGTATTAACAAAAATGGTGGGACAGAAGTGATGAATTTGCTCAGTGGCAACTTTAATGCATGCAAGTATAGAGAGCAATAGATTGCAGAGACCTTCTATGGCTTTGAGATGTGAAAGCTTGAACAAGATAAGCAGGTTTATGACCTTCTTGGAAAGAATATTAGTCATGCCTATGCATAAGTTGTTTTTAACTGCTCTCTGCTTAGGTAAAGTACGATACGTACAGTATGTTCAGTATGACTGCAATTTTAGAATGTTGCATCCTTGTAATATGTCTCTCATTCCTACTTATTGCAGGATTTGGGCATGTTCTTCCTTCTAGTACCAATATCTGTTAGCAGATGTTAATGGGCACTCACCAATTCTGATTAGTTTTCTGTCTCTCCTAATGCATGAACTTAAAAATCATAAAAAATCATAGCTTGGTACTAGATGGATACCCAAAAACCCATCAAGCTATAGCTGACTCTAATTGGAGGTTGATGATGGGATTACAGAGCATGGTGGTGCTATCTCAGTAGCTATTTTCTACAAACAATTGTCATAACAATGTAACAGGTGCAGAAAAAATTGTTAATGCCATTGTATATATGTAGGAGGATTCACTCCGCAATAAGGATCATTCTGTATATGCTTTGTCTTTAACTTTCTGAAGTAGCAATCCCAGAATTGTTTTGTATATGCCTTTACTTTAACTCCTTTTTTTCTTTTAAAGTAGCAGTCTTGGGTTAAATCCAAACAGACCTTAAACATCTTTTTTTTTTTTTTTTTTTTTTTTTTTAATTTTTATTTGTTAGTTCTGCGAATAAAGGTAGATGAGCTATGCATTTGTACTCTGGTTGCAGGATTTTCTCTTTGAAGTTGGTTTCATTCTCTCATGCAACCTATTGCTCTGAACTATTTTTAAATCACAAATTACATCTTTTGCAATAACATGAAAAAGAAAAATACTTTTGTGGCTACAAGAGTTGGTGTAAGTTTATTTGTGCAAACACTAGACTGAGTCTGACCTGTCAGTTTGCCTTTAACTGCAGTCTCCATTTAGCTCTTGGTTGTGATTGTGTTAGTAGTCAGTAATTGTGTTTGCTGTCTTGGCTGGAGGCTGTGATGAAGAGTGCTTGGAACTGGGCATTACACAGGTAATATCATGATGAAACAGTTGCAGTTTAATCATAGTGAGATATGCGTGGGCTTTACAGGCTGCATATTCTGGAAATTTTTATTTCACTTAATTCCCATGTTTAAACTTTTTAGGAAAAAAAAAATCTCCCTACAATTAGAAAGAAATAGATGTAAGATTATAGCAGTAAATATTATAAAATAAATCTCATAACCTACCTGCTTCAGGGAGAAAACACTTGTTGGCCTTTGCCCCAGGTGAAACTGCTGGCAATCTTCTTCATTTTTCTGATCTTTAAAATGTCTAGACCTGAATGTCTGATGTTGCACCCCTTACACTGCCCTGGGCTCCTCAGCTGAATCTGTGCTATCAGTCAGTGCCAGCACTCAGTGGCATCCAGCACTGCCTCTCTCAGAGGTTAGGCAGTCTGGGTGAAGTCCTCTGTGTTCGGAAATCAGAGGGACTTTCCTGTTTACCCTGGGATTGAAATCTCCCTCTTTGTGCTCAGAAAACAGAGAGGCTGGGATCTTGAGGTAAATCTGAGTCTATGGCATATGGTATTTTGGGACATCCTCACAAATAGCTAGACTGATCATCTTCTGTCAAAAGTAATATTTCTTTTTGATCTAGGCTGAGCAATGCACTGATAGATTATGCAACATTAACACTTATAAGATTATTTAAAAAAAAAAAATTATTTGGTATTGTGTTGCCCAGACCTCTAATTGCATTAAACTGATGACAGGCAAATCTGATTACTAAGGCAACCTGCTTAAATTAAAAAATAAAAAGTGTGTAGCAGAAAAGAACAAAACCACATGCTATTGGGAAGAAGTCAAGTGCAGACACAGAAGGTAAAGTATCAACTGTGGAAGCAGTTATCACAGTTGCAGACAACTGAAGTAGTAAGGAATGTGGTTTAAGGATGGCCTTGAATTTTTAATTATTGAGGAAATGGGACTTGGTAGGTCTGTTTCCTAATGCTCTAATTCTGTGAAACAAATCCAGATGAGGTATTCCTAGCAGTTCCTTTCTGTATGTACAGCTATCTTCTTGAGTTTGCTTCATGTAGATAAAAAGTATCTCTGTGGAAACACCTTCCTTATGAATCTCGAGATTATTTTAAACAAAATGTCATGGATGATGGGTGGAAATCCCTCTGGAGGGGTCGGTTCTCCCTTGCTCTTTTGGTGTCTGATGCTTCATTTTTGTCTGCCCAGGCAAACCGGGATGCAGTGATCAGCCGAGCCCCAGACCAGCAGGATGACCGAGCTATCAGCCTCCGGGATGCTTCTGCAGTCTATGACCTCCTCAGTATCACGCTGGGCAGAAGAGGGCAGTATGTCATGCTTTCTGAGGTACCTCCTGGCTTCTGCTGAAACTTCCACTGGAAATGTGCAAGCAAAGCCCCTCTTTGCATTAATTTGTTGGGGAAGGTAAAAATGAAGCATGCTAGTTGGCAGTTAGTAGAAATAGCTACAGACCTATGGCAGCACAGGCCAGAAATGTACACAGAACTGTTTGAGACATTAAAATAATTTATGTGTAGTCACTTGAACAAAGTGGCTGTCATTTGAAGTGATGGTGTATGCTAACAAGGCCCATTAACTGAGAAGAGGAAAATGATGTCGTTAAAAAAACCCCAAAACATTAAAAAAAAAAAAAAAAAATCACTTGGGCCCTGGGCCGCAACAGATTGTTTTCCCTGATTTGACTACTGAGGCAAGTGGCAGTCTTGACAAAAGATATTAGAAAAAAAAAAAAGCCTGATATTTCTCCCAACATTTATTTCTCAGTGCTTGGAGAGAGCCATGAAGTTTGCATTTGATGAATTTCACCTCTGGTACCAGCTTGCCCTGTCCATGGTGGCTTGTGGAAAGGTAAGGTTCAAACCAAAGGACTTAAAGGGCATGTTTTCCTCTGGCAGAGTGTATCTAGCTTACTTGTTTGAATGAGTACAGTCATGTATTTTGTGGTGGTAGGTCCCACCAGACAGGTACGTGGAAGGACAGTGCTCTCCTTTTAGACTCTGATTGCACTTTGTGATCAGGTGTGTGCATTTGGTATTAAGTACCATTCTCTCCATGTAGTGTTTGCTTCTCACTATCAAGGAGAAAACAGATTTTTTTACATAGCTGTGGATTGAAAAGCATTATACAGTTGTCCATTCTCTGCAGGTTTCAACATAAATGTGCTTCGTATAAGAAAGATACTGATGTCTACAACTGTCATCAACTCTGTCTTTGGGCAGTTGAGTTAACCTCTCTTTAAGCTGTGGTTTCTCCGTCTGATCAAGGAAATGTTAATGCTTTTTCATAGGGAGCTTGCAAGGATTAATATTTTTGAAGTGCTTGGTGCAAAAGATACTGTAGAATATGAAATGATGTGTGAATGTTTGCAATGGCATGTGTTTTAGCATAAGTTTGTGTTTGGTTTTGTTGTTTTTTTTTTTTAAATTAGTGTAGTATTTGTCAAAGTTACCAGTTAACCACTGAGATGGCTGAAGTCTGATTGCAAAAGGTAGACAGAGACAGCAGGAGCTTTTCTTTATTAGTCTTAAAAGAGTAGACTTCATGCAGGAAATATGGATGCTACAAAATTTAGCCTGTTCATTCTGGGGGTCCCCACCTATGCTTTTAGGAGGTGTGAGCAAATTAATGCTGTGTGGTAGCAGACCACTTAATATGGTCCTATGTTCCATGCCCGTGGAGTGTAGGGGAATCCATGTGGAACTGGGCAGACACCACCAATTAGCAGTCATCTGCCAAATGGTAAGTACTGGCCTTTTATGGCTATAAGCTGAGTTGGAAACAGTATCTTTGGCATGGAAATGGCAGATGAATATACAGTGGTATGCTTTTGCAAAGAAGTTGTCATCTTGTGATGTATAAGTGGCAGCAAAGCTTCAAAGATGTCTGAAGGGATTCCGTCACTTCTGTGAGCATAGGCAAAGCCTTATCTTGGAAGACTGTCTGTTGTTATGCATTATACTTCAAGAAAATTGCAGAACAACCAGTGAAAGTTTAATAAAGAGCATCATGGACAGCTAAGGGTATAATAAGCAGGACTGTGGAAAGATTGAAAGAATTGGAAATTTTTTTTTTTTTTTTTTACCTTAAAAGGGAGAAGGAAGTCCAAGAGAAACAAGTCTTCAAAAGCTCTTAAAAGAAGGGGTTAATCTTGTCTGTGGTGGGTAGGACAAGATGTGACAGCTTCCAGTTGCAGCAACACAAGTTCATGTTTCCTATTAAGAGGCCAAAAAATAAGGATAGTGGTACACTGGAAAAAGATTCCCTGTGGAGGCTGTGTGGAGCCTGCATCACTGGGGGTCTGTGGAACACCCTAGGCAAATAGCGGTCAGTAGTGACCCCAGAGTAAATCACCAGGGGTGTACTTCGTGGGACCTTGCAAACTCTGACTCTGTTCTGGGACTCCAGTTATCTCATAAATCGGCTAGATCTGTTATAACCCAAAGAAGATACCAAAATTTGACAAAGCATATTAGATCAGCAGGGAGCTGAATGGAGATGTTTAGTGAGAAAGAGGCTCACAGATTCCTGTAGGAGTTCAGTACAGGCATTTCAAAATCCAATTCCAAGCATGGAAACTATGGCTAGACTCAATCATGTATAGGGAAACACGAAGCTACTGGTGGAATACTTTAACAGTGAGCTTGGCGCCATGGTGCTAATACCTTGCACTGGCCTATGTCAGGTGGGGGGTTTACAAGTCAGGTCTGCCTCCCTTTGGCATTCAGCTGGCATTAGCACGTTGTTGCCCTCTGTGCCTTTGCAAATCCTCTGGATACCTGATCTCTTGATACTGAGGACAACAATGGCTAGATTGGCTATGATGGAAAGGCGCAGCATCTTCCCGTGAACACAGGACTTGTCTGGGAGCTTTATTGGCTTTACAGGTTATGTAACCTGTTTCTCAACAGCAGACAATACTATAGCTCTAGTAATCTGCCGTAGAGCAAATCTAGATTTTAACTGCTGATGGCTGAGAGAGTGAGTGTATCCAGAGCATAATTGTGGTTCAATCTTAGATTAGTATGGAGGAGGGAAATGTGGCCTGATCTTTAGCTTCTAACAGTTTGCATGAGAACTCTGTCCTTGTCATTATATGTTTGCATACCTCCTCACCTTCCCTAGAAGTCACTGAATATTTGGTACTTTCGAGAAAAAAGAGCAATACAAGTATCTGTATCTCTGTAACTGTTCTATCTTTTCAGATTTTCAAGTATGTTATGTCTTTTTGCCTGTACTTTAAATATTTACAAGGTAAAATGGCCTGATCTTGCCTATTGATGTAAAAGCTCTAAATGTTCTGAGCCCTATATGGGGCAGAGGGAATTCCCTTACCCAACAATCCCATCTGTGCAGTATTTCACTTCTAATCCCAAAGTATTCTCTGAGGATTCCTGACGTATACTCTGCAATGCGTCATCTTGCTAATGGGAGATGTGGCTTACATTGTTACATTGCTTCGCAGCTTGATAGCAGGACAGAGGTCATTTAAAAGTAAGTGCTCCAGTCTAGCAGAAAGAACTGATGAGAAAACAGTGTGGTCTGTCTAGACTGCAGAATGCAGAGTACACTTGAGCTTTTATAGGTAAAAGATCTGTTTTCACCTGTCTCAGTCACAGCCAAATCCTGATCTCATTTCTTGGTAATGAAATCTCACATCCTGCAGTGTTACTTGTTCTGCAGTACAGCAAATCATGCTCATAAATCCTGGGTACAACAGGAACAGTTTTATCAACCTGTAAACGCTGGAAGCTTTGGTCTCTCTTTTTAACACGTTTTTAGGATTTGCAAACTCTGACCTTAAAAGTGCTGCAAAATCCTATCTTGCCCTCTATTCTACACTGCATTTGACTGGTGTTACTTTTTTTTTGTGTATTCATCATCTTCAGGTTACGTCGATCAAGTTGAATTTCAAACTGTTTTCTTCCTCTGCCAGCCAAAAAATTGCCAAATGGTGACTGTCATTTTTCACAAGTGATCAGTCTGAATGTCAAGCCAGCCACCTAGGCTCATTACTGTATGTAGGCTTGAGTTTACACATTATTCTAAAAAGCGTGTGTCTTAACAAAAATAGGCATATCATTTCAGTAAGTTCTTACAGAGCAAGTGAGGCCTTAGGGCTTCATAAAACAGTGAATGAAAAAGCTCAGAGAAGCATAACCTTCCTGTCTGTCTTCTATCCACTTAAGCTGGAAACAATGGAGTGACAGCAATTTCACTTTCCTGTGCTTCTCAACAACTTGCATAATGAGAAAGATGGTGTGGTCTGGTTGTTTTTTAACCCATTCTCAGGAATGCATGTGTACCGAGCTGTATGTTTTCTGAACAAAAGGAGCATGTTTATTTAAACGATTAAAATCCTCCATGAAATTCAAAAGACTTTTGTAGGCAATTTTAGACGAAATGCTGGGAAAGCCTAGACAATGGCAAAGACATAGTGAGAGATGTCCTTTGTCACCAAGTGCAGTTCTGGATATGCAAGAGAAAGGTTTAAATCGGTCTAATGCAGCACCCCTGTTCTTCTGAACTGGTGCTGGAAAACTGAATGCTTTAAGTTGCTTCTACTGATAATAACCTTTGTGATGTGGTAATACAACAGCCAGAGGCTGAGTGGGCACAGCAGCTCCCTGGCTCTGCCATGCATCGATAAGCTGGAGTCTGAGTGGCAAGTGGTATGATAGCTGGATGCCATCTGGCAGAGTCCTCAGGCAATGAGATGAGTCCTGCTGCCAGAGTAAAACGAGTGCAGTAGGTTGCATCTGCTTGTCTCAAGATTTTGAAAAAGTGACCTGTATTCAGCAGAATGGGGAAAAGGAAGGACCAAAGTCTTATTTACAGAGTAGAGGAGACTTTGTAGTCTTCACAGTAGTGAAGAGAGAGACAGCTGTTTGGGGCAGACTTCTCTGCTGCTGCTTTTCAGCTAAACAGTTTCCACTGGAGGTCGTGGATATTACCTGCACACAGCACTCCTGCAGACTAGGGTAGCTCTACCAACGTATCTGAAGTTGGAGGCAAAATTGTCATAGTGTCTAGGTGATATGTTGCAAGCACAAGGGATGTGAAATAGGGCCCCTGTGCACTTGCAAGCATTTCCCTGGCCTTGGACCAGTTGGATCAGTTACATGTTACCTCATTCAGGTTTCTGTCCCCTTCCACACCTAACAGCCTCACACAGGACCCAGCCTGGGTGTCCCAAAGTGTCACTGGAGCTATCTGGGAGTAGAGACTCAAGTGCATTGTGGGATTGGGCTCTAGTTTAAATTGACAGTACTTCAGAAAGTCTTCTAGATCTGGATCATGTGTGTCGTCTTTTACCTGTCATACTGCTTAAGGGAATGATAAACTGATTTGCCTTGAACAATGTGAAGCAACATTGATGCCTCTCTTCTACCTACCAACCAAGGAGACAAGATTTCTATTTAGTGACAATGATGTGCCATTTTCCGAAGGGTAGTGAGGGAGGGATTTTTCAAGGATAGCTGTGAAATTATTCTGTGAACACTGAGTCTACTTAGTCTAAAAGTGCTGGGTACCCTAATTGAGCCATTCAACTAGCAGCAGTCTTACACTGATCTCTCATGTCCAGTAGATGTTTGTTATTATTATTAGCGTACGCAGTGCATAAAACCATTTTCATGCTCATATTTAATGTTTCTGCCCCCAAAAAACCCACAACACAACTTGGTTAGTGAATTAAAAGCTTTAGGATGTGTGTTGCTTGAGAGGAGGAGTGAGGAGTGTTACAGTCTCAGGCCAGCTGAGGGAGGTGTGAAGCATCTGCTAGGAGAGGGTAATCCGCTCTTAGCCCTCACCCTGTTCACTCATTTAGGGGATGAAGTGCAGCAAAAAGTGTGTAAAGGAAGAGCTCAGGACCAATTAAAGGGGCTGTGGGGAAGAGCCTCTGTGAGAGCCCAGTGGAGCTGGAAGCAGTTACTTGGAGGCAAGGGCTATGTTCAGCAGGCCCTGTGCTGGGATTGCTAATGGTGGTTATGTGTTCCTGGGGGTGCCTGGCACACAGCTGTCCAGCCCCTCTTGTCCAGTGTTGACAGAACATCTTCAGCCCAGTGCTTGCCTTTAGGACAGCAATTGCATGACCTTAGAAACAACTGCATTGGTGCTGATCCTCCCCCAGCCCCTGCTAGCCTAGGAACAGTGGTCAACATTGCCATAGAGATAAGATAGGCTGGCAGTAGGGGGATTTAAGCTCCAAGCATGGTACCTTGCAAAACTAGGCAGATAAAGCTGCTTTCAACTACACAAAATGCTCCTCTCTGCTCTTATACTTTATGTTTGTTCATCTTTAAGGCAAAGAGGAAGAAAGAGTCATGCTTGTCTACCTGAATGGTTTTCTTAATAACATACCACTTCAGGACGTGTCTGGTGTTATACAAAGGGAAATAATCACATCCTTCTTGGCATCTGTCATTCAGCTGTTTTTCTGGGGGAGTAGGCTCCAGCTCTTCTCAGAGCTAATCGTGCAGTGTCACTGTGCTCCCCTTGGCTGCTCAGCAGTTGGAGATACTGCAGCCCTGCCCAGGGCTTGTGCTGGCAGCATTTTTAGGGGTTTGAAACCAGTCTTATGCAGACATGAAGTCTGATTTTGGAGCCCTGTGCAAGTTGCTGATACATACTGGTCATAGTCAAATAATGACAAACTAATGTCTGAGCTGCTTATATCTGTGTTGCACCCAAGAAAAGGAATAGTTCCCCTTATTTAAACAGTGCAGCAAAAGCAGATGTCTCTAACAGCTTTGAGGAGCTTCAAGTTTGACTCAGCCATGCCTGTACTGCCAAACATACAGCTTTCCAGAATTTTAGAAGGAAAGTTCTAAATATATTTAGTACATAATTCTGCAGCAACAGCAGACAAATTTTATGATTTAGGCTGTTCCTTCTGTTGGTTTCCTTGCAAAAGCTTAGGCTAGTTGCTAGGCAACTGGCATAAAAAAAGAGTACATTTCTTTTTGCGTTGCAGGCAGGAACCTTGGGAGCAACAGAGACCTCGGATGGCTCCTTAAATAGCATTGCTAGGGAATGGAAGTTAAAATATTGAACATTCATTGGTTAAAGATCCTGTTACAAAGGTCAGCTACCTAGGGGATATTCAATAGTTTGGTTTCCTTTGGTGCAAAAGAAAGATTAGAAGGGGGTGTGCCTGTGTGCTGTAGATAGTACAAAAAATGGAAATTTCCAAAGATGCCTGACTGTTGAGCAGAATACCTAGGTGGGCTATATAATTGCCTTCAGGCTTAACTCTCTTTTCTTGACAGGATGTGTGAAGTGGGGTGTCTGTCACATTAGCAAGGACAAAGTTATGCTTACAGATCTTAGAATTTAAGAGGTGCTTTTAGAAGTGAGTATTTGAAGCTGGTCAACTCCAATGCTCTAATTTGCTAAACATAAGGTAAAAGAAAAGGGGGAGAATTGGTCCCTGTGTTGAGAGAAGTAAATGTCTTAGGGGAATAATGTTCATGCTGAGGGATTCACAGAAACCTAGAAATTCAGTGGAAAGCTAACACCAAAACAACTAATTCTAGAGTTCTCAGTTGCTGGCTCACTCTGTTATCTTCCTGTGTTGGTTCAAGGTCATTTATAGCTAGATGGCTGTGAATCCCAGGATACAGGGAATACTGACTCTTGCATAATGATGAAGGATTCCCCCCCTGCTTCCCCACAATCCCTTTGAAATAGTGCAGTTTTTAAAATCAGACAGAATGATGCTAGAAATAAAACAGTAGTAGTTGTGGAGATTTATCTGTGTACTAAACTGCCCAGTGAATTGGGAATGAGGCTGTCTACCAAAACCACCACCTTGAGGAACATTTTTCCCTCTGGCTGAAAAGTATTAGCAAAGAAGCAAAAAAGTAGAAAGGTTTTTGGAACCTTTACAAGAGAAGAGCAACTGTTTGTGGTGTGTCAAGTCTGCCTGGCGTGATTTACTGACTGGGAGTTCTTCTTCCTTTTACTTAGATTTGTGGTTTCTTTATCTTCTAAATATGAAGCAAATCTCTGACGTCCTTCTTTTGTTGCTTTGGTATGGTGGGAGAGAAGAGGGGAAAGAATGAAAATTGTGTTGGAGTGAGCTAGAAAAACCAGCATTTGGGCAGCATCTATGTGTTTACTGTAATTGATAGCAAGATCTCTTGAGTCTTTTGGAAAAGTAAGGAAAAGAATTAACTGTAGACTATTCTTCATTCTGTGTAGCTCGTGCAAGCATCTTTGAGGAGTATGTTTGCATGCTTCATTATATAATTAGTAAATGAGGAATGGGAGTTATGTTTTATATTTGGATAGAAGTTTTTCTTTACATTTTACTCCCTTATAGGATTCAAAACCGTGGCTGCTTTAATTACTTAGGGGAAGGTGTCCTCTCCATCCTTCCCCATAGCTTCCTTGTGATTTCTTGCTGCAGATCGAGAAGTGCCACCCCCATGTTGGATGTGGTACATAGAGCTTTTTTGGAAGTCTGTATTGAAAGCAGCCATTTGTCAGTATTGCTTGCTACTTCCCAGAAACTGCCTTTCCTAATTTTCTTTTCATAAATTATTGTTGAGCATGTTTGTGATCTCTGCAGAAGAAAAATACTGTATGCAAGTAGATTAGGGGATGAAGACAGAGAAAACCAGCTTCCTGGATTTAAATCCAGCTTTACTGGATTTAAATATGGAACAGTAGTGCTGTGTTGTTCCTTGTCTCAATTGCAAAAAACACAGAATTGTTGGTATGTGGAGGATGGAGATGCCCAACTCAGGTAATGGAAGTTCTTAAGCCCCTTACACATTTCACCTTTTTTTTTTTTTGGTGTTGGCTGAACATTCCCATCAAAGCAGTGTTTTCACTCTATAACCTGATTTGAGCTCTGTGCTTTGTTGGTCCTAACAAAGGGAGGATGGTCATGAATCTGCTTAAACCTGATGAGGATCCCAAGGCTGAGAACTCCTACGTTAGACCTCCCATAAACAAAGTTGAAACCCCCATGGAGTAGCTGTTGGCAAGCTTGCCATTTCTTTAAACCATATCTGTTTAACGGGTTTGTGTGTGTTTGGGGGGACTTAAAAGCCTTTTTCCCAGAAAGAGGGCAAATGAGACCCAGAGGCAAATCCCTAGCTTTCTGAAATCCTTGGGAACTGGTTCCAGTGCAGTTGTTATAATCCAGCAATTAGCAAGCTAACAGAAAGAACTTAAAGCCTGGCTCTGAAGTTCGGAATTATGAGTAGGAAGCATGCACTCACTTGGAGTTTAAGCTCTGCTCTTCTCAAAACATGCCTTACCAATAAATCTAATTATTATTGCCTTGCAGTGAATCTCACAAACAATGTGCTTGGCTGCTTGGTCCACCCACGCTAAGTGAAAGAATATGTATATTTTAATTATCAGATTATTTCAATGTTACACAAACACTGTTTCATATTAAATATTTTTACAAACCAATGCCATCTGTATTCAATACTGAGTGGATGATACTTGTTCCCTGCCTATTAATGTCTGTAATTAATATCTTTAAAACACCTTGATATTATATGTCACACCAGTCTCCCCTAAGTAAGGTCACTATGGGAGTGGGATATTGGCTAATGTTTTCATCATCTATATATGATTTCTGCTGAGTAAAGTTTTCAAGGTGAAATTATATAGATGTCTTGAATTTTTTAGAACACGGGTGGGGAGAAAGGCTTTATGTCACCCTGTTTCTAAAACCACTTCTGCTCCATATGTTTAATTGCAAATTTTATAAAGTTCTTTAAAATGACATAACTTTGTAAATGTTTTAGTAGCAGTGTGGAAACTGTGGCTCTCGCTCTGTAAATCCATGAAGCTCCTGAGTGCATGTGATAAAGTGACTCCATGCATGAGGTGTTTGGGTGTAGGCACAGGGTGGGACTTTCTGCTTTGCAGCATTCAGTTTTCACTGTTTTGCAGTTGCCCCAGGACAGATATGAGAAGCGCTCTGCAGTTTGAGGCTATTGGAGTCTGCAGGGTTGGCTTGTCCTGAGGACTAGCTTTACTCAGTGGACAGGCTGCAGACAGGGAGGGAGCAGAGTTCAAGAGAAATTGGCAAGGAAGAGGGTTGTATCGCTTCTCTTTTGGTGTAGACCCTGGAAGGTCCTACAGCTGTGGCCCAAATTAGGACAGGCCTCTCGCTGCTCTGGTTTGTGCTAGTGCTGACTGTGCTGGCCTGTCAGGCAGCTGTCACCAGCTCCCAGGTGCCTCTTGCTTTCCCTGCAGTCGTGCTGCTGATGGGGAGCTGAGAAACCACCACCGGGCTCAATTTGTATCTGTTTCCGAAAGTGTTGGCACTGGACAGTGTACGGTCTTTTACATGCCTGACCTTTTCAGTTCACTTTTGCATGGTGAGATGACAAGGGTTGGGGGGGTTCGGCTGCAGATACACTGACCAGCAAGGTGCATGTTGTCCTGCTCTGCTCTTCAGATTTCTCTTGTCTGGAAACACCTGTGGGGCTGCAATATAGGCAGGAAGGCAGGAAGATGATGTGCCAGGCTAGGACCCTTGGGGTTATGCTTGCATTTCCAACACATCCAGCAGTGCTACTGGGAATACTAGCTGCCTACAGTGCAGGTAGTGTTCTGTGAGAGAGAGGAATAAGATGCCATTAAAACCTAAGACACTACTTGTTCTGAACAAATAAGAGTCAGGGAGGCTCATTCTGAGGGATGCTAGTCACCTCATGACAGCAGAGCGCAGCGATGTGTTTGTTCCTGTACCTCAGGGTTGAATTACCCAAGTCTTCGTTTCTGAGAGGGGTGAGGTAATGGTTTAAGCTCTAGCACAAAGTTTATTGATTCACATCTTTGCTCTGAGACAAGCTTCCTTCTGGATTTAGGCAAATTGTGCATTTGGAATTGTAAAATAGCAAATATTTCCTTACTTTTATTGATGATACCTGATGATCTAGGTAGGTGGGAGCAGCCTGGAGAATGTAGGGCACACTGTTGCTCTTCAGACTACACAGCAGGTACCCAAGCTTTTCAAGCAGGAGGGTTTGCTCTCCACTGCTGCAGACCTTGCATCTTTGGTTATGAAACCTGTCTTTGCCTTAGCACGGGCAGGACTGCTGTACATCCGGTTTTCCCTTTTGCCAGGCTCCCTTCCAAGCAAATTCCCATCCAGGCTTTTGAATCCCATAAGAAGTGGACCTTCAGTTCTGTGGAGAAAGGAGGTGGCCAGCGCAGCCTGTTTTGGTATGGTGTGAGGGAGGGGAAGTGCTGATGGCTGGTGGGAGCATGAAGCTGCGGTGCGGGGCTGTGGGGGATTGGAGCAGACACCAGACCCAGCTGCCTGTGCTGGTCAGAGCTCTGGTGGGGAGAGCCCCTGGGGGTCAGGGTCAGGAGGAGATGCCTAGGACTTGATACGAATAGCAGTTGGTTTGACTCTGCAAGCTTCTGTTGCTGCACTCCTGTAATATGGAAAGGCCATGACTTTTTAATGTGCTTCTGAGAGGGAATGCTGAGTGAGAGAGGCCTGTGTGTGGAAGAGTTTGGGAGGAATGGGGCATGTAAGGAGAAATTCTGAAAGAAGAAAACTTCCCCTTGAGCTCAAGGATGAGAGAATTTGGGGGGATCAGTAGTGAGGAGGGTTGGAAATATGAAAGAAACTGTGGTCCAGGTGGGGTGGTCTGGGAGAGTGTGACAGGGCATCTTCTGTCACCTCCTCATTGGCTGACCAGACCTTCTCACCAGCATCTCAGACCAGAGCTTTCCTCATCTCCTTCTTTAAACCTGAAACATGGCAGCCATGAATATGTTCTGTAAAAAGCAATGTATGTAGAGCTTATTGAATCAAAGGGGCTATGTAACTGCTAATCTTGCAGTTGTGCTAGAATCTGCTAAACATCATTCATTAATGGTAAACTTACACCAGAAAGACAGCAAGGGTTTCATGGGCTTTCTTTCTAACACATGCTACTCGGACCACCCACTGAACAAGTGTATTGCTCTGCAGTTGCTTGCTCCACCCTTTGTATGGTGGGATCCCAGTTGTATTCTTGTATACTCTGAAACTGGAGAAGACACAAAACAACCTACAGAGCAGATTACTTTAGCTGCCCAAACCTCTCTCTGAGTAGAGTTGGCCTAAAATGTTAACGTACTGGAGGATAAGCTCTTTATGATCTTTTCTGGCTTGCTGGAAGATGGTTGTGTGCAAGGAAAACTATAGCAGAATTCTTGTGAATTGGGAGGGCAGAGTTAAAATAACCAGTGCATTAACAGCCGAGGAAAACTGTTTAAAGTGCACAGCCAGGGCTGGTTCTTTGGCATGTTTCTTTTGAGCGTGGGAAGAGTATGTGTTTGCTTGCGCATCTGCACACACATGTGTCTGTGTGTGGAGGTGGGTATACAGTTGCTAACTTGTTGCTGACATGATTCTTTACTTCATGACACTTCTTTGTACATTTCACTGAAATATCTTGCTTGTACTCTGTAACAGCATTGTCTAATCAGCCTTTTTTATTTCCTCCTCCTCTCTCCCCCTCCTCCTCCTCCAGTCAGCATATGCTGTGTCAGTGCTCAAAGAGTGTGCTAAACTGCGACCTACAGATCCCACCGTTCCTCTTCTGGCTGCCAAGGTCTGCATTGGGTCACTGCACTGGGTAAGCAAGCTGATACAATTCTTAGGTAATGGATCAGGTGCTGCAGAGACAGTGCCATAGTGTAGTTGCAATAGGGAGAAAGGGAATCCTGTTAAAAATCGTACACATATGCATGCCTTATAAAAAATGAAAATCCCAGGAAGAAATTTTGCAGTGAGTCACTGAAATGCATTTTGCTGGCACATTAAACAAAGGAGGATGGGGGAAAGCCGTAACAGCCATTCTGGGGACTGCTGCTTCAACTGAGTGTCAAGTTGAATTGGGCACTTTTGTAGCCACTGGAAGACAAAATAGTTAATAATTATAAGTTGACTGTTGGACAGTTCAGGTCTGCTGGACGACTCAGTCCTTTGTTCTTGAAGTTGCTGTGTCAGTGTTTTCTGTTCTGGGTGTGTTAATATATGCCCCAGAAGCAGAGTGGGAGTGGAAGTCTGTGCCTGTGAAATTCTGATTATCCCAAGGAACAGAAACATCTCTCTTGTCTTTTGCTGCTTGGTTTAATTAATTGAATGGCAGCCTGCTGTTTTCACCTGTCCTCACCGCGAGGTGTCCCTGCAGTCAGTGAAGGCTTATAATTGCTAATGTAAGTAAAACAAAGATGCAAGAAAGCATGAAAGAAAATACCAGAAGAATCTGCCCAGATTTTGGTGAAAAGCTGTAGAGGCTAGATTTGCTGCTGTTGTGCTCCCTACCCCCTGCCTCCCCATCTTCTACATCCCTATCTGGTGAACGTTGGTATTCAGCTAAACTTAATTGAGTTGTATCAGTTTATACCACCATCAGCAAGGAGATCTGGTTATGTATGTTTTTGAATGAACTATACTGTTCAAACTATAATGGTTAAGCTTCTATGTGAGTCAGCAAAAACTGGGAAGTATCTTGTTCTAGGAAAAATCTTTCAGGTCTGAGGGCTTGAGAGAATCCTTGCTGAACCACCCAACCTACCTCTGTTCTCTTTATAGAGCAATTTAACTCTCTTGTGCTCTTAGCTCAGTATCCAAATTTTGAGGGCTGAAAGTCATTCAGTGATATAAAATAACATTCACAGTGAATGTTTCCTTTTTAATAAAGCAAATAAGGTTTTTTCTGATTCTTAAAGACATTAAAACAATATGAAAGTCAGGCGTTACAACTGTGTTGAACACTCTTACTAGTATCTCTGATGAAGTTTTCAAAGCAAGATGAACTTGTCATTAGTCTAAAACATCAGCAAGTATATTGATAATTTTTACTCTGTAGGCTTTGAAGCTAGAGAAACTTCATAGGCTAAATTTCTGCATTCACTTGGAGCCATAGTGGGGGACTGCAAGACCCTGGCAATTCTGCTGTCTCAGTGATTGCCAGGAGGCAAAAAACAACAACAAAAAAAAAAAACCAAACCAGCAGAATATTCATGTTAAATGTGAGGAAAATCTTTCTCTGAGATCAGGCTAGTTTTTGCCTATGAGCCTGAATTTTAGTATAGGAGACAAACTTGGGATCTCCATATTGCAAATAAATCCCTTACTCTTCTGCCTTCCTGCTCTGTGAACACGAATCCAACAAGGGGAAGGCACTGGAGCCATGAATCCAATGAGGGAAGATGCTCTGTTGGACCTGATACTTACAAACAAGGAAGAACTGTTTGGGAATGAAGTTTGGGGGCAGACTTGACCGCACTGACTGTGAGGTGGTGAAGTTCAGTATCCTGAGAGAGGGCAACAAGGCAAATAGCAGAGTGGTCCATTCAGACCTGCTTTGTCTGACTTTGACCACTTCTAGACACAAATAGTGACATCAGGAAGGCAGTGGTCTCTTGATACTTGCTAAACATGCAACCTCTGCCATAACTAGCCTTTGGACAAAATTGAAATACTGTGAATGCGTCTTGTGAGACGCCATGCTAAAATCAAGATCCCTGGGATGTTCTTACGTTTAAGAGGAGCAGTGAAGTTTTAATGGAGGCACTTTACCAAACACTGGGTCATTGATGTGTGTTGAGGTGAAAGGACAAGGTTTCTGTGCTGCAAGAAAAGAAATAGCATGGAATCCCTTTTCTTTCATGTGTTACCCTGGTGTTTATGCAGCTCTCACTACTGAGGCCTAAATTTCAAATGGTCCCATTAAAGTCTGCCGACTGTGATGGATGAGGAGTTGAATGTGAAATTATGAGCCCAAACTGAAGATGCTGCTATGCCAGGAAGTGGCGGAGTCAGGATTTGTCCTCCTCATTGGTGCTTCTCACCAAAATCTCTTTGGATCTGCTAGGACAGCCAGCATGTAAAAAATACCTTGTTGTAGAGACACTTAAAAAAGACAGTGAGACTGTAATTCAGTCCCAACTCTGTCCTCAGGCAGTCCAGTATCTCCAGACTTCTCATATATGGCAGAGCTGATAAAGCAACAGTCTAACCCTAAAAAATAGGAGAAAGAAGGGAAAAATGAGCTGCTTTTGATTATTACAAAGTAAGAGGGGTTTTCCCTCTATCTACTGCTTTTTCGTTGTGTGAAACACTTTTCAGTGTTAATTCATTGAGACCCTGGCTCAAAACTGGGGTGCAGTATGAAATATAAACGTGATTTCACAAGAGGGTAATTTTACTTCAGTTATCTAGAGCGCAACCTTATGAACTAAAACCAAATTAAAAATATTCCTCTCCCCTCTTCCTTTCACTCAGTGGTCTATGCTCTACCCTGATAGCAAACTTGATGATGGTATAGAAGAGTTTTAATTAAGGGGAGTCAGAGGGAAATCAGAGCATCTTCTGAAAGAACTGAAATGATAGGTTCCCATATCTTACAGTCAAAGGGATGCTTCTGATATTGCTGGCAAACTCCTGTGCCTAATAAAGACCTTCCTGCTTAGCAGAGCTGTTTTTCTAAATGTCATCCTTACAGTAATTATTTGCATTTAAATTACATGGCAATCAAATCAGAATTGAATCATTTAAACTGGAAGTGAACAAGCTGATCAATGCCAGTATAAATAGAAAGGAGAATAGACATGGCACAGGAACAGTCTAATGGACAGATATTAACAGTTACAAATACTCAAATATATCTTGCTTTTCAGAACATATAAAACATGATTAATTTCTCAGTTAGGAAATATATCTATATACTTGATTGCTGGCTAGGCAGGAAAAGGTTGAAATCAGATCACCATTTATCCAAATGAAACAGCTAATTTATATGTCCTGCATCTGTGTACTATGTGCTTTTGGTGCACTGTTGTACTCTGTTTATGGTCCATGGACAAGGACTACTTTTAGTCTTATTTCAGTTACTAGCAATAAAAAAAAAACCCAAAACATTTATGCAGCTGGATAATTACAGAATGTCATGAGGAGCACAGAACAGTTTCTTTCCTGATTAATCTAGTGGTCACTTAACTCATTTTGCTGGCTTTGTATGTGGTGTCTCAGCACACTTTAAGAACTAGGGGAAACAAAAAATTAATTGAAGTGTACCATAGTGATTTACAACATTGAGGATGCTCAGATCGCATCTGTGAAATAATCTCTCAATGCAGAACAAATCAAAGTAAAAACATGCATACATTCATACTGTGCCATGCAAATCAGTATATAACAGAGCCTGATGTGGAAAAGAACTAAATGCCCCCAGCTTCTTTTGTGACAGTATGACCAGATTATTAGCTGATGTAAGTTGGCACTACTCCACTGGCATATTATTGGCACCATGCTGGCTTACATCAGCAGATGATCTGCCCCATCAACCACTAGCTTTTGGGATTGGGCCTGCAGTAAACAACTGAGTGATACAAGCAATATTTTGGTTACCGTTTTCAGAATTACAGGTTTTCACAAATTAAAAAAAAATAAAAATGCAGAGTGGACAGTAAATCAATACTTCATTAATTCCAAAGCTTATGCCAGTTGTTTTGGAGGACCAGAAAACCTCCAAAACTAGTACACCTGTATAGACCACACTTGTCTGGTCAGGGTGCAGTTCAACCTGTTCTTAATAAACCTCAGGAGATACAAAAGTTTTCAGCAAAGTTGGAACTTTTATACTGTATCTAGCCCATTACACAGGTGTTTTAAATGTCTTTGTAGTGGGCTCAGAATTACTTTCAAGGCATCATGCTGCCTAGTCTTCCAGTTTGCTGGGGTTTCAGCACAACAGTTTGCTGAACCTGCATGTGAATGATTCTAGCAAGTGAACACAAAGTCCATTTGTGTTTAGGCAGCTGTCTTTTAGCTTTCCAGAATGCACTATAAAGTTTTTGACTATTGAAGTTCAGAGTATTTTTTAAAATTTTCATAGGAAAGTTGATGTAGCTTGCAGTGAAATATGTCCATAGTGAGGTTGTCCTGCCTTGGTCCACTATAAATTCGGAGTTCTGCTTACTAAGAGGCTTGCTGCAATTTCCTCTTTCACTCAGCCTTCTCTGGCACAGCCTCAGCTGAATGCTCACTTCCTATTTTGGCAGTGACTTTGAGTTGCAGCATGAGTTGTTGTTTTTAGTATTTTAATAGTACAGTACTGTTAATTGCACTACTAATCTGGGTTCTCCAGGACCCTGTTATGGCAGGTGTGAAAATACTAAAACCAGAACTTCTGCCTACAGGCAAGTGTTAAATACTGAATTTCTCCATTTTAGGAGCCTTATTTAAAGGCATTTAGGGTTGCTATGATGCTTTCTCATGCCTTCTACTCCATTAATTTCAATGAAGGCATGTTGAAAACTTTGTAAATACACATGGAGACAAATGGACTATAATCCTAGGATAGGCTTGAGTCTTCTAGGACTCTGGTCTGACAGAGAGTAGGAAGACATGAGGCATGTTCTTACTATTTTCATTGCCCCGCAGTTGATACAACAGCAATAGTGTTATGCTAAACTTGTGTAGCACCAAGTGATCTCAGTATTATCAGCTAGTATGAGCTTTTGGAGGGACTTCACCCCATGGCAAAAGCTTCAGTGCAAGATGGTGCCGTGCCTATTGGACATTTCCGTCATTTCTTTTAACTCACCGATCCTAGTGTGCACAGTGAAGTGCTCTGTTCCAGCAGTTTGCTGGGAAGACAGAGATCATGCCATCAGTAAGGGAAAGGGAGAAGAGAGTGGGGTCGGGCCAGGCCAGACCATGCATGGAGCCATAAAAAGCGAGTAAGACATACCATGAGGTCAATACATCACGGGCGGTCAGGGGTGGGTTGGCAGGATGTAGATTTAGAGCTGCATACTTGTGAGGTAACAGCTTACCATTCATTACTTTCACAGACCACTTAATCCAAGAGTGCTTCTCTCTCCTGTCCGTTGTTGTCCCTGTCAGTACAGATAATAAATGCTGTGCATGTGCTTGTACCCAATCGCCTAGGAGCCCTGGAATTGCATGGAAATGCTTAGGTCTTACTGCAGTATGAATAATACTGAAAGATCAAATCTAGTCCCATTATTGGAGTTATTCTGCCTGCTGAGCGGACACAGTAGAGGACCAACATCACTAGGGCAAGAGACTACTGAGAAAGCAGTGAATGGTAAGGAGCTGCTAGAGATTTCTTCGATCTTTTAAAAGACACTCTTGCTTACATCACAGTTACTGTTATTGGAGCAATCCAAAGGGTTTTAGACATAAAAAATGACCAAGAATTTTTCCTTCTATATATCTCCCTTGTGAACAAATCACTCTTGCTACAGTGGAGGAAAGGCCCAAGTATTCTGAAGTGCTGGGAGGTGAGCTTACATGCAAAGTAAGTTGGTGGACTTAGCCCTGGTGACACATGGAGAAAATGCTGACTAGACTGACAATAGAAAGCGCAGGACTTTTTTTCCTGACATAGGTGACATGATTTGCTTTGTATGCTGTAAACAGCTATGGGATAAAACCTTTCCATTATACTATGCATTATTGGCCACTTCCTTCCTATGCATTTTTCTTCTCATTCTCTTTTCCCAATATTTAATTATTTTCTCCTCTTTGAATTAGTCTCTATACCTACAGCCCAGTATAATGAAACCTATAAGAGGTCAATCCAACTAGTTAATATCATGTGTAATTTTGCATAGATACCCTTTCTGTAGGATTTGGGTCTCTTATGTGCTTGGGTATCACTCAGTCTCACTGGTGTCCAGACTCCCCTGCTTCACTAACCTTGTCTGCTGTCCTAAGTTCAGTGTTGCTTGATGTGTTTCCTGCCTCCTCCCTTGTGCACTCCTCTTTTTCGGAGCAGTAAGGTGCCATTTCCATGCTGCTGTACATCATCAATTTGCTTGTCCTCAATTGTTCTAAATCCATGCTGGTGAGAATTGCAGCTCCCACTTACAGTTCTAGAGGGTATTGATTCAGTGGGGTAGGGCTTGAGCTTTTCTAAAAACAAGCTGGGTGGCGATAGGCCAGGGGACAGCACCTGCTGTTCCCCACTCCCTTGTCAGTATGCCCCCCGGCTTGGCTCGAGTACAAACCAAAACCTGCGGTCAAATAACAAGGGTGGCTGCAACAGCCACTCTGTTTCAGGGAAAACATGCCTCAGGGTTACGCAGCTAACAACTGTTCCTTTTCCATCAAAGGTGATGGAGGGGGTGGAAAGTGGTAGGGGGAAACAACCCCACAGTATTACAGTCTTATTGGTGTCAGCTCACAGTTTGGCAGCCTGTCTCTGTCCAGGTGCCAGGTGTGTGCTTGCTTATGCTGTGGTGGAGAGGTTGCTTAGCTAGTGCTTCCAGGTGCCTCCTGACAGTTTATACAGCTTGAACTCAAAACACAAAAAGTTCCTTTTAGGTTGTTTTTCCCCCACACCTGCTTTCTGAGCTTTCTTCAATGCAGGTCTTGGAGGTAGGGAACCTATTCCTGCAACCTGGGGTGCTGCCCTTCTCTCCACCAGCTATTCAGTACCAAGTATGCAGAAGATGTAAGAATAGTAAGGGCCAAATCGGAGGTATATTTGTGTGGCTTTGAGACTTTGGTTTTTGCTTGCTTCTGAGAGAATAACAAGTAGTGATTCTAAGGAAACTGAATTCAGGCTGTTACCGGCACTCTTGATGCCCAAAGAAATATCTTTTCCATGGTGTTGGGAGCTGCTGTTGGCACTGCTAGCAACCAGGTAACAGTAGTATGCTGTACATCTCCTAATCACAAAGTGATGCTGTGCCATGCCCGCTGTGGGAGGACGTGTGGCATCCTGTGGCTTAGAGCTTACTAGCAAAGTCCTATAAGTTGCAACAAGAAGTTTTGATCCATGTTCCTTGCCCTTCTAATGCAGTGTTGTGTCATGTTAAGATTGGAGTCCTCCTCTGAAGTGAATGAACCATTTAGGCGTCCTTCATATTGAGGCTGGCCCCTGGCTGTGCAGTTGGAGTAGGAATGGACATCTTGATTCTCCTCATAAGCTTTCTGCCACTTAGATCACTTCTGTGTACCTCGAGCTCACAACTTCTGGGAGTCCCACAGGGTGATACTTCACATACCCAGCACCACATAGGGAGAGGAGAAACTGGGAGCAGCTCATGCTGCTTCAGGTCATGTGGCAGCATGCAGGAGCTGCAGCTGGGGATGGTTATATCTGGTGAGACTCCAGAGGGGTTGATGCCTCATTTGGAGGCCTTCTTCCTCTTCCTTTCCCATTGCTACAGCACAGAGTGGAGACACCTTGTATACTTAAGGACCCCCACAGACACAGCTTTACTGGCAGATCACAGCTCAGGCTTACTACTAATCCCTCATTCAGGTGTATGGAGGGGGATTTTTCATCCAGACTGCAATCTGGTAGTCCCTGCAATTTAGCTGGTAGCCCCAAGTATGCCCCAAGGCAGGTATTCCTGGTTTAGTTAGTAGTTTCCAGATTCATAGTTGACTAGGCAATCAGCAAGACTGATGCACTGGAGAGTTGAAACCACACAGTGGGTGATGTGAGCGAAAGTTTTGGCTTTTCACACTTGCCCAGAATGATTGAAGAGTAGGAGAATGGGAGAAGAGGGGGCAAATGGCAGCCACAGCAGGGCTGGCAGGGGAAGTGGCTGAGTGCTGTAAGAAGGAAAAAATAAGCCCTCTCATAAAGAGAACCAGCTGTGCAGGAGTTTGCAAGACCACTTATTTTCAAAGCAGCCTTCAGCTGACCCAAGTTTGCATTCATGAGTATCTTTGTGTCTGGTCAAAGTGTCATTAGTGTTTAGTATTAAGGTATGTTTACAAGAACATTTGTGCTAGAAGTGCTCTTTCAGCCATTCTGAAAAGTTGTGGTTTTAATTATTCATACAATAGATTAATCTGACACTCACATGTGGCCTGGGATAACTGGCAGACAAGAAAGCTGAATGGTGTGCTGCTGATTTGTGCAGTGTAGGCCATCAGTCAGAGACTGGAAACACCATCAGGTGACCATTCAGAGAAACAGTAAAGCAAAATCTCTCCAATTTTAAATGTCTCATTTCAACTCCAAACCTTTCATTTAATCTCTTTTTTCATACACTCCACCTGCCCCTACCCTTGTTTGCTAGTCATTAGAATTCCTTGTATAGATCTTTTCTTCTTCTAATGAAGACTTTGTGGATGAAAGTGTGTGTGGGGAGAAGAGGAGAAACAATGAAGAAAGAGTGGGAATATAGCTGTTTATGGTGGCAAAAGAGGTGTGTAATCCATCTTCTGGCTGCAGAGATTTCATGTCTTACATAAAAGTTGTGAGAGCTGAAGAATTTAGCTATTGTTTCATGGGAAGGGTTTTTTTGTTGGTGGTTTTTTTTTCTGTGTGGCAAGTCATGGGACACTTTCTTCTTCCATTGTCCTAGGCTCTGGTCCAGAACCCTTCAGCGTGTGGCAGGGAAGTCAGTAGGGCTCCTGGTACAATTAAGAGATTTCCTGGAACAAATCTCAGTCTTCCTGATGTGATCAGAGTTTAAAGGGTCTCAGCTGAGCATCACTGAAGTCAGTAGAACTATTTCCAGTATTTTCAGTAGACTTTGGATTATGCTGTTAAAGACAGTCCTTGCAATTCAGTTGGCAGCCCCAAGTATGCCCCAAGGGGGTATTCCTGTTTCAGTTCGTAGTTTCCAGATTCATTGTTGACTGGGGCAATCAGCAAGACTGTAATGCTTTCCTAGTGCTTTCAGGAAAGAGTTTGATGATAAAATACACATTGGTCATTGGGCTGACTGATCTGAGGTTTCAGAAATTTGGGAACTACTGGTCTACATCTAGTTTGAATTGTATGGCCTCAGGGAGCTGTACAAGTGAGGAAAAGACCCAAGCAGTGGAGATTGCTTCTTTGCTTGCACTTTGCAACCTTTCTTCATGCTTACATTAACAGTAAATTTTTTCTTATGTTTGATATCATCTAATAAATATCAGCTCCTTTGTTGATGAAGCTGTTAGTTAATGTTGTCACCTGAATGTCTTCAAGTGATGTAACTAGGAGGCCTATTGACAGGATAGTATGTCAAGTCAAGGAGATTCTGTTCATAGGTAGCGTATTAACAGATCACTGCAGAAGGGAAGTTTCTGGTCTGCTGGTACGTTTTGATTCCAGTTCATTTCGGGTGACTCCTTTTAGATGTTAAGGAACTATGAGGTGCTGAAGTCTGACAAAGCTGAGTATTAAGAGAGCATGTTTCAGTTATGTCTGCAGTACTTGCATTTAAAACAATTGGATTTCAAACAAAAATGTATTTCTTCAAAATTAAAAAACCCATCCCAGAAAGTCAGTTATCATGTAATAGAAGTTTCCAAAAGGAGGATTTTTTGGATAGTGTACTGGTGTCTGGTTCTTGATTAGGGATGACTGATGATGGTTGACAGGATCTGCAGGGTATCTTGTACAGAAATGAGGCCTTCCTGTAGACTCTTGTGTCTTTGAAGCATTACTTACAGCTTTTGCCTGTACCTCTCCAACCTACACCTTTTCAGATATGTACAGTCTACAGGTCTTAGTCTTTTCTACTTATAAGGGGTGAGTGATGTTAACGAGAGTTAAAGGTTAGAAATGAGGGACTGTCTATTCTGTAATAAAATATTCAAACTATTTTTTGTTTAAAATTACCATTAACTCAAATTTTAAAGATACTAAAGCTTTATATTTTCATTAGACTTAGATCTGCATGGTCAGCTGGAAAGGGGGGTTGCAGAGAGCAGTCTATACTGTAGTAGAAGAGAGCAACTTACATATTTCACCATTTTGAAGGCTGATCCTGAGAGGTCATGACTGCTTTCTTTTTCCGTTACAATCTGTAATATAAAATGCATTTTCAATTTGTGTCTTTGCAAAATATGCAAAATGTGGCTAGTGCAGCAAGAACTGCTAAGGTAGTGTGGTATTTCAGATCAAAATTTGTGTCCTGAATTTGCTGCCTCCTCCTTGTGGCAGCAGAACTGCAAGCAGCAGCTGAACTCAGCTTGCAGTGAAGTGCTTTCTTGGTTTACTCTTGTAGTGTTTTAAAAGGAAGTAAAATTTGCTAAGGTTTAAAAACATCATATGCAAAACTAGATGGTCTTCCTTTGAAGGAAGAAACTTGGTAGACCTTTCAATGTACTGCTAGGATAGGATATAAGTAGTCAGTTGGTCCAACATTTGTATTTAAGGTTCATGATTGAAGCATGCCTGAAGGGAAATATAAAAATAAGATGGTGTCCTTCACTAACCTTAAACATCTGGAAATAGTTTGGGGTGGATGCTTAAAACAAAAAACTTTTCTCAAAACTGTGCATGTGCACCAAGGTCTGCTAATCTGACCTACGTCCTCCTTTCTATGAGTGTTTACTGTGATCACTGAAAGCCCTTGTATGAATGACTCTCAGATCACTTACAGGTAAGTTTGATGGGATAAACATACTGAAGCAAGTATAAGGGAAATGCCTGTAAGTCTCAACCTACCTCTTTTGCAGCTGGAAGAAGGAGAATACTTTGCTAAAATGGTGATCGACCTGGGTGAGGTTGCTGGCGAGTCCCTAGCAAAGGGTTACCTGGCACTGGGCCTGACATACAGTCTTCAAGCTACTGATGGTGAGTTATCCTGTTTGTCAAGTATGTTGAATTGAGAGCATCTGTTCAAAGTCTTCAGTGCAAGCAATGGAAATTTATTAGAAACTCTGCTTTTAGTGCTGACTGGACATGAAAAACATTCAGATTGCAAGACGAATGGGGACTGTTCACTTGGTCAGAGAGCTGTCTTCTGTGGTAATGAAAGTGAAGTTTTTAGGTAAAAGAAGAAATGCAAATCATTACTTAGGAGTTGATAATCTGACTGTAGCTGACAATGCTTCGTGTGCTTTATTTGAATATTTGTAATACATTTTTTTCACTTATTTACACAACAAAAAGTCAAACTTTCCATCCATTTTCATATTTTTGTCACCCACTCATAAATCACATAAAGAAATACAATCCAAGAGCTGGAGTCAGAAATGCCTGACTTCAGTTCCTGGCGTGATGCTGATTCCCCACAGAGATTCAACCTCTCTGTGATGTTGTTTCTTTCTCTGCTTAGAAGTAAACAAGATAAAAATATTTACCTCACTGGTATGTAGATGATGTCTAGATACAGAACACTGAATGTAATAAGTATTTTATTTTAATGCTGCTTGCTTGGGTTTTGACTGACTGGACAATGGGGTCTTGCAGATTTGGTGCTTGGTAGCCAGAAGGGCTTGAATTCTCAGTGTCTAGGATAGTTCTAGCTCTGACCTTCATCAAGCTCACAGGTGGGAACAGTCTTTGTTTCTTCTATAACTTCTAACATAGGTAGAAAGCCTTCTAACATAGCTTCTTTGAAAAATGGCTGAGCTAGTGTGTTTCCTAATCAGTTTGGCAGTCCTGCCCACATGCAAGCAGTGGCTTTTCTGTCATATGAGTCCCATGAAAATGAACGAACTTTTTCCAGCAAATGACTCTGAAACAAAGCTGAAATGACTGTATGGTATCGTGGAAGTATGCTGGCCTTGCAAGTTACAGCAGAATTCTGTAAGGCATGTGTATGAGGAAGTGGCTTGTGCTCCTCAGTAGTATAAGTCAGTGTATTTTTTTAGCCAGCCTTATCTGATCAGCTGTTCTGAGAACTGCTTTCCAACATGGAGGCTAACAGGCACTGTAGCTCTCTTCAGTTCTCCATTTCTCTGCCTCAGAATAGTTCCCCTAGAAAGTTCGTGTCAAGAAACATATATCCTTCCTAGCCTGAACTTTCTCATATATGTATTTTTTTTAAGTTCATTAAACATTGAGTTCTGCTTAATAGCATAGCTGTTTAGCACATTTTGCCTAAATTTTGTTTGATCTGTCCATAAAGCTTTAGCAGATCCCAGACACTATTTTCAGAGATAGAAGGTTTTCTATGTTAGCCACTTACTATCTATTTGTTATCCTCAGTATGGAAAGAAGGTGCTTTCTAAAGAGTGGAGCTGTAGAGGCATGTGCTGTACTCTGGCTCTAAAAATACTTTGGTGCAGCAAAATGCAAGTTGGAAACTTTTTTCTTCTGGAAGACAAGTTTTCTCTGAGTTTTCAAGAGATTAGTTCAGATGTTGTAATAAGTTTCCTTTTTAACGTAAAAGAAACAGTCTTCACAACAACTGCCTTGGATTTTTTTTCCAGATTAACATCTGATTTATGTTGTGAAACAGTGGAATATCTGCCTTCTCCTATCTCTAGCCTTTAAGTCAATAGGGCTAGTCACTCAGTTATTTGAGGGAAATCTGAAGAGTCTATTTCCCTCTTTTAGGTTATATTTTAATAAAATAGATTAAGTCCTTCAAAAGCATACTTATGATGATCATGAATATGGAACAGCATTTTACTAGAAAATGTCAAATTTGCACTAACGAGACATTTTCATTAGCATTGTTAAAAAATAGCTTATCACAGTGAGGAAGCAAGAGTAGAACATGCTGAAAGGAAGATAGCAACTCCCCTATGTAATCCTGCCTCATACTGTCAATCTTGTTTATCGTTGTGTTTATACCTGTTCATAGTGACATGCAGACACACAAACATCTGCATATATATATGGTTTCCATAACTTTCCACCTGAGCTGACTTTCAGTGAGTCAGCATTTTCAATGGTAGCTAAGTGTTTCAGAGACATTTGGCCAATTGCCTTATAAAGCTTACAGCATTACATCAAGATGCCTTCCATCCAAGGTTAGGCTTTCTTATTTAATATATCCTTTTAGTAAATATTTCTCCTGCTGTGTGACAAAGGCATTGAGGAGTTGTATTAAAGCCTTTTCTTTGTGACCTGCAGAAAGCACTTTCTAAAAAGCAGAGTCAGAAGAGAGAATCCTACTGAATGACAATTCAAAGAACTTTTGGGAGCATTTGATAAAAAGTCACTTTACAACTATTAGATTTACTCCTGGATGAAATAAGCCTTCCTGAAACTTATGTTGGGTGGCAGTATGTGTAGCTTTCTTGTTCATAATGTCTAATTACATGCTTCTTGAACTAAGTCTCGTTGAAGTAGCTGAAAGATGTGTCCTCAGAGGAAGTCATTGCCGCTTCTGCGTCACTCTTAGAAGCACAAATCTCTTGTTCGTACAGAATGTCCATCTATTGCTATGCTAAATTTTTTGCAGATCTGTTCCCAATGGGTCAATGTCAACTGCAAACCTTTCTCTTCCTCTTCTAGTTCCAATTTTGACATAAGCTGTATTGTCAACTTTGCCTCCCTTAGGTCTGGTGAAGAATCCATTGAAGACAGGGGAAGGTGAGATGAATTTAACAAAGGCTAAAGAGGAAAGACCAGGTTGAGAATGCTTTGTCAAATATAAGTGCTCTTCTTATCTAACATCACCACCTCGCATCTTGTGAAATCTTGGTAGATTTAACAGACACTCACTCTTTCAGAGATGAGAGTGTATGCTGTATCTCTGTTTTCATTTAGAATTTTGGTATAAGGCCACGGATCAGGGACTGAATTGGAAACTTTTTCTGTGAGTCCGTGTGGATTTTATAAATAATGAGTATACTGACAGCACCAGGTAATGTTTAAAAAAAAAAAAAAAAGTTTAGACCTTGCTTATTAGTGAACAAACCCATCATTTTTGCTTCTGGAGATAACAGTCAACACATGCAATCTTTAATTATAATTCTGGGTGCTAAAACTGTACACCCTTCTGTATTAAGTGTCTTAACACAAGGGAATGTTTTTTGACACCACTGATATGTGCAAAAGGGTGCACGCACATTGGTGTTCTAGTTTGGATCAGAAATGTATCTCTGAAGTCTCTCTCTCCATCATCCTGACTTCTTACGTTGTGATTCACATAATGGAACAGTTTTGCACAACAAAACTGAGTTCTTTCCCATAAAACTAATGTGCTACATAAATACACCCAATTATGCTGCAGCTGCTAATGGGTGTTCAGTTCATGGGGCAAGACTAGAACTAGACCCCCATCCCTGTGTTTGTAGTGTTGATGCTGATCCTCAGCATTGTGTTTCACTCCATGCATTCACACCTACTGTGCTGCACCTGCTTGCTAACTAATACAGAACTTGCCCTCCTCTGTTTTCAGATGTGACTTTAGAGCTTTGTGTTTAGGTACCAAAATGTTGCTGAAGATCCTGTTGACTTTTGGTAAGGCTTAAGCTCCTTTAAAAACCCAGAGTGCTTTAGAAAATAAATCTTGGGCTCCTAAGGTGGCATTTGCAAAAGTACTGTGTCTTACAGGAATAACTGCTGAAGTTTCAGAAACCTAAACTCCCCTGTGCTCTCTGCCTTACTGTGGTCAGACTGCTTTTCAGGTTATTTTAATCTAAGTAATAATAATCTAAGTAATAAGTCATACTGCATTTTAGTTGGTAGAACTGCAGCAGCCATGCTCACAGTAGGTAAAGTTGGGTAGAGGCTGAAGAATTCATTAGTGCTGTCAACCTCAGAGAATTGAGCACAACTTTTCTAAAAGTTTAGTCGTAGTAGAAGACTAACTTTAGTCTTAGTAGACTTAGTAGAAGTTCCCACCTAATTCTTTCTCCTTGGTGCAAGCTTTTCTTTGTCTGAAGTGAGAGTTTTTCAGTGATACAAGTGGGTTGCAGTGATGATGACCTCTTTGAACAATTCCAGGAGTAGGGAATCTACATCTCTGGGCAACCTGTTCGAGTGTCTTGCCACCCTCATAGTAAAGAATTTCTTTGTTATATCTAATCTAAATCTTCCCTCTTTTAGTTCAAAACCATTACCCCTTGTCCTATCACTATGGGCCCTGGTAAAAAAACCTCTCTCCATTTTTCTTATAAGCCCCTTTTAGGTACTGAAAGGCCGCAGTAAGGTCTCCCCAGAGCGTTCTCTTCTCCAGGCTGAACAACCCCAACTCTCTCAGCCTTTCTCCATAGGAGAGGTGTTCCATCCCTCCAACTGTTTTCATGGCCCTCCTCTGGACCTGCTCTAACAGGTCCATGTCTGTCTTGTACTGGGGACAAGTACAAGAGCTGAAAACAGTACACAGGTGGGGTCTCACGAGAGCAGAGTAGAACAGAGGGGGAAAGTCACCTCCCTTGACCTGCTGGCCAAGCTTCTTTTTATGCATCCCTCCCAGAATCATTTTTCATTGCTTTTTTTCTAATTTATCTCCTTTAGCTGTAAAAGGCCCTGTAAATGGCATGGTTAACTTGCAGCATCAGTCCTCAGTATTGTCAAACACAAATTTCAATGTGTTCATCCAAGTCAGACACAAATCTAGAGACGGACAACCAGATTTCCAACTTAGTTGTAGCTGCAGATGCAGCTCATGTTGTGGGAGGTGGGACTCACATGCTGTTTCCCAGTAGTGCAGAGGCAAAGCTGTCATTCCCATACCATATTTTGTGCTCTTTCTGGCTACAGGCTGAACATCAGTCAAATGTGTTACCAGGTGGAATCTAAAAGTTCTACCTTTTGCATTTGATGTTTATTTTGGGGGGCAAATAGTAAAATTTCTTCCAGTCTTCCTCATTGTGGCATCTCCAGAACTGCTCTGTAACTTACGTAAGGAATCTTGTAGTTTCCATGAGAAACAGAATCTGACGTATTTTTCGGGATGAATGTTTATAGCTATGATCAAATCCTTTCCAATGTCTCCTCAAGCATTTTTGTGTTTACATCAGTCTTGATTCTTTTAATTCTTTTCTGAATTTTCCTTCTCTGTTACCTTTTTCCAGTATTTGGCAGTGGACCTGAGTACTCAGTTTAAGGCTATTGAGAGTGAAGTATTTCCAGCTACTTCTCATAAATGTTGCATTTTGCATGAAAGTTCATGTCTTCAAATTTATTTTTTAAACTGCAAATTTTTTGTTCAGTTTTTACTACTTAGAGTAGATTTTGTGGCGTAAGCAATTTTTGATCTTTATGATTTGGGAAATCTTGAAGATTGGTGTTCCTCCCAAATGAACCTGGTGTTTTGAAGAACTATTGGAAGATGTAGGAATAAAAAAGATCTGATCACTCTAAATACTTAGGCAAAATAAATGACTTTAAAAAGTTTCACCTACTAGTGTGCTGCAGAATCAAAGAAACTGATTACCTTTGTACCTTGTTACCTTTGTAGAAGAACACAAATTCTTTACTCGTAATAACTTTTAAGAATACTTGAATTTTATCTGGTTTTGTTGCTTAAGTATATACTACTTACTAACTTTCTATTCTGGAGCTTACACTGACTTGATGTATGAAGTCAAATAAATTCATAGGTGGATGTTTGCTGATGGATTAACTACTCATGACTTCTTTGTGCTCTTGATCAGTAGCTCTCAAATTCAGGATAGGCAGAAGAAGAAACAACTGCTATGCAAAATCTGAAAACTAAGAACCAGAACAAGATAGCCAATGTACTTCTGAAAATTATCTCTAGCTTTCCAGATATTTTGGATCTGAGAAAGTCATGCTTCTCTAAGCTCTTCCTCCGTTCCCCTTGCTCTTGATGATGATGATGGTGATGATGATATCTTATGATACCCTGCCATAACAAGGACTTGATTCTTGTGCTCCTTTTATGGTTTTGACTAGGAATTAATACACACATTGAGAAGTGAACGTAGTGGGCAGGATCCATTAGTCAAGCAATTAGAGGCACCAAGGAGGGCTTTAGTGGCTAATGCCATACCTGAAGTAGCCTAAAAGTCTGTTGTGGTCTCAAGGGAGGTGGTGCGTTGTCAAGGGTTTTGTCATAGAGCTGTAAATTTAGCTCCTGGTGTTCCCTGTTCAACCTGCAACACCCTCCTACGTGAAGATGGTGGTGGAGACGGCCTGTATCCGAGTCAGAACATGCTGCTAGTTACTGCTTTTAGCATATAGATCAACCTGGCAGAGGGCCTGTTATGCTCATAGTATATAGTTAGCGTATGTCCCCTTCTTCTCCCAGACCACTTCAGTGGCATATGTAAATAAAAAATGTTTTGGCATTTCAGACAAAGGAGTTGGAAGAGTCTTTAATAAAAATGAAATTGAGAATTCGGGTTAAAATACTGGTTTTGTGCTGTTCTTTAAAAACAAAATGGCATGCTTTCCAGCCATGAACACACACACACACCACCAGATTTCCACAGTTTTTATGTTCCCAGTTTGAAATACTCTGTGCATGTGTAACTCTGTGTTTATTTAAACTGAAACACTGAATTCAACTCTTAAATGGCATTGTATCTTGTCCTCCAGCTACTCTGAAGGGCACTCAGGATGAATTAAACAAGAAAGCACTTCAGACTTTAGAGAGGTGAGTAGGAATCTTGCAGATACTTGCATTGTGTATTTCTTTGGATGAATTCAGAATAATTGCTGGTTTTAATGTTGTTTTTCTTCTGCATAAGACTTCCTTGCCTGAAAATTTAAAAAACGGTTTGGTAGATTTCAGCAATAGTCTGTCAAAACCATCCCTGTGATGGCTAAATGCAGTGATTATATGGTTGAATATCCAAGGGAAGAGTACCTGTTCTGCCACTAAACAGCAAGAACCTTAGCCCCAAATTAGCTGCAGTGAGATCTACAGTGCTGGGAGATGCAGCTTCCTCATATGATGCCAGCAGGCAAATATGGAAAGCTAGTTTTGTCTCCCTTCCTGTGTGAAGCAGGCTTAAACTCTTATTTCCCTCATGGTGGGAAAGTACCTTCACCACCAGGGTGTAGGCTGCTATGGGGTGACCTGGCATCAGTGCACTTACCAGGGAGGGGATGATTACTGTCCTAGTGAGTGTTTACATGAGCTGTTGTGTGAAAAGGGTGCTATGGAGCTAGTGGTACAAAGCAGTCACCACTCACCTGTTCTTCACCACTGTATTTTGTGCGAGAGTCTGATCCAATGGCTCTGCCCTGAAAGTATCTGTGAATTAAACTCCTCTGCAGCTACAGTTACCTCAAGTAAAACTGCTTGGGTTGAAAACCTTTTTTGTCAGTTCTGTTGTGGTAGAGATGTGAGGTGTGAGCTTCCTGACCCTGTCACAACCAAGTTACACCACCCAAAATACACTAGGTGGTGCTTGGGCAGTTAACATTGTAAATGTAGGTGCCTACAGACTTTAGATGGCAACTAAATGGAAGCTTATATGGTCTAAGTCTTGGGCTGAAGTATCTAATTCTGGGTTTGGTGTGGTCATAAATACATTACAAAAGTGAAGAAAATTTGAGATCTCTGGTATCTCAAAGTACAGGTATACCAGTTGAACATGTTACTGGATCTTAGCTGTTTTTCTGACACTGAGCATGGAGTCCAGCATGTTTGTCTTGCACTGGTTTTGCAGCGGTTGCAAGAGCATGTAGTAAGCTGAAACCACAGATGTAATTCTGGATATTTACCCTATGGAGATCTGAAAGATAAAATTTTAAAAAGCCATTTATTCAGTCACTTTTTAGATCAGGAGTATACTTTAAGTCACGCTAGTTCCTGGACCCAATGTAATACTTTTACTTCTGCCTAATTTTGATGTAATTGCAGTGCTTTTAAACTGCATTTATTTTTATACTTCGACCTTTCCCACTGGCTGTGGCTTGTTTTCATGGTATCTTAACTCTAGCTAGGAAGCAGACAAGCTTCTAGCCCAGCATTAGTTACTCAAACTTAAGCCAACAGGGATGTTGTGGTAGTGAGCTGGTTAACTAGTATCTTCCTAAATGCCCGAGTTTGGTTTCTTTTTTTTCTCTTCCTTGTTTTTCACCTGTTTTGAAAGTACATGTATGATCTCTCAGCCTCAAACCAAATCATGGTTTGGCCTGTAGCCATCTTTGTAAGTGGCCTTTTCAGCTGGAAGATTGGATCAAATATTTTTCTAATACCTTTTGAGGAAACTGAGCAGTAAACTAACAACCCTTTGTTTCTTTCCAAAACCACCATTAATATCTTCTCCCATACATCCATGTGAACTTTCCCCTGTTGTTTATTGTTGGAGAGGCTACTGGAGGTTTCACAGGAGCTGCTTGCTGAAGAGGCAGCTCACCCTGCTCCAGCAGCTTAGGGCAAAGCTGGGTTCTATCTTGTGGAGTCTTGTTGTTGTTGTTTGGTTGGGGGGGGGGGGGGGGGGGGGGGTGTTTGTTTTGGTTTAGTTGTTGGGTTTTTTGTTTTGTTTTTGTTTTTTAAAGTGGGGGGAGGAATTAGTGACTTGCCTGTACTAATGGCACCGTGATGTCTTTGGCATTGCTTCAGAATCCTTGAGTGCTACCTTGATTTGCAGAGTTACAGGACACATTCAGTCCATATTAAATTAATTTGTTCTAGAGCCATTAGTTATAAAAGTCAACTCCAACAGCTTCTTGCTCAAGGGCCAAGATGGCATTTAAGAGGTGGCTGCCATTAAAATGGTGTGTGGTTTGTTTCCTAAAGTAATTATTTGATTTTTGTTTGTTTGTTTGTTTGTTTATTATTAGCAAATGAATAGTTTTGGCAGGGTTTTTAACCACCAGCCTTGTCAGCCTGTTTCTCCCTCATAAGGATGTTAATCATGCTCACTTTGGGCAGGGCAATGCAGGTGGAGGCTTCCCTGCTGTCCTGGAATGCAGACCAGAAAGAGGTCGGGAACATCAGTTGGCAACGAGGGACCTTCCCTTTCCCCATATCTCCCATGTGAAATGACTTACCTGTGCCACAGAGCTAGGAGTGAGTGCTGTGGGTCAGCAAGGGGATAATCCACTGGTCCCTGGGCTGGGCTGCCAGTGTGGCATGAGCCAGTGCCCCACGTTGCTCCTAGGTTAGGTCCCCAAAACACTATCTTCACGTTGCCTTGGTTAATGGCTTCTCCACAGGCTAGCAAGCTCAGACTGCAGTTTAATGCCTAGCATAGTCTGAGAGGACAGTTGTGCCCTGGTTGTCCATCCCTGTTCCCTGCCTTGCACAAGCCTGCGTGAAGGGCCTCCACATCTAGTTCTGGAGACACTGCAGCCTTCACTAGCCAAGGGATCACTGCAGTGCACGCTGTTGCCTGCTGTGGACTAGAAGGTAATATTTAAGAGGTCCAAGCCTGAGGAGTGAGGGCCTTGGTTTTGGTCCAGGTTCAGCTCCTGCCACCAAATCCTCATTCCTCCCTCAGTGTCTTCCCTTTCCAAATTAGGAGTCTACTGTCAACGATTAGCCTAGAAGCTGCAGGGTGGAGGATGTTTTGTGTGTTTGAGCACCAGTTTACGTCACAGGCTCCTGATCTGTAGCTCTCTACATGCTCATAATCACAATTACAGCAGAAACAATTACTTTTTCAGTGCTAACCTAACCCTCTCCTATTGTTCAAAATGCAGCAATATAGGAACAAGTTGGACAACTATCTCCCTCACCTAAATTACTTAAAATAATGCTTTAATGGGTTTGTCATGAGTTAAGAACTATTTTCTCTATATTCGTTACCCAAGTTCCAAAACACTAAGTGACATTTAATGAAGGAGCATGTAAGTTGTATAACATCCTGGCAGTTGTGTTTCTCATACTTGTTTCCTGTGAGCCTGGCTTAGCCAGGCCAGCAGTGAGCTGCTTCTTGTCTAGTTTTGGTGTGCTCCCCTGTTACTGGACTAGTTACTAGTTTTCTGTAGGAGAGGACTGGGTTTTGTTCTGTGCTTGTGTGCAACTCATACCAAAGGAGTTCTGCAAAGTACAATCTAACAGTCACTTTTCTTTTTGTATTGTGTGGTCATCCTTAAAGAGCACGTGACTTGGCCCCGGAAGATCACCAAATCATCCTCTACCTGTCACTGCAGCTGGCTCTTGTCAGACAGGTATGTGCAATAATTGGCAACCACTGAGTCATGAGCGAGTGGGAGAAGGACAGGCCAATTGAACAAGACTCAGACTTGCTAAACAGGGTCCCTTCCTTCCTACATTGTAATTGATAACAATCCATCAGAATATGTTCGTGTAAGATGTTTTATATTATTATTTTTGAAATAGTAATTCTATAGCACATGGAACAACCTTGCCTAGGGCATGCATTCAGCTCTAACTCCTAAGCAGTGCTGTTCCCACTTGGAGCAACTTTGTCCGTGTGGGGTGAGCGAGGTGTGTTTATTCCTGTTCCCTGCGTATCATTCTGTGTCCTGCTGTAGGCCCCTCCAAAGGCTGTCTCATTACTGTCTGGTTCTGTATCACACCAGATCACACACTCTCTGTGCTGGGGATTGGTTTATTCCATACTTGGGCACATTCAGCGTTAGGCTTTGATGGGTGCTGGAGCTCTGCAGTGAGTGGGATTAGTTGTCATTTGAATGCTGCTGCAGGTGTTAACTCATAAAAATTAAGCTGATCAGAAAGTACACTGCACTGCCTTTCAGAAAAAACATTTGGGCTGTGCTTTATTTTTCTGTCCCTTCTGTTTAAAAGCCAAAGACTTTATTGGAGCAGCCCCTATTTTTTAAATGCTTCACTAGCTAGATTTGAAATTTCATTGTCACAGTTTCCTTCTTTGACAGGCTTTCTGCCTGCTGCAGTTTTCTCTCCTTAGCCTACACTACAGAGTCAAACAGTTGGATACTTTGTACTTTCCTGAGCTAATTAGGAGAGCTGTGTGTTCACGAGGTTAAACTAATTGTTCCAAGAGACCACACTCTTGATAATGTCACTTTGTAACCCTTTCATAATGAGAGCAGTGTGTTGTAAGGAAGCCTGCAATAAGAAATGATAATTAAAATGGCTTATTTAACTTTCTCATCTGCCTACTGGCTGCTTTATGATGCGGTTTGCTCAGGGTCTTTCATTAAAAAGTATCCAGCTACCCTTCTTTCTGTCATAGCTTTTGCCTCTTAGGGAGGTTGTCTGATGTGCTGCCTCTTCTGCTTCTTGCCATGAGTAAAAGCATTACACCTTTTCAGCTGCTAGCCTTAAAAATAAAGTCAAGATTTTTGTGGTCATTGGTTCTTTGTTGTTCTCACTGTTATTGGTCCACTGCATTTTTAACTCATTACCCTTTCTTTTTTTCCAGTTGTAGCCTGTCCTTACACTGTCATTTCATATGTCTCGTCATTTCCCTTCCCTCCTGTTCTTTCCATTCAGTCTCTTGTCCTCATGTTCACTTTCTCTTTTGTCTACCTCACCTGTATATTTTCATCCTTGATGTTCTGCCAGGCACCCCTGCTACCATAGATGTGTGATCTAAATGTGTTACATAGTGTCAGCCTGACCTCTGCAATGCTGTTCCTGCTCTTCTCCATCTAGTGAGAATAAGTCTTTAATGCATGTTTGGAGAGAGAGGAGATACCTGAGACATCTTTATTTTTAGACTGCTGTAAAATATCCTGCTCTTCTTTTGCCAGTTTACTTAATGATAAACATAATTATTTAAAGTAATATATTCTTGTCCTGATTAACTGAAAGATAAATGATACCTTTTTTTGACAGATTGCATTAACTATTGAACATCACAGTTAGGGCTTTCGTCAGGCGATGCTACAGTACCAACAAATCAGGCCATTCTTACACAGTAGGTGATAATATAATACCTGAATGTTATTCTCAACAAATAGGCCTTTGTGTTTCCATAGTCAAGGTCAATAAATGAGATTACCTTATCCAACACTGAAAAATCTAGCTATCAGCTTGCATAAATAAGAGAGTGTTTTCATGGAACAAAGCAAGAGAGGCAGCTGACTGGTACAGTGCCAAGCAAAGTTGGAGCAATTCATTTTCTTGGAAGACTCTGTAAAATATTTCCAATAGCACTTGTCTCTGTCAGCACTGGGCAAGGGAAAGGGGAAATGGAATAGCATAAGCTTCCTTCTGACACACGATGAGGACGTGACAAAAGAGGAATTGTTATAAAAGATTTTCACAGAGTTGGCAGTTGAAAACTACCAGCAACCAAATTGAAAGATGATGATGATGATTATGATGTGCCTCGTGCTTGTGTCTATGTGTGTGGCTCTGTGTCTTAAAGACCACTGGAGTCATGGGGAGGATCCAGTGACTTCTGAAGGGTCTAGGTCAGCCCCACAGCATTTTAGGGTGGATTTTTCAGCAAAATACAGAGTAGAATACCTTCTTCTGTAAGGAGGGTCTCAATCTGGTTTTCCCCCAAAGTTGAAGTGTCACGAGCCCAAGGTCAGTATTTGCCATGGTGGTTATCTCCACCTGCAGCGCCTGTCTGGCAGCTGGCCGAGCTGATCGACAAATGAGACTTGTAATTCCCAAATCCCAGCGGTTGGTTTGGCTGCTTCTCCTGTTTCTGTGGTAACAGCATTTGGATCAGCAAAAACAAGGTAAAATGAACATTTTAAAGCTCACTGATTTTAATGCTTTGCCTTAGTTTTTAGCAGGCTAGTTTCTATGGAAATGACTAGAGAGTCAGTGCTTTTGTTAATTTTAAGTGCTAGTTCCCTTCTTGTTTTGGGGGGTGGTGGTGTTTTGGACCTTGAATGCCATGTAAATTGGTGTCAGATATATATAAACACATATAGGCGTTTCGTACCATTTTAATACTTGATTCGATGTGACCTTTCTTTGCATGAAAATAGGAAGGGAAAGACAGCCAGGGGCCAGCAGCTGAGAATTAAAGGTCTCACTTACCAGTTTCATCTGGGGGCTGCCAACAGACCTGAAGTTTCAAGTGGCAATATCTGAAAAACACCTACCACCTTCCAGAGTGTCTGGGTGTAAAAATAAGATAGATATCAGTTAAGACACCAGAGAAAATATTTCAGCTGTTTTCTCCACAGTTTTTATCCTGGTTTCAAGAAGGTGAGACTGCTGTCTTGTCTTTGCCTCAGGAGGGGAGCTCTGTTTTACTAGGTATTGAGAGGTGCTTCTTTCAGCAACTGCTGGATGTGGGTAGTTCTGGTCTGTGTGTGCCTCCTCTGTTGAACAGCAACATGCTGCTTTTCTGTCTAGGTCCTGGCCTAGATTTTTCTGGTGATCAAAACCAGCTTGTAGTAAGAATTAAGTAATAACTTAACTCACAGATATGTCTGCACCTGCTTTCCTGAAGTTCTGGTGGACTGTAGCAAGTCTGTTTTCAATGGAAGCTCTTGCCAGTCAATAAAGTTTTCTCCTTTCTATAATCCCCGTGCTATAAAAAGAAATGGAGAGGATAGTTTTAATGGTTAATTAACTGTAACTCACAACTGATGTGAAATTATAAGGCCTGAAAACTCCTTTTATGAGATCCTGTTTCATTTACTATTCTAAATATGAAAGTGCATTCTACTGTTGGGAATTATTTTTAACACTCGCACTGTTTTCTTTTTTATACTTAAAATTGTAACATCCCAGCATTGTTTTTAAGGAAGCATATAGCATTATTGAAATAAATCCTATTATATAAGAGGCAGCCTAAACAATCCATAGTGAGGCATTATTTTGGTAGTGCTGCAAAATGCTGTTTCTGGCTTACTGCAGTATCTTTGTTTCCCAGTCAGTGTGATCTGAATATACCTGTGCGCCATGCAGAACATGTGTGGTATATTCTTTAACAGAAAGATGAATCAGAGAAGGTTAACCTCTTCTAATTGCAGGCCCCACTTGGACTTGCAGTCCAGCTGAAATAAGATTACTTTAAAGCACAGCACTTGTAGGGAATTTAAACTGGCAGCCTACCTCTGATACAGCCCTGAAGTTTCAGGGTGCCATCTGGGCTGCCAGCTTCCATCTTTCTCATATTATATAGCTACTTAAATAAATAAGCTGTGGCATCTGTCAATAGATTGAAGATCTCTGCTTTTCAAAAGAAGTTTGTGTTGACTTCTGCCAAGTATCTTGCTTTTATTGTTCTAGAAATTTAGTTTTTATTTCATTGCATCTGGTCTGTTGCAGGTTGTTGTTTTGTATAATGCTTCCCATAAAGGAACAGAGTCTCCCCCTATTATTAAAGGTTATTTTTTCTTATCTGTGTTTTGTCCACTGTAATTATGCAGTAGTACTTTGCAGGCTACTAAGGGTGTTACAGCACTAAGGAATCTTTTGGGGCTCAAGTTAAACCATCAGGTGTCAGGGAAGCATGATTAACTTCCAAAAAACAGCCATTGCCTGTGATGCTGATGGTGCTAGAAGGAAGCACTGAAATGATATGTAACCTTTGCAAGCCCTATGCTACAGAACAGGCAGAAATTATTTTAGATTATGTCTATTGCAACAGTATGTGACTGCCTGTTCAGCAGGCACAGGTTTGCAGGAGTGACCACAACTGACTTCTGTGCTGCTTTATTTTGTGTATGTTGCAACAGAGTCAGAGAGCTGCTTTGATAGCTGGCATTTGTTAGGGGTGTGAACTTGCAGTTGTGTGATCGTCAGACATTTGCATGGGTAAAGCAAAGTCTCTGTGGCTTAGTTTGCATGTTCACGTGCAAGTAAGTTCAAGTATCCTTACAATTTTGAAGTCCCTCAGTAAGGACACTAGTTGGAAGTATTATTCTTTTTCTGATTCATACTAGCAAATTAGGATTACCTTCCCAAGTCTTTGAATAGAATCATAGAATAGTAGAGTTTGGAGGGGTCCTCTGGAGATCACCCAGTTCAATCCCTGCTCAAAGCCCCCTCCAGTTGTTTGGTTTACAGTTTTTCTTTTTCTCCTAATTAACTTATTTTTCCCCAAACTTGGAATTCTTTATGACTACTTCTACAGGTCTGAGACAGAGGAATAGAAAAAAATAAGAGGTGTCTTTGGTCCCGAGTGCAAGAAGAGTCTTGAAGCTGCTTTCATAGAATCATAGAATCATTTAGGTTGGAAAAGACCTTCAAGGTCATCAAGTCCAACCATCAACCATGCCCACTAAACCATGTCCTGAAGTACCCTGTCCACTCGCTTTTTGAATACCTCCAGGGATGGTGACTCAACCACTTCCCTGGGAAGCCTGTTCCAATGCCTGACAACCCTTTCAGTAAAGAAATTTTTCCTAATATCCAACCTAAACCTCCCTTGCCGCAACGCGAGACCATTTCCTTTCCTATCTCCAGCCACTTGACAGAAGAGACCAGCACCCACCTCACTACAACCTCCTTTCAGGTAGTTGTAGAAGTGATAAGGTCTCCCCTCAGCCTCCTCTTCTCCAGGCTAAACAGCCCCAGCTCCCTCAGCCACTCCTCATAAGACCTGTGCTCCAGGCCCCTCACCAACTTGGTTGCCCTTCTCTGGACACGCTCCAGCAACTCAATGTCTTTCCTGTAGTGAGGGGCCCAAAACTGAACACAGTACTCGAGGTGCGGCCTCACCAGTGCTGAGTACAGGGGAACAATCACCTCCCTGCTCCTGCTGGCCACACTATTTCTGATGCAGGCCAGGATGCCGTTGGCCTTCTTGGCCACCTGGGCACACTGCTGGCTCATATTCAGCTGGCTGTCAACCAGCACCCCCAGGTCTTTCTCTGCTGGGCAGCTTTCCAGCCACTCTTCCCCAAGCCTGTAGCGCTGCATGGGGTTGCTGTGACCGAAGTGCAGGACCTGGCACTTGGCCTTGTTGAACTTCATACAATTGGCCTCGGCTCATCGATCCAGCCTGTCCAGATCTCTCTGTAAAGCCTTCCTACCCTCAAGCAGATCAACCCTGCCTCCCAACTTGGTATCGTCTGCAAACTTGCTGAGGGTGCACTCGATCCCCTCATCCAGATCATTGGTTAAGATATTAAACAGAACTTGCCCCAATACCGAGCCCTTTGTTTTAGCAAGTCAAATTCATATACCTCTGGTATATCTACTGAAGAACTTTGTGGACAGGCAGAGCTGGGCACACCACAGTCTCATGCCTGTTGTCCTGGTTCTAAGTTGTCTTGTCATTGCTAGTGTTTTTACATCGTAAGAAAATGTGTCCTAGTAAGCTGCTGAGGGAACATTGGTGATTTAAGCCAATGTGTTTACCTTTGCAGTAGGCTGTAACAACACATGTGGTTAAAGTAGCTCCACTGACAAGCAGTAATTCATTAAAGCTGAGCACTCAGTCATATATCCCAACCTGAATTGAAGCCAGGACATTCAGCAATTTTGAAGCTGTGGGCCAGATGCCAATTTGGTGTTATGTCTGTGGAGCAGTGGCACTGATCTCCAGACTTGCATGGAGTCACCAGTAATAGAGTAGTTAAGTCCTTTGGCTTATGTATGCACAGTGAGAGTGAAATGTCACTTGGACATTAGGGTGAAGTTGTCCCATGAACAGAATATGTACCGCGCTCCCAGAAGTATACCTGGGATCTAGACCATCAGCAACCTCTGTTGTAACTGCAGGCAGTGTAACTATTGCTTTCCTTAGTTATACGCTACCTGTTTTCCTGAGTGATCTGTGGAGGTGCTGGGAATTTGACACTGGTGGTATGCCAAGGCAGGAGAATGTTTGCAGAGCTTTGCTAGATGGGAGGTTCTCATAGTAGGAAAGAAGGAACTGTGTTCTCCATCCCTTAAGGGAAGGAGAGGGAAGGTATATATGAGGAAAAGAAATTTATACATTTCTCTGTTTTGTTTTCTGCAGGCTTCCAGAACCAAACACTGATCTGAAATAATTTAAGTAACAGTAATTTCAGACACTAGAAAATCTTAAAGAAAATCCTCCATATAAAACTTACTGGAAGCCAAAGGAAAGAAAATCTACTAAAAAGTTCCCTTTTGAACAGAGAGCCTAAAATAGGGTATTGGATCACAAAGAGCGTGTGATACACTTGCATTCATTATAGGTGTTAAGTTTTCTGCCAAGTGAGACTTGATTTTAATGACATGCTACTGCTGTGAGTGTCAGGACTGCTCTTTACATTGCTGCTTGCAAAGATACTTCTTTTTCTGACAGCATTTTGAATCTTGACTGTTTTACTCTTGAGCATTCAAACTTAATTTTTATGTTCTTTATCTAAATCATGAAAGGCCTTGCACAGCCATCACAAGAGACAAAGTGCAGCAGAGATGTGTAATGCTCTCCCCCAGGTGAAGAGCCAGCCACTTATCCTAGAAGATGGACTTGAGAATTGGGTCTCTAGTGAATTTGTTTACAGCATAGAAGCACCATGCCAAAGTTAAGAGTGGGTTGATTGGATCAGGTCGGTTTCTCCTGTTTATAAGCAGTGATTTTGTAATGCTGCAGACTGCTTTCTCTAGAATGTGGTTGTTTTTTTCAAGCAGTACAGTCTGTTAATTTTTGCAAACTTTTCAGATGGTAGAAGTCTTTCTCATAGGTGCCTAAGTAGAATTGTTTCAGAATTTCTAATGACTGTATTTGTTCTTACCTTTGGGATATAATGTAGGACTGAAGGAGAAATGTGTTCTCTTTTTATTTCTACCCCATGTCGTTCCAGATTTCTGATGCTATAGAACATCTTCAAGAAGCACTGCAGCTGTGCAAAGATGACTTGAATTCACTTCATCTACTGGCCCTCCTTTTTTCAGCTCAGAAGCACTATCAGCATGCACTGGATGTTATCAACATGGCTGTTGTTGAACACCCAGAAAGCTTTAGGTAAGAGTTATTGCATGATGTGATACATGCAGTCAGGAATGATCTGCTCACTACCTCTGTTCTCAGTCATACACAAGGAGCCTGTTAAATCAGGTGTGCTACTGGTGCGTCACTCTCCTCCTGGGTGTACTGTGAAGCCAGAACATGTGAGGCTCAGGGTACTCTTTTGATTTTCCATCTTCATGGTCTTTCTGTTTTTAAAACTAATCCTTGTGCTTGTTTGCTTTTCCAGATTTGTCTTTCTGTATTGTGCTGATGGTGTTTTCTCCCATATATCTTCTTGTACTTTTTTCATAAGTCACTTAACATGTGGAGAAATGTGTGAGACAGCTATGATGATGTCTGTCTGTATCACAAATAATTTTATATTTGGTAAACTTCCTGGTTAAAGACAAACAAATTCTTCATGTATTCACCACACTTTTGATGCTCATGTATGACACAATTTGCTGCAATAGCACAGCTGGGGAAAAAAAGCAGTTGAAAATCATAAGTTGTAATAAAGTATAGCTGAAAGGATGATTTGGCTGCCTAAGAGCAGGTTTGAACCAGCACAGACTTCTTGGAGCCAGAGGTTTCCACTGTTCTATGTTTGACTCAGTCCTCCATCCATCCAAGGGTGATAAATTGAATTCCTTGCGATTTACTGTCATGACCTTTCAAAACAATGAATTTGTCTGTTCTGTGCAAAAATTAAAACTACGGTAACACTTTCTGGTGATTGCATACTAGCTGAGTTTCTCAGCCAAACTGCAGAAAATCCTATTGCATTGCTGGAAGACCAACTTCCATTCAGAACTGCCTGTATTTAACTGAAGGTTTAAACCCATGCAGCATTGTCTTTAGGCAGCCTGCTTTCTCACTGGAGAGAGGGAGCAGCCTCCGGAGGTGTAGTCCAGCAGCTGAGTGGGACATTGTCTAAACCAAAGCAAAGGGAGGTCACAAGTGAGATGGAGGCTATCCAAACGTGAGCTTGAATGCTTTAGGATCTTTTATAACTGTGATGCTGTATCAGCATATGCTTTTCATTGTAAGTTGCATGTTGCCATTCAAAATAGCTCTGCTGTCTGTGGTTTTGAGGTTAGTTACTTTGTGTATGTAAGGAGCTAAGACCATCAGTGCACATCTTTGAGAACGAAGTGAAAATTAGTAATGGAAAAGCTCTTAAAATGATGCCAACATCTCTTCAGAGTGTGAACATGGGATGATTGAAACAGGAAAAACTCCAGTGGCTGCTACATTGTGTTCTGTGGTTTGAAAGTAATAAGCATAGTAAAAAAAATCATGTTGTACAGTCAAAGGTCAGATATTCATTGAGGACTGCAAACACTCAAAGATAGATAAGACAGAGGTGGCAGAGGAAGAAGAAAAAGAAACTGGTTGTTTATGTGAGGAACAGAGCATTTGACATCTCAGATCAACCAACTGGTCCATCAAGTCCTGGATCTTTCCTCCAGCACTTACAGGTAATTTATGTTTCAGGGGAGGACAAAACAAAGAAAACATGGTGTGCAAAGTAGCTTGGAGGGCTCCTGAGTAGGTTCCTTTGTGCTGTCTGGTAATCTGATTTCCCCAAAGCAGAAAAGAATATTATCTCCTATGCTTCTATCAGCGCCAATCTTCATGTCCAGAAAGACCTGGTAAGGAGTAGCAGAATAGATCGTTTCTGATAGAAACGATTAATATTGGTAGTGAAAGCTACAGGTTCATGCTTACTCCTAGACACAGGCTTTCTGGAGTGTGTGCTCTTGGAATAACCCCTCTTTGCTCCCTGCGTGCACTGTGGTACGTAACACAGTTGGCAGTGAGACTCATTAACACATACAAAGGGATGCAGGAGTAGAGGCTGGCTTCTTGCGTCTGCTGCTATTAGTAGCCTGTCTCAGTGTGGGTCTTTCTCTAAACCAGATAGCAAATAACTCATGAGTGAGGGAATGGTGAAAAAGTATCAAGAGTTGCAAGACATTAAAAAATAATTTTTTTTTTTTTAAAAAGCATTTCTGAAGAAAAAGAACAGGAATCCAATGAGGGGGGAAAACAAGAAGAGTAACAGAATACATCTATAGTTTGTACCAAATCTGAAACTATTCCAGACTTTCTAGAGGTCTAAAGTATAGTTTATGCTAGGAGGGCTTTACTGCTTTGTAAAGCCTCTTTGAAGGGAGAAAGACCTGATGCTATTGTGTATCTCCAGTTGTTATTGCCTTATAGAAAAATTGTAGTAAATTTTACTACTGCGTGGAATGACTACAGGATACTTCATGTAAATAGTATAGGCAAGTTCAACTGCATGATTTTAAAGCTGTATTTAAAAGTGGTTGAATGTTTTTCCCAATTCACATTGATATGAACCAGGCAGCTGTGTAATGTGGTGCCTGGGGGCTCCCCTCCTAATGACAACTCTTATTGGAAGCATAGTTTGATGGCATGTATCAAAAAAAGAAGACGAATGCTGCATTAAGGGACCTTAGGGCTCTGTAGATGGCAAAAACTGTAAGTATTACCTGGATGTATATCCTAAACAAAAGAAAGTATAATACATAAAAAATTAAGTCTTAGCTGGCCCAAGCTACAGACATCTCGTACTGTTTAGTTGCTCTCTGACTGTATGTAATTAAGATGAGTTTGTTCCTGCTTTTTTATTTTCATATTAAATTCTTTCATTATATATTTTAAAGAAGTGATCGTTCAGGATGTCATGTAGTTGGTTCGTGGCTGAAGCAGTTGGAAAAAATATGCTGCACTGCTCAGCTAACACACAACATCCTTTGGCATGAACCCTATAATACTGACCGAAATGTGTCTCAAGTGTCCCTTGTTGGAGTGTTTAAACTTAAACATTTACTTCGCATTTCAGTGGTTGGTATGGTGCATAGGGAGGAGGGATACAAAAGCTAGACACTGAATACAGAGAGAGATGAACGGGAATATTTTGGATCGAGCTGTTGGAGAAGAATGTTGAAAAAGCACAAATTGTTTAGAAAAATGAACTTGGAAAGATCACTTCTGCTTGAAAGGCAGCATATAGTAATGAATGCATTACGCTACAGTCAGCGAATGACTGAATTTGAGCACTTGATGCACTGTCAAGCAATGACAGACTAAGATTGGATAGAGGAAGAATGAGAGCTATCTATGTTGGGCATATTGCAAGATGGAAGTGCACCAGAAGAAATACACTGCCTTGCCATAACTAGAAAAGATAGAAATAATAGCGACCTTTACATAGGAGGTATCACCTGAAAAATCGCTGACTCCTATGGAGGCAGACTGCCCAGGATAAAACTTCGTGTTTTTACATCTTGTCAATGTTGGTATGCTTTTAAAAGACGTTAATGAATGCAGTAGCAACACTTGGTTTTGGTATATATTTCAAAGCACTATCTCCAGCACATTTGAGAGAGAAGACTCCTGATAGCATCAGGTATCTCCCCTCTAGGTCAATGGTACCGATCATAAGCCTTTCTTAAGATGGATTCCTTCAATTTTTTTCCAACCCAAAGGTCAGCCTTTTGGGCAGTGTTGTACCTGGGACTGGCTGTGATTACCTCCGCAGGCTTGTCTCAGGGATAGATCTTTTACGTGGAAGAAATAATATTAGTGAGCACCCCTCCTCTTGCTCTCCACGTGATCTTCTTAAAATAATGCATTATTTATTTAGAAAGAAAGTATTTCCCTTTTCAAAGTCTGTGTTCACACCTCACAGTGTTCCATGCAGAAGTCCCATAGGTCTGGCAGCCTGCAGAACCCACCACAGAGCCTGTCTGACATGGTCCTTTATCTTCAGCTGGTAATACTTCTTCTTTGCTGTTTTGCTTGTGTAAAATTGACTTTGTCCTGACTCATCCACTATTCCAGAGACTGTTTTGGTCTCTGGTCATCTTTTAGTTCTAATTGGTTAGCTCTCAGCATTGGAAAAAAATTAAGGTCTGTACCTAGCCTGAGGTTGGAAATAGGATATCAATTTTATGGATACTCTATTGCTTTATAATTGCTCACAGACTGCTTATCAAAGCCTATCCTGTTGATTGCCAGCTTGTTTTTTGTCTCCTGGACAGCTCCCCATTAAGTTAGAACAATACATTCTTCTGGCATAAGATACAACAACTTCTAATTGCTGCCCAATGTGATGGTGAATGTTTTTTTTAAATGATCACATCTTTGTATCTGTAGCAGTTCTGTATGTGGCACAGGAAGTCATAACTCTCTTAAGTGCTGCTAATATTCCTTCTCTTCCTAAACTATAAGTCATTATTCTGTTGCTTTCAGAGTCTCAAAACTAGTTTTAAAGAGAAATAACAGAAAAGCACTGCTATTCTACACGTAAAGACCCGAAAAGAAGCAGGTGGGTTGGTGTTTTGGAGCAATGTAGCTGTCAAATGCAGATGCTTTTGTTCTACCCAGATATTTGCTATCAGAAAAGTAATTACTGTAAATGTAGTGCAAAAAAGCTTAGAAGGCCAAGAAATATGAAATGTGTATCTTGGAGACTGTGAATAAAAAAGGAAGTAAATTTTGCATGGGGAATTGTGTGTGTTGTGTTGGTGGTGTTTTAGCAGAAAGGGGTTTTTTTTGCTACAGCTAGCCCTGTAATAAATACGAAATCCTTTTCTAGATTAGAAGTGGTTTACTGATAGCAAATGTCCTTGACTTCATCACTACTACATTAATTTCGTTACGGACATGTGAAGTTATCATCTGGCAAGATTTGTTTATCATAGTCTGGTCAGACTTACTGTGGGGAGAGCTATTCTGTGGTATATAAGCAATGTCATTTACCAGGTGCTTCCACTTGCTACAAAAAAAACCCCAATGTAAAATCAGGATCTCAAAATGCGTGATTAAACTGGCATTTCTGGTTTGAATTCTTTTTCTATTACTTGTCAGGCTATTTCTTGTATGTTGAAAGTAAGCAACTCATGCTGGCTTTGAGCAATATCTTTATGGGCACTAGTAGAGTCCTGCAATATTGCCGACAGCCATAAAATAGAACTGTCTTCTTGCCTGTAATCTTCATGGGGAATAAGGAGTCAGTTGTCTCTCAGTCGATGGTTTGCAAACCTTTGTGTTATGCCTAGTCTATATTACAGTTATGCTAAGATAATTGTACCTCGCACCCCTGCCTCCCAACCCCCAGGTAATACGATTGTGTATGCTGTAGAGTGGTTTTACCACTTTTCTCACAAAAGTGGTGGTGACCTCACTTAGCTTTAGAAGTATGGCTTTAGAGAATCAGATCAGCCTGTTCATATGATTCCAGTTCATCATTAGGCAAGAGGCAAGGAGGCCTGGTACATCTTGTGAGCAGACATGGTGATAAAAGAGCTTGTTAAAATCCTCAGAATATTGTTTTAATTCCTCAAGGGTGCAAGATCTGAGATCTAAAGCAGGGATAAATTAATATTTTGACTGTAGCATTTGATCATGCTAGATAACTTTTATAAACAGGATATTTAAAACTTAAGGGTGGAGCTTTTCTAAGTTGACTTCTTGTAGTGGTGTGTTCGTACCCTGGCTGGTGAGAGTAACCCACAAATGTTTTTGTCTCTGTATTGATGCCCCAGACAATAATACAAAGTAATAAAAAATGGAAGTATGTACCTGGGTGATATGACAGTACTGTGCTACAAGAATACAAACCATCTATTAATAAGGCTTCTGTGATTCACTTAAAAAGAGATGTATTATGTGGAGTTAGAAGGGTTGAGCTGGGTTTTTTGCTATAGTAACCATGAATGTTTGCTTTTGTTGGCATGTTATGATCCCTTGGGTTTTTTTACAAAATTAACCTAAAAAAAACCTTGGTGATATATTGCAATAATCTGGACTATACTCTGTAGCACTGGTAATGATATTGAGTTATTTGTATGCCAAATAATATGAAGGGAAAGCTTTAAGCTAGTCTCCTGACTCTTACTAATGATAAGACAGATACATAAAGCTAAAAAAATTTTAGAAATTGAAATCTAAGGGTTTTTTTCTGGTTTGGATTTATTTCCACGCTTTTAAGTTTTTTTTTTTTCTTTTCTTTTTTTTGACCTATATGATGAGGAAATAGAATGAATTCTTGAGTTATGGTATCCAAGATCAGATTGGCATTTTGGCAGGTTCAAACAGATACATGCACCCCTTTCTAAGGATGAGAGTCTGATCTAAGACAAAAATTCACCAGATGAGCATGGTAGCCTTCTATCTACCATCTTAATGCAGCGGGAAGAAATATCCCCGTAGCTGGTTCATGTCTGTTTGTACCAGGAATGGATTTGTGTTAGTGTACATATCAATTCGTCTTAAAATTATATGGATGGATTCAGTGGTACCTGGGGAGAATTCCATTCCCTCATAGCACAAGGTTCAGGATATGAATAAAAGGAGTTAAACAGAGCTTAGAGAGGAAACCTACTGCAGACTTACTTTTTTAGTATGGTATGAAAAGAAGGAACAGCTATGCGGTTTTCCAACCTTAGCAGCAATTGTTCAAGTCTTTTCTCCAGATGAAAAATCAATTTTATTTCATGATAACTTTTTTTCCTACCACCTGAGTAAATGGCCGTTGCCTCCATTTAAGACCTTTATAGTGAGCAGCAGTGCTTCTAGATGCTGGTTTTGGCATTGGAGAGGTAACAAGTTCTGCAAATGCATAGGCTTCAGTTCAGAAATTTAAGAATAGATTCCAAAATGCAGGAATAGCATGGCTGATTTGAGATGAGATAGTTACCACCTGCAGGTTCTGTACTTCAGAGCAATTTATTTATGTAAAAGCAGGAAGTTCCATAAGGGAATGTCAGTTACTTTGTGTTTGAGACTTCAAGCTCAGATTTTGTGGGTTTTCCTGTAGATTCCTGCTGTGTGTTTGTTGGGGCTGCTAGCTTGTTTTTGACATGACATTTAAAGTTTAGTGATACTGATAAGCCAGAGGAAAATGAAACCTGCAAATCACTTGAGGTAGTAATAACTAAGTTACCTGTTGATCTTTAAAATTTGTTTCTTTGATGGGTCAGGCCTGAATGGAATAAACTCTGACTGTTCAGCACAGCTGCTTTTTGAAACAGCAAAATGTCAATTTTATATTCCTCTACTTGCATTTATCTTATGCAATTAACTTCTTGCCAGTACTTTCTCACCTGGATGGAGAAATGCATGCTTTTTGGTTCCTGCTGGCTCACTTCAGTGCATTGTATGTATTTGCCATATCAGTAAGTTAGTCCCCCCAACACACACTTTTCTCCCTGCTAAGTGCTATTTTCTTTTGAACGGCTGCAGTTTGTTCTGCTTTATATTCAAAGGAAGTGTTCAGGAGCCCTGACTGTCTACACTGAATGCCAGAATATATTGAAAAATAACATGTGCGTATTATCTGGGCAGCAGAGTCAAGTTGCCAGTAGGTACTCCCCAGGCTGGAGTTTAGCTGTAGTATGTGTGTAGGGGTTATTCAAGGTGAGAAGGGACTTGGTGATTGGGATCCCTGTTTCCGCCAGGCAGTTTTGTGAACTCCAAAGGTAGACCTGGGTCATGGAGATCAGAAGGAGGACCTGAGGCATGCTTGCTGCCTGGAAATTAAGAAGAGAACCAAGGGGGAGAGGTGGTGGTGGTGTGGGAAGCTTAGCTCTAAACTTTCCCTTCCTGCTGTGGGGCTACACACATATACAGGGGGACTGCTACTATTTATTAGCAGCTTCAGTCATCAGTTTTGCTGGAAAACATGGTTGTTGGAACCTTTGTGAACTGAACTCCTTCAAGGCTCTTCCATTATATGGATAAAGGAGGAAACAAAATGCCCTGCTTGGCTATTTTTCATCTTTGTACATCTAGTGAAGGTGAAGGCTGTGGAAGGTCTGCTGTCAAACAGACAGATCCAATAATCTGAAATTGTTTCCTGAGGCTCTCAGAAGCTCATCACCAAAGGAGTAGAGGAAGATACTTTCGTGGTTTTTTTTTTTTTTTCCTTGAGAGGCATTCCTGGATTTTCTGAGACCTTTAAAAAGCCTCAAATGCAAGGATGATGAAGAGTCTTATTTTTTGATTGGGAATTTATTTTTCAGAATGAAGAATATCATCTTTATTATTAGCATTCATTGAGAATTTCTGATGATAGTCATTGCTGGAAAACACAGGTCCTGAAATACAGAGAGGCGTGGATGTTATGGTTAGCAAATTGTTTTTCAGTGCAGTAAACGACTTTCTGAGAAGTTTGCAGTGTGGTCAAGCCATGTTGTCTCTCAGATGAGTATAATTCTCTGATCACTCAATGAAAGGGTTGGTTTTTTTCATTTCCAGCTGGAAATTTCAGACTTGAGCAACTTCTACTCTAAGATTATAGGAGTATTTATTTATATAACGAGAAGAGCACAAAATGTTTTGATTTTTATTATTTTCTTCTTGAAAAAGAAGAGGGAGGGGAATATATTCAGACTTTCCGAAGAACTCACCAGGGAATGGGAACCGAGTGTAGTAGTTTTTCAGCCACGAACGTGGGTTTTGCCTGCTGAAAACAGGCCTTGCTCTTCACTCTGTGAGAAGCAGTGGTAATAATTGCATCTTAGATGCTAAGTCTACTTCTGTTGCCATTGTCATTAATGGCTGCAGAACCAAGTATGTCATAATATTTGATATTAGTCAGTATTCATGTTACTTAATATATTAGTCTCTGTTAGTAAAGGACAGAGAATGATGAATGGAGATGTTATAATTGAGAGAGACTGTAATGTAGAAGTTCTGTGTTATCAACATGTCTTTAAAAATGTCCAGACATATTTCTCAATATGCTAACATTTTTACAACACAAAACAGATAATATGAATCATTTTACTCTTTCCTTTTTTCATTTTTACCTTGGCTTGAAGCTTTCTGCTATGTATATAGCAGCATTAAGTTTGTTATAAGACTGTATTTTAGAAGGAAGGGTGAACATGAAGATGGAGAGCTAAATGGTCTAATCAAGTGTCGCAGTCATTAGCAGAGTTCTTCCTACATATACCAACAGAAAATTCAACTTACACCTATGTAAGTATGACATCGAACTGTGTTTCTGAGGGCTGTGGCTGCAAATGTGAACTGCTGGAGATCTAGCAGGTTAGGAAATTAATGCAGTGACCTCTACTCCATATGTCTCTATCAGCTGGAAAAGTGGCAGGAGGCTGATAACTAGCACCTCAAATGAAGATCATACCAGTAAGCAGTTGCACTGAAATTCATAGTGAAAAGACTCCTGGCCTTTTTTTTTTTTTTCCCCTGGAATCTGGCTATTTGCATCTACCGTCTTGAGCACTTGTGATGACTTGAGGTTATTCTGTAGTTTTTCTTGTATTTTCTCAGGACAAGGTCAGTGTCTTTCTGTTGTTGGTAGAGTATGTAGCACAGTGGGGCTCTGAACCCAGCTGAGAATATAGCATGCCACTGGAGTCCGTCTAATGAACAGGAGACATGGCCAGTGGGCAAGGTTGCTGCAAGGAGCTGTGCTGCTGAGTGAAGGAGTGTCCCGATCCAATGTTGGGGAAGGTTTCGATATGATCCCAAGAGCAAGATTAAGACACAAACGAGGTCAAATGCCGTATAGTCAAAAGAATTTTTATTATCAAAAGTATCAATAGTGGAAAATGGTGGCGATAGGATAGAATGGAAGAAGAGGTAGAAATTAAGCAAGCTGTCGGGATAGAGTTGCAAGGATGGTCACCACCACGGATCCAGCGGCGTCCCGTCGGTCCTCAATCTTCAATTCTTTGGTGAGGAAGAAAAGCCCTCCCACAGCTTGTCTCTGTGGGTTTTTATAGGGCATATTTCGATGATGTCATGCGCTGCAGGTTTCATTTATCACACGACCTTCACGACCTTCACGTGATCTACACCAGGAACCAGTATCTTATCAGCTCCAGCCCAGTTTCCTCCCCTGGATGCCTCAATGGCCTGGTAATCGTCCTTATGGACAGAGGAGTGTCCTGCTTAAACTGGCCATCTTAGAGACAAAGGGCTCAAGATGAGCAGTTCACAGTTCCTTGATGACAGCCCAGTCCCTCACACCTAACAATCTTTGAGGCAAATGGTTCAAGATAACAATTCAGTCTCTTACAAGGAGGAAGCCATGGCTCCCACCCCACGAGTTTCAGCAACCAGTCATTTTGTCTGACTCTTCAAAAATTAGGCATTTGCTGTGTTGGGGCGGGGGGAGGAGGAAGAAAATCTTTTGCTTGGCTTAATAAATTTCAGTAATGTTTAAGTGTGCAATATAGCAAAGTAGGAATGACATAACTCAACATGAAATGAAGGGATACAATACAGGTGTGAAGATCATCTTTAGAGTCTTCTCTAGCCCTCCCCAGACCATTGCAGCAGAAGTGCTTGAAGAGGCTGCCATGATGCAAAAGTACAAAAATGGCACTTGAGGAATGTGTGGCATCTGCCCACCCCCAGGTGCACGTGCCAGCGGCTGTGGCCCCACCAGGAGGGGTGGCACTCCCTGCCAAATAAGGATGCAGAACCAATAGATGCTGGCTGCTAGACCGTCCTCACCAGGAGCAAGAAACAGGTGGTGCATTAAAGGGAGCACCAGTTGCAAAGGGTATGTCCACCCTGCCCGGGCTGCTCCTCGCAGGGACGTGGCTGGGCCACCTTCAGCCCAGCTCCTTGGGCTGCTGCTGACAAGAGTCTCCATAGAGATACGGATCTGTGTGGATGAACTGCCCAGCTGTTTGTGCTCGCACTCTTGAGCCTTCTGGACCCCGTGGGCTGCCTTGAACTGTGCAGCAGGTCTTCAGCCAGGCCTCGACTAGCCTGAATGTATCAAGCTGCAGCAACTGCCAGCCAGCAAGGTGGGCAAAGCATCGGTGGTAACTAACACTAGGTAGCAGACAGAGACTCTGAGAGTAACAGGTCAGAGATTTTCCTGGCCTGCACAAACCAAGCACGTGCTAATGCACAGAGCAGTCCCCCAAGCCTTACATGTTCCACGTACTGGGTTAAAACAAAGCTACCGGTAATGTGGACCTCAGGAAGGCACTGGTAAGTGGCATGGGGCCAGTGTTCCGTTTGGGGTAGTTCATGCCACTGCCAGCCAGCTGGGGGCGGGGGGGGGGGAATCTACCTGGGGTTGCTTTAATCTGTGCTTTTCCTACGCCTCCAGAAGGAATGGCTCCTGAGAGGGAGAGCGCAGAGACTTCCTCTTGCCTTTCTGAGCTGGTGCTATAGTGCTGTTCTGTAGAAAGACTTGTTCAGAGCTGTGCACGGTGTTATTGGAGTTTATTATTTGGAGGGGGTTTTTTTGCATCCGAAGTGCTTGTGTTAATTAACGCTTTTTCTTATACAATTGCATCTAGGCATATACTAAATTATCTTTAAATCAAAAACATTCTTCTGTAACTAAACTGGATGGTACATTTTCTCATTTATTGCTCTAGTGTTAAAGCAGATGGAAATGTGTGGAGTCTCCTTTGTTGCCGGGGTATAAACTATGTCACATCTTAATCAAGAGGCTGCACATTGTCAGTTTGGAAATGCCAACTGGAAAAAGATTTTATTTTTCAAGTCCACTTTAAAAAAGAAAAAAAAAAATTTATATATGCGCACTCTTTGGAGCCTTCACACCAGATGATTTTCAAATATAATAGGGGTTAAAGCCTGCTTTACCAGCAATTCTGGGATTATGTTGCCTCTTTCTCAGTGGCAACTAGCAATTGCCTGCTGCTTCCCCGGCCACCTGCAAATGTCAAGGGTTTGCATAGCAGGGGCATAGTCCTGTGCAAAATGTCTGTGGGGAAGAGGAAGGGAGATCCTGCAGGGTAATAATGTCCAAGTCGGGGGGGAGGAGGGAGGGTGCACTATCTGTGGCTTTGCAGGCCAGGAAAACTTGGATCTGAAAGACTATGGTCTTTGGTGTTATTTCTCGTCTCTCAGTGCTGTCCCAGACAGTGTGTATTTCTTACTTCTGGTAGCCATATTTTGTCCCACTTATGTAAGACTGCTTTTGAGCAAAGCCCCATTACATTTCTTACAGTTTTTTTAAAAAGTTTCACAGAGGCAAAACACATTTGAATCAAACCTTCATTGTTTTAAAATGTATTGACTGATGTATACAGAAAGGAAGAGAGCAGAGCAAGCTTGACTTGAGACATACCCTTTCAGTTAAATTTTTGGCAGATGTAGAAACAAACACTTATTAAACTTTGGCAATGTTAGTTCATTATTTAAGCCCTATGATGATATTGTGAAGGACAGTATCTGAATAAGCTGCTGCCAGGGGTATTTTATTCAGCTCATTAGCTGTGATAGTAACATTGGAAAGCATGTAGAGAATTCCAGTACAGATTTTTGATGTTCTGGATGTCAAACTGGTCTTAAAAGAATGAAATAACTTCTTCAGATGCCTTAACCAGCTGAGAACATACCTAATCCCTGCAATGTGGTTTTTTTCATCGGATGTGCATCAGGTATTAATTTAGGCTTTGATCATTTCTCCACCTAGATCTTCTTCAAACTTCTGATGCAAAAACTGTATTTTAGATATGGCAATATCCACTTCTGATCTCATCTAATTGGCCCCTGCACATGGCAGAGCCAGTGTCTCATTTTATAAGGTATAGCAATATGCGCACTCAATCTGGGAATTCTGCATGTAAGCAATGCTGTAGCTGAACAATAATTTATTTTTTCTCTAACACAGTGTAAGCAATGGTACAGTGTAAAGTTGCAGTGCCATGAAAAGCTAGAAGCAGTGCTTACAAATTATGTATTCCAGCAGGTACTCATTATTTGCCTACATAGAGTAGGACATTCGTCTGGGATTAGTTGCAAGACGTGGGAGAGACAGAAATCATGGTTTTAGGTGTCACTGCGAGCACTGTTATTACAGCGAAAAACTGATGAAGCAATTCTGTATCCCAACAGCACCTTAAGGAAATCATGTTTCTTACAGGATAGGGCAGATATGCTCTTCAGCACTTATGAGGCTGTAATAAGCTGTAAGACTGGTTGCAAATAGTGTCACAGCTAAAAAAAAATGTTTTGCTCTATCATTAAGGACAAAGCCATACACAGGTTTTCACAAATGAATGAATAAATTCTAAATGCTTCCTCTGATGTGTGAACTCTGAAATTAACACCACTGATTTCTGCACACTAAGAATAGTACAGGGTGTCGGCACCGAGAGAGGAAGGGAAAGGAAAGGCAAGAGAAAGATACCCTTCCACTCTTCTGTACTTTTCAACTTGCTTAAAGCTTAAGCTGTGTAGTATAAATGGCTATATCTGCCATTTCAGAAGTTAACTAAATAGCCCTGTATCAGTGTTGTAGTAGAAAAATCCCTAGTCATTGGCTTGGCCCCAACCTGAGCAATGCTTACTGCAGGAAAACAAGTGTACGAACGGATGTATTTTCTGACCTTGGCACTTGTAAGTGCTTATCGTGGCTTGTGAGCAGGTTCTGCTTGGGCTGTTGGCCTTTTAAGAAAAAGCTTAGTGGCTAGATTTCAAGCTGAAGAGAAGGAAAGCCACACTGTTTTACCCTACCCAAGTAGGGGAAGAAATACAGCTGAGAACAGCACAGAGAGCCTGAATCGGACTGGCATATAGTACTGGAGTATCAGTATCAGATGACTACCTTAAAAAGTGAGGTCCTGTCATCTCCCTATTTTCACTGGGGATCTCATAAGCCACTTTTCCAAGATTATGCATAATAGTAGTTTGTCTGGCTGAAAATATCCCCCAGAAGAACAAGAAAAAAATTCTGTGAAACCAGAATACGTTAAAGGCCAAGGAAGAGAGAATATTTATTTTTTTCTTACTGATGTTAAACTTTATCAAACTAACCTGATAAAAATGTAACAAAACAAAAAATCACAGTGCTGCAGGATATGTCTTTTCTAGTTGGTGCTCTTCTAACTGGCTACAAGCATTTTTTTCCATCAAATTCAACAGCCTCTCAGCAAATTTTATTAAACTCGACTGCCAGTTTCTCTTGTACATGACAGCTACTGCTAACAGCATAATTGTCTGGGGAGGAAGTTACTGCTCATCTTGGTCAGCGCACAGTCCCATCTAAATTCCTTCACAGTTCTAGTGTGTATCGTGAACAATGTTGATTATGTTTTCAGCACTTAAATAGTGCCATTAAACTGTTGCTCAAGAGTATGCCCTAATCAGTGTGAAAGCATTTCGAGTTTGGGCTTGGAACAGAATTTGCAAGCGGGACTGAGTGCAGAGCTGGTACTTTCTGAAGTTTAAGGCTGCAGTTGCATCCAGGTTTTATGTAACAAATACCTCATGCCTTAGTCAGGGCCACTTATAGTGAGAGTAACTATAGTAACAAAACAAAGTTTCTAGCTAGGGAAGGAATATTTCCAATGAGCAGGACATCAGTCTCTGATCCAGCCCTGAAATATGCATATTTATCAGTTTTGTGTGCCATGCTATTTTAATAGCTACTATTGTATTTTCAAAGCTATTTAGAAATTTTCATTTGTTTGCTTTTGGGGTGGGGGGGGGTTTGTTTGTTGTTTTGGTTGTGGGTTTGTGGTTTTTTTTTCCTAAAACCTATGGAGGGACTTGCTTCTTTTGCCTTCAAATGGAAATGTTCTAATTATTTTCCTGCTTTCTTAACTCATTTTCCTAGAGAAATGGGGATTATGCAGTTGGGCTTTTTATACTTCGAGCATTTTTGAAAATATTGGCTGATTTAAAACAAGTTTTGACAGTGTTAGAAGTCCCAGAGATAATTACGTTTCTGCGAGTTTCCTAAAAGCAGCTGGCTGAGTCGAGGCCAGAGGGGGCAGGCAGAGCCGAGCTGAGCCATGCTGTGCCGCGGTTGGCAGCTGCCAGTGGGACAGCGAGCACAGGTGCAGCAGGTACGACCTGCAGGGACATGGCAACAGACTGCCATGAGGGTGGTGGCTCTGGGAGAAGGGTTAGTGGGGGGGAACGGAGACAGATTGCAATGGGAGACGGGGGCAGAGGATGCAAATCCGTAGGAAGTTGCATACCACCTGGGAAGGGACAGTTTGTGGCATTTAAGTGAAGAGTATATAAATATATACTGTTTGTGTCTTATATGCTCATTTGCATGTGTAACAGGTGATAGCAGAATGAGTAAGGAAGGTAATGAAGGATGCTGCAAGTGGTAATGAGCACAGCTTAACCAAATCTGCGCATGTTGGAGCTGCAGTAAAAGACTGGGGTCTCAGCATGGCCTGCAGGAATCGGCCTCCCTTGGAAACCAGGGAATCGCGCCCCTTTTAGGTTTTCACAGAAATCCTAACCTATAAGTGATGGCTTGGTTAAATAACGGCAGAAAGAATTATTATTCCATTAATAAAAAGGTCTAATAAAACTTCAGTGGAGAGCTTTTCTGTTGCCAAACCAATGTTTTATGAGGACCAGGAAGACATTTTTAAAGGAAGCATGGCATTTGCTGAAGCAAGCTGAATGCACAGTACTGGGCCCTGGCTCTGTCTCCCCAAAGCTGTTACTGCGTTTGGACAGTCTACGTGTGAGTTTCCTTATTCTGGCTTCAGGAACTAAAAAAGTGCTAGTTTTTAAAAGTCATCCCTGACCCTTTCTTCTATTGTCTGTGAATAATTGTCTTTTCTAAAGTTCAGTAACTTTCTGTTCAAATGGATGAGACATAAATGCACATTATGAGCCTCCAATAAAACTAAATGCGTTACTGCACTGGAATGGATTCTCACATTCCATGTATTTCCTCTTTCAAGCAACAGCTGCTTGCTCCTACTAATTCTATAGCCATTTGGTGGTGGAGTGTTTGGAGCAGCAGGCAAGGAAACGGAGGTGTGGAAAATAGAAGGGAAAACAGAGTGAGAGAAAGCCAAAATCTGTTCTTTGGACTTGAGGGAAGGTAGAAAACCCATCTGAAGCTTTTACGTAGTTTTATGGGGCTGTTCCTGCAAATCAGAAAATCTAGTAATTCACCTCTTCTGCATAATAAGATGCTGTTTGTCCACCAGCAGAAAGGAAGCAAAAAGCTGTTCTTTTGCAAAAGCACGTTTCCTAGATGGTGTATAACTGTAGTAAACCATTTCAGCCCCAGGCTCCTTGCAATGATACTCTGCTTGAACTTCCCAGCAGCCCTGTGATGCATCAAACATTTTGTAATCACTTTGTACACCAGTGAAATGCAGCCGTGATTGGGGAAGAGTAGAACAGCTGTTTAACATGGAATAACAATAGCATGTATCAGATTAGGCTGGGAAGTTAGGAAGAATAATCTGCCAGTTGAAGGTGGTGAGATGGTTGTAGAGAGGCAGAATGTAGAGACCAGAGCTGGAGTTTTACCATATCATATGAGCTAACACCTGTGTTCATGTAAAAATGTGACTTGGGCTCCTTAATATTTTCAGTTAATTAAAACTTGGGTTTTAAATTTAATTTAAAATAAATTAATGATCCTAACAAAGGATGGGATGGGTATTACAAAGGATGCATCTTAAGGGGACAAATATAACCTTAAAAGACCCAAATAAAAGCAATTTCGTTCAACATTGTTGTGGATGGAGTGATGCACTTCAGTCATAAGAGAGAAGTAGCAATATGTTTATTGATATAAAACAGTGATTTAACAAAGTTTGATAGTAAATGCAACAGTGGTTTAACTAAATTTGATGGCCAGGTTCACTTGATACTTACCGCACAGAGGACAGGGTCAGACAAAACTGTCAGGGAGACCCTCCCGTTGAGTTACAAGGTTCAGAATAGAACCCCTTGCATTCTAAACTCCTTCTCAGAGAGGAGTCTAGGTGCGGCTGCATCCACTCCTAGTCCCAGACTTGGTCAACAGTTTATGTCTAAACAATTCCATATGCACAATCAATCCTTTATATCACTTAGCTAAGATTTCAAAGTTCAGCACGCTGTTAACTGCTTACCGAGAATCTGTTGCGGCACGATTCTCTCAACCTCGAGGAGTAACCTTAAGAGGCATCTCTGTTCAAGGGGAGATCCTGGCATGCAACCCGCTGCTGTGCAGGAGAGCTCAGTGGGCCCTGGGCTGTCCACTATTTATGGAGTAAGATAGTTGACTCAGTCACATTTGCATACCAACTACAGATGTTAGCTTCTTCCAAATTTGGCTGGAGTTGGACATCAACCAGCACTGTGGTTAGGTGGGTGCATTGTTCAAATTAGCCCTTGGCTATTGTGCGGTTATCTGTGTCCCCTAAATCCACTTTTGAGCCAGATGCAGCCATCACAACCAGACACATCCAACCACTGGTGGTTATCACTTGATAAGGATTACGGGAAATACAGGTCAGGTTGGGGCAGAGGGGAGCACACAGCCACAAACATGTTAAGGAAAGCTGGCCAGATATAACTGAATCCATCTCTTTTCATTTGACAGCTGGAAAGATATTTTTTTACTCCCCCTAAATCAGCTACAGCACTAAATCCCATAACAGAAACATTCTAAAATTAGTAGAACTGGCTGGGTTTTCCATCTTTGCTGCACAGTTCTAGTTAGGATTGTTAATGAAAAACTCAACTTTTGCCTTTCTCTCTGTTTTAACAAATTAATAATAGGATGAGTTAATTAGCATAGGCAGTAAGTCTCAGGCTTCATTCTGTGTCACATCAGTTTGTGGTGTTTTCCCGAGAGCATTTAACTTTGTGTTCTTGCATAGCAGCTGTAAGAGCACAGCAGTTTCTGCACGATGTTTCCTGCATAACTGTGCTTGTGATTTGTGGTCCACAGACTAATGCTGCTGGACTGGACAGGTTCATCCCTTGGATTCTCTTGAACAAAATTCCCAAAATGGTAGATCACAGTTCCCTGCAGGGTAGTGGTAGTGTTCAAAACAGATTGCAATACAGCAGCCGGTGTAGCTCAGTTCCGTGGATAGAGGGGCATGAGATGTAGCTGTAATTGCTGTTGCTAAGGTTGTGCCTTCCTTCTTCTGCCAGTCCACCGTGCTCATAAAAAGTAGTCATAGGTGCTCTGGAGACTGGTCTGCACTCTAAAACTTAAGAAAAATTGGCTGAGGACCCAAGTGAAGACACAACTTAGAGCAGTCATAGTATTTCTTTCACTCTTGTAATTTGGGCCTGCTTCCTGAGTAGCAAAAATAAACCGTGGAATGACTCATTTGACAAGGTAAGTTGCAGTTTAACTTTTATTTATGGCAGCAAAAGAAAAATTTGTCACATGGATGTGTCCTGAGACACAGCCCATGGGAGAGGAGAGGGAGGGGTGAGTCCAGTGCCCTGGCTGTGTTTTCTGTTACACAGGGAGCCTCACAGTTACACAGTTTAGGCAGAGAGGGGTGCTATATCTGAACAGAGCCTCTCCTATCTGCTGCTGCAGATGCTGCCCGCAGTGAAGTGTATCTTAAGTTGGGATGGAGCAGTTCGCAGTGGTGCAGAGCTGTACCAAGCCATTCCAGGCTACCCCGTCAAGGTGATTAGCTGGTTTAATAAGAGGGAACACACAGCTTACAGAGAGAGGTGAAATGTTTCAGTTGAATCCATTTCCCAGGGTAGTCTTTGCTGGGTTAACTTCTACAGAACTGTTTTACGGAGCAAACCAAGTAGATGATGTGTTCTACAACTTAAGTAGTGTCTAGATGGTAGCTTTTATGGACTTGGAAATTTATGCACTGCGGTGGTTGTGATGCAGTGGCTTTGCAAAAGTGGTGGGTTTTGTACTTGACGCTTCAGTTGTCCATTGTTTATAATTCTGAATATAAATATCAGCATTTGTATCCATTGGAAACAGCAAACTGCTCAGAAGAGATGGCAGTCTGGAATACATGGATCTGCAGGGTTTACTGAAGCAGACTTCACCAGATTTGAGTGAATCAGGCACATTACATTATTATTTACAGTTTTCAGTGGAGAAATGAAACTGTACGGGTAACTGGAATCACACTAAAAATTCTGCATTGAGGCTGACTGAATGGCAGGTATTATCTGAAAAATAAATTTATACTTGGAGAGACCTGACAGATAGAGCTGCGCTCTTGGCATAGAGTGGGAGAAGAAGGGGATTGGGGAAAATTTAATGGGAAGGCTTGTATCGATATCAAGTCTGCCAACTGTAGCTACTGTAGAACCTCATTATAAATAAGGAACAAAGTGGAAGAAAAACACACAGGGAAAAAGAAAAATCAGTCATGCCATAAGCAATCACAAATCTGATGCATTAAGGAATCTGTCAGCTTCCAGCAGAGCTGATGTTTCTGCAAATTAATTCATTCTCTGTCTCATTCATGCTAAAAGTGCACTGCAGCTCACATGTTTGTGCATTTACTAACTTCTCTAGGGCTTCCAGGAAAAAGATGTCCAAGAAATTTACTGAGTGCTGTCCTGAATACTCTGTACAGGAATTGACCTCAAGGATGTAATTTGCAGTACTATTTAGTCAGCATGTTGGATTTTATGTTGCCATTTAGAATCATAGAATCATTTAGGTTGGAAAAGACCTTTAAGATCATCGAGTCCAACCATCAACCATGCCCGCTAAACCATGTCCTGAAGTACCCCATCTACTCGTTTTTTGAATATCTCCAGGGTTGGTGACTCAACTACTTCCCTGGGCAGCCTACTCCAATGTCTGACAACTCTCTCAGTAAAAAAATTTTTCCTAATATCTGACCTAAATCTCCCTTGCCTCAACTTGAGGCCATTTCCTCTCGTCCTATCTCCAGCCACCTGACGGAGAGACCAGCACCCACCTCACTACAACCCCCCTTCAGGTAGTTGTAGGGAGCGATAAGGTCTCCCCTCAGCCTCCTCTTCTCTAGATTAAACAGCCACAGCTCCCTCAGCCGCTCCTCATTTCTGTTGGAGAGAATCATTCATGCAAACTGATGCAGAATTTCCTTAAGCACTGGGTAACAAACACTATAGTTTATCCTGAGTAAGGATATAGTTGCACTGTCCTGGAATTGCACAAGTGAAATACTCATACATGCCTCATGAGGCGGGGTAGAAGAGGTGGGGGTGGTGGGTGGTAGTTGGGGGGGGTAGCAGTAACCTGTGCCAGCTCTTTATGTCAGCTACTAACTTTCCCCTCTCCACAAGCTCATTTCCCTGGGTAGCCACACAGAGCAGCTCATGGCTGAGTCAAAACCACAGGTTATATGTGTGAAAGCATTAATTCACTGCTGTAGCTTTGAGGAGCTGCCTCACCCAGTCAGCATTCCTACCCACCCTCCCTACTTCTTTTTTTCTCCAAAGACCCTTTTAGGTGGTAGATGCACTTGATACTTTCACGTGCTCTACCCCTTCCCTCGCAGTTCTAATTGTAGCATAATTCAGGCCTGTGACTTGACAAACGCCTGCAAAGTGCTCTCATCACCATTCAGCTTGGTGTGTGTATATACTGAGGCTTTCATATCCAGTCTCTCCATTTCTCTTCTGCTTGGAGTCATCTTATGCCGAAGCCTGGTGAACATGGTAATTATTTGAAAAAGGATTACAGCTCTGAATCTTTTCCACTAAGGCTGAAGGAAGCTATTACTTCATCTTATATTAAATGGCACATGGTAATTTTAAACACCTTCTGGATTTCTAATGAATTAAATCAAATTTGTTCAAGAGCAAGAACACTGATTTTTATCTGTACGTTTCAACAGTTTTTTAAGCCAGTCTCTATGACAGGTTTTAGTTTATGCCATGTATCTACACTCAAGGAAAATAAAAATGTCAGATCTTCCATGGATGCATCTTAGGTATTGGGAATCTGATTCAAAATGTCAAATTTCAGGTGCATGCTGTGTATTTGAACCGTGCTTCCTCTGGATGTCGTTCCCTGAGGGGAATTAATTATGGTAGCATATATCACATACATAATGACAGGCTCTGTTAAGCCTTCCAGAGGCAAAACTACCAGTCAGGTCAGCAGAGAGCCTGAGTGCTTTCAGTTGCCTTGGAGTAAGGAGTTCTGCACAGTGACTTTGGATATCCTTTCAGCAAGGTACTTCAGGAAAGGTGTGGACATAATAATGCATATACAATGCCTTCGGTGTGGTGGGAATGGAGAGGAACGCTATACCTGTGTTTTGGATATATTGGTTTAGAAAGGAAAGGAAATAGAAATTAGATTGTGCACTCTGAATTACAGCTGCCTTGCACGATGGCCTTTTAAGAGGGAAAGTAGAGGCATACATAAATGCAAAGCTTTTTTTATGCCTAATGGTAAAACACAGGGCAGTTATAATACTCTTATGCTTTCAGGTTGACATCTGTTCCTCCCCTTCAGACTTATTTCAAGGAAAAACTGGTACATGCTGCTAACTTATCAGATGGCAGAGATTATAAATACACACTTCTGATTTATCCTAGTGTGATCCGATCTCTTACTCTGCAGAGAGCTCTGTACTGAATTAATCGGACATGTGAAATAGAATAAACACAGGGATTTCATTGTGTTCTGTCAGCAGGAGCAGGTGTGAAGGAGTTCAGTCCAGCCTCTTTCTGTCCCCCTTCTTGGCTGAGATACAGAGATGCAGAGTTTGACCTCGGGCACCTTGCAGCTCTGCTGCAGGGCTGCTCTGCCAATCGGCACTGGCAGTCCTGCAGAAGGCAGGCGTTTCCTCACAGGTTTCTTTCTGCAAAGGAGAAGGGAAAGTATAAAGCTTTTCCCTATGAAAGGCTGGGACTTGCTATTCATCATAGCTTCTGTTAATTTCTTTTTTTCAGTTGCAGGATCCTTATGGAAGAACTGAACAGGGGGTGGTTAAGTGGGGTTTGTTTGGGGATTTTTTTGGTTAGTCACTGGAATGTTTCCAGTAACTAATTTCTTTTTTCTTTTTTTTTTTTTTTTCAATTTGCAGGCTAGAATTCTGCAAATGAATGGTTTATTTAAAGGGATAATGTAGGAAGTCAGCTGGTACAAGCTGATCAAACTGCACTGACCCTGCACTTCATTTCTGTGTTTATCTGATGCATGCTCATTTTTAGGGAGTTGAAGACAGCCTGCCTGAGCTTTTCTGACTTGAAGCTTGAGTGCCAGCTCCCCAGCTAGTTTAAAAAGATGAAAATCCATTCATTTCAGTTGAACAGAACTGATTCCCTTTAGCTTACTCTCTGGCCCTGAATGTTTAGTTCCTTTTACCTGTTTCATTGCAGCTATTAGCTCTAAATTTTGGAACACAGTTCAGTTTTATAAAGCACTGTGGCATTAAAAATATGTAAAGGTCAGTGGTTGCTAAGTGCTGGACTGTTTCTCTGAAAAAAAAAAAACCCAACCTTCTAGTAGTCTGTGGGTGAAGAACCACAACTATACAACTGATACTATCACCTGCACTGTACTGTATAAATAAGACCTGTTTTTCAACAGTCAAGCCTGTTTTATTCTATCCATCATTTAAATTGTATTTGCAGTTTTACACTGAGGTGTGTTTTCAGGCTGTTATGGAAAGAAGGCCAAATATTGCTATTTTTGAACATTTCAAATGTAGTAACTATACATGTTTTCCCAAAGGATTCTCTTTAATCATACATGCAGTGCTTGGGATCTATAATATTGTGTCATCTTTTCTCAGCACATCTGGAAGATTTGTCACATTGGGATGTAATAGATATTGCAGAAAAATAATCCATTAATCTGATTTTAGGCTCAATCTGCCATGGATTCTCTTTTTATTTGAGGTTTTTTTTAGCAGTGCATGTATTTCTCACCTTTCTCTTGAGGCTTTTAGTTTTTGTTGGCAGTTCTAATTGAAATTTGTTAGGTATTTCTGACAGATTGAGAGACGGCTGATTTTTCTTTGTTACTCATGAGCAGTGACTCAGCTTATTTGTACAGTGTAAGGTGCACCTGCTGGAGTCATATGTGCAACATTGAAGTTACAATTTCCAGCAAGGCTAGGAAATGAAGCTTCACATTTAAAATACAGCCTGCACAATCCTGAACTGTATTAGTGTTCAGCTGAACTGGGCACAGGTCTCTGCTAGGAAAACCTTGTGCTGAAGTAATAGTCAAGGATGCAAGCTGTGGAACTGGGTTCTGTAAGTAGGCAGTATCCTTGGGTTGATGTGTATAGTTGGGAAATTTTTAGGAAAAAAATCCAAAGATTTGTTTTATATTTAATTATATTTGTGCCACGAAAAGAAAGAATATTTAGGTTAAACTGAAATGCTTATGTGGCTGCACACATACCTTATCTCGGAGAAGAGTGTGTCTATGTATATTGAACAAGCTGGATTTATTAAAAAATACAGTCAGTTGGACTATGCTTCCAGTGTGTATTTAAATCATGGTGACGCTTTTCGATATGACTGGAAGCATACAGAGCTGTTCACTGTTATATCCTGAGTTTGATTTTGTCTCAGAGTAACGGTTAAGGAAAGCTATCACGATATCAGTTCAGCCGGCTGGCCTGACATCTGTGGGGAACCTGTACTGTATGGGAGGGTAACAACATGACAAAAAGTGCCGTCGTTGCCAAAGCCAGTCTGCATGGTCCCAAACCTGACAGGAATTAAGGGCTCCAAGTCTTGACCATGCAATTAGCTTTGTACAGGATGAAAAGGAACTATAAAGGAGCTTCATAAGGAAATTTAGTGCATCTCCAAAAACAGTCTGTGGTGAAAAAGCAACCCAGCACTACCATGAATACAATTTTGTCTGTCTAATTTTTGTAAGTCAGTGTGCTATGTCAAGCCAAATGGTAAGCACAGGTTTTGTGAGGTTAACTTAATTGTGCCAGTAAAGGATTGAGTGAAACTGCAGTAGCATGATCTTCAGCACATCTGTCTGTTAAGTACAGACCTGAGTCTGTACACTGATTGCTAGCTCTGCGTTAAGGGTCATGCTCCTGTGTCTTCCTGCTGCTGTTACTGTGCGGTGTTCAGCTGGTGCTAACACAGACTGCTTACATCATGGTTTTGGTTTGCAGACTTAGACAAATGTGTTTCCTGCTGGTAGCAAAATATCTATTTCTTTCTATAGGATTTTCTTTGGTGAAGCCAGCAGTTTTCTGAATACTTATCACAACACAGGTTTGTTCTAGATTATGTGGGGTTTTTTTCTGAAATGAAGGAGCTTTTGTCTGTCTTTGCTTCTGTCACTTCTTTGACCTTTTAAGCATGTCTTTCCCCATCTTTTTTCAGGCTGGCATAGAAACCTGCTCCTCCATATCTTACTGAACAAGTTCATCTTATAAAATGCACTGCCTCTGAACTGTCATAAGTATATGGTGGGTTGTCTTAGCCAGAACACAGGTTGAAACATGCGCACACTTGCCCCAGAACCAGTATCCTGTAGTGAAATTCAGTGGTGTTTGGCAGATTGATTTCCATCTTTTTCACCTCTGCTGAGACACACAGACAATGAGCACTAAATATTGGCAGACTCTGGCCCTTCTTGTGTTACTCGCGTTTATGCTTTGTCCTCTGCAAAGTTAAGCAGTTAGAGGAGACTCTCATAAGCCTTCTTCTCATAAAGAGCTGGATCTACCAAGGTTCTTAAGCACAAGCTGTTTTAAGGAAAGGAATAATTGACTTCATGTTGACTTCAGCAGGACTACTCATGTGCTTAAAGACCTTTTATAAGTGTTTTGCTGGAGTAGTGCCAAAGTGGCATAAATAATATTGCCCCAAAATAAAATTATAGAAAAAGTGAGGTGTGTTTAACAACATTGCATAATGCATTTTGAAAAAGAAAAGCTTGTTTTACAGTAAGCCTATTGTTTTTATAGCAAAGCCAAATTTTGTGTGGTTCTAATTTACTAATACAGTCGGGGTGTGATGCAGTTTCAGACTGTTGGCTCCAAGTATCAGTGTCCTGGTTTCAGCTGGGATAGAGTTAACTGTCTTCCTAGTAGCTGGTACAGTGCTATGTTTTGAGTTCAGTATGTGAAGAATGTTGATAACACTGATGTTTTCAGTTGTTGCCAAGTAGTGTTTAGACTAAAGTCAAGGATTTTTCAGCTTCTCATGCCCAGCCAGTGAGAAAGCTGGAGGGGCACAAGAAGTTGGCACAGGACACAGCCAGGGCAGCTGACCCAAACTGACCAACGGGGTATTCCATACCATGTGACGGCATATCTAGTATAGGAACTGGGGAGTGGGGGCGGGGAATCACCGCTGGGGGACTAGCTGGGTGCCGGTCGGCGGGTGGTGAGCAATTGCACTGCGCATCATTTGTACATTCCAATCCTTTTATTATTGCTGTTGTCATTTTATTAGTGTTATCATTATCATTATTTGTTTCTTCTTTTCTGTTCTATTAAACTGTTCTTATCTCAACCCGTGGGTTTTGCTTCTTTTCCTGATTTTCTCCCCCATCCCACTGGGTGGGGGGGGGGAGTGAGTGAGCGGCTGCGTGGTGCTTAGTTGCTGGCTGGGGTTAAACTATGACAATCAGTAACACACAAGATTTCATAAATGTGTCAAGTTGGGTAAAAATGTTTTATTAATCCTCTAGGGGGCTTCTGCTTTACTATATTTTGTTGTATAATTTATGCAACCATAATATCAATAAGCTATCACTTTTTATTACCTTGACACTAGGTTAATTAGGAGGTATTTTACTCTATTTTAAATATATGAATCGGGATTCTGACATACCTTTGCAGACAGAAGGTGTGTTCTTGGTTGCAGATTGAGGTGACTTGGAGGTTGATGTTGAATGTTACTTTATTAGCCAGAGTCCTGGTATCCTTTCCTCTAAAAGCTGCCTAAACTGCATGTCCTAGAAGCTTTTCTGAAAAATACAACAGTTTAGAAGTGTAAGTGAAGCATCCAGTTCTGCGGTCTTTGGGGAAAGGAATATTGGCAGCATATTAAGTAATTCAGCTTAGTCCTGTTAATGCTCTTTTATTGTCTGGCAGGATCTCAGCTCAGCAATTAGAGACCCTAGGCCTTGCTTCCTTTTCCGTTTCTGTAAATCAAGAGTTATTCCAGTGGTTGTGACAGCATGATATTTCTCAGCTCTGCCCTTCCAAATTAATTTGTATTTAATCAGGGCTGGCTGGATTTACCCGGGGGCACATCTGATGAAATTCTGAAGAACCAAGCCCAACAGGTGAGAAGATGTTTTAAAAGTGATGTCAGTTACAGAGGAACTCAACCTGCTTTCCTTCCTGTCCACAAGTAACTCTAAAGTTGAGAGCACCAGTATTAAGAGATCAAATGTAAAGGATATGGGGAAGGCAATGATGAAGAACCTAGTTCTCCGAATGCTTTGCAAAGGTCATTCCCGTTATCTGCTCTGCAGTTAGAAGAATTGAAGTACAAGGAGCTGAAGTGACTTGACCAAGACTGGCCAAGAAGCCATGTGAGAGCAAGAAACAGAGCATGGCTCTCCCATGTCTATGGGATGTTGGCCACACGGCCACCACGGGTGAAATACAGTGGACCACAGTTTCCAGTACACCTCTGAGATTGCACTGTAGGTGTCCGTTTCCACCCATAAATGAGATACTGCACCACAGAGTCACCTGAATTTAAGTGCCAGGGCTCGCATCTGCTGGAGAAGCGATGCATTGAACTGCTACTGAATTCGTGATTGAAATTAAATAGGAGGTAGACCTCTAAGCTCCTAGCCTTGGATGCTTGAGACCTGGTCCCGGCTTTCAGATATGCTCCTGCAGTGTCCAGTGCAATGGGGGGTACTCTGTGTAATTGGAGCCTGTCAGAGAAAAAACAATTCACAACAAAATGTGGGGGGGTCACTTGCAAATTAGACCTCAGATTAACATCTTCTGAAGTGTTGCAAGGGAAATTCTAATGCACTGTGCTTGGAGAGGGAAATTACATATAAAAAGTTGACGTAAACACTCTGCATAGCAAAACCAGAAACTTTTTTTTCCAGGTTTTGCTGTAAAACTTATAATTGTGAAAATTATTTTTGTCTTTATTCAGGCAAGATATGGACTGAAATACATATGATTTGTGGTGGCACAAAATCATTTTCTTGCCAGTTCCTCATCAGGGTGAGAGGAAGATAAAAACTCTTTTCAGGTGTATCACCTAAAGGATCCTACTTAACACAGGGTGAGAGAAGAGTTTTTATCAGCTCTGCTAACAATTTGCTCGATTCCTGCATTCTTAACAAAAAGCAAAATACCACAAGTCTGGGATTCAAAATGAACAATCTAACTAAAAGGAAAGGAGATAATAATTCTGATCACCTTTTTTTTTTTTTGTGCCTTTCTTCTTCTTTTCTTTTCTTCTTCTTTTTTTTCTAGTTATGGCTTGATTCTGAAGGTGGTGAAGACAAGGAAGGCTTTCAGTGCTTCCCCACCCCCAGCAAATCAGTGTGCTTTTTCTTTCAGCAGACTATTAGTTAATTGTTGTTTTTCCTTCAAGTGACAACCTGCCTGGGTTTAGAGGATAAAGGGGCTTTGTTAAAAGACCTCCTTCCAATATAAGTGGCAGTTTCGGGATGAGCCACATCAACATTGACTGATATTTGCCCTCTGTATCAAAAGTGAACCTCATGGACCTGAATGCTGAAATAGGTGCATGAGGTTGCTGGACTGGCTGCAAACATGTTTGTCTTGGGAAGTGACGTTTGGGTCCATGCAGAGATATGCAATGTAGTCCATCGGCAGGACCTTCACCTGACTGACAGGAGGCCCTTCTGCCTTCACGTACAAGCTGCAGCTTGCAGGAGGAGGCAGTCCAAGAAAAAACACCCAGAGCTTGAGCCGTGCCAGTGGCCATTCCTTTGTTTTTGCTGTGCAGTCTGACAGGTTGGGCTGCAGTCTTAGCTTTTCTGATCACCTCTTCTGTTTCCCTCCTCTACGAGCAAGAGCCTTCTGGGTGCCTCATGTCATAAGACTAAGCCTCACAAATTGTCTTCATCATGTAAACTTTTAAATAGCCTAGAATCTACCTCTCTGGAAGCTGTTCTCACCCAGTGCTGTGCTGTTGCAGTCATAGTTCATGGAACAAAGTTAGCTGACTTGCTGTTGTCATGCAAGACTGGGGCTCTGAGCAGGACATTCTTCTAAGATGTCAGCTCTGAGTCGGCTAGTTTTCCTGGGCTGGGAAGATGAAGTCAACAGTTCTTTGGATATGCTACTAGGCTCCCCGTTTTTATTTTTTGTTCATATTGGGGGATAAATGGGCAGGGAGCCATAAAAAAAAAAAAAAAGGACTGTATGTCTGTAAAAGTATATGATCAATTTATTTTTGTAGGTAAAGTGATAGATAACATGGCACAGTATGAAGTTATAAAAGGAGGTTGCAGTCAGGATTGCTGGCATTACTTTAACTAGAGAATGTGCCCTTAAATGTCAGGAGACTGCAAGAAGCACTGAGTTATTTGAGAAGACAGCAACTTTGATGTTGATTTTATCAACAAAAATGCAGGAGATTAAAAGCAGCTTTCCAATTTTGCCAACTTTTTTTCTTATTGATAACGTCACTAGGGCTTTAGCAGGTGCTCTGGGAAGGTTAATGAAACCATAATGGTTGTGGTGAAAGAGTATGCATTAACTAATTGGCTTGTATAGGTGACTCCCCACTGAAGCTAAACTCAGCAACTGGTAAACTGAGCCGCTAATTTGCTGTGAAGATACTACAGTTCCAGATACACTGTCCTCTCATACTGGCACATAAAACAAGACCAGACAATCTGGGTTATAAAAAGAACATGGGCTGCAATCATATTTCAACCATATCAAAATGGGAGAGTGGCCATTCTTGATCAAACTAAGGGCTTGTCTGGCTTCAGCAGGGTATCTGGTGAATGCACAGGGAAAAGCAGGTAGAAACATGGCAGTAGGATGATCCTACCCCTCATATGTGATCCCCGCTTCTGTCAGCTGAGTGGTTCAGAGGCTTTTGGAGCCAGAGGTTGCATTAAGTTATGTTAATGCCCCTGATGGGCCTGTCATCTGTGAATTTATCTGATCCCTTTTTGAACCTATTTATGTGTCTGCTCCAGAACATCCTGTAGCAATGGGGTTTGCACTTTACTTTTGCGTTGTATGAAAAAGCACTTCATTTGCTCATTTTAAATCCACTGCTTGATTGCTTTATTGGATATTCCTTACTTCTTTCATTGAAACAAGACAGAGTGCTTTGATTTCCTGATTTTCTTCATGCTATTCATGATTCTATAAACCTGTCATCTCTTCTCTCAGCCTGTTTTCCAGGCTGAGAAGTCTGTTTACTATCTCTGTATATCAAAAGCGTTCCAAAACTTTGATCATTCTTCTTGTCTCCTCCATCCTCTTTCCAGCTCTGTTAGATCAGTCTATGTCCTGTATCCACTTGTATCCAAGGGGAAGAAACTAATTCAAGAGTTCAGTGACGAAGTGGGCGTTTGAATCCATGCCTCGCAGTTTCTCAGAGAGTATCTTCAGGCCATCTACCGGTTCAGGTTGTGGCATTCCCCTGCTTTTCATTGGAGCTGGTATGGAATGTTTATCTGGGCTTCAAAGAGGTAGGAGGGTGAGCTGGTCTCTGCTGTCCAGTGGCACTTGGGCACCTGCATGCTGCTCCAACACCCCATCAGTCAGTCACTGGATAAAGTGCATTTGCTGTCCTTGGAGCTGTGACTACGATTCTGGTTTCTCTCTCCAGGCAAATGTCTGTAAACACACACAAACAAACAGGCACATGCATCCTGTCATTTAATGAAAGAAAGAAACAAAATACAACTATTAGTTGCAGAAGTTCAGTATCTTCATGCTAATACACACAATTGTCTCTGTGAATTGGGACATATTGCTGCTGGTTTGGGGTGTTTTGTTTCCTTTTGTATTCAAAATCCAAAATAACCCAGCAGCTGTGTGTGTAGGTAGGCAAATCTGGGTAAATAATGAAAGACTTGGGGAATGATGGCCCTGATCTGGTAAAGCTCAAAGACATGTAGATCTTTGAGCAGCTGCTGACAAGCTCTGAAAAACTGGAGGGATTTATAAGCAGCCAGTGAATGGCAAAATATATAGCAAAACATATAGATAAATGACTACATAATAATCATTGTTCCTAATTTAGTCTCTCAACCTTGAAACGAGTGGAATGTGTTATTGTTTGTTATAGTACTAGCATTATTTATCACTTGTGAGATGGTAGGGCACAGAGATTCCATTGTGATGCTGTATAAACGTGTAAAGAGCTACATTTGATATGAGCTACATTTGATACTAAAAATGCCATTTAAAGGAGCTTTGAAAAGTTCCAATAATTAACTGATTAATAAATCTTTATACAGTCTTAGAGCATCCATAAAGTAGTCAATAGGTTATTACTAAACAGAGCAACTTACAACTTCCACAGATGTCCTCATAAGCATTTATGGTATACCATATGCACATGTGAAACCTTCTGATAGTAAGTATTAACTGTTAAACCTCAGGAAAGAACTCCCTCTTTTCTTCATGGGTAATATTAAAGAACTTAAAGGCTGAGCATTTAGCCATGTAGGATTAGAAGACTCTCAGGAGAGCTCGGTAGGTGTATTTGGCCAGACCTTGAGACATGGTGAGTATCAGTAGCCGAAATTAGTCTTTATGAAGACAAATGTTGAATACCTCCTGAAAACAACCAAAATAGCTTGCTTGCTGCTGAAAATTTTCATAGGCCTTCCAGTATTGCAGTCCCTGCTTTTTTGTCAATGTATGGCATATTACAGTGATATTTCTGTCATACTGCTGGAATTTTGATATTTGGGAAACCTAATTTTGAATTTTCAGACCTTCATATTTCAGCAAAGTCAACCGTATACAGATTCTAATTTGCCAGAGTTAATGTTACTGTGATAGTTATGTATGTTTGCTTGTGGCAGTAACCTGACATTACATCAGGGAATAGAAGCTTTTGCATACTGTCCACGTACACAATAGAAGAAAACCTCTTCTGAAAGGGAGCTTAGAGTCCAGTATCAAGAATAAGCACTGGTTATTTTCCATAGTTACTGTCCCTGACATTATACACATTACAAGAATGATTTGTAGATTTTTTGCTTTCTTTGCCTATGCTTATTTAGTAGCAATTTTATGTGTTTACTTTAGCCCAAATCACTCTGTTTTCATTTTCAGAGGCTAATGGAATTACCAATGACTGTATTGATAATATTGGGGCTATTTTTATGCATTGAATCTCTTTAAGAGTCTGCTCTGCTTAATATTACAAGCATCATACAAAAGTACAGTAAAATGATATTAAGAAAATATGATGAGGTGAGATCTGTGCATACATATCTTTTATTTAGGCCTTAGAGTTGTGTGCAGACACTGATATGACACAATACCCATTAGATTTCAAATTATTTGTAGCAAGAGTGCTATCTCAGTAATAAAATAAGCTTGAGATAAGTGATACTGTGTCACCTACTTTAGTGTTTTCCCTATATTTTTATTTATCTGGTTTTGCTGTTACAAAACCTATTAGAAGCTGAGAAACACAAACAGCATATAGTACATGTGGCCTAATGTACTGATTGTATTTCCACCTTTTAATAATCATGTTTAATTGTGTTGTTCACTACTGCTGTCAGTATGGTTTGATTCCTTTTGCCACTTACATTCTTCCTATTTGCCTTTTGGTTTGGTTCATTATATTATTACACAATAATGTGAGTAGCACTACTGCAAAGGTGAACTACCACAACAGCTAACAATGCGTGATATATCCGAGATCTGGTAGTGTTGCACTGCAGAGACAGTTGCTATGCTGAGGCTTCATTATGTTTTTGTGAGAGATTAGCTTTTTTCCTATGTTTCACTAGTTCTCTCTGCTGAGATAGAACATTGCATCTTCGCCCGAAGAAGTTGACATATACTCACTGTAAGCAGTAAACAGCAGAGTAATGGAGAGAAGAACTTGATGTGCTTGTCTTTTTAATGTTTAACTGCAATGTTTAAATATAGTATGTAGTGTTTTTAATTGCCTGCTGATAACTAAGCCATCTATATCCCTACTAATGTGAAAGGGAGAAGGAACCCTTAATATAACTCTCCTGTACAGTAGTTTGGCTGCTAGTAGAGTCTTCTTTCCTATATTCTTCTATTTCATTAAGAGTGGTATCTTAGAGCATTGAAAAGCGTGGAGTTAATAAGGGATGTAATACGACTGTTCTCTAGGCCTGAGGCTCCTTGACCACCACTCTTCTGCTGCAAGGAGGGTCATACAGTGCTTTAGAAGGTCTTTCATTTTGAAAGTTTGTAGTGGTTTAAAAAATATTCTGTATGCTTAAAATAGCATTGATTGTTCAGTGTTGTTTGTTTCTTGGACTAGTAGAATATTTTCGACAGAGTAATTGCCAGAAGGAAGGTGATGATGCAGTCTCACCCCTCTGCACAGCACAGTCCAAAGAAGCTTGCTCACAAGCCTATGCATCAAACCCATAGCTTCTATTTGTGCATTACCATTGCTTTCTGGATGTTATCCTGTCTTGCTAAAACAGACTTTAAATACTACAGAATTTACTGTGCACACAACGTAGCTGCTGCAAAGATTATTTTCTTTGATAGTTATGTGTCTGCATTTACCTATAAATCTGCATTTGACTAGTTTCAGCTTCCAATAAATCCTTGGATTTTCTGATACCTTTTCTTTTAGATCAAAGACTCTACAATTAGATACTTCTCCATGTACGTGATTGCAGGCTGGGGCAAAATAATTTCTTGGCTGCTTCCTGGTTAAACCAAATAAACTGAGCTTCTTAAGCCTGTGACGAAATATGTTTTTCTAGCCCTTGGATCACTTGCCATAACCTTTTTCTGAACCTCATCCCATTTTTAGTCATCTTTTGGAGTTAACTAGAAACAGGATTGTAGTAAGTGTCTTGCTGATGCTGTGAACAGGAATAACCACATCTTCCAGCTCCTACTTGATTGTGCTTCCGTATATGGATGCTAAGGGTTGCTTCACCTCTTAACTACATTGTTGTTCAGGAAGCTCACGTTCATGAAGCTATCTTTTATAATACTGTTGCACTCCAGGGTATAACCTCCCGTCTTTCTAGTGTGGTATGTATTCCTTGCCCCTGAGTGACTGATTCTACATTCTGTTGTATTAAAACAAGCTTTGTTCTTATGAGCCCAGTTAACTAAGGAATACAGAGCAGCATGCATCACTGACCAGTTTCCATTGCTAACCACTCCTTAGAATTCAGTCTCATTTTTATTAAGAGTGCGTCTACTGTTATATTCTTTGTCCCAGCAAAATTTTTGATCAGTCCATGGATCTAGCCCAAAAATAACTACCTGAATCATAATAAGGGCACTTCCTTTCAGTTAGGGGGTCAGTATCTTTAAGAGCAGGGGATGTTTTTAATTAGTATTTGTTTTGCTCAGATCAGTAACAAGAAAATCAAAGGTAAACATAGAGTAGGGATATAAAATAGTAAAAGACAAAGACAAATTCCCTTGATTATGAATCTTGATCTTCCTTTCCTAGCCTAAGTTTGTACCTGGGAAATTTAGTTGAATGCTTGTCCTATGAGGTCAAACTGTAGCTGCAGCCATGAGCAGACTGCACTACAGCAGTGGATACAGTTGGGCTACATATTGGTGCCTTCCCTTCCTGCCCCCCTGGAAAAAACCTCTAATGTTTGTTAGTGCAGAATGGGACTACCATTTTAGCACATTACTGTAGATACGCACCAGAGTCTTGGCTGCAGATTTCTAATTACTGCAAGTGAAGGATCTCTTACTCAGCTGCAAAGTCTTCTCTAACGTCATTTATGCAGTTGCTGTTCTCTCTTTCTGAAGTTGTTTGGATTCCCCAGGAGCCTGCAAGTCACATCAACAAAACTGGTTTTAGGATTTTCAACATTCGGCTGTTAATGTTGTATGCATATATGTACATATATGTGCATCCAGTGGATTAATTGCTAGCCATATTGAGCTAATTCAAAATGAAAACATTTAAAGCAGAGAAGTAAATTTACATTAGTAAATCAGAAATAAATTCAATCATCTTGGCAGTTAAAAAAATATCATGGGTGTTGTGAAGGATGGTGTTAAAAGCCATGCTAGCAGCAAGTGGTAGGTTGTGTCATTGCCGACCCTATCTTCTAACCTCTGTTTGACCTAATTCTGCTGAATTCCAGTGGTCTGTGCAAGTACATATTCTCTAGGTATAAGAATAGTAGCAGGAGTTACACTACCTAGAACAAGAATGTACAAGGGCTATCAGCTGTCTTGCCGAGGGGGATGAGATGATTGCCAGCTGAGGTTAAAAAAAAGGCATTTCCTTCCTGTGAAGTGTTACATAATTGTCCGCGTGTATTAAGTGTGTCTGAAATTTGTTATATAAGCCAGTGCTATAAGAAGATGCCAGACTAAGAAAAGAGCCTGGCATATGTATTAAGGCAATTCGTTTTTATTCTGTTTTTAATGCTCTCCAAAATAAAATGAGATTCATTTTATGTTTCACCTTGTTAGCTTTGCAATGCATTGCTTTTAACACTGTCCTGCCAGCTTTGTGACACAAATTTGACTGCAGCTGAGGAAGATTGTTAATCCCCTTGTCTCCTTGTGGGGAAACAAAGTTCAGCCAAATGAAATGTTTTGTGCTACAGTGTTTTCTTTTATTGCTGCACATACAACGCAAGTAAAAATGCCAGCTGCCAGGATCTCGCTAGAGTGATACTGATTCTCCACATTTATGAGATTCCAATAAAACAGAAATTATTCTTTTTCATCTTGCAGCTTACTCTTCACCAAAGTAAAACTGGAATGGATACATAAAGGACCTGAAGACGCTCTGGTGACATGCAGACATATGTTGCAGATGTGGCAGATGGTATATAATGTTTTACAGCACAGGTAGGATTTTTTCCACTGTCTAACAAGTTCAGATTTCATAATGGAGATGCAGTTATCTTCTTTAATTGTCTAGATACTTAAGTTATTTTGCAGAAAGGGTAAAAAACAGTACTGTTTAAAAAGAAACATAAGTAATATTTCTAGCTGTGATTAAAAAAAAGTGCAAGATTTTAATAGCCATGATTAAAAAAAAAACAACAAACAAAACCTCAATATTTTAAGATGGAAGAAGCAGTTTGAACCAAGGGTTTCTGATTTGAACGTCTAAACATCTCTATCCTTATTCAGATGTCCAGAATGGAGAGCAGATTCTGCCCCCCCCGCCGAGTGCTGAGCATCCATGAGTTATTGCTCAGAGTCTGCAGTAGTTGGCACCCAGGAATGTGGGGGGGGTGACACAGTCCTGAACTGAGTAAGCCAAGGAAAGGCACACGGCTAAGGCTCTTATCATATGCTGTGGTTGCATGCCAGTAGCATAGCCTGGTCCTAACAGGGCAACGAAAGGACTGAAGGATGTAGCATCTTTCTCCCTTCCCTTGTCCTAATAAATCTGCATTTAAACAGTGCTAGGTTCCCTGTTTGTTCCCTCCCTCTCATCTCCTTCCCCTCTAAAATGAGAAGTTCAGAAAGTGTGAAAGTTACCAGGTTGGGTTTTCTTCCTTTCCAGACCCTTTGGATATTGTCCTAGTTATGATACCACTGTACAACTGTCTTGGGAATGTTATCCCAAGACTGTACTTATCTCTCACCTGTAATGTCCATAGAGGTTGTGTTTGAAGGGAAGGACAGCATGCTTGATGGCAACAGTCACAACAGCAGACTGATGAAGCTTGTATTGTTCCCCAATTTCTGTATGCATTTACATAAACTTTATAAACACCAGAAGTGTATGTACAGAATGATGCATGTCTGTATACAAGTTGTCCTTGAGGGATTATTAGTAATTCCTTGTTGCTTTAGCTAATGAGCAGCAGACCAAACACAAAAATCAAGATATTTACATAGCAGCAGAGAAATGGTCTCTTACAGGCTGGAATCATTGATTTCCTTAGGCCTTAGTCTCTTTAGCTAAAGATTCAGTCGTGTACCTCTCACATGAATAATCTTTATACCTATGAGTAGTCCTCATGAAGCTGATCAAATTCACACTGAACAATTATGACTAAGATTTACTCTTGCTAGGGGGGGCTGCAACTCTGAGACTGAAGAGAGTACATTGGAAAACAGACAAATGGATAGTTCAGCCATTTGGACTGCATTCAGATCCCAAGCTGTGCTTTGGCTGTTATACTGAAAAACCCAAGATGTGATAGCTTTAGAGACTTCTTATAAGCTTTAGCCATAGAAGCCTAAACAAAACAAATGGCTTTGCTTTTGCTTTTAGGATCTCTTAAATGTGTATTTCACTGCTGTTTCCAGTGGGACTTTTTGTCTTTCTCAAAAAATACGTCATAAAGCATTTTCTATTGGGAAGTACTGCTGGAAAGGTAACAAGAATGAACTTGGTACCTGCAGTTTTAGACTGGATTTGATGATCCGGGAAGCCCCTTGTATTAAGCAAATTGCAGCAGTATCAGCTAACAAATATGTAAAATATTCCAGGTTGGCCTTGTAAAGGAACTTAAGGAGAATTCTTATCAATGAGACTTGGACACAGCCATTTTTCTCTTGGAGCAGAGAAGCCTGTATTTACATAAAATTAAGAGTTGTTGCACCCAATACTCTTTACTAGTTCAATCAGCAGTTGATCGCCTACACCATTAAATTGCACTTTAGTTACATTTGGTTGCATTTGTCTGACCTAAGTTTCCCAGCTTTGCAATCTTGCTATGACTCTGCTAGACTAGAGAGTCTTTCAGGGCCAATATTTTCTCCCCAGGCAGCTATTCACATGCCATGCTTGAGTCCCCTCTTGTCTTCTCTCTGATAAACTGGTGCCTCTGCAGTCTCTCACAATCAAGTGTTTCCTTCAGCAAACATGGGCAGTGGAGTGGCAACATGTCCCACTGTCAGCCTTTCCAGGCCTGTATGTGGAAGGCAAATCATCTGGTTGCTGTCCCTTCCATGGTGCATGGAAAAGCTTTCTTGGCTGAAGGCCTTGTACTGCAGCTTTGAAGCAGTAGTTCATTTTCAGCCCTTCTCCAGGATAATAAAGCTGTTGGGAGTGGCTGTTTTGCACAATGCAGTCCACTTGGTTTTCAGGCTAGGATTTCAGTCTGTTTTCCCAGTTAAAAGGCCATTGCTGTTGACTGTACTGAGGTGGATTTTGTTAACAGAAGTGATCTCATCAAGCCTTCTCTGAATGCTGCTCTCCCGTGGTCAGTTTTTCTTGTGGCCAAACTTATGCCATCCACCAATCTCCTTACCTGTCCTTTGTGTAGGAGTATAGCATATAAGCCAGTGTTCAGCCTTGTGCCTGAACAGTGACTTCATGGTGATGGCTGCTGCATCAAAGCAGTGCTCACCTCATGGGAGTAATATTTTGAAGTGCAGCTGCCATGTTCCTGCATACGCAACGCACCAGTAAGACAGAAATGTCCCTACGGTTCCACCAGCAGGCCCCAGCCAGGGCACTTACACTTGGGTTAATCCTGGCTAGGCAAGGCTGAGCCCCAGGACAGAGAATTTAATTCTCCCTTGCATCTGTCACTACATGATAGTCTCAAGTGGGGTATCAGTGTAGAAACCTGTATGGAAGGCAGGGAGGCCCAGTCAAGGCCAGAGATTTGTGCAGACAGTCAAATGCACAAGAATTCAGGGTCCCTTAACAGAAACCCTAATGTTTGATCCCGAACTCCAAGTAAAAGGTTAATTAGCTATTGTAAATATGATTATCACTATGATGAATGACAGTAAGTGTCTTTCAGTCCTAGATTGTTAGCTGGGAATGATGAGACTTGGTTTATCTTTTGCTATTGTTTTCTGTGATAACGGAACAATCATGTTTAAAACAAAATAGCAGTCCGAAGCTAATTCTTCTGCTAGATTAATGCAAATTCAAGGGAGTCCTGTGCAATCCCTACCAAAGGACTGATCAGACTGGAAGATGGGGCATCCACAGCAATCATGACTCTGTGACAGCTTGTCTCCTAGGAGGAATATTGTCCAAAGGCTGAGCTGCAGGCTTGGAAGTGTGCCAGAAAAAGTACCCAGGGCAGTCACTTTTCCTTTTGATATTTTGTCCCTTAATGGATGATGAGAGGAGATATCATCACCATCTGATGCTGAGGGGATGGCAGACTATATGATGACAGGAAGGCTCAGGAGATCTGTGTTAAGTGATTTTTCGTTAGGTACATGTTTGGGTTTTTTGGGGTTTTTTTTTTGAGTTTCCCGTTGGAAGACCTCTCTTGTGAGGACAGAAGTCTAGTAGAAGAGAAGACCAGATAGTCCTCCTTTCATAAAGTGGTGCTATGTGGTAGCTTTTATTTTCCTCCTTTGTTTGAACAGAACAAAGAAAATAATCCCTTTGAAATTAAGAAATTGGCGCCTGGGTGGAAGGTGGTAATTGGTCTGTTTCAAAAGGATCAGCACAGCAGACCTGTGAACAAATCTTTCTGCAGACAAGCCCAAGGGATGGTGGTTCTTACTGGGCATGGGGCTGCTGGTTGGCCTCCTCTGGTCTGGCTTCTAGCTGCCAAAATGTTCCTCATCCCGTGGTTTGCAAAGACTCCCAACAGCCAAATAAACTGATACCGGCATGTGCCTTGAGGACCTTGCTGGGCACTGTCTCTCTGAGCTTCCTGTCCATTGGCAGGGTGGGGGTGTTACATTCAAGAAGCTCCTTGCCTGCCACTGGAAAGCTTCAGTTTTCAGTTCCAGTGGCAGCTAGATGAGACTATTGCCTGCTTTCAGGGGAACATTGTCTCTCCGCTGAAAGGTGGCCAGGTAACACAGTTTTGTTTCTTTACAGTGGCTCTGAGAAAGGAAGTAGTGTGACAGAAACACCAGTGATCAAAAAGCATAATGGACTGCATCTCACACTCCCGGATGCTCATGATGCTGACTCTGGTGAGGAAACAAGATTTGTGCTTTCCTGTCGTAAAGTCATGCTTTTGTGAGAGAGGAATGTTTTATTTTCTCCAGTGAGGGCAGGGGGGCTGGTGGTCAGGAGGTCCCTATCAGTCTCCAGGGCCATCTCTGCTGCACAATGTGTCACTGTGGTTTGTCTGTACCTTGGCTTCCCCATGCATAAAACAAAGAGATGAGTTCCTGCTTTCTTTTACAAAGCTCTCTGAGATGAGCATGAAAGGTATTAGATGGGAGTTCACTATACTTCTGCAAGAAATTTATAATTCAGTCCTTTTTTTTTCCTCCCCTCCCCCAATTTAGTCCTTTTTAGATGTCCTGATCAAGCCAGCTATTATTGTGGTTTTGGAAAGCTGAGTGGGAGTGTCAATTCCTATTAGAGAGTGATTTGCTTTGGGATTTGTACATAAACCTTGTGCTGCTTTATTATATGGTAAATACACATTCACAGTAACAGATATAGTCAGATGGAAATAACTGAGACATCAAAGCTAATCTTGGCAGGAAGGGGAAAGGCAGCTTTCAGAGTGCTGCTGACTTGTGATTTTATCATAAGTCTCGTGATATTTGGTGCTTCCTTTAAAACCTTAACTCTCAAAATCAGATGATTATGTGAGAAACTTGCCTTTTAACTTGGAAGTTTTTTTAGGGAAGCAACTTTCTACCCTTTCTATCCTTGTGGATGTAGAAGAAACACTTGCAAAAAAATGAACCTTACAGACTCAGGAATTGGACAAGAATATGAAAGCTTGTTTAACTGTTAGCTTCTTTTAAAATAAGTCTCATGCTTTGGGGCTAGGGAATTAGGGTTTGTCTGAGTTTTAACCATGAACATTTGGAATTGGTAAAACTGAAGTCACATGCTCAGCATATGTGGCTGAGATGGAGGACAAGTTCTTATGTGTTAAGTATGTGACTTGTATTAAATTATGTGTGTTTAAAACCCATTTACACCCACCAATGGTTAAGAAGCATTGCAAGGTTAGGTCTTGAGCATACAAACATTCAAATATCAAAACATTATTCAGTGTGTCTGCTCTTCTGTTTGTAGTGTTAAACCCCTAGGGTCTATATTTATGACATTATAATCTTACTGGTTCTATACACACATATTTATGTAATTTTTAATCTGTTTATTCCATTTCCCTTTTATTACCCTTTGCTGAGGCGAGTCTCTGTATTTTGTCATTTTTCTCATTGTTTATATGGCAGCGTTCTATAGTCTTTGGCTTAATTAAAGAGAACAGGCCAAATTCAGCACAGATAGATAAAGAAGATACAGTAAATTAGTATGTGCTGTTTGGCATATTAAAAATTATCTGGAAAAGGGAGTTGATATGACATGAAAGTTTCCTAGTGATACAAAATCATTTAGGATAGTCGTCACTTGACAGTAATTGTGAAGATTTGTGAAATATATCCTATCATCCCTGATGCTGGGCAGTAAAATGGACTTTCAGTTTCAGTGAATATATGAAAATGGTTTGGAAAACACTGTAGGTAGTTTCCAGAATCCATCAGCCACTAGGCATTACTAGGAATGCAATAAAAACCAAAAAATACTGTTTGTCACAGTACTTCAGATATCTATCCAATTCCTACTCTGCTTGGTGCCTAGACGGTAGGGCTGAGCCTGGACTGATTCCTGCCCCTTCAGCTCTAGCTGGTGCTTAATGGTATGTGAAAGGAATTCTGGGTGTGGATCCCATGATCTTCTGGAGATCCCTTACCTTGCTTTGTAATTGTCTGGAGAAAGGAGTGTGGCCAGGTTTGGGCTACATGCACTTCACAGCCATGTTTTGAGATTTTGAGACCAAATTGTCAACAGCAGAGCCTGTAATATTTTGATATGCTGGTGTGCTGCCATTCTAAGACCTCACTCCTGCCTCCTGCTTTCTCCTCTGCTGCAGACCTGCAGCACCTCCTCCAGAGTCACAGCAAAGCTCAGGCATGTTTGGTCTCTATGTAGTGCCCTCCTCAAAAAGAACCTGGGTTGGGTACCTGTTCCAGCCTGCTCATAGCCCAGTTCTAGCACCCAGCATGCAGTGGAGCAGCTGTAGTTCAGAAAGTGCTGTATGCCATGGTACTGCCTGCCAGAAAGAGCAAATTAATGTAAAGTACAAACTTTAAACCAGCTTTTCACACATACATAAAGTGATTTGCACGGAATGCAGTTTAGTTTTAGCCAAGAAATTTATTCCTTCTCCACTTCGAGAATCTAGGTTTCCATGCTAACGTGGTTGCACCCACAATGGATGTAAGGATGGGGCTTGTACTGAAATTACACCATCCACCTTAGCGCAGGACTGGCACTGGCTGATTTCAGCAAGGGTCTGTGGCTCGCTGCTCTGCAGGCTCTAGGTGCTGCCGTTCTCCATCTGCAGAAATGAGGCAACTGAGTCTGTTGCCCTGGTTGGGAGCCTCTTTGAAGACAGTAGGAGGTGAGAGTGGAGAGTACAGCTCTAGCCCCTCTCACCCTTGTGCCTTCCCAGAGCTGCGGCTGTGGCTGGCTGCTTTGAAGGAGGGAGGAGGTCTGATTTTTTTTGCATCATTCTGGAACAGGCTCTGGTTTCCATCGTGAAATCCACGGAGAGTGCAGCAGTATCGCTGTAATGCACAGGCACTCTGTGATCTCTGGGCTCATCACTAAAGGGGGGATTACTGCGGCCAGGTTTGACACTGGCCTCTCCCTCAGTTAGACCACAATGAGATTATTTGCTCTGCCAGAATTTCAGGTTTGCTGCCAGGAAGATTAATTCCTCTTTATTTTCTTCATCTTCTCTTAACAGAAGCAGTGTTCCTAACTAAATTCATTGATACCAGTCAGCTGCCTTGCTGTTTCATTCTTTTTCGGATTTAGTCTTATCTTATAATGCTCTTGCCTGAAGTGATTTAGACTAGGGAATTCTGTGTTTCTTATAAGCCTAGTAAATCTACTGAGGTACATTTCTATTTTGATAGCAGTTTTTTCGTAGATGCAAAATATTAAACGTGGTCCTTCTTGGTCTTATATCAACCCTAGAACAGTGCTTTAAAATTATTTAGATATATTTTGTATGGGTTATATGCAGGGCTCATTGTGACAAAATCAATTCTGTTATTTTTATGATTTCCTTCCAAAATGTGTGGAGGGCTTTACTGTAAAATGTGAATTTTATATTCTGTGTAGTGGAGCTGTTAAAAAGAGAAAGAGACTGCACTAAAATAACAAATTGATGTGATGTCTTCTTATGCCAACATTTGCATGTATTTTGAGGCATGACATTAAAGTTCTGTGAGACAGGTTTTGTGGTTTGGTTTTTTTTTTAGCATATAAAGATCTACATTTCTTTAGGAAGAGATATTTTATAATGAGACATTCAGAAACCTTTTTTTAATGTTTGAAGTTTTTCTGGCTCCCCCTGCTGTCACGACCCAGACTGGACAGACCAGGGTGTCGTGTTTAATTTGAAATTTCCTTGGACTAAATTAAGGTGAAACGACACCAAATGATCAGTTAAAGATTTTATTTATGACAGAAGCAAACTGAACTGGGGAGGCATGGTAGTAGGTAGCAGGGTTTCTCACAACAGCAACTGGCATAAGACTACTTCTGTAAACTGTGTAACCCAGGGTCACCATATACATCAATTCAGGGAATAAAGAGATCCCTCCCATTGAGTCACGAGGTTCAGAGCAGACTCCCTTGCTTTCCAGACTCCTCCTCAGAGAAGGGTCTAGGCGCGGCTGGATCCACTCTTAGTCTCAGACTTGGTCAACAGTTTATATCTTGAAACGGATGAGGTGTAGGGATTGTGGAAAAGGAAAAGGAAAGAGAGAAGACGACAGTGAGAGAAAAGGGAAGACAGAAAAATTTCACCGGTCCTGGGTCCAGCATTGGTTCAGTCAGCCGAGGGGTCCAGTTGCGGTGGACTTGCGTGCCTGGGGATTCAGTTTGTGTCTTTTTATCATCCTTGCCCCTTCTTCTGGCGGGCACCCAAACTCCTGAGGTTAATGAGCAGTTTGTGAGCCTTTGGGCTTGGGGGTCATTTGTGGAGTAACTTCTCCTTCCCTGCAGACATGGCCATTGTTTGATCTTTGTATCAGAACAGGGAGCTGCACACCCTCCAGCACGCCCTCCCCCTCCTGTTGCTGATGTCTGAGCTGATGGGCTTTTCATTGCTGTGCAGTGTTCATCTTTAAGCAGAATTTGCCCCACCACAATGTTTGAGATATTAACTCTTTCAGTCTCTCACACCTGCCATGCTGAGGTCAGAGTGATACTGGTACAATACTTGCCTATGTCCTCTCTCGGGAGACAGCGTGTGTTAGAGGTATACTCTATTCCGGCTCCAGTAGCTTTCAGCCCACCCCCAGGGTGACCATATTGCCTGAGGTTCAGAGCTGTGACTGACCCTCTTTCAGTCCAGAAGGGCCAGGCTGGCAAAGACCTTCACCTACAGAGTTTATTTGGGCAGACAAGCTTTAAGGAGCGTTCCTGTGAGCGGTCCAGCAGAGATGGGTACGAACAGCAGTAGCAAACATGCAGGTATGGGCTGGGATGGAGAGAGCCTTTTCATCTGGTGTGTGTTTGTCTAGAACAAGGACCATATCTGTGTCTGAGGCTGGGCACGGATGGGAAGGGATTGGATGGTCTCTGCCTAGTGTGGTTTGCTTTCTTGTGTAGGCTGAAATGGAAAAGAAAGTAAACATCAAAGGACTGCAATGCCAAAGGCTGTTTAATGCTGTAAATTGCTAAGTGACTTGGGTTCCCTTTTTATGGCTGTGCAAATTGAAGCCCACAGCACTGGGCAAGATCAGTCTCAAATTGCAGGCTTTCCCCTTCTGGCAACTTCTGGCTAATGAAGAGAAGAAGAGGAGCAACTAACTGGAGTTCCTTTGAGTGCAACTAGCTCATAGTGATATTCCTGTAAAGCCTGCTTTGTGAGGGAAGGATGCTTTAGTAGATCCTAAGTGGCTGTTCAGCCTCACAGCAGCATGTGAACCTCTCCAAAACGCACAAAGGTGCCTTACAATGACATGGTCTCCTTGGGTTGACTTGGAAGGAAAAGAGCATTTCCCCGAGCTCTGTGAGGATGTGAATAAAACACCAGCCCATCTGCCCACCTAATACAATCAGACGAGCATTACATACTGGTGCTTGCAAGCACAGCTCCAGAAAGCCTCTCTGAAAGAGGGCGGTCTTGGCAGAGAAAGGTAATATTGAAAGTTGCTTTCAAAGCATGCTAACATGATCAGGAGTGCTAATATAAGAATCTGGTTAGGCTGACTGCAAAATCCCCAAAGCCCATGTACTTTTTTCCAAGTTTGCCCGTCTAGAAGGCGGGAGGTCTGCCCTAACTTCAAAGTGCTCCTAATAACATCACTAGCTGTTCACATGGCCATTTTCTTGTTGCCTCTGCACTGCAAAGAAGCTGTCTGTTGGATGGCTGGGGGTGAGCGCCTGGTAGTTTTCCCTGTGTTAAACAACTCTTAGAGTTTCAGTGAAATTTCTCACAGATGGAGGTAGGGATGGAAGAGAGGAGTGTGAATGGGCCAGGCAGAGGGAGGAATCCCATGCAGTGAAACAGGCTGAAGATGGATCTGTTAAATAAACTGTTAAATATAATAAATTCTCCGTGCAAAGCAGAATGGCTTTTACCCTACCATTAAAGCCATAATTGCTACATTACTGCACTGTCATCTCATGGAACATTAGATCAGTAATGTCTTTGAAAATATATAGGAATTTAAGAAATGCATCTAGGAAGAGCACATTTGCATTTTCCAAGGGAGCCATGGGAGGTGCTTGTGCTGCAGGGATGTTTTGAAGTTCTCCTGCTTAAAATTAATGACATTAGTTAGTGGTGAGATAATGGGACAAATATTTCCCATAGCAGTTTTAGGCTTAAGAGTTGCACTTGCGACCTCTCCCTAACCATGACGCTCTCAGGGGCAGGCAGCACTGCCTCGGCATAGGTAAAAGCTGTAGGCCGTATCCTGCCCCGCACCACAAAGGTGTCTTTGGGAAGGAACGTGGGCCAGAAATGTGCCTCCCCTTGCACCTGGCCGAAGGCTGGCTCCCAGCTCAGCGTTCAAAGGAGTGCCAGCCAGGGGACCATGCTGCTCTGCCTGTCGGCGCCCTGGCCCCGGATGATGGTCTGCTGGTGAGGAGGTGTGGTTTAGCAACCCTCTCTTCAGCACGCTCCAGCTGGAAAAGCATGCTATCCCTCTCAGAGAGATCACTTAATGCATATGCCCCGTGACAGGTTTTTTGCCCTTCTGTCCCTTCCCTTGCCCAGAGCCATCCCAGCTTCTCTGAGTACCTGTTCCTAGGCTCTGCTGCTCCCTCAGGGTGGCTGCGGTGAGAGAAAGTGGGATTTTAGCTCCGGGATCTTGTGGTCTACAAGGTCAGCCTGTAAGGATAGATCGAAGGGTAATGCTAATCAGCGCAAGTGCTTCAGTCACAGCAGCTCTCCAGAGAAAGAGCTTATCAACCTTAAAGTCACATTAAACATATGTATATTAAAATATTTATTTCCCAAAGCTTTACAAAGCCAACTCTGAAATCTCATTTTGTAGCTTCTTATTTTGTTACCATCCTATTGGTACCCCTCTGAGAGGTTGCCTCACCAGTATAATCCCACCAGCTGTACTGGAGAAGATGGTATCTGCCCATGCATTCTTCTTTGGACTAGCTTTTGATGTCATGTTTTGTCCCGGAGACGTGGGCACCAAATATTTTATTCTTGCATAAATGTTAAAGTGCATACTAAAGGTTAATATAGTCAAAGCACTGAGCTCTCTGCTCCCCAAGGTTAAATGAAAAACCACGCTGCCTCTAAACCAGTAGAACAGTATTGATGTTACCTTGAAATGTGTGTGCTGTGTGAATGGGGCCAAGCTACTCTAGTGCTGTACTAAGATTTTACATTATTGGGCCATATTTTGTAATTGTGTGGTGACAGTGTGCTTATAAAACAGGTTACTAATATGCATTCATGGGAAATATTTGATGGTAGAGCTCTGCTTTCCAAATGAGCAAAATACGGTTGCTTCTTTGATGAATGCTAAGCAGACCTTTATAAAATTACTGTTTCTTAATTCGCTTGTTAGAGCTGCAGCCCTTGGGTAATTTAATAGGGTTTTTTCAGTAAATTAACCTTTTATAAAACATGGTTCTCCAGTTGATCATGCCAGAACTCAGTGGCGTTCTTATTACAAAAAACTGATGCAGTGAGTGGAGAATCAGACCTGCTGCCTTAATGAGTCAAAGAAATATCCCAAAGAAGTATAAAATGCATTATTGTTCTTGTTTGTTTGGTCCATAGGATCACAGCGAGCCTCTTCCCTTGCTGCATCAAGACTGGAACAAGCCATGTCCGAAATAACTATGCAGAGCAGTGCAATGAAGCAAGGACCTATGCAGCTGTGGACAGCTCTTGAACAAATTTGGCTACAAGCTGGTAAGTCCTGGACCACCTGGAGTTCCTTTTTCCCTCCAGTCATGAAAGAGATGACATAAGTGTTGATGGAGTAGTTGAAATCAGTAGTTGAAAATTGCCTTATTTCAGCAGAAAATCTACCTGTCTATCCCAGCCGGTTTTTGAAATACCACTTATTTGATTCAATATAACAAAAAAAATACTGGAGTAGTGCGATTTTTCAGCTCACCTCTATTTTTCCATAACACACAGAAAACTTCAGTCATCACTAAAATATGCTTTTAAAAGAAGAGAGTAGATTGTTCTTCAATAATAAATGGTAGTTGGTAGGGACAATTATTTGCATTCTTTTCCTATGTATTTCCCTGTATTAAGACTGGGCAAACCATGTATTAAATGTTATTTAGACTGGGAACTTTCCAATCTTTGCTGAGGTTTAACTGAAAATTATTTAAAAAAGCAAGTCCTCCACTCATTTTATCCCTGATTGTTTGAATCTCCCAAGGACTTGTAGGTTGCATGTCCGTTCAAGACACTCATGCAGAGATGCTACAGCAGAGCACATAAAGGGAAAAGAGAACAGCGAGAAGGAACTCTACCCAGAGGCAATCTCCAAACTTATGAGAGGGTTTTATGTAGGCCATTTGGTGAGGAACAGAGTTGCCCAGCACATTCCGCATTTTGCACTCCAACATTTCAGGACTGATATAAAGAGTTCTGACCCTGCAGTTTTGCTTTTAAGTGACACAGCTTGTCTTCCACAACTGGGCCTATGGTTGCGCACCTGAAATTACATTTGAGTGCTGTGATTGCTTCTTAGATGTCTCTGCTACCATTTGCAATGAAAAAGCGGAGTCCACTGGAACCTTGCTGATAATTTGCTATTCTGTATGCAGGAGAACCTTTCAAATTCTCATTTAGCTAATCTGTACAATTAACAATTCTCACATAAAACCTGGCAGTCTCACCCTACTTCTCAGCAAAGATTTTTATAGCTGTTTTTGTGGGCCATTTCCTACCAATTAGACTTCAGTTCTGGTACAAAATATGTGACATTCTTTTTGTTACAATTTGACTATTAAAGAACAAAAGAAGTTACCTTATGGAACGCATCATCCTTTAAGTTAATCACATGTGTTCACTTAATGGTTTGTGTGTATGTAAATTTCAGTGATGTGCTGTGGGCTTCAAAATCACTAGCAAGATTTTGCTTTATTCAGTTTATGGTCCTGATCTAAGGCTGCAGAGGAGGCTGGTGGGGAGCAAAAAAACCCAGAGTTTATTGTGATGACAAGTCAGGTGTCTGTTGTCCATCATCCTGCAGATAGCTCTAGGCAGTTTACATTTTTGCTGCTGTGTGAAAAGACAAAAGCAATAGTGACCTAGCTGTGAATTGCTACGATTACTTTTCAGTGTAAATTGAGTGCCTTTCTCAAAGGTGTTAATTCTTTTAGATAGAATTTATTTTTGTAAGCTGTAACTTTTCTGTCCTATCATTTTTTAAATCTTTTTTTTTTTCTTGCTTACTTTTAACTGGACTTGAATCAGGATTGATATTCTGAAAATACATACTGTTACTGCTTTGTAATTTCATTACTGAAGTCAGTTATTGTTATGGATGCAGCTTAATGGGCTCTTGGTGAGGTACTGCCCATTGTCTTCTCACAGTAGTGTGGAAGTCACTGCATTCTGGTATCCTGAGGAATGAGGAGAGGTGCAGGTATTTTGGGGTAGTCTTTACTCTCTGTGGAGAAGGGGACAGCACCTGAATAATTAGAGGAGCTCTTTGAAGTGGGTCAGATCTTACACTGGGCTTAGTGAGTGGAATAGTCCAAAAGGGCATCACTGATCCTCTGTACTAGAATCTTTCTGTCATGGTTTAACCCCAGTCAGCAACTAAGCACCACGCAGCCGCTCACTCGCTTCCCCCCAACCCAGTGGGAAGGGGGAGAAAATCGGGAAAAGAAGTAAAACTCGTGGGTTAAGATAAGAGTGGTTTAATAGAACAGAAAAGAAGAAATTAATAATGATAATGATAACACTAATAAAATGACAATAGTAATAATAAAAGGATTAGAATATACAAGTGATGCACAATGCAATTGTTCACCACCTGCCGATCGACGCCCAGTTAGTCCCGGAGCATCGATCCCCCCACTCCCCCCAGTTTATATACTAGATGTGATGTCACATGGTATGGAATACCCCGTTGGCCATGTTGGGTCACCTGCCCTGGCTGTGTCACCTCCCAACTTCTTGTGTCCCTCCAGCTTTCTCGCTGGCCGGCCATCAGATGCTGAAAAATCTTGACTTTAGTCTAAACACTACTTAGCAACAACTGAAAACATCAGCATTATCAACATTCTTCTCATACCTAACTCAAAAACATAGTACTGTACCAGCTACTAGGAGGACAATTAACTCTATCCCAGCTGAAACCAGGACACTTTCCCATCTGGAAGGAGGGAAAAGGAGGAACAGGTATAGTCGTAAGAAGTCGATAACTTCCAAAATAGAGATATTTCATAAACAACAAATTAAACAGAAACATGTAGTTAAAAACAGTTGAGGTAGTCACATGCTTTTGCGTTACAACTCACCCCAAAATTAACAGCTGTGGAAAGCCACAGGTGATTAGCGTAACATTCTGACACCTGCGTCCCAAGTCCCTTCACATTCATGAAAGAGCTGCACCAGTATGCTGTAGATTTCTATCAGGTTTAGCTTGGACTTGTCCTTTTTCAGTCAATGACTCATCTTGTGACTCTAGGCAAGTTGCCTAACTTTTTCATACCTCAGTGTCCTATCTCTAAAGGGAAAAAATGTTAATCTGCCTTTGGGAAATGAGTCGTGTATTGTTGGTTTTGTTGTCACTAACACTTTAACCTTTTTAACGTGAATCACAAATCTCTAGATAAAATTATTATAATTTCCTAAGCTCATACTACAGTAAAGTTATAACAATGCATCTGTCCTTTTCAGGCACTAACCGGACGCAGTTGGCTATGTCTCTCTGTGTGGGTATGGATTTAGAGTGCCAGGCTGCAATTGTGTCTGGGTTCCGTTAGAGCCTTTACAGTTCCCATGCCTCTTCACATCCCAAGGCATGAAAAGTAATGGTACCAACCGACTGGTCCGTTAAAGCTTTCTGCACTTAGATTGGAAAGAGGTGTACAAAACCAGCTATCCCACAGCTATGTGAGGCTGTTCTTTCATCCCTCCAGCGGCCAGGCCAGGCCACAAAGCCAGCACATACACTTGCAAAAGAGACCATTAGTGGGTGGTAGCTATCAGATGGTGCTTACATAGGGGAATGCTTACTGTATAATAGTCCACCTGCAGCTCCAGTAGGAGTTCCTGCCTTGTGCAGAAGCATTCTCAGTCCATCCGAGCTGGAGAGCCCTTGCGCTCCTAACTGGTCTCACAATTAGCGCATGAGAATATGTGCATTCCTTTAACAATGGCTGAATTCGAGACTGTGAACCCTGTGCAAATAGTTAATCTCTCTTGTGCTGTGATAAAGATACTTATCTCACGCATAAGAGGGCATAGACTTAGTGTTTTTATCTGTAACTTTTCTGGGTTTATGACCAGCACAGTTATGTAGGGAAGACAATAAAGCAGCAGCTTTGGAAGTGCAGCTTCTAACTCCAAATGTGCTGCACTACAATGGATGCTGGACCTTGTCTTTCCCTGCAGCAATGCTTAGTCCACTTTGGCAAGCTAATTTTTTGTAGCTTCCTGTAAGCAACCAAAGAGCTGCTTGATGGATCTGTGGTCTCTAGGAAGAGTCCTCTTCTTCTTTTTCACACATCCAAATAAAACTGTGAATTCTCACTGTTAATGTTATGTCCAGCCATCTCTTGTAGGACCAGCTGGGAGTACAGTCATCTGCAGCAGGGAACTTAGCACATTTCTTCAGTGGGCTTCCATATATTCCTGTTTTCCCTGCAGGTAGTCACAATTAGCTTTGGAAGAGTACGAGGTCTGCTGTCTCCAAAGACTAGAGAGGTGGTCCACTCCCTGCAGCAGGCATGCTTGGAATACTAATAAGCATACTCTGTTTTCAAGTGTTCTGCAGCCGTGTTAACATGGCTTGTCTGGTCCCTTTTAACAATCCCCAACCCCCCACCCCACCCCACCCCAACCCCCGTCTTCTTGAAATGTAATGGCTTCTTAAAAGGAGAGAGTCATCTCATTAGGCTTTAAAATTAAAAAGCCTAAACATTATTCTTGGCCCCAAGTCTGAGAAACGGCTCATTTCAGGGAGTACTCAGGAAGGGTGTGTGCTAGGTGGTGCAGCTCTAGGAGAGGTGGTCTTTATGTGATCCATATGCTAATTTCTCCTCTTTGTTGTTCTTTTCATGACTGAGAGCTTGAATTCAACTTTGAGAGAAGAGAAGGAACTTTGGTGGCATTGGTAAAGCTTGTTAACTCCTTCTGCCTCTTGTTGCAGGAAAAGCTGTAAGAGGAATCCTAGAGATTACTGGTGATAATACTGTTTGTGTTACCAAGAGAAATGCCTGACCTAGGAACTATTTCTACCCCTTATTTCCTTTTTAAAATCATGCCAGTACTCCTCCCTTCTATTTAGAAAATACAGTCATGCTGTTTGGCTAAGGAAAATGTACTTGAAATGGTTCGAATTTATGACCAAAATTTACCTTCATTCGAGATTTTTATAACATCACTTTTGACCCAGACAGCAAAGCATGTCAGTACTGAAAAGAAATAGTTTTAATAGTTTTAAGCTCTTTGGGTAACTGGAGTGATTTCTTATCTGAAGTATGTGTGATTATATTTCCAGGCAGTAATAACCTTATGCTCTATTTACGCAGAGCTTTTTAGAATGCTGCAAGCCAGTTTTAATAAGACTTCTAATATTCCAGCTCCTGTTGCTATATTATTTTAAGCTTTACTTTTAACAACAATGTCCACTTTGTTTGTCTTTACTAGTACTTTATATCTGACAATTTAGCTTCTTGACTAACCCAGTACTTTACCAAATATGGCCACTCACAGCAAAGTAGGTCTGGTAATATGATCTAAGACTGGCTAAATGCCTGCTAAGCACAGTCTGCAAACCTCACCAGGTAGACCTAAGACTAATTTAAAGGAGTATTTAAAGAAAAATTACTAGGATAACTATTCCATGTACTCACAGTGGGGCTGGAGCGGGCTACCTGCTGGCTCAGTAACGTGCTGAAGTTTACCCTAGGGAAAAAAATATTATAATGAACATGCCATGAACTAGAAATGTAAAGAGAGCCAGTTCAGCAGAGAGCAGTGAGCTAATGGAAAAACATCTGCTCCCTTGAGTTATGTACAGCAGGAACTTTTTTTCCTTGCCCCTTCACAAAACGGTTGTGATTTATTTATTTTATTCCGTATGGGCCAATTCCTGGGAAAAAGCTGTGTTAGAGGAGATGGGCTTTGTTCCACGAGAACATGTCGTCGGGGCCGGTGGGCTGTAATCTTCAACCCCGGCTGGCCCGTGGCCGCACAGCCGCACTGCCGGCACCCTGGCAGCAGCCAAGGGCACAGCCGGGCCCGCCCCTCCTGCCCCTCAGCTCATCCAGCACAGCTTCTATTTGCACAGCTTGCACACGGGTATTTAAATGATTTTCCTTCCTGACACTTTTAGCAATCCTAAGCCCCCTCAAGTTACTAGCACTGATATTAAAGGTGTTTGGGATACATCTTTACTGACATTGCCAGAATAGCTGGGATCAGATACAGTCTCATGATGCAGCACTGGTTGTTGAAGCAATTCTAATATTCTTCTTTCTTTTTTAAAAGTGCTTTCAAATTTTAGAATTTCAAATTTAGAACTTCCCTATTCCCTGAGTTCTTCAGCTCCATAAGCACTGCTGATTTTTGTGGCTCTTTACAGTGACACAAAGCAGTATGAAAAGCTGGAGCCTGGCAAGGGGGGGCAGGAGGGAGTCCTTTATTACACAGCTGTTACTGAGGAGAATAAAGGTGTACTGCAAAGATGGCTGCCCTGCAGTGTTTACTTACTAGGAGGGATTAGGAACACTTCACACTAGAGATAGAAATAGTAAAGTAAGTTGATTTTGTCCCCTTTGAAATGGTACTAGTGAAGTTAAGAAGCCAGGAGTGGTTCTGCTAAGCTTCCTGGTTTAGCAACCTCTGTCCTAGGCTTTTCTTGTGCAGGCTAAGGATCACCAAATTCCCCATTTCTCTTCATCTGAATGTCCTCAGGGGGATACCAGGTGTTGATCTACACTCTCCAGCTTGGTTTATTTTATTTTCTATCAACAATGAATTTCAAAAGTCAAAAGGAGTCTTGGCCTTATACCAGTACTGGGCATTTTGGATTGCGTCCCCCATTCTTGAGGCTTCTGGATATTTCTCATTGCTGGAGCAGGATGTGAAACTTCGTGGACTGATAATTCGTTGGCATGGGCGTTCTTCAAAGAGCACATGCCATTTCTTGAAATCCGGGACATGCAAACAAGCACGTGTGTGGTGAACACTCGCTTGTGAAGGAAACAGGCAGCAGCTAGCAAAGCTCTTTGTTAAGCAGTCTGTAGATCCTTTGCCAAGAGATTGAGAAGAACCTGTTGCACTGCCAGTGGTACCCAGAGAATGACAGAGGGTACCAAATACTAGCATTTCCTCAGCTGCTCAGTAAGTTTTGGGCAAGTGATAATGTGTACACAGTCATGAAGAAGGAAGCAGGGCATGTATTCATACCAGAGACAGAAGATACGAATTTATACTTGACTGGGCTGGAATATGAAGACTTAGAAGTCCTTTCTTTGACTATAGCCAGTAATACATGTTTTGAGAGAGGGTACAAGAAAACCCAAAAGGTGCCCTTCCAACGGAAGGCATTTTTATGTCACCCGTATCAGTGGTGGTCTTACTGCCTAAAGATGGTGGCTTGCTTCTCCCAGCTGGGAAAGAGCTGTTTCCTCACTAGTGAGCAGGGCCCCACTTCACATAAAGGAACCAGCTATCTTGTAGTATTTCAAGTAATGTTTTGACTGTGCCATTTAGTGTAGAAGGTGGCTTGTGGTAGCTCTGTGTCTTCCAGAAGCTTTCACTCTAATGCTGCATTTGTAAATAAAGCAGCTTAGTGGCCATTTCAGCCCCTCAGAGACCCGAAGCCTGGAAATTTAAAGAGGGTCCCTGGACTCCAGTTAACTGCCAGTTTGCATGCAAGGACAGCTTTTGAGGATGTAAATCTGTTGCCTCATTCAGAAGAGCAAGTGGCCGAGCTCAAGTGGATGGGAACACATGGCAGTTTCTATTCTTCATTTCTGTATCAAAGGCTTGCATCAAATGCAATTATTGCAGTCAGGATATGGCTTGAGGAACCTTCCATCTAATCTGCCCGTGAATTGTCAAGCTACTGTGTGCAGGGTGGTGTCATAACATGGAACAATGACTAAATGTCACCTGCCAGAAAGGAAGGGTGGGACAACGCAATGACACACTTTGTCACAGTAATAGCTCTGTATTCACTGCTGAAGGCCGAGCTGTCTCAGAGGAGTGGGTCTTTCCAGCTGGCTAAGGGCTGCTGCAGTAACAAGCATTAATAGCTCCTGAAGGCAGATGATGTGGATCAGAAATCACCTCCCTACACATCCTCACGGGTACTCTCACCTTCTTAGTGTGAAGGGCTGTTCTCCACTGTACCATCCTGCTGGGCATCTGGCTGCATTGTGCTGGCCATGTCCCTGTGCAGTAGCATTTTTGGGGTGGACAAGAGTAGACAAGTGCTTTAGAACTGGCGGGCACACACAGCCGAGTGATGTGGAGCAGTCTACTTGTGGGAATTAAGTGCTCTGTCTTGGGTGACACCAAATGTGATTTGCAAGGAATGAAGTTTTAACTCTTGGGTTGTTCACATTGCAGAAATACATTTCAAATCTGTTTGATTTTTTGGCTAGAATTACAGCTGTTGCTGCTTCTGTCGTGACAAGCACAATCACTCTTGATACTGCTTTGAAACACTTAGGAAATGGGGAACAGAGTTAGTGTTCAAGGTGATGGCAAGCAACTCCGTTCCTCAGACTAGCGCTGTGATGCAGACATGGCTAGATTACACTGTTGTTACCCCTCTGATGGACTCCCTAACAGAGCTCTGTCAAATTGTTTATCTTGGAGACAAAAAAGGAGCCTGACTGTAGGAGACCTGGCTTTGTCAGTGTTCTGGGAAGTGCTCTTGGTCTGTGCGTTTGTTACTGGTCTTTGGAGAGCAAGCAGATGATATGCATCTCAAAATTCTCACTTGATTAAGGATCTTCACTGTAGATGAGCTTAAATGCTAGCAGAAACAGCTGGGAGAACTAGGAGCTCATGTTAGGAGCTAATGATAATCTGAATGGAGATGTGTGCTGCTCTCAGAGACTGGGCCCAGCATTAAGACTGGTGTATCAGTGGAAGTCTAGTTGCAAGTCAAGACAAAGGAGGCCATAGCCACAAGAGGAGACAACAGGTATTTTGAAGAACAGCAGAGTAGGCTGGACAGTACTGCAAGAGAGCACAGATGGGAAGCATAATGTGGATATGAGAAAGAAATGAATCATGCTAGGCTGGACCTTGGAGTCAGTTGGATAGCTGCTCGTTGTCTCAGTGGGTGCAGGCTCAAGCTTCAATTAGTGAATGAAAAGAGACAGTGCACAATTCATCCTGTCTTTGCCCATCCACGCAGTGCACTGTCTCAGCCTGTACCTACAGGTAACAATGCTGAAATATTTCCTAATAATCGTTCACACTCAGTTTCTAGCATTACTCCAGAGAGGCTAATAGAGGAGGTGGTATATCCAGGATGATCATCTCTCTTTGCTCAGTAGCATTCAGAGAGCTTTTGGTCGTACTTAGTTCAAAACAGAATGTAAATTTGTGTAAGTTTTTATGAAGATGGTATTAAGTGAGAGAGAGCAAGGAAGCTTGCAAACATGGCCTTTAGATTCAAAGCTGCGAAGGGTGTCAGTACCAAGAATGATGTAGTCCAATAGTTGGAGGTTCATAAATGGTTTCCCTGAAGCATTGAACCTTTCACAGGGCAAGGATTACAGGTCTTCTGTACCTGTGTGAGGCTAAGGAGATACCCTCTGCTTTGGAGTGGAATTGGGTACCACATCTGTATAACAGAACTTTCTTGTGAGGGCTGCTAATTTGGTCAGATGTTTATTTACAGCATGATTAGGTGATATAAGGAGATAATGCTGAATAATCCAGTGGACAGGAAGCTGCTACGCAGGTAACGCAAAGGCAGGTGTTTCAGTACCTTCAGTACCATTGAGGAGGCAGTAGTTTTACCATGATAAATTTAATGAATCCTTGTTTTTTGGATTTGATTTCTTCCTCTAGCTGTTTTTTTAATTCCATGTTGCATAAGGGTGTCTTGTTAATCTGTAAATAAAATAAGTATGTAATAGAAGTGAAAAATGAGTTTACAGAAAGCACATTTTAATGCAGGCCTAAACTATTTCCCTTGATGTCTATTTTTAGCTGGATGGGTGCACTCCTTTTCTTTCATAACCCAAAGGCACCTCTCATTCTTTTTTATGCAAATTAGGCCTCCCACACCATTAAATCATTTTTTATTGACTATTGCGCCTGCAAAGAAGTGGACTGAACTTTAATATGCTACATTACCATACCATAAAATTTGTAGATCTTATTTAGATTCTGTGTTGCTGCACTTCCTCTAAATAATTGTTATTACTGAAGAAGATTTACAGGCACCATTGAAAGAAAGAGTAAGTACTCTCCATTTTGTATGCATTAAAACACTGGCTGTGCATGATTTCACATCTAAACCCCCTTGCTCCCAATTCTTTTCTGAAGTGAAACAAGTCACATTATGCTGTTAGTTGCTAATAGAGGTTTTAATATGGCAGTATCCAGAACTTCTGCTGACTTCAAACAGTGCCAGGATTTCACCCCTTCTTTTGTGCTGCTAAGTTTGTGCTAACTTTGCAAATGAAGTGTTTATCTTCAGGCTGTGAATTGTCACTTTGCACATCCCCATCCTCATTACTGCCACATGCACCGCCGTCAGCTGCTATGCAGCACTTGGCAGGAAAATGCTCTGTTCCTTGGGAAGTGCAAGTAAAAGATTGTCCTCCCACAAACTTTTGAATAAGGGTGTCCACATAATCAGCTTGACAAGGTACATGGCCTTGCTTTCTCTTATTATAGATAGCTGCAGCCTCTTGGAGCCAAGGGAAGGGATGCATGCTGAGATTTTATAATAATTAACCAGAGAGAAATGTATATGAGTCACTCTTAAAGAGTATAGCTCTTACCAAGAAACTAATGTTTTGCTCATGTTGACAGCCTTGGAGAATGATATTTATCTGTAGCACAACCTAGGGACGGCTAAGAAATATTCGAGCACTTTCTCGATGTCTCACCCTTCTTCTAGGACTACTTCAGAAGTGGAAGGGTGTTCAGCCATGCTATCATTTCAGTACACAATCATTTACAGTGCGCCAGTAGAAGGGCTATTTGTGGTCCCAGTCTCATGTCACATAGGCCAAGGAGGAGCTTTTCCATGGTCAGGCAGGACTGCCTTTGAGATGCTCTTCTGCTCACTTTTATGCAGCAAGCTCCATGTCAGTATGCCAATTCCCCCCAGTCATCTGGGTCTCCCAGTATTTTGAAACTGGCAGAGTTTCAGAGCTATTTAGGAGGAATTTTTAGGCTAATTTCCCCCCCCACAGAGACTTCCTGAGAATATTCATTACCTTTAAAAGTCAGGGCATTTAAGGTTGTGTCTAATTTCAGAATGATTTATCTAAATCTGGAGCCTGAATTAGGCATTTCAAATTGGACTCTTGAATTGTCAATACTTAACTGCATTACCACATCAGTTAAAAAAAAAAAAAAAGAGAGACTTTGAGCTTTTGCAGTGATAACGTGTAGAACACAAACAGGTTATGGACCAAAGAGCAATGGCTGCTGTATGAAGAAAGAGAATTATTTTATACACATACATGCATACATCTCTCTCTCTCTCTAAAAACACAGTTTCACTTTTCAGTTACGTGTGGCAGTGAAAACTGGGTATCGCTCTTGAAGCATTTTGCAAGGATTTAATGCATAATAAATCTAAAATTAGAATAGACTATTTCACTTGGAAGGAACCTACAATGATCATCTAGTCCAACACAACGATCATCTAGTCCAATGATGATCTAGTCCAAATCCTAAGAAATGTTCAAGATTAACCATGAGATATGTTATAGAATTTGTTTAACATGAGAAATTATTTGATTAACGAATTGACAGTCAAGCACATTAGTATGCCTCTTACATTGTTTTTTTTCCTAAGAAAACCACTAAGATAGCTGCTGATAGCTGAAGAAAGTAAAGGACTGAGCATCTCTTCCAAGAGCTCTCTTTTGTTTTTCTGTAGAGTATGTATAAGGAAGTAAATGTGTGAATACACAATATAAATAAGTCTCTATGATAAAAGCCTTTTGACTTTAATAGTCTCTGAAAAGTTAAGAGACAGCCGTCTCATAAACTAGACAAATAAGCAGAGAGAAACACTTCCAATCATCTTTTAAATTGTGGAAGTACTCTTTTAAGTAAGTTACCTGATGTCCAGCTCAGTCAGATGTATCTTATTACTCTGACACATTTAAAGTTCTCAGTACACAGTGACGGCCTATTCTGTTCTTTTTTTCCCCAGATTATTTGGAAATACATATGATGGCTCCAAGAGGCTACCAGTCCTGCTTCCTTAGGGCTCTGTTCAGCACTGTTTACATTCCTGATTGAGGAATCCTTAAGGCCGTCCTCTGTCAGGACAACACCTAAAGATGTCCATGAACATCTGCATAGAGCCCTTAGCATTGAAAAAAGATCCATTCAGTGAATCCACTTGTGATAATAAGCAGTAACCATAGTAGTAAGCAGTGTGCAGGATCATAGCCTCATGTTTTAATATGCTTAGGGGAGATGATATGTAATTAATGTGAAGAAAGGTCTCTGACTTATTTCAACTAATGGTAGGGTGTTTTTTGGTTTTTGGTTTTTTTTTGTTTGTTTTTTTTTTTTAGCTGAACTCTTCATGGAACAACAGCATCTCAAAGAAGCAAGCTTTTGTATCCAGGAGGCAGCTAGTCTTTTCCCCACATCTCATGCTGTACTGTACATGCGTGGGAAGCTTGCAGAGATGAAAGGCAATTTGGAGGAGGCTAGGCAATTGTATGATGAAGCACTTACAGTGAATCCAGCTGGAGTGGAAATTATGCACAGCCTGGTGAGTTTGCAGGGGCTCAGCTCCATTATAGTATTTATGTTCCTGATTAGCTGTAATAAGAGGGGAGAGGGCTCATGGTTGCTCTGGATGCCATTGTCTTCCTAATCCTAAGAGCAAGTGACTGTTCCAAGAATAAATTGGGTAGCATAAACCTCTATTTTAAGACTGGATTGAATGTTTTAACTAATTAGGACTTGTGTCAAAGTTAAATATTTTAATTGACAAAGGCTGATAGTTTTGGAAGTCAATTCACTGCTTTGTTGCTTTTCCTACTAACTGTTATGCATTTCAAATAAGCAGTGCTCTGATGTTTTAAAAATTTGAACTAAGTAACTATAAAGTATAGATATATGGGGGGGGTAAACCTTGGGCTGGAATCTTATGTCTACTCAAATCAAGATAAAGTATGAGTTTACGATAAAATTAATGTTGTTGTCTTAAACTGTGGCTTAGCTCCAACCTTGTGTAGGGGCAGTGACTCTGCATTTATGGGATTTTTGGTAACATTCCTATCCAGCAAGTATTTTTGCTGTTGCAGCATCCCCAAAACAAACTTATTTGCAGACACAGGGCCTAGAGCTTAATAATAATAATAATACAGGGAGCTTTGTGGAAGACCAAAACCCACTTCTCTTATGAAATCAGAACAGTTAATTTTATTTCATCAATGACATATCTTGTAAACTTTGCCCTTACTAGGTCTCTCTGGGATTTTAGATGTCTTTCTTGACTAATTTAATTTTTACAGGAATTCTATATCCATGTGACCGCTTTGTGTCTTTGCTAGCAGATTTGTATTTCCTGGTATAAATTTGGTCCTGATGAGGTTTGCAGGCAACTCCAAAACTGAAGGGGTATCAGTGCACAAGAGGAGAAACATAAAGTGAAGCTGTAACTGAGAAAAAATAGTAGAACCTGCAGGCAAGGGGTGAGATATATGGTAATAATGAATGTTCAGTACAAAACCAGCAAATGAAGAGCTGGTGCATATGTCAGGAGAAGGTTACAAAACAGCTATGCTCATATCAGGCTTATATGGGGCAATAATATTACTTTGTTGCTGTGATCCAACCTTTACAAAATCAGTTGGTAAAAACCTGGCAAAATAGAATGACGTTGTTTTCTCAGTGTCATGATTTCAGACAAGTCACTGGTATCAAAGCAGCCATCAAGTTAGATGCCAACATGATACTAACAGCTTTCATTTTTGTCCTATTTTATGGGCAGAACCACATAGCGTGTCTTCCCATTTCAGTTGCTTGCAATTATCTGAAACTATAGTAATTTGGAATAAAAATTTCTGAGACGCATATCTGCTTTGGCCCAGTTTACTTTGGAAAATGTCACCCAACATGGTCTGAAAATGGGGCTAAAGAAGAGACTTTAAAGGCTTCTGTGACATCTTCTTTACTGTGCTTTAGTGTCTCCAGGTTTTGTCAGGAATGGGTAGTCTTTGTAACATATGAACATGCTTTTTACCATCCCTAAGAAAATCCCTCCTAGGTTATCCAAGTTATAACCTTTTAAAAACACATTTTATACATGCTTAGTAAATAGGTATTTCTGAAACCTCTGAGGAGCCTATGAATGCTCATTCCCCTCAAACCCCAGTAAGGTCTGTAATCTCTTAGTCAAGAGATGGAAGTAAAATTTAGGAGAGGTGAAAAAGACAGTGAGATGGGGAATTTGGGGGCAGAGACTCCATCCATAAGCAAGTAGGGAAGAGGAAGGGTAAACTCAATAACAAAGTGAGAGAAATAAGGACAGATAGAAAATAAGATAAGATGGGTAACACTGGATAAGACTGGATAGGTAAGAAGAATGAGACTGGGTTAAGGAACCAGGCGGAGACACTTGGGTTGAGGGGTGGGCCTGTTGGAAAGGATGAATCAAAGGGGTTGGTCTTATGAGAGAGATAAAGGAATGTGAATCTGTAAAAGTACTTCCACTCCATAGCCTTCAGTCTCCTTAAAATTCTGTATCTTCCCATTCTGGTGCCAGCAAATATCAGTGAAAATCACTTGCTTAAGCACATGCCTCATCTCCTTCAGCTTGGCTATGCTGGCAGCCTGTTAGCTAAGATAGCAAAAGTCTGGTCTATCCCTGCTGATATAAATCATGGCAGTAGTTACAGGATACCACATAATGGCATTCCTTTGTATGCTTTTCCAAAAGCTAGGAAATTGCACATAACAAGTTAGAAGCATCTCATAAGCACTACAGAAAAGCCTGTAAAGAAATTAATCATTCTGCCTTCAGAACAGGGCTGTAATAATGTGCAGTAAACAAGGCTTCTAGGGCTATGCATCAAATAAAAAGGGCAAAAATAAAATATTGAATGGCTGCTAGCTAAGTGATTTTGTCCTGTGTACTGAATGAGACAGTGTCCCTGTGGAGAACTTAAGACTGGGTTTATGCAACTGAGGATATAATGTAACAAGTGGTAAATTCTGCATCTCCTCCAGGCCATCAGAAGAAGACTGGATGCCTTTCTGAAATGTATGTATTAGCCAAGCTGTACCATTATTAAAAATACAAGGTCTAGAGCACAGTACGTTCAGTCCCCTACCAGAGGGAAATCTATGTCTTAGATTATGCAAGAGGCCAAACTAGATTATCAGCTAGTTCCAAGTGGCTTGAAACTATGCAAGACACATGCAGGCAGCTGAAATTAAATTCACACATGCTGTTTCAGTGCTAGACTCCCCAAACATTTGAGCAGATAGTTTTCCCACTGTAGTAATACTGTTGTGGATGTGTAATAATTTAAGGAAAAAGGGTCTGGTTATGAGAATTACTGTTTGACTTAGTGCAATTGCCATCCAACTGACCTAGTCCACTGTAAGGGAAAACTCTGCTGTAGACAGTGCCAATTCTCCCTGGTGTATCAGCATCAATTATCACAGTAGTCATGTCTCTTCCCCTGGGCTCTCAGAACTGGGTTGTCAGAGCTATATTTGGAAAATTCCAACCTGAAGAGTGTTGCTGGCTTTAAATGAAGGGCACAGATCTAGCAATGAATGAGTCCATCGGGTGTCAATAACTTCACTTTTACACAGGATAGAGTCACTACCATAATAAATGCAAGCTCTTTCTCTGCGTAGCTGAAAATGGCTGTGTTTTACTGGGACTGTAGGGTGTTTACAATAGCTGTCAAATCAGTGTGCTTTACATATAAAGCACATTGCTGCATGGAAGAGCAGCACCGTACAGCAGGACTGCAGTGCTGAGTGCATCTGTTGAGGTGGGTAGCACGCTCTGCTGCATCGCAGGGTCTGTTGGCACTTGGCGTCTGATACTGTGGATAGGAAACCACAGGCACATTGAAAATACCACATAGTTTTGTGCTGCTTCTTGCTAGCACTTGCAGTTTGTAAGTGATGCCACAGGATCCTTAAGCCTGTATTAAGAATCCACCAACGGCCTTTACAAAGTAAATATTACTGGCTAATACCTAATCTAAGGAAGCACATTTGTTGAGGACTTCTGTTTTCATTTGGAAAAAACACATAGAATCAATATTTGGGGCTATTGGGATCATACTTCTGTACCAAAGTACTCCTGGTGAGGTGTGGAGCTACTCCTTTGGTTGAACAACTGTTTGCTGTCAGAAACAATTAGCTTGGCTTGGCCTGTAGAAACTGTACATACTGTAAGACCACAGCTCTCTTTAGGAAATAGGACTTGCTAGGGTTTTTTTTTCCACACTTCTGATTCTGTCTCTCACGTTTCTGTCTTCCCGCCCTTTACTAGAACAGCCCTGTTCTTTTCTTCTTCCCTTTCACAGGCTCCTTCAGGGGCTTGCTTGCAAAGATCATAGAGCACTTCTCCCAGGGGGGCTGATGGAGTTTCCACTGAGTATGTATCTTCACTGGTCCAGAAACAAGAGCTTAGCCTATATCACCTTGTCTTACACTGTGACTAGTCAGCCATGCCAGATGCTAATCTCTGACAGCACATTTCTAAACCAAATAACTATGGCTTACTTCTTTCATTATGTACCAAATCTGGTTATATAACATCATGATACACACAGCTCTGGGATGGTGATAACAAAACTGATGCATGCCCAACCAAGTCAGAAAATATAAGCCGGGGCAGATGACACCTCCTTGTAAAGCGATAATACAAATCCACCTACCTGTATGTCACTAGAGAAAGACATTGAAATTTGCTAGTTCCCAGCCACAGTGCATTCAGTACCATTCTCCCTTTTGATTCAGAGGAGGAGAAAATCAATGCCAGCATGTTGGATTTGAGTCCTAAAGCTCTGAATGTACTATCACAAGATAAACTAAAAACATACTGAGATACTCAGAAGACTCCTGCCCAGCATGCATCTCATAGCACTTTGTCGCGTTAGAGCAATTCTCAACATGTTTTAGTTCAGGGAAGAAGAGAATCATGTATTTAAAAGGGAAAGAAATGGGCACCCTTATCTCCGTCACTGTGCCAGTTTTAATGAAAACAACAAAAAAATACCATCAAAACAAAGAAAAAAAATTCCCTTGACTCATCCTTGAGTCTCATTGATTGCAGTGGAAGATTGTAATGACTCCTCACTTCTCTTGAAGGCTGGGGCAAGGATGATAAGGTTGTTATCAGAATGCCATGTAGCTGTCTGCACTGCATCATCCCTATGCTTGATAGTGAGACAAAGTGAAATACATATTGGGTTTTCTTTGATGAGTTTTTGTGAAGGTTAAAATGGAAAGCAGTCCTCATAATGTATTTCTGTGTTCTGCTGTGACCACATAAATGGGTGGAAAACATAACCTAGTGAAAATGTATTTGATTTGTTCCATAATCAAGTCAAATAGAATATACAGGTAACACTGGTTGTTCTTATCATGAGAATTCTGCTTTTTCTTAGAGAGACTGTCATCTGCACCACAAAACATGAGATCGGCAGCCATGCAGAAAGGGCTTTACAGTCATATAGTACATGCCAACTGAAGTTGGAAAAACAAGCTTCCCACTCACCCGAGTTTAAGTCGCCTAAGCTGAGCCAACAAATTGACTGCAGGCTGTTTTGTGACCCTTGTTTTCTGTGATTAGTGTAGATTTTGGCCTTTCCCGAGGAAGGCCTGGTTATTTTTTGGAGAACTTCCTGTGGTAAGTGCAGTTTGGGAGGTATCAGCCACATAGTAGAAGCACAGAATTGTGGGAACATATTTAGCTAACGGTCACAAGAGCATTCCAGACGCCTTTAGAAGGCCTTGAACAGAATAAACAAGAAGACAAAAATAAGAAAGATACCAATTAGAAGAACACAGGTGCGCATTCCATGATAAAGGGAACTTGGCACAAAGAACCTCAATTCGGCAGTTTATCTTGACCAATTAGACTGAGACAAGTTTCGCATGTTTTAGTTAGTATAACCAATTATGTCTTATGTTTATGCGCGTGTACAGCGTTGGTATAACCAATCATTAAGTGTAACTAGGCGCGTGGACAGCGCGTGAATAATGTGTGTAACCAATAGTAAAATAGCTAAATGCATGTACAGATGTAACCAAGGTATAAAATGATGTCTGATGCTCTAGTAAAGGGTCTTCAACTGTGATCATATTGATCTGTCGTTGAGTCCATGATTATGCTCCCGCACAGAATGGTTGAGGTTGGAAGGGATCTTGGGAGATCATGTAGTCCAACCACCTGCTCAAGCAGGTTCAGCCAGAGCAGGGTACCAGGACCGTATCCAGCTGGGGTTTGAATATCTCCAAGGATGGACACTCCACAACCTCTCTGGGCAACCTGTTCCAGTGTTTGATCACCCTTACAAATAAATAAAGCTTTTTCTCATTTTTAAATTGAGTTCCTTGTGTTTCAGTTTGTGCCCATCCAGTCACTGGATACCACTGAGAAGAGTCTGGCTCCGTCTTCTTTACACCTTACCATCAGATATTTAACCATATTGAAAAGGTCCTGCCTGAGACTTCTCTTCTACAGGCTGAACAGTCCCAGCTCTCTCAGCTTCTCCTTGTAATGACAGATGCTCCAGTCCCTTAATGATCTCAGTGGCCCTTTGCTGGACTCTCTCCAGTATGTTCATGTCCTCCTTGTACTGGGGAAGCCAGAACTGGACACAGTAACTCCACGTGTGGCCTCCCCAGTGCTCAGTAGAGGGGAAGGATCACCTGCCTCGACCTGGCAACACTCCTCCTAATGGAGCCCAGGATACTGTTAGCTGCCTTTGCTGCAAGGGCATATTGCTGGCTCATGGCCATCTTGTTGTCTACCAGGTCCTTTTCTGCAAAGCTGCTTTCTATCCAGTCATCCCCCCCAAAGCGAATCTGAAGCTAATACCAGGAATGTTTTCTGCAAGTAGATACTAGATGTAACATTGGCATGACTGTACTGGGTCAGACCAGAGGTTCAACTAGTCCTTCTCTCCAATAGCAGCATAAGGAAGTGCCTAGGAAAGAATGAGAGCAGGGCAGGCATATTATGGTACTTCTAAGGTTATGACTTAGCTCATGGACATCCTGAAGTAGACGCAGATTCTCCTTGCTTAGTAATTCGCAGTGGATTTCTACTTCGTGAACTTGTCTTGAGCCCGTGTTAGCTTTCAGCATTCACAGTACCCTTCGGCAAGAGACCTGCAGGTCTGCTTTCTGCTGTACAAAGAACTGCCAAATTTTGTATGTTCTTGATGCAGCTCTTCCTAGCCACACTGATGCACCTTGTTCTTACTTTGGAAGACATAACACACCACTGATTGTTATTCACCCCCCCTCCCATTACTGATTTTATAGACATCTATCACTGAACCAGTCCCATTCCTTTCATTATTGCCGTTGCCTCTCTCTGAACTTCTTACAGTTCTTTTTACGATGAGAAGGCTAGAGCAAATAATGCACTTATAAAAAAATCAGCTTAGCTTCAAAGGTAGTGTTGTAGACTCAGTGTTAAAAAACCCTCACTGTACCATGGTCTTCTACTCTTATAATTATTACCTGTATACATTTTCATACAAATACAACGTTCTATTTCAAATGTTTTGTATTAACCTGATCTCGTTACCACAGATATGTTTCCATTTCCTTGTGCCTGTAGGGGCTAGATTTTTTTCTGAACGGTCAGCATCTCTAATGAAGGCATGGTGATTTATAATAGCAGCATGGAATGTAACAGTGTTGTCTCAGGTCCTTGCAGAGATGTCAGTGTCCCAGTCTGCGAATACAACACAGCCAGGAAGGATGCAGTCCTAGTCTTTGATATATATTCTTCATTCTGCTTGGCAGAGACATCCTTTTAGCCAGTGGAACACCAATTTCTCTCTGCTGGTAATGCTAGAAGCTGAAGAGCTTGATTGAGAACAGGTTTTTGTACAGATTATGTTCCTTTTGCCTAAGATAAGTACACTGCTTTTGATTAGATTTGAGCATTTAAAAACTATGTGATGTTTTGTTTAAATCTTCTGCTCTTAATTGTTCAGTGGGATGAAAGGGCTGAATAAAAAGAAAGAGTCTTTACAAAGAGTCTTGGACTGTTTAATTTGGCCTTCATTGTGTACTTAGGATGCAATTTCATGTTCATTTTAGTAGAAGAGTCAACCTATTGTCTCCAGACTCGCATTTGGTAGCAGGATCATTTGAAGACTACACTTTCCACTGATTAGAACATGGAAATGAATTATTTCTGTTCATTTATTTCATTTTACCTCACAGTATGGTGCATGCATCCTTGTTTTCGAAGGCATCCATTCACATAATAAAAACATGGTTTGATTGCTTAATATTTTCAAGGATGACATGCATTGCTTCCTTGGGGATTTGTTTCATGCTTCCATGAAGTAATCATATAAATCGTAGGGCAGAGTCTCAGCATGGGTAAATTATCATAGCTCCATCATACCAAGGTATGTATGTCCTGTAAGGTAGCTAAGACCCTAATTAAAAGCATTTTTACCTTGAAAGCTGAAGTTAGAATGCTTTCTGTGCTTAAATGTGGGAACAAAAGAGCATAGTTTTCACATTAATAGAGTTATTTATCATCTAAGGAGCTGCTTTATGTCTGTAGTTTATCCACTTTGTTTGCTATTTTATAGATCAGTATGCCATGCTCTGTTTCCATTTTCTGGTGACATTTCTTGCTCAGTTTTTTATATTTGTGTACAGAGAATTGAACATCACAATTATAATGCATTCCCCTGTAGTTAGGACAACTGTGCATTTGTCCTAAGTGTAATTAGGTGGATAATTGTATCCAGAGACACAATGAGCAACCTGTTTTTATCTGTTCTGAAGTTATTTCTTCCTAGCTGTATTTGATGTTCCCCTTGCTCTTGTTTTGGCAAAGCTGGTAAGCAGAGTTAGGAACTGGGTGATTTTGATTAAGTGGACAGTTGTACTACTTTTGTGATACTGAGAGTATTTTTCATTAGCACAGCTACTACTTAAACAAATATGTAAAGGGAATCTTTGAGAAATTGCTGTCATAAGAACTTGAATTTCAGTAGATAATGACAGCAAAATGAATTTCTAACTGTTCTTTGACACACAAAACAATTGAAGCTTTACTAGTAACACTATTTTTAAAGTTGGTTTTTTCTTAAATACATATGTACATTGAGTTCATTACTTTAAATATTTTTAATGGTATCAGATGTGTTTATTATTTATATTTATTATCCAGAATTTCTGTATGTAAAACCTGCTTCAAGAGAGTGTTATTTTAAGGTTTTAATGTATGTATTGACTATAATTTTTAATTACATTGTGCCTGTGTGATCCTAGGTCAGTGTGGCTTCTGAGTTATAATACAGTAAAATGCGTAGAAATAGAAAAATAAAAACCAACATTGCAGGTTAAAGCACTTAAGATATTACGTACACCATGTCCTCTAAACCTGAGAAACAATGAGCCATGTTATTAGGACTGTTTGGGGGGATGCTGACACAGAGGCAATCTCTTGGCTTTTTAGAAAGAGTGAGATAGAGCACCCAAAGCAAATGTATGAGAGCGAGCGAGCTCCTGGTTTCTCTTCCCAAATTAAGCACCCTCTCATGGTGTTTGTCAAAACACTTCAGGCACGGGCTTTGCTACTGTTGTGCAACAGGGTGGGTCCTTCCTCTTCCAGGGAGCAAAGAACTGCAACTCGGTCATTTTCCATTGAAGGCAAGTCACTGAAGAGGGCTGGAGAGGAGGTGGAGCATGGCTCTTGCCATCCCTGGTTCAGTGAGCTCCGCTGCACTTTCAGCAGTGATTATGTGTCGCACATTAATCTAAACCTCTGTAAAACAGGGATGAAGTTACTAATCTACTTCATCTGGGGTTTGTGGAGCTTAATTAATATCTGTGCATACTTTAAGATGACAGGTGCTCTGTAAGCGCAAAATCTTATTTATTCTAATTATATGTCTTGATTCCTATGGTGCTTTATTCATCTGGGCTTTTGGACCACAAATTATTTTGGGCAAAGTACTGCGACTGTTCAGCACAAATGATGTGCTTTACAGCTCTGAGTACCCTTACGTCCCTAAATGTAAGTAGTGATGAAAACATTATTGCAGTGGGAGTGGGATTTAGGAGGCAGATCTGTGAAGTATTACTCTCGCAAGGATTTGTTTTCATTAGAGGAGTCTGCCTTGCCTGTGTATTGTGCCTTGCCTTCCGTTGTATTGAAAAATTGTTACAGCAGTCCTGTGAAGGACAGAGTAAAACAGAAGCAAATGTGAATCTGATGGCTTTCTAGCACAGCACTCTTCTCTTCCTGGGGATAAGATATGACAACGCCTGCAAAAAATAGCTTTTTGTGGGGCAGGGGGGAGGGTGCTTCCTTTCTCTGACAGTGAATGTATCCTTCTGCTCTGCAAATTCAGTGCAAGCAGAACATGTTTGTACCAGTACAGTTCTGCAGTTTCCCCTGGTGAGATGGGGGTTGGATTTTTAAGAGAGACGACAGACCTAAAGGTAGGGAAAGCATTCAAGTAGACAGTCATTACAAGCCTTTCCAAAAATGGAGCAACCTTGAACAAACTGCCTTTTTTTTTCTTTCTTTCTTAAGAAATTAAGTAAGTAATAGTAACAGTCAACAGGAGATTCTAGCAACCCAAAGGAAGACCAGTGATGTCTTCTGTGATGGAGCTTGGAGAGCTACAGACTCTGGGACTCTCTTAGATCTACCTAATACGGAGCGTACAAGAAAACACTGGAAGGGTGAATTTGCTAAGTCCTAGTCTCCAGCAGGGTATTTGGGGGCTACTCTGATAGTACAAAACTTTTAAACAGTTTAGCCCACCCCATAAGTTTTCCCTCGATGTGGGGAAATCCCTATATGCTGTTAACAATTTTTCTCACAATTTTTTTCTGTTCAATGCACTGCATTTCTCCAATACATTTGGAGAACAGGCAAATGGTGATGTATAGGTGTATATATATATAGGTGTATAAGAGAGAAGAGGAGGGGAAATAATTGGAAGGGACATAGAAGAGACAGCAAAAAGCATAGACTGCTGCTTGCTTCAAAATACCAAGGTAAAGCATTGACTACTCAGAGACAGTTTAAATCACTTCTTTTCTCTTCCATTAGCCATTCAACATGTTGTTTCTTCCTTTTCTGCCCCTCTCTGCCTTGTAGATTTCTGCAGGAGATGAACCCAACCTTAATTTGCCCCAGAAGGCTCTTTCAATGCTATTCATTTGCTATTTTATCCAGAAAGGTAAAATTCACTACAAAGAATCTGAAAGTACACGTAGGTCAGAAGCTTGTTCCAGTGGTGTTGAAGGAGTGTCTGAAAACAACAGAACAAACAATCCAGGACTAAGAAATGGGGAGGCACAACTCAGCCCTTTGGAAAATTCAACTCCTGAGGCAGGAACTTAATAGAGGTTTCCTGTTTGTCCTTTGTGACATCTAAACTTGTGCATTTTTTAAGTGTTGAAAACACTCCTCTTGCTCCTTTCCTCTTGTCCTTCCTCATGCTTCTATAAAACTCCAGTCTATCAATGAGCTGCTGTTTAATATTCCTAATGTGACTTTTGCCTATGTTTTTGCCAGAGTGCTCAAGAGAGAGAAGCCCCAGCTAGAAAAAGAGCAGGGGAAAAAAAAACCCAAACTGCCCATGATGGTGAGGGATAGGCAAGAGAGAGCTTGACTTCTCAGGGTAGCAAAACAAGGCCTGGGAAGGGATGCATTTGCTCTCTGCAGGTACCTGTGGAAACAAATAGTGAATGCTGTGGCGAGAGAAAAGCTGCATCAACTAAAGGATTGCTATAAATTGGTGCTGGAGATGGAAGAGGCTTCCCTGCCACTGGTGGAGAGGTTCTGGAGCAGCCTTCCAGGATGAGATGTGGGAAGAACAATCCAACCCCTCTGATACTGGAGCTTGATCAATTTACAAGGGAGGGAGTGGGCAGCCCTGAAGGTCCCTGTAAGTAGGACTTAACCAAACCCAAAACAGTGCTTGCCAATTCAGGCATGCAGGCTGCCCTGCCCAGACCACCAGTGACTGAATTCATACTGTCCTCACATGTGACCTGAAACCCAGAGTGTCCAGCTAAAAATGTCTTGCAGGCCCAGCTGCTGTCGTGCTTTCCTATTTCCTTTTTCTGTTGAAGAACTTCTATTCACATAATAATTTTGTAATTACTTTGAGTTTTATTATTTTTTAAATTAGAGGTGGAGTTTGAATGTTAGTAGGGCTTCCCTGGAACACAGCCCTGACCTCCATTTTTTATGTGTATTTTTAATGAGTTGTCAGGTGGCTTGTGTGTATCATGGAGTGGAATGATGGAAGTAGCTGGACTCAGGAGAGTTGCATTGAAATTCTCTTAAAAATAAGCAGCACTGTGGCAGCTCAGCTCTATTGACAATAATGTCAAGTCAGGTTTAATAGCATAGTTCCTTATTGAATGAATCCACCCTCAAGGAAACAGTATGACCTTCCTGTGTGTGCGCAACAAAAAGATCAATTATAATCCCTTGGGAGGAAAAATATAGGATTAGTAGAACAGTTGAGTGAGTCTAATGAGAATCAGATGGCAAGAATGTTAATTTGGAAAGAAGTACTCGTATAAACTGTCTGAAGGTATAACACGGTAGTTTCCATATATCACCAAATGCCATGTATTCTCCATAGATACATATCTGCAAGATTTAATTTAATGGATTTGCAACTCTTCTGTATGGATTCCTGACAGAACAACAGGAAATTTTCAAGCTAATCACTTTTCAGTGGGGAGATTTACGACCAGTGTAGTTAGCGGAGCCTTTCTTCTATCAGGAAGGGCACAGACTGGAGACAGTCATTGGGCACAACATGCGAACTGGGAACTGCTTAATCAGAAACAGGCTTGAGCATCTCTGTCTTGCAGTTGCTCTCTGGAGTCCTGCAGTTCACTGGCATTGTTGAATATAATGTTTGCCTAAATCAGTCCTCATTACTAGTATTTTTGGAAGTTGGGTGGGTAGTAATTTTTCTGTCATGGTTTACTTAATAGCCATCAGCTTTGTAAGAAATAAAACAATGGGCTTTTATACTTCCTCTTTGCCTCTGAGAGTCTGAGGTGGCAATTCCATTTTAAGTGCTTTTAAGTTGTAGGTAAAAATTCACATTGCCTAATTCTCAGCCTTCAGCTTAGGTAGATGAGTTGGTCACTCTCTCCACCTGCTGCCTGGAGAGAAGGACTTCTCCAAGGTTGGTGCAGAGCGCCTTTTGTTAGGCTCCTGCTCTGCATTGCCTTGTGGAAGAGTCTGCCTCTGTTCTTCTCCTGAAGATAGAGGGAGACTGTGCAATTAAAGTGGGTGCCTATGTTTGTACAGATCACATACCTCTTTAAATTAGTCACGTGAGGCAGCTGAGTTATCTCCTAGTGCATGGCCTAAGGCAGGAAATGAGGTGAAATTACATTGACTTGTTCCAGAGAAATTACTGCATTGATGTTTTCATATTTAGCCCAGTTCTCTCATTGCTTGTGTTCACCTGTTCAGCATTCATTTTAATACAAAGAGTAGGCTCATAAAAACAGTTTTACAGTTGCATCACTTACTGGGCTGTATCTGCTTTCCAAGATTGTCACCAGCATAAGAGACTGCAAATAAAAATAAACTGGAACACAAGTGGCAGCATCTCAGCCAAGCTGTACAGTGGAGATATTTGTTTATGCTTTTATTTGCCAGCATTGACTAAACAAAGATAAGAATGTAAAATGCTGTAGCAGACCTTCCCAAACAGGATTACAGGGGTGATAAGAGCTAGCACTTAGCATTACAAAAACAGATGCCAATGTGCAAGAGATGTCACTGCCCACTGCTCCTCTGACATCCTAAGAGCAAAGCAATAGAAGAAGAGGCAGATCTGTGGAGCTCTCTGTGAGGTTTGCTGCTTTATTCAAGAACATTAATCTTTCAGGGTTTGATTCATTAGGTTTGTACTGTGTGAGCTTTGCTTTGATTCCCCCAAAATCCAAATCGTGGTTAATGTGAGTCTGAAGGAGGGCCTTACTTTGTGAGCCTTAGTAAGTTTTACAGCAAACCAAGCAAGCTCAATATAAGCTCTGAATTGAGTGGGGAACAGGCCTCCAGGTCAGCTAATTTGGAATGTCAACATGCATGGTACAAGGCTAATTGAGATACAGAGAAACTGCCATGTGCCTCTTTAATTGCATTTAGACAAGATGTACAGTATTTGAGTCAGTTTGGCAGTGTTCCAGCTGATGAAAGTGTTGATGATACCTGATACCAGTGATGATATATTAAGTGTGCTTAATATGTTAGCACACATGTCATGAGGCACGTTAGAATCATCGAAGAATTTAGGTGAGAAAGGACCTTTCCTCTGGAGGTCATCTGGTCCCACCTCCTGCTCACAGCAGGGCAACTTCAAATACAGAGCAGGTTCCTCAGGGCCGTGTCCACCTGAGCACTGAGCACTTCCAAGGACAGATATTCCATCACCTCCCTGGGCCCATGTTCTGATGCTGCGCCACCCCTTATTAAGAATTTTTTCTTAATAGCAGATCAACCAGAATTTCCCTTGCTGCACCTTAATCTGTTGCAACTGAGCACCTCGGAGAAAAGTTTAGTCCTGTCTTTTTTCCAGTCACCCCTTAGGTAGTTGGAGGTGGCAGTCGGATACCTCCTTAGCCTGGAGAGGGAAAGGCTGAATAAATACTCCTCTCTGACTCTTCATGATATCATGGTCCCTCCAGCCATCTCAGTGGCCCTCTGCCTACCCTTCTGCAGTTTGTCATTGTCTTTCTGGTACTGGGGAACCCAAAACTAGTGACAGCACTCCAGATCTTTGCAAATAGAAGGAAATAATTAACCTCAGTCTGCTGTGATGCACTACCTAATGCAGCACAGTATGCCATTACCCTTCAGCACTGCATGGGTGCTCTGCTGACTTGTGCTCAGTTGTTCACCAGCATCCCCAAGTCCTTTTCTGCAGAGGGGCTTGTCCCCAGTTGGTGTCCAGCCTGAGCAGTTGCATGGGGTTATTCCGTCCCAGGTGAGAGATGTCACTGTTCAGCAAATGCAGTTCCTCTTAAAGCTCCAGGGAGACTGAGCACTGAAATGACAAGAAAGACCTGCATCATTAAGGGCTGGAGGCAAATCACACATAATGATCACTTACAGCAAGTACGACTTTTACACTCAGAATAAGTAAAAGATTACGTTTTGTCAATGCTTAAATAAAATACAGAGCTGCCATCTCTGAGTTACACTGAGATTTTGGTATCAACACTGAATTTTTCAGTAACCCACAGTGCCCTTTGTACAGAAAGCCACAGTGTTCAGGGTTTTTTTCTGCATTGTAGACAGTAAGGAATGGTATTGCCCAAGGCAAGATAAACAAAAGCAGAGAAATTTGATAAAGTTAGGCCCATTGGGAAATCACTAGTCAGTGGAAAGCTGTTGGAGTAAGACACTTTTGGTGGGAGGGACCCTTGTGTGACCTCATGATTTTGTGCTTTCAGTGATTGTCAACAGGCCAGCTGCTGGAAGGGTTCTAGCATCCTCTGTGGCCTACAGCAGGGAAGTAAACGCATGTGGACTTGTGTACACACACACATTTGTCTACCTCCAAGCTACAAAAAATGTAGTGTCAGCTGGTTTAACAGGCTCAAATTTGGTTATGAAACACTAGATGGAACAAGCATCTCCTGTGCCCCTTGAGCAATCTCTTCTGGTTGGGATCTGGTGCTTTGGAAAGGGGACAGGTCCCCAATGCCATTTGGTAAGTGTGCTGTGCCCCAGGGTAAAGTGGAGTAAGAAGATGAAAAACCAGATTCTCAGGAGGACTTTCCTTGCAGAACTAGCCAGACCAGGGCAGGAGGAGTCTAATTTGTTGAAAGAGTGAAGCCTTGTTTGTAAGCAGTTAGCGATCCTGAAGCGAGTAGAGCAGGAGGCTGAGTGAGGGCAATGCAGGATACCTGAAATGGAGAGCCACTGGGAAACCACTACCCGTGCTTTGGCTCTCATGTATCTGGGGCTGTTAACCCTGGGGGTCATGAAAAGCTGCTACTCCATTTATTAGCACAGCAAACACCACTGCCATTCAGTGTAAACTTATCCTTGTGGTCTCTGTTTCTACTTGTGTTACAAGCAACAGCTCCCCCTTCTCTGCAACCTGTCAAGCCAATCTATGTATTGCAGACCTTAACACCTGCATTGAACATGACATGAACCAGCACTAAAGAGGCAGCATACAGCTGAAATACAGCACTTGTTCAGCACATTTACACATAACATACCAACCCGGCCAAACCTAATTGGTAGCGAAGGATGAACTATGAATTGCATTTAAAATAAATTCTCAAGCACCTCTGAGATTGTGATTTTTATTTTTTAAACAAGGAGAAAGGTTAGCTTCGTCCTTCTGTAAATATTCCCTGGGGCAGTGTTCCCCAAAGCAGCTAATGGCGAGCAAGTTTGGCACTTCTATGGGATTGTATGTTTTTTAATAAGAGAGCAGTATTATTCCCTTGCATCTTAACAAAATCTCTAGAATTTCTGAACTTATAGTAATTTTTGAGACAGATTGGCAGGCAGTGGTATTTTCTCTTTGAGGCTGTCGCTCGCAGCTCAGCAGAGCACAGGAGTGACTAAAACTGACAAATGAAGCTAGGTCAAATTAAACAAATGCCATAGTAAAGCATTTCTAAAGTTCATGTATGAACCCGTACTGCATTGTGAGGTTTAAAGCTTGATGTTGTAGGAGAGCTTATAGACTTGTTAACATATAGCCAAACCCCACAGCATTTAAATCTTTTCCAAACTGAGATTACATACATGAGGATAGTTCAGGACAGGCTTCTGCAGTACAAGCATCTGCAGAATGATGGTATCTATGAACTGGTATCTACCAGTTCTCTTTGTGACTTCAGTGAGAGTAAGAGATTCTGCACATATTTCATGCACATTAAAAGCAAAATTGCCTGCAGTATCTTAGGCACCAGGTTCATGGACGATTTGATATCCTGTTTGCCTGAAAAGTGTCTTGCCTTGAAAGCAAGAAAAGTAAATAAATGTAGAGAGAGACTGATAAAACCCACAAGCCCTAGTGATTTCCAGGCTTCAGGAGCAGAAACCCTCACTTTAGGATTCCTTGCTGTTGTTCCTAGAATACCACAAATAGGTCAAACAAGCAACCCTGAAAGTTCAGAACTGCTTTTCACTAATGATAAATAATTATTTGAGATAAGTGTTAATTTCACAGTTCTGCAGCTTTAAATTATTTTTATTTGAATATCACCATATTCACCAGTGGTTGGAAGACTTTCTCAGCTCTTAGATTTTGCGTTCTCTCAGAAATTCTCTATTACATATTATTTGCTGGCTGACACAGCAAATCAGACAGACTGGAAGCATATACCGTTTTTAAGTAATCTCTTACTTTGAGTAATGAATGAAGAACAATCAAAGGAAATGGTTTGAAAGTAACCCATTGTTTGAAATCAGCTTTCCCAAAGCAGCAAATATAAAATAGCAGCATCAAAAATAGCAGCATCACAAAGTAAAAATGGCATATATGTGAGATCCTTGAGCCAAAAGGCAGCCTATTTTTTATAAATTTATTTTTAGTTTGGTCAGCTGTATTAAGTGATTTTATCAATGTAGCTAGTCTCTGGAATAAGAATGCTCACATAATGTAGAGTCAATGCAGGCAGCTATGACAAGTCATGATATATGCATGTAGCACAAATCCTTTCAAATCAAATTCATACAACTGAAATACTGTAAGTGGATTAAATCTTGATAGTCTTGCACTACTCAGTTTCACTCTCACAAGCTGGCATCAAACAGGGACAGAAGAGCAGCCTTGTTGGAAGTGCAGACCTGCTATTTTTGCATACTTCGAACTAGATGACTTGCAAACTTTTTCCATCTCAGTGGTCATAGAGCCTGTCACAGTTTGAGAAGAACCAGAGGGACTGTTTCTCTGTGTATCCTATTAGAGGAGAGCTCCCTTTAGAAGAAACTTCCCTTACTCAGATGCCACAGAGCTGATGGTGAAAAGTGAAACCTTTCAAATTAAAAGGAATTATAATGGCTTTTAGGTATCTATGGCAGCATATCCCAGTGGTTGGGGCAAGGAGGAAAAACCTATACTGTACCTTTAACACTACCTTGGCTTCAGATGTTAGATAGGATTTGTTGTTCTCAAAGAAGGGGGGTAGGGAAGCACCTGTGTATGTGTGGATGCCACCCCCTTCCCCAGGTGGCTAGCACTGCTACATACAGCTTTGACAAGCCTAAGTAACTGTGCTTGGACATTACTGTTCCTCACTTACTGCATGCAACACAAGAACCTGATGCTTCCACAGCTCCTCCAGGATATTGAGAAATCAGCACTTCAAGAGGTAAACCAGGGAAGAGATAGAACTAACTATCCCAAACCAAGTCGCTGTGCTTCCAGTAATTCCCATCCGAAGGAGAACAGGCAAAGGCGGCCTTGAAAGCAACTGGCTTTCTGCGATATTATACATCTCAAGTGCTGCTGCTAGTGCTCTTACACCACAAGTAACCAACTAACAGCAGTTGTAGTCAGCAGCCCTAGCCTCCCAACAAAGGATAGGGGATGGCCAAGGTTAACAAAGACAAAGTATTTGATAAGCAACAAGTCTTAATGCCTTAAAGAGGGTAGGGGAGGGCCATGGGAGGATTTTTTTAGATACTACTGGCCAAAAACTTGAGGGCAGTTTCAACACCCAGGCAGCATACAGACTTAAGAGCAAACAAACTTCAACTGCAGTAAAGCAGATGGGCAATGCATAGCAGGCATAAAGTTAATTTTAAAAGAGGGATTTTAAAAAAAAATGAATGAAACTGCAGCAGGTACAATCTGAACGTGACCTGCTGTGGCTTCCTTCCTATGCATTGCAATACACTGCATTGTGGGGCTGTTTATCAGCAACAGAGCATGGTTTTGTATTCAATGTTTTCCCTGTTATCCTCCATACCACCAGCACCCCTAAATCAACACTTGCATCATGTGTTTGGCGCAAGCATCTTATGCTAGTTCTGGAGTTACTTTGCCTTGCAAGTGATTTTGTGAACGAGTTTGCCCAGCCTTTAAAAACCAAACCCTCAGGTATACCTTTGCAGAGTATTTTTCAGCCTGAGCAAAGCTAGTGCTTAAGCAGGAGTGAAGAAAAAGAAAAAAGCCTACTTTCAGATTTCTTAAGTGCAGTAGTGTCACATAAATTTCTTCTTAAGAAACTCCTGCAGCTGTCCATCAGAGCTAGCCAGCAGCAAGGGCTGGAAGCAGAACAGGGGCTGGGGGAGGGATTTCATTCTCATACTGGGCCAGATCCTCTGAACAATAAAGCCAAGTGGGTAAAAGCAAAAGATATGTTAACTGAAGCAAGCTGAACTGTTGCGTCCTCAGTGCCTGAGGCGCTCTCAGTTTATACTGCGTTTAATTCTGTCATTTAGGGCCCCAGTCCTGCATTGATGATGGATAGGAGGGTGACTTTCTCCACCCATGCCTTAGTCCATCAAAAAACCCAGACCTTGACATCATGAAAACCAACCTAGCTACTCTGAATTTTTGTTTAAACCAAGCCTGAACAAAAGTGTTATTATTTTACTTGAAGCTCCAGTTTAAAAAATAGTGAAAATCCAGTATTGCACGTGATAAACTCTAGATCCTAGTTAAGCTATACTGTAAAAGCCACAAAATGGAGATGATGTTGAAAATCCTCAACCAGCCTCACCCCATTAAAGCTACTGAAGTTTTGCCAACATGTCCTCACCGGAGCTGTAGCCAAGGATTTAAGAGGTCCACGTTTGTTTAAAATTGTCTCCAGACTACCTGAAACTAGAGGCCCAGGATCTCTGCAGAGCCATTGGGCATTGTTTTTATCTGTTTTCATCTGTGCATGAATTTGTTTGAAGATGCCCAGCAGAGCAATAAGAAGGGATTGTTTTTAATCTTTAGAGATGATAGCATGCTGTTATGCATCAAGGACACTCAAAAACAAAGCATCAGACAAACTGTACCAGGAGATTTTATTTTTTTTACCTCTGGGCTTTTCTGAAAATAAACCACATTCTGCATGGAGCTTGCTGTTGATGAGACATCTATAGGTTTGATTTGTCATCCCAGAAGCATTAACACCACTGTGTTCAGACAATTCACATGTGTGCGTGTGTGAAAATGCAGCTAGATTCTGCCAGTGCTCAGCACCCCGAGGGAGGGTGGTCATTATCACTACAGGGACAGCTGGGACCTGGCCTTGAGCCAAGACCTTGCTTAATGCAATCAGAAGATTTCAGTGATACAGAGTGGATTTTACATCCCCTTCTCTGGGAGATGGTAGCTGAAGATGAGAGTTTTATGCCCTACTGCTGCCTGAGTTTAAAACAAGTCTGTGCATTTTTGTGCTACACTGGACAGCACAGTGGACAAAAGAGTGCCTTCTGCCATCCAGGTTTCAAATCATATTAACAACTATTTATGTAGCTGCAGGTACATCATTTCTCTTGTTTGAGATCTCTTCAGTAGCATCCTTCCCTGCCTGAATGAACGAGGTTATAAAACACGGTAATTATAAATCTCATTGACTGCCTTGCATTCAAGGGCGTGTCCCCTCCGAGCATTGCTGTGAAGCGCGTTACCCAGGAGACTGTCCTGTACAATCCAAAACAGAATTATTCTGACCCAGTGAGCTTGTTGGAGGGGAGAACATTTGGGATGCTGACCTGCTGCCACAGGACAGTAAGTGCATTTTTCTCATTTCACAGCGGGGCAATGCCGCAGAACAACAAGGCCAATACATTCAAGTATTCTTTTGAGGCATGACTTACATCTTGCTGACAAGTGCTGGCTCCCTAAAGATGCAGAAAGGGAGCCTAGGACAGCAGTCACAAAACCAGAAGTAATGCTGGCTGTCCACACAATTTCAGCAGTTTTCTCTGAAGTTTTGGTTGTCTTAGACCTTTACGGGCAAAACCATAAATACTTCAGATAATGTAACACAGTACCAATAAAACCCTTTCTTAAAACATTCAAGTCAGGCTGTGCTCCAAAGACAGGCTAAAAAGTGTTTAGTAAGTGACAGCTGGCTGTTCTGCCTGGCACTACTAACCATAGCATGCTTCAATACCATCCTTTCGCCGTTGATCTGATCATATTCAGGATCTGTATGGGTACTTTCCTCAGTCCTGAGGGGTTTATTATCAGCATCAATCATGATGCCCTACAGTCGGGAAACTACACAAAGCCCTGTCAGTCCCCCACTTTCCCAAAAGGGCTGTAAAACCTGCACAGCCTAGGCAGTTGCGTCCTCTTTGTGCTCAAGCAGGAAAGGGAGATGAGGTGCTGAGCAGTCACTCCCAGCAGGTGTGCAAACCAATTGAGTTTAATTGGAAACATCCTGCCGAAAATGTAAATGTTTTACAAGTGTATCACCCCATCAGGGGCTGCTGCTGGAGCCTGTGCTTTGTTGAGGGTTTGATGCAACAACTGAAGATGCCCCTCTCCCTTGCTTGCTGTCTCCAGTGCTCCCCAGACATGAGCACTGAACTCATGTCATACTGCTACACAGTGGGTCTTTTCCACATTGAGAGATGCAGGGTCGTTCATTTAACGTACCCATCCCGTTCCTCCTAGCACAAAGGCAGACCAACCCCATTAAAGTGAAAGGGCTTTGCTAGACTTGGGAATGGATGCAATGCTAGGGGTTGTACTGCTCTGTAAATGTCCTCTTCACTCCATATGAATTAAAAAGACTTCACAATGTTTGCGATTTAATTTTTTTTTTGCTTAGGTCTGTGGGCAGCACTAAAATGTATCTTATATGTATGTTTCTGTGTGTGATTGCAGGAGTTACCTAGTTCATTATTTTTAGGCAGTTGAGATTTTTCACTGGTTTGCTGAAAATCATGAGAGATTGATTTTACCCTCTTTCCTGATGATCCAGTATTTTTCCTCTGGCAGTTCTCAAGAAAATTTGTTTTTCCCTCCTCCAAATACAGTATCCGTCATTAAACTACTGCCAAACTATGTAACCAGAAAAATAACTGGTCTGTAGTGCAGGCAGCTCTTGTGCCATCTAAACAAGAGATACTCTGCAAAAGTTTTCGGTCAATTCAAATCTGGTTTAGGTTACTAGTCATTAGAAGTCATCCCCTTACCTGCTGTCTCTGGAGAGTTGCAGCTATTTTTTCCATTCTCTTCAATTAAGTGATGGGCTGATGAGCCCATTCCTGCAAAGGAGGTATGCAGATGCTTTAGGAAATCAGACGTATGGTCTCTATAGATGGCAGGCTGTCTAGAGTCAATTCTTTCATAGAAAGAGAATTAGCTTTTCCTCCCCACACATGGTTTTAGACAGCGCTGTACTGCTTTAACGTTGTTCAGAGCTCATGTAGAGCCATGTACCTGCCAAACAGACAGTTCCTATGGTCCTTCTGTAGGAGCCAGGACTTCTCTGAATGGTGAACTGCAACTAGATAGTTCTGCTGCTGAACCAATTCTCTACAAATCCCATGTGCTTGTATTTATGTGAGAATATCAGCACCTTTTCTCAGTATACCTACATTGCTCTTAAAACTAAAATGCAAATATTATAGTATAAAGCTAAATACCTTGATCACATGCCAAAAAAAACAATTACTGACTGCTATATTTTGGCTAAATACTTTGATCTCAAGTATCCATCTATAAAAGAGCTTCATATCACTTTGGACTTTTAAACAGTTACAGAAATGCAGCCAGATCTGGACAAAATATGCTTGATGCTTGGACCAGTAGCAGGTTTTCTCATGCTTGACTTCCAGAAAGATGACTGCTATGGAAGTGTCTGGTTATTACATGACAATTAGCAGTTGTTTCTCTGCTGACAGATGTCCACATCAAAAAGCACTGATTGTCTCTTTTGTTTGCAATTTTAGAGATACCATAATCAAGTAGCTTAGACCATCTCCAAGAGATATTGTCCTTTGCACCAGAAACACAGCCTCATTGCCTAGGTTCATGCTGGGGAAAGTCAGATGATTGTGAAATACGGTAACAGATGAGTTATGTGGAAGTTTAAGTCCTTTCTCCCCATAAAGAATTAAAAATTGCAGTTATTTCTGTGGATAGATCTCTTATCCCGGATAGATGAGCAAGCTGTATTTCAGCATTTTGATTACTAATGAATTGTTTCAGCAATGAAGCAACATACAGTATGTACACATCACTGGTGGCATTGGTCATCTGGGACTGCTAAGAAGCAAGAGAAGGGAAAGGAAGAGTTTGTAAAGCAAGGAAGAATGACTTCGCATGAACACATTCTGGTGAACAAAGTTCACAAATTCTCTTACTGCACAGCTATAGCACGGAACACGTCTCAAAAGAAAGCTTCTTAAAATGTCACAGACAAAATAGTATTATTCAGATAATTCAGGGGAAAAAATAGCTGGTTTACATTAGTGCTGAAAAGAATGCAGTGCAAACTATGACCTAAATGAATATTTCTGCCTGTAATCCAGAGGCCTGTCCTCTAGCCTTTCCCTCCTGCAGCCCAGTGAAGTTAAAAGGAGTCCTTGCATGAGGGTTTTTGCCTGAGGTAGGATTGCAGGATGATGTGCTGTGCCTGACAGTGTGATCTTGAAACATTTGCTAACAGGCAAAGGTCTGTGGGAGCAGACATGAGACTGGCAGGTGGGATTTAATAGCAGAGATTCTGTGCAGCTGCCAAAAAATCAAAGCCCAGATGCTGGAGCTGAACACAGGCTGCCTGATAGGAATGATATTCTGGGGAAAAGAAGCCAGCAAGTGTCTGTCAGAGAGAAGAATTTGATTCTGGGTCCAGTGCTGCCTTACCTTGTCCTTCTCCTGTAGTCAGACAAGTCACAGCACTTTTTATGCATCAGTAACTTGCTGGGCACGGAGATGTACTGCATTTTTTCATTATGCTGCACTCAAAAAGTACCTCACCAAGTCAGACTCCTCTTTGCCTCTCCAGAAGCTTATTTAAATCCCCACCTTAACGTCTGCTTTTCCTTCTCTCTCTCTCCCCCCCCTCCTCTGCATGAGCTATCTTCTCTGAGCTCCCTGTTCCCCTCACACATTCATTCTGCAAGGTACATTTTTATTGCTGCTCCTCAGAGAACATATTCTTCCCAAGACATTGATCTTCCTTACTTTTTTCTCCATCCCTGCTCTGTTGGAGGTCAGTTCCCTCTCTGAAAAGCACCAGCAAAGAGAGAAACAAAGCACAGCAGCAGACCAGCCATCTTACACCCTTCCACAACCATCCTGATCAATAGGTAACTAGGACTGGCACTGTATCGAGGCACTAAGGACATCCACAGACTGACTGGTGGCTAACATGCTCCTACACTCTAGTATGAAAGATCTGGGCAAAGCCAGCAGCCTGCAAACCAGGCCAAGTACTTCAGCCTTTCTGCCCAAAGGAGGAATTTCCTAAAAATACATGTCCTGACATACCACTGAGCCACATGGCACAGTGAGTGCAATCCTATTTTCAGCCTGCTCTGCAGGGTGACATAGCTAGTTACACCTCCTCCCAAAAATGGCATGTCAGGAGTGCAACACTTGCTGGTGGACCATCAGCACAGCCTCCTGTGGGACGGTGCTCTCCACTGGAATTCCCCGTCAAGTGATCGCACGCTTGTTGTGCGTAAGGCTGCGGTTGCAGGAAGCATCCCCAGTTGTGCTGAGTGTAATCAGGACAGCTGCTTTCTGCCTGTCAGCACAGCAGTGGTACTCTGCAAGTCCCAGATAGGTGGGTTATGGGCTGGGGAGGAGAGAGCGATCAAAACTAATTCTAATCTGGCCCTAAGAGAAGCTCTCCCAATGGATGTTATGCCTGTCTGGCACCTTTTTGCAGCTCCACCAAGTCGGACAACGCTAAAGCAACATTTGGCTTTTGAAGATGGCTTGGTAGCCTCCTTCAAACCATGGCTGGTTAGCATTCTGTTTTCCCAACTCTGAGGCTTATTGCAGAATCCCAGGAATGTTCCTGTACTTCAGATATCCCAAAATAACTGCTCTAAGCTCTCCTTGGGGAAAAGCAATCCTTAAAGCAGCCTTTTAACTCAAATTTTTGTGTTGAAGCAGCTGAGCTTGAGGGAGAGAACTTGTCTTTGCCTCTAGTCACTGGCTCCCACAGGAGAAGTGAGCATTTTGGATGCTCACATTAATAAGTTTGTGTGTCAACTCACTCACTGTCCAAGGAATTGCAAACGCTTTGTTCTCCTCATTTCTGTTTGCTGCAGAAACCCTCGTCCCCCACCGCCATCCTCCTTGCAAAGCCACTAGTTGGCTGGGAGCTTCAGTAGCCCAGCCATGGGAGCAAATCCCTGGCTGTGCAGTGGGATCACGGCTCCTGAGCACCAGTTAGGAGCTGACAGAGTTGTTTTGCAGGTTTGTTGCCTGCTCTCTTCCTCTGCAGTTGGCAGGCTTCCTTCCTCCATCCAGAGGAGACAGTGGAGCCATCACAAACAAGGTGATAAGTGATTCTCTGACACCCAAGCCATCGCTTGCACGCTGTGAGTGGCCACTTCCTCTCCTGGGGGAACTGCGCATTTCCCTCATCAGCAAGAGACCAGACCTGCTGGGGTGTTTGGGGTGATTGGAACAAGCAAATCTGATCCACTGTGCAGCACAGACATTTCAGTCCATTAGCGGGAGGGCTGGTGCTCTGCTTCTCAGAGGTGGATTATCCTGGTTTCCAGGGGATCTGTAGCTCCTGTTTATCTGTGCCAATCACTTGCGTTCCTCTGTTGCAGTAAGTTATTCTCCATGTCCCTGAGGTGCTCATTACCACATTATTCAGGCTCTGTTTATGTAACTTTAGAAACCAAAATAAATTCCTGAAAGACAAAACTCCCCAGCTCTTCTCTGATCCCTTCTCTAAAGTGTGTGTAACACCGTACAAGAACCTGATACATTTCTTTTAAACCCCTTGAGTTCCTGGGGTGGTTCAGTTGTCACTGGAGAATAAAACTTGCATCCAGTCCTAAAGACATTGTTCTTAGCCTGATCTCTCCCTGCAGCAGATGCCTCTCCACTGAGCTCCAGCCTGATCTTCCAGAAGATTACTAGCTTTAGTTGTGGTTTCCCATCCACAGCCCTCGAGATACCACTGCAGCTCTACTAATCTATTGTCCTCATGCTGTGCTTTGCTCTGAGATCAAATTAAAGCCTAGAAATTGTAGTACTCAAGTTGGTCTACAGCTGAACTCATAAATGGGATTTGAGAAAGTGCTCAGGGAACTGTCAGAGGGAGAAGGGGTGGAATGACTATCCCCTTTATACTTCAACCTTCAAACACTGTTTTTCACAAACAAGGAAACCAGTTATAATTAGCTACAATTCTGTACTATTTAGGCTGCCTGTTACCACACCAAAGACAGGACAGAGTGATAGACTATAGTAATATAGTATATAAAATAGTGTGTAGCAAAATAACAGAATATGTTGCCTCCTGGTACATAAGATGCAGCTGTGCAAACGGGGTGTGGGAACTAGCAAGACTTCCAGATTTTCAGCAAGCTGTGCCAATGCACTGAGCTGGCCACAGTCAAGAGAAGGAAGCAGAAGTCCCTTCTTGCCAAACAAATAGGAAACATGAAAACATCACAGCTCTCCAGTGTCGCTGGAGCTTCCGTTTATACTAATGTTATGTGCAGTATTTATCAAAAGTCGTCAATTATTTATCTTCTCAATGAGTTTCTTCATTCATTCTCTTTTGAGCATGTAACAGAAAATGCTATCTGTAATTCAGCAAAATTGTTTTGTGCATGGAGGCTCATGATTTATGAGAGATTTTATGTTAAGAGACAATAAGGAAACATGCTCCTTGCGGGATCAGAGGCATCTGAGCAGAAGCCAGAGGCATTGGCTGGACCACAGCAGTGTGTTCCTGCCCAGCTTGCTCTGTGTTTCCCAGCAGCTCAGCTAGCTTAGCGCTCAGCTACAATATTGCACTTTGAGGCTCTGGCTGTAGTTGTGCAGAGGATGTCATTAATAACATGCTATCACAGAGAGTGCCAGTAGTGGAAAACTAAGCAAATTAAGATTTTTTTAGATATCTCGGCTCCCCTTTCAGAAGATATCTGCTGTAATCTACATTGGCATGCTATGTGCTTCTGTCAGCCAAGTCTTTGCTGCACTACACCCTTCCTCAGAGACATACTAAATGCAGCGCTTGCTCTGGCGATTACTTCTGTGGGACTGAGGTTCACGGAGACCCCCGGCAGAGCTGAAGCTGTTATCTAGGAGAACCTGTTCATGAATCACACATTCAAACAAGATTTACTCTGTACAGAAAGGCAAAGATAACATGCATGGGAAATGTGCACATCAGCCCCTCCTTTGTTGCAAAGCAGTGCATTAAAAACTGGGGAAGATCCAGCATTGGCACTGGAGGAAACCTAAGCAGACAGAAATTCCCTGTTCATCAGCTACAGCACACTGTGGGCACTCAGATTAATTGGGTGTCCAAGTCTTAAGCCTAGACATTCCCCAGCTATATGCAGCAACATCTTGCTATGTGCAACAGAACATAGGCACCTGCATACTATGAAAATAGAGGCAGAGAGCTGTTTCCCCCTCTGGGGGTGATGGGGGTGCTTAACTGCTGCCCTGACTTCTTACAAATATTTGCTAGAAGTTAGCATGCACCCCCTAGGCACGAGAGGCAAGTTCTCAACCCTTCTCAGCCTGAGAAGACTTAAAACCAGGACTTCTGCCTCCCAAAGCTTGTCCCTTGACCCTGTCCCTGCTCTCTGAATTGTTCCTGAGTAATGGCAGATTATTCAATGTGAAATGCATTAGCAGCCAATGAAGCACAGCAGGCTTTCTAGTCAAGTGCTTTAGCTGGCAGGTTACCTGCTGCTCTTCAGCATCCTGCATATATGTTGCATGCCTTTTCTCTCACTGCTGATGCTGATCAGTCTCAATTCCACACATATTTTGAAATAATTGGTTATATCTAGGCTGAATCTCACTAATTTCAACAAAGCTTTCTGCCGGGGAAGCAGGTACAGTGCATAACAGAATTGGGACCTTAAATTATAAATTATGTATTCTAAATTACTACTATTATTAGTTTGGAACCTTCTCTTAGTGCATGTTTTTACAGACAACACCATGAGCTTGAGTCCTAGTTGAAGCTACGGTGTGCTCTACTGCAACATTACCATGACAAGTGCTAAGATCAGGGCTGGGAGAAATCTTGCCTTCCCTAGGAAAAGAGAGTGCGAAACAAATACTGCATTTAGTTAGTCTCAAACATGTGGTCGAGGCATCCTGTTAGGTTTCCTTGCTTGCAGCTTCATCTCCATGTACGTCTCAGCAAAGAAGAACTATCTAGAGAATATTTAGCATGCAGGAAATTCTGCTTTGAACGAAGCTTAAGTGATGACAGTCCAACAAGGCATAAAAACTCTTCATTCTCCCTAGGCTTGTATGAGCCTCCCTATGAAGAGATCAGAGCCTCCTAGTTTGAAATGCTGCCTTAGGGTTTACTTTTTATGTCAATAAATGTTTTATCACATTTAAGCTTCAAACACAGTACAAACATCCCTGCTAACATTTGATGAACTCAAATAGGGACAGCAAACCTGGGCAGAGTGCAGCATGCCACAGTGCTTCCCTTCTGCAGGGGGGCTTGCCTTGGCCTCACAGAGGGGCCTGGGCAAGATGGTGCCTTTGCAATTATACACTGCCTTGAAAAACATGTTGGCAAGCTAAGGAAGGGGATGTTCCTCTCTTCAGGGCTTCACCACTTTTGATCTTTTCTTTCTTTTGCTTTTCTTCTCTCCCTGCCAAAGCTACCTTGGTATAGTTGGTAAAGCTTATCCGTGTGCCCAGGCCTGTGGTGGGCTCAGGACGTCTCTGTCTTCACGCTCAGCTAGTCTGTCTCTCCTGATACCTCCTTGCAGTCTCATTTCTTCTCTCACCTGCACACAAAGGTGCTGCAGTGAAGTTTAAGCAGCAGTCTGCTGCTAGGCTGCCTTTGGTGCCTGCAGTACCAGAGCTGAAATCTCCAGGTTGAACCTACTGAGCTGAAACCCACAGGCAGTGCACAAATGCTACAAATCGTCACGCAAACTCAGGTTTTTGGTTTTCCCAGCACTTGCCAGTTCCCCCCCCTCCGGTGCTGTTCCTTCGTTTTTCCTTCCCACATGCCGGGTTTTGCAGTGGCACTGCTTGCCTTCCCTCTCCTCCCCTCTCCTTCCCCTCCTCTGCTTTATCAAATGCAGCACTTCAGCGTCACTGACTGACAGAGGATGCAGCAGCTTCGCTGGAGGAGACGGAGAGGGGGAAGGAAGAGAGGGAAAAGCTGCTCGTGACAAAAGAGGCAGCAGAAACACTGAAAGATGAGCTTTCCTCCAGAAGCGGATCCCAGTCACCCTTTGTTAGAGCAGCAAATTTAAGATACGGTCTCTAATTCAGTGTGTTTGGTGAGTGGACCCTGACTGCTCCATGTATTCCTACGGTGAATTTTCAGAGAACAAAGCTCAGATTTATAGCTCAGGTCTGCCACAACCTGGACTGAAGCAGCAAAATGGATAATTAGCTACCCCACACACTGCCAACCACTGAATAGCTAAGTGACAGCACAACAAAAACTCTCTGCTCACAACTTAAAAAAAAATCCTGGCTCCTCAGAAATGCAAAGGTCATGAATGTAGGGGGAAGGAATCACAGAGCAATTGGCTAGTTACATGTCTCTCTTTATTCTAGGAGACCTGGAATTTCCAGGTTAATCTTTGCCATTTTCCAGAAGGACTCTCTGATATTTCATGGTTTATGCAACAGATTTTGCTTACAACTTATTCTGATTGCTAAATAATTACAGAAGCGTATGTTGCCCTGTAGCAATGCGGATTTTTCTGTTACATGAGACTGTTATCGCCAAGTGCCAAATGCGTCTTGAAAGGCTTTTTGTAGGTTTCTGCTGAATAAGCATATTTTTGAACGAGCACTTTTCAGCAGCATGCCCTGATCTTGCCAGCTGCTGATTACCCCCCTACTAACCACTAGTGACATATCCGTATTACAGATTGGAGTAGACAGTAAGGATACCCCATTTACCTTGAAATTAATTAAACAATGCACTAGCAGAAGCCCAACAGCAAAGTCTAATTTGTTCTGGAAACTTCTTAGGGTATTTAGACAATAATGGGCAAAAATGCTCAGTTGTGAAAAGCATCAGAGACAACCTCACTTTCTGATTCTCATGCAAAGAAAGAGAGAACTTGCATTTAAAGTAATTATTAAAACAAATTTGTAAATTATAGAGTCTAGTCCACCTATACAGATTCTCCAAGAATGAGATGGCCATGCAAACAAAACAAAAAGCAATCTTCCAGGAATGAAATAAAAAGTTTTTCTGGACATCTCTTTCCAATGCAAGCCCCAAAGAAAGAACAAGTAAATCTGTGCCACCTTAGTGGAAGGAAGCAAGGACGCCAAGACTCAGGATAACTCCCTGCAGCTCATCAGGTGTTTGAACTAAACATTTGCAAAGGAAGTTTTGACTTTCATTACTAAAAATAAACTCCATCTTGTACATGAGGCTTATTTTGTAGTCTTCCATAATGTCTTTTCTGCACTATTTTTCTTGGAATTTTATGAGCTAACAACTTACAAGGAGGGTTTGTCAAACTCTAAGGAAATAAAGGCATGGATCAGAAATTTCATGACCTTCTGAAGTGGGACTTATGCTCACTTTATTAGTGGAAATTGGAAAGAAGTCACTTTTTTGCTCATCTAACTTAAATTGAAATATGGCTCTCCCATTCTAAAACAAAAATAGCCTCACTCAAGTATCAATTAGTAAGTGTCACATCACTGAAGGCAAGGGAGTCCAACGTGGACAAGGTCAAACATACCTTTGAAAAGCTTCCTATATGCACCCCCTGTCCCTTGAAATTAAAAACAATAAATTCAGGAGTCCAGATGCCAGCATAAGGCACCCTAAATCAGCAAACCAAATTCGCACTCTCCCCTCTGCCTTCATGCACCGTTAGACTGTACCAGCTTCGCTGTGCCACAGCTCTTCACCTCAAATGAATTTCTTCCAGTGCTTTCAGTGCTGTCTTTTACAGTCTGGCTTGAAATTGCAACCTTCACTACTCTGCCTGTGTTTACTAGATCTGAAGTATGTCTTCAGACCTAAAGAAGAAAATTAAATTAGTGTGCACAAGTTACCCTCAGACCACCTTGAGTGAGTGAGTTAGCATCCAAGCGCTATACAACTATATTAATGGAAGCAGCACATGAAATGCCTGCGTGTAGCTAGCACAGGCCCGGTGTGAGCCCTAGCAACATGCTGCCCACAGAAGCTCGAAAGCAAAAGGATTCCCACATACCTTTTGGTATGGTTTGGGGTTTTTTTTACTATTTACAATATGCTTGAGTTTAAAAAGAAGCCTGTCCTCATTGCTCCTTAAGGCCCGACCCGGTACCAACACCACTGACAGAGAAGACCATACTTAAAGGTACTCCACCATCTTTGGGAGGAAAATAACCGGGCAAAACCAGAAGTGCCAGTGCTAGCCAGGAGGTGGCAGAGGAGCAAGGCTACCTTGTACACCAGTTTCTGCGTTAGTTTGGCAAAAACACAAATACAAACCAAGGAAAGACAACAAAACCCAGCCCCACCCTCCATCTTCAGGAATAAGAGGATGAAACCCTTAATCACATACCTGCTTGTATTTATACTAATTGCTCATCTTCCTGAGATCTGACTTTATGAAATTATGCATGCACACCAAGCAGATGAGTTTCCATAGAAACTCAGGAACTGAACTTTCATTAGAAAAATCTTTTTTAAAAAAAAAATATCTTCCAGATAAAAATGCAAATTACCTGTCAGTGGGTGGCTTTCTGAATTTATATATAATTTTTTTCTTTTGCACTGTAGGCAGATTCCAGCTGGACCTACATAGCAACAACATGCAGGCATTGTTTATAGCAAGCCAGACTCCATGGGGAAATAAATTCAGTAGCAAGGAGAAGCTCTCAAGTGCAAATACCTCAGGGAAACAAAAAACTGAGGTGCTCAGTGCTGCGTCTTCATGAGGCTTGGGGATTGTGCAGCCTCCAGCTCTCAGAAAATGCTTGTGGTTTGTAAGGAGCAGGGTGGGGAGGAGGAGAGAGAGGAAACCCAAAGCAAGAAACTCTACTGCATGCAGAATTAGTGATGTTCAACCTGTCCTTTAAACATCCAGCAGGATATTTCTGCTGGTTCAGTTAAGCCTCACTGGAAAGGCTGACACCATCTGTCACAGCTCACTCTGAGCGAAGGAGTTGGTCTCTGTGCTGGGGTTTGGCAACATTGGCAAGGCCTGGGTTGGAGAGCAGGTTGGCCACAACCTGACCTCCGCTTGGGCTGAGGCCTGAAGCCCAGCCTCTTTTGCCTACACCACATGGAGATCCAGGCGCATGGGCAAGAAGGGGACATGGGGCTGTTCCTGCTCCGAACAAGAGGGGAGCAGGACTGCGGGCACACCTGGGAAGGGCCATGGACCTGGGCAGCCTTTGGCACTAACAGTTGTGCATGTAAGCAAGGAGGAGGCAGGAAATCTTTACCTCCTTTAGCAAATGTTTCCTCCTGTGTTTCTCCCCAAAAGCATACAGCACTTTTTCACTCATGCAGAATACTGCAGCATCAACAGGAGGCTTTCCCCTGGCTTTGGAGAGCCTGAGATCACCCTTTCTGAGGGTTCACAGATGTTCTTTCAGCTAAACTGGCATGCTTGAAAGTACAGAATACCTAGAAGCAAATGTTCACGTGTGCTGCACTTACTGGTGGGCATCAGCTTCAGCATCTTCCCCAGGCGAACACAGTACCTGTGGTTTGCATACAGCCTCCTCCCAGTGCTGCAAGACAGCTCAAGCACAGGCAAAATACATGCAGCAGCTCTGCACTGGGGAGCTGTAGGGGAGGAAGCCACGGCAGCCTCTGGTCATTGACCAACAAGGGTGGCTGGGGCAGACAAGAGAGCTGTGCTGGATGAGCAGTTTACGATGAGGTGGATTCCACTGCAGCATTGTTGAGAGGTGTGAGATGTCTGCCGGGGAGGGAATTCCCTTCCTCATTGGAGAAGGATGACAGACAGCAGCTGCACAGGCTTGCTGGCCCCTGTGCCTCCGGGGCCCTCCGGGAGTGTCAAGAGGCTTGATGCCACTTAGTGTCAGGGTGAGGACAGAAATGGGTCCCCGGCCACCAGAGAGCACAATCGGCTCTGCTCGGTCAGCGCAACAGGAAGAGTATTTAGGAAGTGTGGTTTTGTGGTTGAGGACAAACTTGAGCTGAGATAGCCCCTGTCTGTTCTTGGCTCAGCAGCAGATTTGTTATGGCCACACTACTTGCCCTTTCTATGCCTCATTATCCCTGTCAAGCAGGTGACTCAAATTATAATTGCACAAATGTCTTTCAGTCTGTCATTACGTGCCTGTGGTTGTCTCCGGGCAGCTACCTCCAGAGGAACCAGCCTCTCCCATCGGGGTACCTCTGTGCCACCTGTGCCTGCTCGCAACAGGATGGTAAGGTTAGGCCCCATTGCCTCGCCATTTTCCAACAGAGAGAGAAACCTAAAGAAAAAACAGCCCCACTGCATCTCTAAATGATCAGATTTGATACTGAGTTGACTATTCAGGTCAAGGTTATGGGCAAGAAAGAGGCAGTGAAACTTCACAGTACTGCTGATAATTGATTAAATGGGTGTTTCTTAATTTTTCTCTCAGGCAAGGTAATGTGTTTCTGTAGGTGTTAGTACTATCACTGGCTATAGGCTCTTAGCCATGATGATGCACTCTGTTTCTAATGGCACTTTTGGAAAAGCAAAGAAAACAAGACAAAGGAAAAATCTTCACTACTTCCAAAAGTATCACCTTTCTTTCATCAGAAATTTACTTGGGTTCTAGTTGTGAGAGATTTCAGGTTTCTTATGTCTTTTCATATCAACTAAAGGCAATTAGACACATAAAAGATGAAGCTAATGCTTTTCTTCATATATATATGCATCCACATCGTATATAGTCCCAGGAAAAGCATGAAGTCAGGCAGTCATATCACTTTCCAGCATTTCCGCGGGTGAGTGCAGGCAGAGGCCATGCAGAGCTTGGCAGGCAACATCCAAGTGTTGGCTGCTTCTTCTACAGGCCACACCTGGATGAAACTGGTGGGAGGTTCATCCTGGTGTGTGCACCTTCAGTAGGAAGCAGAAGAATGCCACTAATGCATTGCGGACTGCAAAGCCCACATGACCACCTGGGCTCGGTGGGGTTGACTGCTGTACAATTAAAAGGGAGCTTGGCTCATTAGACACTTTGAGGGTTCAGGCACATCCATGCGAGCCCTATAGGAAAACATATTCTTCCTACCACTTCTTTCATCCTCCCCCTCCTGTTCCTTCCAGATGATTACACCCACTTATGTCTTTTCTTACCCTAAGGACAGCTTTTTAAACAAGGTTCCTCCATCCTTCTCTTCCCCCACACTGCTTTAGGATCTACATTGGAGTGCAAGAGGACAGAGGGCCCCATGCTGTTACATACAGCCTGCCCCTAGAAGGGGACCACATCTGTCTAGCCCCATTTGTTAAGAAGAAAGATCTTTCTATATGGTCAGGATGTAGGAGCTGAGATACTTTGCCTCAGCTGGATCTTCCAGATGTGCAAGAGTTAATTTAGATACTGGATGTAATTGAACCTGTGTATATTTTCCTGGAGATTAGAAGCCAGTGTAACCTACTCAAGGAGAGAGGGATGCTTAAAGGGCCTATAGACTTTCCTCTATATAGCACCAGTGTATGCTCTCCCAGTAACATGCAGCAGGAGCACTTACAGAGCTGGATCAGTCTCTGCTTAAAAAAAATTATTTTCACAGCTGTTTTTTTTAAATTACACATCACAGTCAAAAAAAGTAAAGCTTAACATCTGATTGCTTCTGTTCTCCAGAAATAGGAGGTCCCCCGCTCCATAGGACTCCTGCACCTGCATTCAAACATCTGCCCAGCTTGCCGGGACCTTGGGGGGTTCCATTTCTTCCTCTGTTTTTTGCCATTGTTAACTGCTTATCACTTGTTTGTTGACAGGGCCTGGTGCTGAGCAGACTTGAGCGGAGGGACCTGGCCCAGAAAGTCCTCAGAGATGCCATCCGGATCCAAACCACCAGTCACAGGGCCTGGAACAGCCTTGGAGAGGTCTTGCAAGCTCAGGGGAAAAATGAAGCAGCCATCGAATGCTTCCTCACTGCTCTGGACCTCGAATCCAGCAGTCCTGTCATCCCGTTCACTGTCATACCCAGGGAGCTCTGAAGCTTTGCCCTGCAGCTAAGCAACTTCATTCTGTGGCCAGATACCAAAACCAAACAAATAAACAAAGAAAAAGCCCAACAGAAAAGTGCCATTGTAACCTGGAACTGGGCAAAATAATTCCAGGATGGAGCTCTGGTCTACATGCTTAGCTGAGACAAGGCTAACCATAGACGAATTTGCAACAGGCAGAAATAGAGAATGCCTTTTTCTTCACAGGTGCCTGGCTAATCTCCTGTTCAAGTTAATAGCAAATCTTACTTCAAAGTGTTGGTTCAGGGTGACTGTCTGTAGAAAGATCATGCTAGGGTACAGCTGTTCAAAGCACTTGCACCTTTCAATTTTCATTAAAGATAAAAACCCCAAGCCCTGAATTAAAGCCCAGACCTGCTCTGAACAGGAGTAAATGCACCAACTAGCTTGACCAAGTTGTGCTTAAGCATGTGGCTGCCTCCACACAGATCTGACAGGATAGGAATGACAATTAAACCATATAAACATGCAGTATATGCTGTTTACAAAATTATTTCAGCTATTTTGATAATCCTTTTTTCTGCCTTGCTCTTATATACTGCATATGCTCACTATATTTAGTGTGGCACTTGCCTAGACCAATTTAAATAAAAAATACTTCTTTTTTTAAAAGCTGCTATTGCAGTATGATTCACAAAAGCAGAAAGACCAAAGACCAAATCAGTTCACACTTGAACTAGTATTAAAAACATACATGTCTCTCCAATTACATATTTATTGAAAGACCTTACATGAAGTTGCTAATTATAAACTCTGAGCTTCATTCTTATTAATCACCTATTGCATCACTTTTAGTGAGAAATATAGTGATTACCAGTATATAGTAACTGAACTCTGTGCTCTACTGCATTACCATTCCTGGCACAAAACATTTTCATATCCATCCTTTCATGATACAAAAGATAGCAGCAGTCTTTTAAGGGAAAGCATGCTGAAAGCAGTATGTGTATATATGAATTACTTTTGATTGTCTGTAGAAATTTCATATTAGAGGTATGGAGTTGAGCCTTCAGCAAAGCAGGATAATTTTGTGTATCCTATCAGATGTAGGAGTGAAGAGCTCCTAATCCGCACAGCTTCCCCACAGCTGGCAGAGCTGGGGAGGGGGACACAGCTGCCATACCCCCTGCTAAGCTGCTCCTCAGCTGTGCTTGACCTCCCCTGGGCCTCAGCAGCAAGGCAGAGCTGTGCCTTGCTGTCACATGACATGTGAGAGCCAGTCCCATCCAGACCAGTCCCAAGATGAAGATGATGCAGAAGTGAGCTGCAGGCACTTTTCTACACAAAAAGTTGGGGTTCTGTACCCGTTTCTGTACAAAGAAGATTTGTGACTATGTCATAAGTAGGTTTGCACTAAAACACACTGTACTATAGTTCTGCCCAGTATTGTGATCTGCAACTAGTTCATTCTGGAAATAATAACATCCTCGGGCAATAAATGAGTGGGGGTTATTTCTTAAAGAGCCTGAGGCTCTGGCAGCAGACTTGAAGTCAGCGTTGTTTAAAATTATTTGGAAATCTGCAGGCTAATGCAGAGGTGGGCCCCTCACGCTGCTCCCAGACCACACCATTGCAGAGCTCCTAACCTCAGCCTCCCCTCCAGGCACCCGTGCTGAGGGAAGTACACTGCCCTCAGGTTTCTCTCAGCAGCCTGTTGCACTCCCAGGCCAATATTTTTATTTTTTCCCATTAAATCATGCTGGTGCAATAGCCCAGGTTATTCATCTGTTCATTGAGAGGTCTGGAGTGAACGCAACGCAGCCATGAAAGGTGCTCAGCCCATGAGTTCTCTGCCTTTCCAGTGCCACACAGGCACCAAAATGGGCTTTTTAGGCCAGAGGCAGGTTTCCAATGAGGCAGTGTTACCCGGACACGTTTCTTGTTTGCAATAGCACCAGCAGCAGAGGAAGGAGTAGGTGTTAAAGTACTAGAATTAAATGAGTTTCATGAAGACAAAAAGGTGCAGCAGAGACCCATTTTGCTGTGAAGGATGCTATGAAGTTGGCTTGCTCTGCACTGCAGGTGGGAAAGGGAAAGGGGGGCGGGAGAGAAGTTGTTGACATAATATGTAAATTGTTACCCAGGTGTTTTAAACCCAGTTCCATAGTCAGATGCAATCTGACAATAGACTTGAGATATATATAGATAGGTATTATATTCCAATATTTGTTCTGCTCCACAGTTCCCAGGTTGGGAGCAAGTCTTCTGTTTAAGACACAAAAAAAAAGTCAGTGTGGTCGGACATCACTGCTTTCTTGTGCAATGTATATCTGTAAAGCGCTGCCATAGCAACTTCTGTGTACTGGACAGCTATTTGAGTACAAGCTATGCATCCACCTCTGCAACTGAGGAACTACTTTAAGAGGTCTGTTACATTGCTGGTCTGTGACCTGGCAGGAGAGTGCCTGTTTCCCAGCAGCAGCTGAAAAGCAAACACAGACCCATTTACTTGTGCATGCATAGATTGTAAACAGCCACCAGCCCATCACATTTGCTGCCATCAGGCAAACTTCATCTTGGTGATAACGAGACTTGCCACAGGAGTCATCATCCTAGGAGAGTTGCAAACATGCACAAGTACTTTGAGTGCATCAACCAGACAGATGTTGCCAGGGTGATCCCCTATTTGTCATGTGCATTTATGAGTTTTACTGGCATTGGAATTGCAGTCCTAAGAGCCTCTGCTCTGCCTCTTAGGTGTAGCAAGGAAGATGTACATGAGTAAATGTCATCAGCATCAATAGGAATTACATGGGTAAGGTACCCTCTACCGGCACAGCACACCACAGCCCCTACATCAATTGCAGACGAAGTACTTTGCATGCATACTGGACTCAAGCCTGAGATTTGCTGCGTGCTTCCCAGAGGATACAAAGCACCTGTTGGCTGGAGGGGTGTTATATTGGCCTGAAATACCCTGTACAGTGCAGGAAAGGGGGCAGTTGTTGCAGACTTGCAAGTATTTTAGGGGTAAATCCTGTAGCTACGTTTATTATTAGTGCTCACCAAAACAGAAGCCTTCCCAAGCTTACATGCTGCCTCTGTTCTTCAGCATGGATTTTGTTCATACTTCCAGGTACAGAAAACCAAAGACAACTACTTCAGACAAGCCTATGTATTGTATTATTTATAGATAGCAATGTTGATAAATCTAATAGGCCTACTTCCCTGAGCCCAGTCAGTAATAGTTCTTTGTATAGCAGGGAGCCTGGCATGCTTAATGCTCAGGATCTGAGACTAAGAACGTACAAAAGATTTACATCCCATCCTTCATACGATTATTAGAGATGATCATAAGTAATGGAAGTTTGGGGAACAGTAAGTGAAATACCAGTTCTGTGAGTTTGAGCACTGACTTGAGTCCAACAGTTTTCTCATTAGTTTAGAAAGAGGAAGAGAAAAAAGGCATTGTTGCCTAAAGGATCCAGGTATACACCCAGGTTCCTCTTGTTCCACCGTGAGGTTATTTTCCTTTGTGTTAGCAGAGTGCATACAAAAGAAAAAATAATTAGCTTCTATTTTTCTATTGTGCAGTAAAGGAGCAGTATTTGCCGTTGCCTTTGACCAACAAGAAGGTTTGTATATTGTAACAAAAATGACTCTGCCTCCGGGATAACAGAAGCCCAACAGGCCAGGGAACAACTCGCCTCCCAGCTTTACCCTGTGTAAACTGTCATTAGCTCCACTGGAGTTGGTGGTGGTTACAAGCATTTCCTCCAGCTGAGGATCTACCCACTGGTGTACTCATTCGGTACAAGGAGTACAACAGAGCTGCCATATTCCTGCGCCGCACAAGTACGCCAGTCTGTTTCTATTGGTAACAGTTCATGCTACTGATTATCACAATGCTTCAGAAGTGCTAATTATCTTTTCTTGGTAATGACTAATAAATCCAAATGGAGAACAGTCCTGGAGGGTTTTTACTTTAAAATTCACTGGCTGTGTACCAAAGTAGGCACAGTGCTGACTGCTGCAGTTTGAATTACAGTTATTTTATCCAAAAAATGTTTCATTTTCAGAAAGTCTTGGTGAAGACAGAGTTTGGTTAGTTTATATTTCGTTTTAATGACAGCAGAGTGGGAAACAATCCTTTTTAGTGAAAAGACATCACGGCCATGATCTTTTTTCAGCCAAACCAACAGAGATATGATAGTTGCAATTCGGCCTAGGAGAGGAAGGCTTCCCAGAGCAACCACGCTGCAGCAATAATTGCCTCTGATAGAATTGTATTACAGGCATATTTGACAATTATGCAATGAGCCCGTGCAGCTGAGACGTCTCTCTCCCCCAGCATGTCACATATTTGGCTAAGGAGAGCTGCTTTATGCCCAAAGTGACAACTGCAGTGCCTGTCTGGGTGCCCATCAGCACTGCCCTGGTGCCTGCTCTCACCTGCAAGGTGGCTACTGCCACCAGCTGCACGGTCTTCTTTGCTCGTGCTGGTTTAACCAACACTCTGACTGTTCCCTAAGCCTGGCTCCAGGCAATAGTCTCCCTACTGTTAAGTTGCTGTTCAGTGCTGCAGGATATCAGTGCATGGTCAGATAAAGAGTTAATTTTCTTAGAAATGAGAAGCTGAAACATCCACCAGTTCAGTGATGTGGCAGGAGGGGAGGTAACCACTGACCCAGCAGCTGCCGAGATGGTTCTTCTGACTTTGCCTTTAAGGAACTGGCTCGCACCTTCAGCTCCAGCAAACCAAGGCAGGTTCCCAAGTAACTGGATACTAAAATGTCCAGCTCGTTTCCCCACAGAAACACATGCCAGTCTGTAGCTAAAAACCACTGATAGGGATGCAACACTGCACCATTGCAGAGTGGCCTGTGATGATACAAATAAGAACCTCCCCGAGCCGGTGCACAGAGAGGTGCTCAGCTTTCACATGTATGAGCATTTCCTGTCCACCACTTGAATACTGTTAATGTGGTTGTCAGAATCGGTTTTCCATGTAACTTAACTTTTTTTGTCATTGTAAGATGTTTTCACCAGATGAATAAAATTGACCTCGTGGAAAACAAAAAATGCTCCTCATATTTCCTGACAATTTCAGGACTTTTAATATATTCATGCCACAGATACTTCAAGCATTATGAAATGACCATTTGTTATATTAACTGGAACCTAGTGTGCCTAGGAAGTTACCACTTGCAAAGGGTATTCTGGCCTACACCCTGTAGTTCATGAGAAAAATGAGAGCGAGCATGCAAGTGGCGTGCTTTCAGAGAGGAACAGAGCCAGGAAAGGAGTAATGTAGCTTCAGATGTTTGGATTTATGGAGATTTAAGTGAGCATCATGCTTTTCTTATGCTTCTTCCAGTAAAAATAAACAAAGGTAGTGTGAGAAACTTAACATCGAGGTAATATGCAAATACTATGCTATCAAGGTTAGGGACTTGCCTTCTGGCCACAATGCCATTAATCATCTTTTTTGCTACAAACAGTTACTCCTGTGTTTAGTTGGAAATAAAATGTCTCCATTCAGGAGCTTCCAGAGCATTCTTCACATTTACACATTAATCTTTTTGGCAAGCTTCAAGAGGGCCTTCTTAAAAAGCCAGCCCCTTAGTTTCATACTCAGATTAAGGACAGGGTTTTTGAAGAGCATTTCTTCATAACTGTGGCTACTTTGGTTTACGAGTGTATTCAGTATAATGCAAGCAGAACGAGGTTCCTCTGTGGCAATAACAGCATTAAGTCCTTCAGCTGATAGTGCAAAGTCATAAAAACTGAAAATTGAAGCGAACAAAATACTAGCTCTGACCGTTTCCCCCTCTTTCCCACGATAGAGAGAGGAAGAGAAACAGTGGTGTGGGGTGTCTGTGGGGGACAGAGGGAGGAAGAAAGCTGCCACAGCCTCTCCAGGCAGGAGCCCAACTGGAGGCATACAACTCAACCCCAATGAAAACTGGAGAATTTCATTGTTCAGTCCCCTCTGAGGGACACCACTCATCTTTGCTTCCATCCTAATGCTGGTACATCTCCTGTTATCCTCTCTGCATCACAGAGATGTTTAATATTCCCCTTCTGTTTAAATGGGAAGAAAATAAACCTTTTTGCCCCTCACTTTCGCTGGGAGGAGCTCCAGACGGTTTGGGTACTCTCCACCCTTAATTCAGAAACACTTCTTCCCTTAACAGAGAACCAAGTTATATTTCAGTGGTAATTTTGACACAGAATCACAGAATCATAGAATGGTTTGGATTGGAAGGGATCTTAAAAATCATCTAGTTCCAACACCTTCCCCTAGACCAGGTTGCTCAAAGCCCCATCCAACCTGGCCTTGAACACTTCCAGGGATGGGGCATCCTTCTCTGGGCAACCTGTTCCAGTGCTCCACCACCTTCTCAGTAAAGAATTCTTTCCTAATACCTAATTTAAATCTACCCTCTTACAGTTTAAAACTGTTACCCCACATGCTATCACTACACTCCCTGTTAAAAAGTCCCTCCCCATCTTTCCTGTAGGCCCCCTTTAGGTACTGGAAGGCTGCTATAAGGTCTCCCCAGAGCCTTCTCTTCTCCAGGCTGAACAATGCCAACTCCCTCAGCCTGTCTTCACAGGAGAGGTGCTCTAGCCCTCTGACTGTCTTCATGGCCCTCCTCTGGACTCACTCCAACAGGTCCATGTCCTTCTTATATTGGGGGCCCCAGAGCTGACCACAGTACTCCAGGTGGAGTCTCACAAGAGCAGAGTAGAGGGAGAGAATCATCTCCGTCAACCTGCTGGTCACGCTTCTTTACACGCAGCCCAGGATATGATTGGCTTTCTGGGTGCAAACACACTTGCCAGGTCTCTTGAAAGGTCATTAAAAGTAATTTATTATTTTAGCAGTCCCATAAACAGCAAGGGAAGAGATGAGAAGTGTCGCTGCTGCCCAGATACTCACTTCCATGACAGTCTCTGGCTGTCAGGTTTTTGTGGAGTCACCAAAGCAGCAGTGTTGACTTTGTCTGTGTTTAACTACATCCCTCATGAGATGTCACATCCCAGTCAGACATGCCTGAACTAGCCTTTGGAACAAAGAAAAAGTATACCCATAACCTACTGATCTTCAAAGACTGGTGTTAGAGAAAGAAGACCTAGGTATCACTGGCTTATTCTGTTACCGTTGGCAGTCACTACAGCATTTAACTGAGCTGTGGCTGTCAAGTGAGTTTCCTTTCCTATGTTGTCTCCAAAATGAAGAGCAACATCTCATAGCCAAAACCATCCCCACAGGTTCACCAACTGAAGAGCAAGATCCAAGGTTTTCTTAGTGCTCCAAGTTAAGCAAGTGTTGAATTATGGAGGAAAAAAGCCTTACAGGTCATTCCCCTGAATGTGCAGAGCTGCCATTTTCAGATCTGATCCCATTTAGAACTGATGTAGCCACTATGATAATCTGGCTGATGGAGGAAGAGCAGCAGGTAGACAGAACGCCTGAATTTTATACAGCAAAAATGGCAAGCGTCGTAACAGAGCAATGAAAACTGTAAAATAGGAGACATTTTCCTTACTGAAAAGCTCTCACAGGGAAAGCCCAGCTTCACCGGCTTTTCTGATGGAAACATGCAAAAAACCCAGTCTGTGAGAGTAAGAGCAAATGTAAAGCAGCCTCCTACCAGCCTCCTGACTGCAAAGGCCTCTCTGAACCTTAATTCTGCCTATACCCTGTGCCATAGCCAGAGACCCCAATCCAGCCTGAGAGCAGGGGGCCCTGACCCTTCCACAGCATACTTAGGGCAGATGCCAGTCCTGTGCCTCTCAAAGGACAGCATGGTCCTCAAAGCAAAAGATACATTACATTATGTATGACAAGTCAAACATCTTTTTTATAATGCGGTTGCTTACGATATCATAATTAGGTCTGGGAATGGGGATGTTTGTAAATTAATCAGCAAGAAGTATTCCTGTATTTTGTTGTCCTGTGAGAGGAGCCAGCATACACAGTTTGCAATGCTGGGTACCATTTCAGAAGGATGGGAGTTCAAGGATATAATGATTTTCTGGTCAGTGGAGGTTAGAGGTGATTTTGTGCTCAGTGTAAATGGCATTGTCTGGCAGAGACAATTAGCAAATGAAGCACTGCCTCACCAGAGGCTTTGCAGCCTTGCTGTCTCTTCTTCTAGGCTGGCGACAAACAGAAATTTGAGATGGCCTCTCCGGTTTCCAGAGCAGGAAGCTGCTAAATCCAGCAAGCGAGCAATTAATTTCCCAGTTATAATGATGCTGCTTTTATACCTCCTTGGAGCATACTGAAGTGCTTTTTGAATGGTAGCAAGGGAGGTATTTTATCCCCATTTTTTTTTGCCAGATGGAAAACCAAGTCCACCAGGAGTTGAGCTGAGAGGAGTGTTTTTCTGTGCAGAACTGGTTAAATTACTATGACTCGGGTTTTGTTCCTTTCTGCAGTCTGCCTCCCTCCTGTGACTACAATGTCCTATGCATCGCATGGCACGGTCCTCCTTCAACCCCCTTTTTTTTCAGGTTTCTTCTGTGGAGGGAGAGCTAAGGGAAGTACGTTATTAATGCGGTATGTATGACTTCTATGAATCGGCAGAGTGACCCACATTAGACATGTGTTGGTGCAACTACAAGGTACAGGAAGGTACAGGTACCTCTGTACAAGTGATCCAGGTCTGGCCTTGAAGTGCTGCTGGGTCAAGGGGATGACTTATCACAACCAAAGCTTTTATTTATTAATTTCTTCTGTTTTCCCATCATCCCCTCCTGGGTACTTGCAAAGTGCTTTCTGCTCAGCCAGCTAACCAAGAAGTAATAAGCTGAAAAAAACTAGTTTGTTTCAAGCTACATTCCAAAGGAAAGCTTCAGAGACTTGCAACTAAATAAAGAGCTTGAAAAAACTTCCAGTTAAACAAAATATTGTTCTGACAGGAGTCCTCAAGTAGTATCTTCAATAACTCAGATTTATATGACCAGAAGTTTTGAGAGAATTGCCAGAAGGGAGAGCATTTTGAAACAAAAATACAAGATGTTTAATCCTGAAACAATCTACACAGAACATTTAAATTTTCCTTTTTGTCTTCCAGCCAAGAACTATTCGCCAAAGTTATCTCAAGTTTATATGTGGCTCCATTTTCCTGGAACTTTGCTTTTCAGCAAATACCATACTTGAAAGAGTTTAGAAGTGCTTTTCAGTCCCATTTTTTGTTCTCATGTGTGGCTAATGCTGGAGTTCCCAGTGTGAAAGCATTCTAAAGTGCTTCTGCACATTACCAAACATCACCTCCACAATCCAGCAAGCACAAGTTGTTTCCTGGAGATCAGTACGAGCTGCTGAGTAAATATCAACATACACTGCTCCGCAGGCAGGTGCACGCACAAGGTGGAGTTGTCACCACTGAAATAAATATGGACCAATCCCAACTACTTTTGCAAATCCCACCCATGTACACATCACATCTGCAATTCAGATGGTGGTGATTACAGTCTATGGTTGGCTCAAACACACTCCGGGTAAAAACTGGGTCTTAAATATTTTGGGTCTTGCTACCAAAACAAGTACACTTTTACGTATAGCAAAGCACTAGTGAAGTCCTGTGGTTGTAGTGCCGGCAGAGCTCCACTGCGCTGTGGCAGTGCTTGAGCAGGCTGTGAGCTCAGCTGAATACCTTACACAAGCTGTTGGTTAGAGCTTCACATGTGGACATTTCTGTGTGCACCTGCTTCCAACTCACCCCTCTGTTGGTCACTACCCACTGCTCAACAGCAGCCTACTACAGAGCTTTTCAACTTTTTGTGATCCCTAGGAGCTTTTCATGGATGTCTACATCTGTAAGATTTACTTATGCAAATTTCTGCATAGGATATGACCTTTTGAAAAAGGACATGTTCAGGGTCCTGTACTAGTTGGCCATAGACACCCCTGGGATCTGTAGCTCACAGCCTGAAGACTGGGGATTTAGAAGTTTTCTCGGAGATTCTATTAGAGCTTCTTAATTAAAAGACCTCTTTGGGGACCTGAATTGAACTGGAAACCATGGTGATCACTTAGGTCAATCACGCACAGAGATAATTGCATTTGGGACAGTGAGATGAAAGATGAGAATGTGTGCATGTTCAAGAGCTTTAAGAAAAAAACAAAAAACCCCATACATGTGGAAAAACAAGGAGCATGCATGTTTCGCAAAAGAGCAGTTAGAGGATTCATCGTATAAGGCTCACTATTCACTATTGAACTAGAGACTAACAGCTGTCTTACGGCATTGAAAAATGTCTTCAACTTTTATCTCTCTGAACATTTGACCAATGGATTTGACAGTCTGTCCACTTTCTCAAACCTCTGTATGCACATTTTCACTCATGTTGATAACTATACCAGGAAACCCAAAATGCTAACTAAGCAACTGTTCTTCCAATCATCCCACATGAAAGAAAGATGTTGTTACCAACCTACTATGAAAATAGAAATGTTCATCCACATACAGTAGGTCCTGTAACTTCATTATGCAAAACCTAAAGAGATGCTCAGTATCCAGGAAGCATTTTTGTTTAAGAGTTGAATTCCACTGTTATAGTTAGGAAATAGTCATTTGTGACAAGATATACAAAGTTCTGGTTTAGTTTCAGCTTAGAAATCATTCTACTCTAGCTCCAGGGCAATGAAGTCGGTTTCAAAATCAGAGCTGGTTTGGTTTCACTAGAAAGAACAGTTCTAAAATTCATTGGTTTTTTCTTACAGAAAAGGATGAGATACCACTAATCTACTTTAGTATCTTCTTCTTTTCTCTTTCCCCTTACAGGAGAAAAATCTAAATAGCTATGAGGTATGTTCTTCTTGTAAGTCTCCACCAGAAATAAGTAACCTTGCTTCACTTGTCTTTGTGAATTACAGCATTTGGATCAGGAGCTTTTACAAACTAAACACTTCAGTTGTTCAGCCCATGTGTGAAACACTTTGCATTGCTCTTGAGAAATCTTACAACCCCAATACATGGGATTAACCTGTTATAACCTCCAGCAATAAATAAGACTATTCACGTAATTCATAGGAGACTGAAGTCTGTTGATCCACAACCTATCTAAATTAGCAGTTTCTTACAAGCTGCCTCCTTTTCTAAGCTGGAAGTGAAACACCAGAGCACAGAGGTTGTAGGAATTCAGATCTTCCTCTCTCCATCACATTGATTCCTCCCCCTGCCCCCTTCCAGGTCTTCTACTTACTTTACGGGCAGTATCTATCTGCAACACCCTCCATACCCACCCCTCTTTCCCTTGCCGGCAACTATTCCATACCGAATTCACAACATGCAAAGGATAAAGCAGTAGGTGATGCTGATGTGCAAAAGCAGCAAAAATTGGATTTTTTTCTCTTCTTACTCTACAGTTAAGTAATTGCAAGACTCAGATATGCTGCCAGCTAGAGCATACTCATCCTCAGGTCCACCACCACTCCCCACCCCCCAATGTCAGCCTTTTCAGTCAGTGCCAGGGCTTTGGACCTGCAAGGAGTCTGGTGTTTTGGTCAGGTTAGTATTGCTTGTCAATTCAGTTCAGGATGACATGGCTTGTATGATAAGTTTAATTATTCCAAGTAGCCTTTTGTTGAAGCATTACCCTCAAGGCCAAAGTTTTATTCTATTTGTATTAATATCACCTGGAACATATCAGTGGAAGTTAATAACCTTTGCTCTCTACTGACTTACTCTGCAGGGTTATAATTACAGCTATATGAGATTCAAGCATGATGTAGCATGCATACAATGACATGTATTTTTCCAGCAAAGGTAGAAGCAACTCTGTGCCACAGAAGTAGTATCAAACCCCACAAATCCCAAATACAATGGATTCAAGGAATGTCTGTCTGCTCCAATACACATCAGTCACTGTTGGCTTTAATTTCCATTAGTATGTCCCTGAAATAAGGCTACAGACTTAAAATGTACTGAACCATTTTTTTTCCATTGCCTTCATTACATAGTCCCATATATACATGCAGTCAGCAGCATGATGGCAAGTGAATCACACTGACATGCACCTGCAACAGCTTCTCAGTTACCTGGGTCACAGTTCTCCCAATAAACAGGACAGACCACCATCTTGCCACAGAACGAGTCAGAAGTCAGGTTACTTGAGGTCACTTGACATTTTCAGTGACTGATCACTAGCTTTTGTTATCACAAAAATACTATATAAAGCTTCAGCGATGCTCTGCCATTGAAAATATCTACTGGTGCAGGTCTCCACACACACATAGCTTCCTGCAGCAGTGCATTTATGTGTGGGTTACTCTGTACCAAGCGTGCTATTCCTGATGCATCCTGTTTCTACTACTTGCAAAATTACTAGAATTGCCTTATTCCTGCTAGCGGTCTTCCTGACAGAAATATGTGCATGTTGAGCGTTGTTTTTCTAACTGAAGTAGACCTTTTGCCAAAAAGTTAGTCTGCTATTTTCCCTCATCTCCATTTGCTGTTGGAGAAATATTTTCCAGAGCAAAATGTTAGCCACAGAGCCCTGTGGACAAATCCTGATAAAGGCTATTCAGTGAAGCTTTCCGCTTGTAATCAACATTTGCCCATGGAAACCAAAGCCCTTTTTTTTCCCTTTCCTCTTCCAAAGGAGTTTAGCCCTGTATCATTTGGTTCTGTTTTCGAAAGTCTTTGCACAGGGGACACAGCTGTACCTTTTATACACGGATGCAGGAGAGCAGAACAAGACCTCACTTTTTGCTTTCTGTATAATTATTATGTTCAGAGGAAATCTTAATGCTGTACATTAATTTTCAAATCTGGAGTATGTTTTCAGATAACACAGAGATAATACTTCAAATCAAAGCAAGGGCATTAATAAACACAGTACCAGGGAATCCACAAAGGTTAAGTGATTTTCTACAGAGTAATTCATTCTCCTAATGAGTTTGCTGCAGACAATGCTCTCTGCAAGCAGTTATTGCATATGTATCTTTAATTTGTGTGTTTACGTAATTCATGGTAGTGCAAAATAAATTTCGATGTAAAGTGTCCTAATAGATGAAGTGAGGCTATAATATTCTTCCAAAGCTTGTTCATTACAGTATGCGCTGGCGCAGAGTCCAGAGGGAGAGGAAGCCATTAAACATTAAGCAAAACAATTGCTGCCATCCTCCAGAGGGATCGGCTTTGTAAATGCTTATGTTAACACTGTACAAAAGAGCTGAGTATTTGGGTAAAATTAGAATGATAAAGGGAGGCAAGCACCTCGTCCTCAATTTCATGAGATTTGGTTGGATAACTAACGATATTTAGATCTTTGTCCTAGAAGAAGAGAGCTCATCCTCTCCCACCCACAGACTGGGCACCACAAAGCTGAAACGCTCCCCTGTGTGTGTTTTCAATTTAACTAAAATAGATCACTGTGTGTAAACAGCCACTCTATCTGCATCATTCATATTTGATGGACTAGTCAGTACAACAGATACTTTTATCAGTCCCGTAACTGATGAGAAACTAGACACTTCAGTGTCTTGTGCTCCTCTCAGTTAACATGAGTGGCAGCAGCTGTCATTCTAGGCTCCTTAACATGTAATGTTTGATGTAGAGACAGGAAAATTGGAGATGTATTTAGTGGAATTGAGTATAACAAAAGTAACTTCCATGACCAAACCCTCCCAGAATACACAGAAAAGCTCTCGCCATGTTTGTTAACAGCAGCCCAGGCATTTGTGTTCTTGGGCTTTAGAGGCCATATGATAATAGTATTCTTATCAGGTTAAACAGTAACTTGCAGAAAAGGTAGGGCATGATCTCAAGATGCCTTTGTTCATGTTGGCAGCAAAGCACAAATGTGGTCCAGAACACCATCACCAGAGACTGTAAAGTACATACTAAGTAGATGAGCTTGTGTTTCAAATTAGGTTTTGCACATACAATTTCACACGCCTGTAAGAAACATGTAAGCAGACTTTTGTATATATTGGAAACCAAGAGGAGATATTGCCACTTTCTTCTGCTTGGAAGAGATGAGACTAGCTGGTTGACATGGGAACAAATGTAGCTTCCCAGAAAGAGTGCACAAAGGCAAGCAATCCTTCCTCTCTGAGCAGATACCTGAAGGCAGGAGCTCCTGGCCCAGCTCAGACAAGGGTGTGTTGTTGGTGACAGTGAAATACCAGAAATTCCATTTAAACATGAAACCAAACTTCTTTTCAGTGAAGGTGGTCAGCAGAGGAATGGGTTTCCTGGAGAGGTTGTGGGGCATACACCCTTGGAAATAGACAAAAACCCATCAGATCAGACACCTGCTCTGGTTGACTTTGCTTGGAGAAGGGGGTTGGACTAGGTGGTTTCCAGAGGTGCCTTCAAACCTCAGCCACGCTGTGATTCTATGAAAGGGAAGCCCACAAAGCAAGGCCACAGGCAGAAAATGATGTTGCTGGTATTTGGCAGCAGGCTTTGGAGAAACCATGTAGATATACCAAAAGAAAAGAGCTTCTTTTCCTTTCCAGTCCCTCCCACCCCAGCACACACCTTCTGTGCTAGCAGGTAGGGAGGGAGGAGAAGAGAAGGCAATCCCATGGCCAAAGCTTCAGAGCTCGGACTTGGAAAGAGCAGGTGCAAAGGAAGACCCCTCGCCTGCTTTAGGACATACTCCAGGGAAGTTCACTAGACCTCGTGCCAGCTGGCATTTTAGTGACCCACCCTGCAGACTAAGGGGTTAACATCTCCTGAGCTAAAATGCAGTTGCTTCATTTGTGGCCTCACTAGAGAGGGCAGCTGCAGACCGTTTTTTAAGCCTCTGCTCTGAAGCAAGACCCAATGGAAAGAAAACTGTAACTTCTGTCTTCTCCTCTGCGAAGAAGATGGAGAAGGTGTGTGTGAAGGTCATTTTAATATTAAGCCAAAGGTCCAAGAAGCACCAGACAAACAGTTCTGTTTTTCCAAATAAAGAGTTAGTAACTACACAGATATAAAACTTTCTCCTCTCATTTTAGCCAGGCTGGTTCTTCCTTATTCCTGAGGGAACACAGTCATTCCTCGGGCATGTTTGTATATGTGCCACTGAGAGCCAGGAACAGGAGACAAGATGTGCTCAGTCATGGGTTTAGGGCACAGGGCCTCTGCATAGAGCAGAGTTGCAGGGCGCAGGCTGGCCATGCGGAGCAGGGGATGGGTCCCTTGCAAACCCAGGCTTTGTTGCCTTCTGGAGCCAGCACTACATCCAGCTTCTGACAGCCTCTTTGGTGGGCATTGTAACGTGCCTACAGCTAAGGTGGGAAGATCACTTCGTTACTAAGAATATAGTCGGGGAAACAGTACCCTGCAAATCGCTTTAATATGGATCACACTGCCACGTATAGTTTCTGACTCTACTTGCACCCTATCTGTCAGTTCAGCTCAAGCCCACCGCTGCTGCCAAGCTCCTGCAGCTACTAACTTTTCCCTCACACGCACTGGAGAAACAGGGAGAGCAGAAGACAAGAAGGCTTTGTATGAGGCTTCCACTGAGACGCAGGGATGAGGCTCGCCTCCTGTCCCCGCAGCATTGCTTGGATCCACCGAAGGCAAGCCGTGAAGCAGAGAAAACTGCTTAGGGGGCACAAGTGGAAACTGGGTGGCTTAAAGCTACAGGGCAGGTGGGGAATGCAAGAGCAGGTTCAATTTTAGATGAAATCAGCCCAAGCTTGCGACATAATCCACGAGACATGAGCAGCAGAGAACTGCCATTGGAGACTTCCCCTTTGCTTATGAAGTGACTCACTGGCTGATGGGCACAAGGCAACATGTGTGACAAACACGCTACCAAGGTGACCTCTAGCTACAAGGACCACACCAATGGCATGCACAGAAGCAGAAAGAGGGATAAGAAGTCAAGGCTCCGGCTCCCTCCCCATCATCTCCCTGTGCAAAAGTCTGCCATAAGTAAAGGCACAGGTAGAAGGAGTTGTCCTTTCTCTGTAGCTTGTCACCTAAGATGGGGAGTACAGCTGCTTACTCATACGACCTGCTTCTTCTGCTGTGTGCTGCAGCTGTCTGCAGGAGGGGGAACATACTGCAGATCCTTACAATTTAATGCTGTTCCCAGGCTAACAAAGATTAACATTTCTTTTGGGTGCTCTGGACAAAAATAGGATGTTGCTATACCTCTCTCCTGAGTGCCTAAAGTCCTAAATATTGAGCATTCAGGGATTTTTATATATTCCTTATCTTAAACTATTGCTTAGCAACAGACTTTAACCAAGAACATGTTTGTGAAACTGCCAGGCATATTCATATCTGCTGAGTGCAAAGCAATAAACACACCTTTCCAAATTATCTCTGCTAGGATCATATATGTAGCAGATGATCAAACTGACCAGAAGGTTATCAGCTGTATCGGCTCTTAGCATTATTGCAATGCTAATAAAGTGATCTGGACCTGGGTGAATCAAAGCCTTTTCACTGCAGAATAGGTAACTTTGCATACCAAGTAGGCTGCAGACGGAGGAGCACCCAGCAGGACTTGGTGTGATGCAGTTCTGTGGCTGCTCCTCCCACGCAGAGAGGAGCGATGAACATGTTTATCTTGCAATTGTTAGGTGTTCCCCTGACACAGTGCTAGGTGTGTGCATACTAATAAAGAGCCCTGTTTTGGAAAAAAAAAAAAAACCCACCACACTATCTTAAACATGACTTTAGATACCATCTCAGTATCTATCAACCCAGTTATTCTCTCAAGCAGTTATAGGGCAAAGCTTAACACCAGTATTTTACCTCAAACTGGATTGCAGCTGAAAGTCCAAGGTTATACTTCTCAGTTACGTTACAGAGGAATCTTTTCCCTTCCAGTCTCCAGGCTGTACTTTACCACTATAAGCCACAATGTAAATGTAACACACATCTATATGATAATTGGGCCTGGAAAGACAGGTGAGCACATGGGCCCTTCTCACCTCCTTGTACCCTTGAGCCCCAGCAGCTGGTGACTGTGCCTTGCAAGGAGCATCTTGTGGAGAGCTCACAGTGGCTTTCTGCAGCTAAAGGATCCTTTCCTTTGTAGAGTTTCTTTTATGAAACAGGAAGAAGAGATGAATTTCACTTCATGTCTGGGCTCAGGGGAGAAGAACCACTTTCCTGGCTAGAGCAGGGGTGAGATGCATTGAATAAAGGGGGGGTAGCGGCTGTGAAATACCCACTTTTGGTGTGCAGGGAGGCAGGTAAGGAGGCTGCAGCCTCTGCTCTCACATGCTGTAAGAAAATATGGCTGTACGCGTGGTGTATCATAACATAGCAATACTCATATTGCTGTGCTTCTCTCCACTGCACACACCCTGTCCACTGTGCACCAGCATCACAGTGGTGCGTGCACCTTGCAAAAGGGCAGAGTTTGAGAAGCAGAGCGGCACATTGTTCAGCATACGGTTGTCCCCCTAGTTTCACAATAATTGCTGAACTATATTTTACAATGTTGTAAGAGCTTACATCGTCACTCCAAGGGCTTGGGGAGGCAGAAGGCAACCCTACATGATCCTTATCTTTGTTAGCACATAGCCTGTAACACCATCATTAACACAAAGGCCAGGCACACTGGTGCTCCAGCTGCTGCAGTGCTGGGTACTTCCAAAGACACAATAAAACTCTTAATGCCCAGTCGGAGCTACAGCAAAGGAAGACCTTCAGACTGGAGGAAATATGAAGCACTAAACATTAATGAGCAGACAGCACGTTAAAGCAGTCCCTGTGGACAGCCCTATTGTAAACGATATCATCTCAGTGCTGACTTAAAACTGAGCAGTATACCAGACTTGCAGCAGCTTTTAAGGTTTCAATCCAGGTTTTAAATGATTCATTTGAGACCCTTCATAAGCCGTAAGCACTTAGAACAGAAGCTGCAGCTGGGTCTATAGTGTCTTAAGACGTGCTCACATTAATGGCCATGCTGGCAAGAGAGAAATCGGTGCTCAGTTCTGGGATGTGATGGACACCTACATCTCACACTGAGGTCAAGAACTGTACATCCTCCAGCTTTACTCACTTTCTCACTGGTTAAAAGGGGGAGTGGAGGAACAAAGGAAAGAAAAACAGGAGAAAGAGCAGGAGCCGCTATCAGATCTCACAGATTGTACCCAATAGCCCAGAAAAGCAGATTCAGCTGAGTTTCCAAAACATAGATAATTTCCTGGTATGCTCTCAGTCTGGGAAGGCTGAGTACATCCCTGCTGGGGGCAGAGGGGAAGAAGGAGAGATGGTTCTGTGCCAGCAGGATCAACTCACTTTTGTCAGAGCTCTCTGAGCAGAAGGGGCACAGGGGATTAAACCCTTTCTGAAATTCTGACGACAAGAGGAAACACAGCTCTCCCATTACCCTCCTGCAGATAAATATTTGAAAGCAACTATAAAGAAAACTCAGCCATGCGTCCCCTGCTACCTACCAGGCAGCCACATCAGTACAATGGGAGCCATGTTCAGACAAACAGCAACACAAGGAGGTTGAATATACCAAGTTCACAGGCACCGACTTCTATCAATTTCTACTGAGAGCTACTATTTTATAGAGATACCTGTTTATTTTAAACCCATGAGAGGATGTATTTTCACTACATGGTGGGAATACCAGTATCACAGACCGTGAGGTTTGTTTTCAAAGGGGAGATGAGGGAACAGCAGAACCACCTCACCTACTCCAAGGGGATCCCCAGCGTTACACCAGCAGAAACACAACTGGTGGCAAAAAAACCCTACATATCAGATTGCAGGTTTGAGTTATTCATTAGTCTTTTCCTTCCATTCAGGGAAGGAGAGGGCAGTATAACCGCTTCTCACAGAGACTCATTAAATCAGGCACCACAGATCCATTCACAGTAAAGGTAACCTGAGAGCAAAGGCTAGCCCTTAACCTGACACAAGTCAAGAGCCGTCTTTGGTGGACAATAGCTGAAGTGTTGGTGGTAAGGCGCAAGCATGTAAGCTACTGACTTCTCCACAATGGGGCAAGTCGGGGGGGGGAGCTTCAGAACTGGGATCTTAGGACCTTTCCTAGAAAACTAAGTCAAGCCCAAGGACACTTAGCAGGAAGGACAGCAGCTTACCAGGCCGTAGGATGTCCCACCAAGCAGCAGGCAGGGAGCGTGTCCTTGGGGCTCCTCTCCCTTCTTACTGGCTCTGTAGTGGTAACACTGCTGACCAGAGTGAAGCCACAGCTAATTAACATTGCTGCAAGCAAGGAAAGGATCAGGTTGGCTACAGCATTCACACTTAATTTCCTTTCCTGGCCCAGCATTTTCAAAAGCTCTCACAAGTCTTTTATGTGCTAGAGGAGCAAAAGGTCCCCTGGGCAGACCTGCCCTATCAGCAGTTCGGTTGGCAGATCTGACATAGTGCAGTAAAGCAAGTCAAGAAACCTTTACACTTCCCAACACTAAGGAGCAGCATATAATTCGTCTGCCCAGAAGGCCATGTAGGTATAATCAGACTCTTCTACATAAACTTTGTCCCAGTCATTTAGATGGAGTACAAAGCAATCTATTACTTAGAGAGATTGACAAAAAACATGGTGTCAGGCAACTTCCATGTTATGAGTGCTCACAACACAGAAGCAGATGGCCACCTAAGCTCTCTCTTTCCTTCGGGTGCAAGTTTCTCCCAACCTCCACAGGAGCAGCGACCTTTAGAATTATTCAAATTCCAAGAAAGTCCAAAGTCTGATCCGAGATTGGATTCCCTCTGAGCTAAGCACTGTAAAGCCCCAAGGGCCTTTCTCGCAGTGTTTATGGCCTAAGCAGATAATGCCTGGGCTTGCGAACAGAGAATGGGAATGCAATTTTTCCATGGATAAGCACCAGGGCACAGAGGGGGGGGGCTGAAATACAAGGTACATTTCCTTAATACCGACGCAGAACTGCAGGCAAGCCAGGAAGCATGCAGACCCCCGCAGCAAGTCTCTTCCCTTGCCCCTTTAGGAGCACTGTGCTGCAAAAATGGCAAGTAGGGCACAGGCAGAACTGGTTGGTAGGTGCTAGACCACACTGTTTCCAGTATCTAAATGGCTCCCATGTGCTAAGTGCAGTAAACCACTCTGTTTTATCTCATATCCTTAGCTAGTTACCGATTACCAGAGCCAATGACACTACTAAAAATAATTCACAGGCTGCAAAGACATCGTTCATCCCAGGGACAGGAACATTTACCAGTCCCACCTGATACTGGGTACAAGTCTGCTCAGGGTTGCCCCAACTCTTCTGAAGTCTTCCTGTAGCAAGAAATACCAGAAGATATTACAACTTTCTGCTTTGATGTGTCTCAGTCAAAGACAGATTTATGATGCCTGATAAGAGTGGCTCTCCCAGCCCTATGTTTCTCCGTTTGTCCTTACTCTCCTTTGAGGCAGATACACCCATCTGCTCCACCCTCTTTCTGCCATGTCTTTCCATAAGGAAAAGAAATGACACACAACAACATTTGTTTTCCCTTGGGTGTAGCAGGGGGATCCACCTCCACTCCTGGCTAGGTGGAAAGCACCACACCAGCCAAGAGGAACTTCACAGGGAAGAAGACTTAGGAAAGCTGTGAGAGACAAATGAAAGGGGGCGTAAGGCATTTCTGTGATGCCATGCCTTGTTCACAGGGCTTCCCTGGGCAGGGTGGCAGCCCCTGGCCACGCTCACCTTTCTGATCCTAAGGGCAGCTCAGCACCTTCTGGATGGTGGCCCAAGGACATGGCACATGGCAGCCCCCAAGTTTCCTTTCTTTCCGTTTCATCCAGAGTAACAGACCATTTTTCACCACTGCTAAGGAAAGCGTGCCACCAGAGAAGGATGTAAACAGCTGAGACAAGAAGGGATTTCCCCTCTCAGCAGCTGGACACCTTCCTCGCATAATACATCAATACAAGTACATCGGTACGGGCACATGCATTGCTAACACCAGTCAGCAGATAAGACAGTCACACACAGGACACCAAAGCCACCATACAGATTTGACTGCCAAATTAAGAGCAGAATTTTGTACTGCCTTTCAAAAGCAGTTCAGCGTTTCCCAAGTGATTCTCAGCCACAGAACTTTGTGGAAAGCTTGTTCTGCCTGAGGAACACTGGGAACCACATGAATAAAACACCTGCAGGAGGGTCTTGCTGTTTTGTCATCAGCAAAGACCTACCCTGTCCTACAAATCTCGCTCTGTTAGTGCAAGGTTTTCCAAGACTTTGCTCAGCCTTGCATAGAGAAAAATTACATGTAACATTTTTCAATTTCAGCAAAAGCAATGGTGATTAATTTAATACCCTGTGTGTTTGTATGTTCCATTTTAGGAAGCTTATTCTACAGTTTCCCTTGTCCGTATCCCACCTTGCTTGTAGTATTAAGGCCTGGTTATTTATTTCACTGATCTAAGCAGAAACCTAAAACTTCACCCACACTGGGAACACAGCACACTATCATCTTATGAACAAGTTGTTACATATTTTTAGGACTACTTCAATAAAATTACTAAAATGGAAAAAGGTAAACTTTATATCCCCATGAAGTGTTCAGTCTTACAAGTCTCAGGAGAGAGGGTCCTTGCACCTTGCAAGGCTGACCTCTAACTGAAAAAACCTGCATGGGTTAGAAAGCATTTCTCAAATATTTAAAGCCAGCACATAGAAGTAAAGGCTATTCCTGATTTAAAATGGCTGAACTGGTTTCCCTCAAGCCCACATGCACAAAACCAATTTGAAAAGGAAACCATCTGGAAGAGTTCTGCTCGGTATATGAAGTTTCAGAAAGTTATAAGCAATTGTAAGCACTGGAGAAGGAGCAAATATAGAATTAAAAACACTTTAGCAACCTTAACCAGCACAGAGAACACCACTCCCACCAGAGCCCCTGGCTCTGACAGACATATAACACACACAGAGCTCTCAGACCACAAGTATTCCCACTGAAGTCAATACTTTAAATTATACACTGACCTAATTACAATCCTAAAATTGGACCAGAAAATAAAACTTCCAGACTTTGCACCTTCTTTTATTACTATCAGTAAGGACATTCCCTTATGTTTAGAGCCTTCTTTTCTGATTAACATTTACCTAATCACAGTTTCTTGTCACCAGGTTTATTTCTATTACTTCTGCCAGAAGGCTGTTCAGGGTTTTTTTTAGACATCTTTTTCAATCGTTGGCCCCCCCGAAGATTGTTCCATCCCCTGAGCCTCACGGCCTGTGACTCCCTCTTCTTTTGCAGTTACTTCCAAACCACCTCCCAGATTCTCCCAGGTGTGAAATCGTCTCTGGAGAGAGAGAGGGCATTGCCTTCCCCCTTGTACTCCTGACACTAGTTTGCAAGTTGAAGAAGATGCTGTGCTCCTGACCCAAGCCAATAATAGTTCATGGCCGCCTGGGAAACCACCTTGTGGGTAAATAGCTTCCAGGCCCTGGTGTTGCCCACACAAAATGGAAAACAAGAAATGCCAGATAAAGGAGGGAGGAATGAGCGGTAAACTCCCAGGACTGTTAGAAAAGGACTGCCTTTAGGAACACTGTGTTGCAAAAAGGTCTGAAAGTTCCAAACAAGAGCCGAGCCTCTTCTGTGCCACGTACTGTTCAGTATCAATTAATGCCTTTGAATAGCCATTTTCACCCAGACACCTCCAAAGTAGTGTTCATAGGGTGAGAGTGTCATTATCTCCCTAGGTGGGTAGGGAAGCCAAAATACAGAAAGAGGAAATTACTTGTCCTTGGTCACCACAGCTTTTCAGTCCCATCCTCCCCCAAGTGCACCGCTGAGCCATGCTGACCCCAGTAACACAAAGCCCTCAAAAACTGTCCAGGAAGATCACTGGATTCTACTAATTTACAAGCATATATGACCCAATTTTCAGTTCGACTCATGCACTTGGAAGTACAGGCACAAATCTCTGCAAAATCAAGGGCCAAGAATGACACAGCATGAGAGTGTACTAATTTTAAAAAGTGAGCACTTGTTTGTTACCTCCATTGCAGAGCTAGTGACCAGACCACAGCACGTTGTGTTACTCTCTGTACATGAGTCATGCACCAGTTTGGGACTGCCAGGCTCTTGGCTAATTCAGTGAGGCCAAACTCTTATTTCAGTTACTTACATTTTTAAACTTACTTTCTTTTAGTCATTCCTCATTCCTGGCACTCAGTGGGGACAGGATTTAATTCTTTGGCATTGTAAAGATTTCCAAGCCAGACCAGGGGTTTGCCAAGGCATCTATTACAGTACCAGGGCCTCCATGTTAATGAGTCTGTGATAAAGCCCAGGATCAATCCGCAGGCAGCAGCAATTTAAACAAATTCCAAAAGAAGTTCTATCTTCCAACAAAGAAATAAACTTTCTCCCCACAGGATTTGCAGCCACTCAACCACTGGAGAGCTATGCTGGTGCAGAGGGAGCCTGGAGTGAAACAAAATGTGAAATAATCATAAACCATCTAATTGGTGTTATCCAAGCTGAAAAGTATTGCTAGTAAGCAAGCACAAATAAATGACACTGGATTTCTTTTTAAACTGTTTGGCTTTAAATGTGCAAAGTCTTACATGTAACACTTCTATATCTATGTAGGTATATAAGGATTTTTCATTTTATTTTGAATTTTATAGGAATGTAAACCAGAATGTAATTGGAATACGACATTGAAATAAGATAATGATCTCCTGCAGCTTCAGAAATTAAGAAGAAAACAGACCTGTGTATATATTTCCTTCTCCAAGGAAGAAATAAATGTATGGTGATGATTCTTGTCTCCAGAGAAAGAATCATTGTGTTGCATTTTGTGGTTTTCTAAATAACATTCATCAAACGAAAGGCTATTCAGAGGTGCAGAGTACAGCACATGCTAATTGGACCCAGGGCTAGCTTGAATATCCAGACGCCTGTGAGAATTTAAGTCATAGCTGATAAGGAAGTCTTCATTATGCTTATACTTGGGTAAACTGAAAACAGTCTTGTCCTTGTTCGTATTTCCTTCTCACAATTGGCTAAGTAGACCTAAGCTCATTGTCACTGAGGTTTATCATCTCTGAATGTATATCCCTATGGTCATTGTGTTAATCAAGTTGCTTGCTGTTTAGATACTTTACATAGAAGTTACATCAGAGAAGTGATGATGAGTAGAAAGTAGAGGAAATAGAGATCTTTTTTCTCCAAATCTAGGCAGATGGGAATGACAGATTACAGGACTCACAAGTGCCAATCGGGTCACACACTGCTCTGGAACTGAAATTCCATTATCCTACTGGGGGATTCTTCACCCACTAAATGCACTAAATGCTTTCCTGGCAGATGGAAATTTCAAGGTACCATTTCAAGATGTTATGATATTTATAAACCTAAGACAGCAAGGATCTGCCCACAAGGAACGAAGGTTGATGCCCTCTTGGCCTTTGCAGCTTATGATAGGTGTCATTTGCCATTTTGTCTCTTGTAACAGCATGTTGTATGTTTGAATCTTATCACTTCTCCATCACTCTTGTTGTGCGTCTTTCCCAATTCAGTGATAGACCTGGAAGATGAGTGATTGTTTCTTCTAACTAATACAGTATCAGGATAAAAACAAACCAGTTGCCTTTAAAGTGTTCTCAGATCCATTTTAGAGAGCTATTCTCCCGGTTTAGGAGGAGACAAAACTGAAGCACATAGATGTTAAGCAATATGCTCACCTTTATGCATTTTGCCAAGAGGAAGAACACAACCCATTACTCAAACTGACGAGCATATTTCCTGCCCTCTGTATTCTGGTGTCAACTGATCTTGGCAATATGCAACACCATTTTCTCATGCATGATTTTGCTCTTTACTTTTTTTTTTTTTTTTTTTTTGCTTGCTACTATAATCATTTACTTGAAGTGTTTGGTCTTAATTACTGTAAACATTTTTCCATTTCTGTACAGATGGGAAATGCACTGGAATAGAACTGGATGGTTTAAGTTCATCATCTGTTCATCTCTTTATAGAGATCAATATAGATTTGAGGTAAGTCTGTTTATCCATATTCATTTTCAAAAACCAAAATGATATGCAACAGATTTATAATTAAGCACAAGTGATGATGGTTTTGTACAGCTTAGTTAAATGGATTTGCCACTATGCATTAGAGTAGGAGCTATAAAAACAGACCAGATGTTGCATTTTTCCCCCCGCCCTCTGTGCCGCAATTTGCATGAGAGTTCTACATCCTAAATAAAACTTGAGGTCAAAGTTTTCTAACCTGGGGATCTATTATTAGTTTTCTAAAACCATACTGGCTACCCAAATAAGAGGGCTTCATTTACAGAGGGGATGAACAACCCCAGCTAGGAGTAAAATCTGAATTAAATTTACTTGGGGACTTACTTATGTGCCTGAACACAGTGGCAGCTTCAGGTTCCTAAGCCTGCTGAACTCAAAGCTGCTCGTGTAGCTCCTGCCTTGTAGCCCAGATGTTTACATTTCTGCCACAAATAAAACCAGCTGAGTCACAAGACTGCGAGGACTATCTTGTAAGTGAACTGCAGCAGGAATCCTGCACTGGGTGTTGCTCTGCCAAATTAATGTAAGCCCTTCCAAGAGGCATACACAGCCTCCCTTACTGTACAGGGGAAAGTCAGCTAGGCAAAACTTGGCGGTCTTGCACGTTTCAGTGCAGTGGTTGCAAGAGTTGCAGTCATAACCCCGTACTGCCAGATCTGAAGTAGGGATTGGAGCTCCCTCTGACTTTGTGGAAATACTTGGTTGAAAGCAGGATCCAGCCTGACATATGAAAAAGACAGGTTGTGTAAGCCAATACAAAGCACCTGAGACTCCAAGACATAAAGAAGTATCTCTGCGTTCGAGACTGGTATCAGCTTGGCTGGCAAGCATTTCACCCTGTTCACTTAGTGAGGACATAAGAGGACACTGGCCCCATGATCCTCATCTCTCAGTTGCCAGAGCTGGGTAGAGTGAGACCCTGCAGGTGAGATCTTGTCTTCACCACACATAATCCGTGTTTTACCACTGTCTTCGGTGGAGTCTGGCTTTCACAATATTCCGTGTTTCAATCACAATGAAGTCACCAGGGTCATTGATGAGGCAGCGATGCTAAGAGATAGCCCTCACATCATGGAAAAGGGTAGGCTTGGGCAAGAACCTATTAAAATCATCATTACACAACTGCTTCCATGGGGAGCTCCTTTTCGCCAATTATAAGCCACAGTGATTAAGTGTGCTGGGTGACTCACGGACCTTACATTGCCCATCAACAGCAAAAGCCATTTGGAGTTAGATAAATGCTTTTAAAATGTATTCTTTAACGTATGTAGCTCACAATATTTTGAGCACCAGTAGCTGTGATGTGAATCATCTTGATGCACTGAAAGTTTTTTTGTTGCTGCTTCATTTTTTTAAACAAAGAGCATGCCTAATAGCTCTTAGAAACTACAAGATCACCCCAATCCAGCAATAAAGAATGAGCACTGATGTTGATTAGGAGTTTTTGCTCTACGCATTCAGCTTCTAGCAGCCTGGCTTTACAGTGTTCTACACATCCAGCATGTCCTCAGGGCGGCTCATAGAATGAGCTTGTAACCAAGGAAAAACATTCTGCAGTGTGTATGCCAAATTATCATTTCCAGAAGTAAGAGGAAATAGTTATTTCTCAGTTCAGGGGTCTCTAATTTCCAACTAGCTCTTTAAAAGAATATCTTAATTTTTGAGCCCTCCATACTATTTATAGTACTTTTATTGATACAAGCACTTTTAAAGAAGCCAGTGCACAAGGAAGAAACTTCGTATGAGTACTGGTTTCAGAGTAAGTGGGTATTTTGAAGAAACATAGATGCTCACTGTATGCCAGGATTTTAAAAAATGCCTAAGGACATCATTAGCATCTCTAGGCAGCTAAATATTTTTTTAAAAAAACCTGTCCTTTAGTCTCTTGGATTGATTAATGGAACATTTCTTGTTGTGAATAATTCAATGCCATGGAACAGTATTCCAATCACAGTTGATTATAAATTAACACTCACTTTAACTGATGCAGATAATCATGCCAATGTCACACCAAATACATTATCAAGCATTACATATGGATGCTGTAATGTAAACAAGAAGCTGAGAACTCCATTATCTGCCGGTGCATCACTAGCAAGTAATTTCTAAATATTTCATCATTGTTTAGACTGCATTCAGATTGTACAGAATAACTTGCTACTTACAAACAGTAGATGCAACTGTTTTTTAGGTATAATTAGAAACAAAAAGGAGGAAGATTTCCTTTGTTGCCAGTTGAAACACTTGCTCAGGATATTGGAAAAGATAATATCTTCCCTGGACTCCCACGGTAGGCCATACTTCCCTCCTAACAAATAAAGAAGCTTGATTGAGGGGAAAGTACTAATAAAAGACTAATAAATAAGCTCTTGTTTTTATATAGAATCAAAAGGAAAACATGACTGCTCACAGCACTGCGGACAATAACCCTTTGCCTCAGTTTCCCTCCTTGGTGTTGTGAATAACTGGTAGGGATGTAGACCCTTTTTATATTACTTTATTGCTTTTCCCTATCCAGGGAGTCATACTCACGTTTTGTGAGTTAACACAGTCCCAGAATAAGGAAACACACGTGGGCACATTCTTTTTCAGTCCTCAGAGCAAAACGCTGCCTGTTATCTTTTTTTACCGTAGTCCTCCTGCCTTTGTTCATTGAACAGCTGGAGCTGCTGCGGCACTCAGCGAGGTTCTTCTGCATGTTTCTTTAGAGCTTTTTAACCAGTGGGTTTATAATGCGCAAATGAGATCCACACTTTCCAGAGCAGAGCTACAAACACATATTTCATGCTTGAGATACTCTGATCCCTGCTCTTCATTCACAGAAATAAATGCAAGGTATAAAATAAACGTAGACTCATCCCGTTGAGCTGAAGTACTTTTGTATATATAACAGATTCTGGCCTCGTGTTTTTTGGTCAGTGTCACATTAAAGGCTTATTTCTGATTAGACTTGATAGATGCTCTCACATTATTTGAGCATCTCCTGTTATTTTGGGGTTAGAAGAGAACTAACTAGGAGCAGTATTTAGAAAAGGTCCTCCTGCTACAAAACTGAAGTCCTATCCATGTCACTTGTTTGTAGACACAGACAGTAAACTACTCCGTAACTCAAGCTTTCCTCTACATATTCCTACCTCATCTTAAGCCCAAACTTGAGATTTCTGCAACTGAAGCAATCAAAAGCAATCCAGAAAAGGCATTCCTAGTCATATTTGGAAGTTGATCTCAGCCATTAAGAAAATATATAGCAACCCCATGGAGAGGAAAAACACTGATGTTAAAATAGCCCTAGCATGTTATGTAATGCATTTTCTTTATATTTATATGTTTCTTTGTAATAGCCATATTGTTTTTTACTGGGAAATGAGCTGGAGCCTACATTTTTGAACAGATTATTCAATCCTCAATCCTGTTCCAAACCAAAACCAAATAATAATTTTATAGCCATAGCAGATGTAGGTAATGTTGATCAATTATAACAGCTGTGTCTGCTTCTCCAGAAGTTTCAGGTTATGAGTCTCATCTTGAATGAAAACATACATTTTGCTGTACAAACCAAGAGGATTTTGGAATACTCAACTAAAAAAACCCCAACAACTTCCACTAGCCAATTCTGAGTTATAATCTTCCATAAAAGACTTTCATATTTGTCTCCAGAAAAAAAAAACAAACAACTTGGTCTTTAACAGCTGTGGTCCAGCCTAAGCCTGTTCATAACCATTAGGTAGGGTAATGCATATTTATTAATTGTCCCTGCTCCCCTCCCTTATTTTTGATTGTCAGGTTTAGTCAGGCATAAAAATGAAGCTTTTGTGCAGTCAGAACATCTCATGATTTTTCATGTAGCACTTAATTTTGTTTGTCTACAGAAAATGGTTCTGAAGTTAGGGTTTGTTCAGATAACAGGACATTTCACTCAGCCGTCACATTTTGACATTTGATAAGTAATTAACTAAAGGAAAGAACAGCTGTTAAGAAAATGCTTAGTGACAGCATGTAGATGAGTTAAGGCCAATTCACGAACCACATAAGCCCCATTTAAATCTAAAATTTCACAAGATGCACAGTAAAAAAGATGCATTATGTGTTTCCTTTGCAGTCTAACAAAGAGTTAGCCTTCACCAGCTTGAATATCTGAATGTGCCATCAAGTACTCCTGTCATCTAGGATGGGAAGCTGACTCCCATATCCTAAAGGCTAACTTATGACAAATAGTAAATACGAAACACAATAAATAATTACAAAAGAAGGCAGCTTACTGGATTTCTGTCTTAAACTTCAGCAGCATTTTCCCTAGCTTTCATGTCATAATTTCTCTCATGTCAATCATTTTGAATAAAAGATCAGGTAGATCAAAGTTGGTATGTTGGAAATAAAAGTAAGTAGTAAGCTCAGTACAACACTATGGGCAAGTCACAGAAGAGGGAAAAAGAATAAGCGATATGGGAAAAACATGACAGAGGTGGCAGATGACAAAAGCAAGCAGGTTTATGAATGAAAAGCATTCTGAAAAGTCAGCTCTCCAAAAGAGACCAGAGTTTTGGCAGATCTTGTGTACACGGTTACTGTTACTTGCACAGCAGATAAACTACTCTGATACCAACCCAGTGACCATTTAAGGACTATCCATAAAAGCAGATTATTAGTTTTCATAATATAGATGGGAAATAAACAATTTTGCTTCTTTAAAGATACCTTCTTGAGACTCTCCTTACCTGGATCTTAGCCACAGTACTTTGAATGGTATTAATAGATCTCTCTTGGCTCTTGAAGCATTTTAACCTCAAATGGCTGTGGTAGTAGGTAGAGTATGTGCCAACCTACAAGCTAGCCAGCACTTGCCACACACTGTCATTACAAATGCTGCCATTCTCATTCTACAACTGCTTCATTGATGGGTTATTTTTCTAGGACAAGGATTCAGTTGCTGGTGGTTAATAATAGTTATTATGCATACTTCAAAAGAGAAGTAAGAAAGAAGTTGCAAGCACCTTAATACCACTCCCAGTAGCCACCAATTGAAACAGGTTTGCTGCAGCCTCCCAGAGAAGTGGCAAGGCTTGCCATGGTTCTCCTGTGCTTGCAGAGACATTCCTGTATACATTCAGCAGATTTTAATATCCTGGTCAGGGGGAGGTATGAATAAATCCATTTGACTGGATGTTGTTATGCCATGTGGGAATGGTTCTTAAATTATTTATGTTTTCTCCTTCATCAAAGAAAAGACCAGTTGGTCAGGCAAGGCCGGGGGGGGGGGGGGGAGAGAAATTACTTTCTGCTTTTGGAATGAGGAAGAGTAAGAAGGATTCCTGCTAAACACAAGGTTCTGGTGTGCTGGGGAAAGCAAGCAGCAGAGCTATTGAGGAAAGATAGCCATGGACATAATCCACAACAAGCCAGCATACCACTCAAGTGGTAAAACAAACACTGCAGTGACCAAGCCCTACAAAAACAAGCTTCAAAGCTTTGCAGAAGTGGACTAGAGTGCTTGAGGCAGAAGCCTTACAAGTATGACATCCATAACTGGACTATAGAGAAGGGAAGAGAGTGCTGAATGCCAGAGATCAAGCCCAGAGCCTGCTCTGAGGCAGTGCCAGTTCCGACCCTCATCAGCAGCTGCAGGGCTGTCCTGAAACTACAAGGCAGCCTCAGAGACCTGGTCAGGCTTTCAGCAATTAGCAGTAGGGAAGGGGAAATGCATAACCAAACTGGGTTTGGAGGCCTGTGATCCTTCTCACTGAGCTAAACCAAAAAGTGCTGCAACTTCCTTGCATAACAGCTAACAAAAGATTGGGCCCTTAATTTATAAGCTTATCAAATTTGACTTAGGTATGATTAGTTAAGCAAAGGTGATTAATGGCAAAAGCATTTCCTGGCATGGTCAGGACTCCAGACAAAAAAAAAAAAAAAAAAAAAAAAAAAAAAAAAAAGAGCCCTTAATCCTGAGAGTCACAGATCCTCAGGATCATGACTGTTAAAAGACTGTTGCTTTTTTTAATGAAATGAATGTTGGAAATATAAAATGTGGATGTGACAAAACAATACTCTTATATGTGGAGAAGCTGTCTATTTAGCAATAGACATGGGACTGTTAATAACATAGAGCTTTCTCCTGACAGTTAATACCAGGATAAAAAAAACAGCTGGAAAGTAGGACTTGTATATATTCTGCTATGCTTATAATTCAGAATGAATATAGAACACAGAGACATTGCTTTTACAAAATCCTTTTCCTGACCGTAACTGTTATCTTAAGCCATTCACAGGATGTTGATAGCATTTATGAAATTGAAAAGCTAGTCCCCACAGATAGTGGCACTGCACTAGTGCATCAGTTTGTGTCATTATGATGAGATTTGGAAGGGGAACAGTTGCTTATGAGATTACTTAGGGCATATGATCAAAAAACCTCAGCATGGATGCCATTTAGTTGTTTGCTCGAGGTCAAACTAGAAGGTTTCAGGCACAGAACAATTACATAGCAAAATAAACAGAAAGTCTAAAGCTATTCTCTAAATCAGCAGCCAAGCAGATCTAGTCCGTCAATAAAGCACACCAGATTCAGGCTGAAATTCCAAAGCTGCAAGTGCAATTTTAAAGGGTGTTACAGATCATTTGTTGCAAATTATTGTATACTAGCAATATCTGTAACTCATTTAAGAAGTTGCTGTTTACTCAGAATAGCTCTCCTACCACAATAGGCCACCTGACATGGAGCAGTTAATGAGATCCTAAAGGATTTTCAAATAAAAGGTTAGCAGTTACTTAACCGAGAAAGCCTGTCCCATGATAATTTGTATTAATACAATCCTTTGCTATACTTTCAAATAAACACTGAGGAACTATACTGATGTTTATTTTATTTCTTAAAGATACCGTTCCTTCTAGAACTATAAATGTGACAGAGAATAAATAATTTGTTTTGCAGGATAAAAAACCTCTTCTCATTTCCATCAGATATCTAGAAATTACCAGTACCTTGAGATTGTTTATCAGCAAATAGATTCAGCCCCAAAAGGGAAAAGGGCTTATCTATCTACTATGAGAAATATAGCCAAGAGCATGGCTGAGTTAGGCATGAATTCCTGACAGGCAAAGGGCAAAACATACACAAGCATTATCGCTGCTGATTCTGGTTTTAAAAAAGCGAATTAGCAGCTGTAATAAATTACCTTTTCCAGTAGGAGCTTCTGTACTTAATTTGCATATATATATATTTTCCCCAGAGTCATTCCCAAGTATATGTCAAAGGCTCTTGGGAGGCATGTGTTAATAAATATTCTGCTTATAAATTATAAGAGGGGTGTCATCAGCTATAGCTGGAGTTCAGTCCATCTCCAACTACTGCAAACTTCTCCTAGTCAAAGATGACAGATCCTTGGACCTCATAAAAAGCCTTGGAAGGAGCATGCTGTCCTCGAGACGCACCTGGTTATGCCAAGCTTGAGGAGGTCCCAAAAATGCAGACGTGTTGAGGGAAGCAACATCCACATATTCGTATTTCAGCTGACATCCAGCTGAGTGCTCTCAGCAGTGTTGTTTTCACCGTTTAGTTGTGCTGGGGGAAGAGCCATCTGCCAGGGCTCAGCCTACTCACTGCCTTCTTTCTGCCAAGTCTGTTCCATGGGGAATATGTGGGCAGCAGCCCCTCAGCTCCCCGGAGAAGCAGGGCTGCAGTTCAGCCATCCCTTACGTGCCCCTGCCCTCAACAAGTGCCTGTCTACAGGACACTGATGCCATAGTCCAGTCATTAATAAATATTAGTGATCGGTTCTCTTCAGACCGTATTGAATTTTGAAGCACAGTAAGTCTCTTCAGTTTAAGAGCAAAGACTGCCACTTGGGGCTGCCTGACTATGAAGTTAATCACAAGAAGATGTCCAGTAAGTTTTGACAATTCACCCTCTCCGGGAATTATCACCTTCCTTTATTTCAAGCAGCCAGCCGGAATCACTTGCTGTTACACCAATGGTTTTCCTTTTATAGTTTACAGATTTTGTGGCTAATTGTGAAGAAAGCCATTTTTGGAATGCCTGGGCAATACAAGCATGAATCACAGCAGCAAGCCATTGCTTCTGTCTCCCAACATGTATCATGGAACTATTTTCTTCCATCTCTTTTGTAGTACAGTACATTCTACATTGTGAATCATTTTCATACAAAAATAGAAACCAGTGATGACTCTGTGTTCGCTTCACAGCAGAGAAGAAAGAACTAGCATCTCATAACTAAAGTGCCAGGTTTAGTGGCATTGTAACAAATTGCTGCACAGACTGGCTTGAGTGTCAGCTGCAGAGAGATTAATAGACCCCTAAACACGTTTCCTAATAAAACATGAATTTAAAAAAAAAAAAAAATCAAAATCAAATTCTGGTCCTCAGGGAAGATCCAAAATAACACACAGATATTTACTGCCATGTCCAAAAAGGGGCTTGGATGTTGTGACACTTAATAATGCCATACCTAAAAGCAAAATGAAATGCTACCATTCACAATGCTGAATTAGGTGCCTATCATCCCTATGAAGTGAATGAGGGGAATCAAGCACCTGGGAATCAGATTTACAGTCTACAGCATGCTGGGGTGTGGGAGGTGAAATGCTTAGGTCAGGCAGCATTTTGGCCGTCTCTTCCAGAGATCCTACCTATATTGCATGCTAGTTCTGCTGAGCAGCGTCTCCTGGACATGAGCCACTCTGAGCCAGGAGCACAGTCCTCCTCAGCAGAGTGCCAAATGTGACCTAGTAATCCTGCTGGGAGGCTGGGAACATTAACTCATGCTTATTGCCACCCTAACATGGCTGCTCGGCTTCTCTCCAGCCTTGAGCCTGCACCTGCTTGGGATGCAGGTAGATAAAGCCTAAGCCTTCCTGCAGAAGATAATGTAGAGATTTCCTTAGGTGCCTAACTCGGGCCATGACAAGTGTTCATTCTGTGGAGCATGCTAGTGACTGGAGACTTTACAGTTTTCCAGCTGCTTAGCATGGCCCATCATTTAGTTCTGCTGGAAGAAGTGACTGCAGTAATACTTCCATTTCCAATTTAGCAAATTCAGTCAGGTAAACTTAAGACAGATTTCTAATCTCAGTGACTCTGCCTGGCAATTGCCCCTTCTGTAACACTCCAATGCTAGAGTAACATGAGCATTCTTCAGTGAGAATACACCAAACTGGCTTTTTTTTTACTGGAAGTTGTGGGACTAGAGGGTTATTCAGTGGGGTACAGGATCCACAGACAGGAGGTATAGCTAGCTGAGAGTTACACAGGTTGGTAATGCCTGTGCAGGGAGAGCTGGCAATTTAACAAACAACATAGAGGATATTTTGAGTCAAGGTGTAAAATGAAGCTGCAGTGGCCTTGAGTTTCATCTCTTGCAGTAAATCAGGAATTGTATTACAGAGGCCAGAGAAGTCATGCTACTACTGAAGCGATTAGGATCAGCCTCAACACTGAAAGGGCTGAAGGCATTTTAAATTTTATGGAATTGTAATTTAAACAAGAAAGGAATTTTAAAAAATCATTTTTCTGCCACATAGACATGGTGTGCATCCAATCCACTCACTCCTGTTTTCAGCTGCAGAAATATTCATGCTTTGGCTCACCTACAATCTGAATTTGTCTTAGCCACACCGCCAAAATACACCTCCTTCTCTATCTGGCAGATCCATTTAGTTCTTTTAAACCCTTACAAGGGAAGAAAAATACTGTTTATCTTGCCTGTTTTTTAGAGGATGCTTAACAATAGCAACAACATATATTGCTTTTCAGTATGCACACCATGAAGGGCCTTCAAGATTGAATAGTCACAAAGAGAAAGCAGCGGTGTTTTAGTAGCCTCCTGAAGACATTTTGGCCAAAATTCTGTAAACATGAGCTGATATGTCACCTTTCTTCCAGCAGTAGTCTCATTGCTATTAAAAAGACAGTTCCTGCAATACAGTTCTTCACAAGCTGTGCTTAAAAGATCACTGCCCTAGTGTGCTACAAAGGCCACCACATGCCAGGCATGGGAATAAAATTGTCATGAGGATAACAGGATCTCAAGCACCAGCTGAGATGAAGTTACTGTTGATCATTAGGGTACTAACAGATGAACATATTATGCCTTTCTGCAATAATTTAAGGAGTTTGCAATAATTTAAGGAGTTAGTATCCCCGTGTTTGTGGTTGTCATGCTCACAGCGAAGTCAAAAGAAGATAATACAGCCAGTGTCTCAACAGCTTCAGTTTGAAGTCTGTTGGTTTAGCTTAGATTTCACTTCACCTGCAGTTTAAAGCGCAGACTGTGGCAATAAAGCAGCTGAGGTGGGGCACGCATTCTGTTCTGCTAGTTTTGCTGTGGAAAGACATAACCTCCAAGACAGGACTACAATCAGTAACTGGGGGAGGTGACCTCTTAGGCCACCCCAGAGAGATTCACTGGATCTCATTTATCAGTATCTCTAGTCTCTGGCAAGTGTGAGTTTATTCAAATAAAACTGCCCCTCATAGCACTAGCTGAGCTGACTTGAATTACTTCACGTGTGCTCAGGGCATACATAGAGCTCCTATGCCTCAGCCAACACACAGCAATTTATGTACACATTTTGCATTTCAGATGTCCATGCATGTTTTATTAGTGGAAATATTCATTTGCACATAGTACTTACTGGAGTGAAGTAAGTTTTTGAGGAGCTCTGGACAGCAGAACAAAACAAACTGCCTGGACTTTGAAAAAGAAGCATTTATGGCAAGTTGAAGCACTGTTGTCAGTTTCTGTTTTTTCAACGGTTTCTATCAGGTTTTATTTCAAAATAACTGTTTTTCATTTGTCTGAGGACATTCCTAATCAAATTTACTGTACACAGGTCCTTCATTTTACGTGACTGGACACAAACAAGCTGGGGTGTTTTTTTGCACCAAAATTGTTGGATTTTAGACAGCTCTGGTCTGAAAGATCTGTAACCACGGTGATATCTACTGGAGTTGTGTGGCTGCAGAAACCCTATTTTTCCAGATGCTGAATGGGGACAGCCTCTAATGTAAATTACTGTTTAAGTCCCAGTTCAGCAAAGTTCATGCTTGACTTCCAGCACAGGCTTCAACCTCTTACTCAAGTTAATCGCACACTTAATAGCTTTATTAAGTGGGGATGGAACTAAGCATATCCTTAAAAATATGCTGTATCAGGACCTACCCCACAGATGGTCAAGATACCAACTGCAGCCTTAATCCAGATACCACTAAAATTAATGGGGGACTTCAGTGGCCTTTGGTTGAAGCACATAAATGGGAATCACAGGTGTGCTTCAATGTCAGAATACATAATCAGTTTTCCTATGATGTAATTTTCCTCTGCTTTACTTACATGCATGCAAACCTGGGAGCTGGAGGAGAGCTGAAGGCTTAATGTCCTGGGGTAGTGTTAATTTCCTGGAAGAAGTCAGCACAGACAGGAGGATGTAGGACCTTCAAGCTACTGATTCTTCCCAGACTTCCACACGACAGCAAAGAACAATGTGGTGGAGCTGAGGGTAGAATGTGACTCAAAAGTATGGCCCATTGTTTTGCATAGGTATCTTTCAAGGTTCTGATCTCACTTAAGCACAGCACCCCATAAAGCTGAGGCTCTAATGCTTTTCTAAAGTGTTAGTCATAACTGAATAATCTTATAAAACTACTCTGAATAGTGCAAAAATACTTATTTTACCATAATCATGTCTGACCAGAGGATGTTGGGGGGGGGGGGGGGGGGGGGAACAAACCACTTAGGATAAAAATTAAATACTTCAGTCTTCAAGCAAAAATGGAAGTATAGATGGCAAAAATCCCAAAACCTCTTCAGTAAATTAATTTAAGCTGAGCTGAGACTGTCAGACTCATTGCTGCAAGGTAGCTTGACTGAACGGCTCAAAATTCATATGCCGCTTTTGTTTTCATCCCCACATTACTGCGATTGCTGTGCCAAAGAACAAGTAAGTCTGGAAAGGATTTCCTGGCTAGGATCTGCTTTGGGGCTATAAGTTAGCAGAGAAGACAGGCCCTCTCTATGATGGGTGAATTAGAATATACATATATCATGAGCAATATTAAGGAACAGAACCTGGGCTGTTTTCTGCCTGGCAACAGGTTTACATAGGCTATAGTCAATGGGCCTCTGTAGGCACCCTGAACAGCCTTCTAAGCTTCAATGAGGAGGTAAAAACCCTGTTCAAGAGGTGAAGAGCTTTGTTGCTGGGTACCTATCATACTAGACATAGTCTCCTGTTCCCCATGTTATCTCAAGCACAGAGATTCAGGACAAAAGTACTGCCCAAGAGGATACAAAGACAACAACTTTTGAGCAGTAGAGTTAAGAGCAGCTCTGTTGGCAAGATGAAGTTCTCACATGAATGACTGTGGACCACTAAAGTTCAGAATTGCTGGAGTTCATCAAAATATAGAGCAGGTGGGTTTGATTTTTGAACAGAAAAATAAGATGAGGAAGGAGCAGCAGCACCTGTGCTTTTCACAGAAAGAAACTCACAAGTTGAATATGCAGGTTTATTTTGGGATAGCTTGCATCCACAAAGGGGAGACTGGTGGTAAGAACTGAGGAAATAGGACAAGTAAGCAAAAATGTGGACCTTTGACTACACTACCCAAATCTCTACCTGGGGGGAATAAAAAAATACTTCTTGTACATGAAAACTGTAAAAGACACAAAAGCAAAATATTCTGAAGAACATATTTTAAAGCTCAGGTAAAGTAGACAATACAGGTTATGTATTATCTACAGAACTGATCCCTGAAGTCTTCACCCACTTACACTCTGGAAGTGAGCCACAGCTATTGTTTCTCTCTCATACGTATGTATCTACATAAATGCTTACCTTGTCTTTAAAACATAAGGTGCTGGGATTTCTTTGTGGTGTTTTTAAGTTACTGTTTACACATTACTAGTGTTTTCCTTGCCAAATCTACAGAATTAGAAAGAAAGTATGCAGAAGCACTTAGTAGCAAGACACTAGCTTTTGGTTTACAGATAGGTAGATACTGTCTGTCTCTGCCTTCTCCTTCATAACTGTGTGGGCTTCACTCAGTTGAGCTGGGATTCTTGGAAAAAACCTCATGCTGCATAACTACCTAGTATTAGCATTGGCTGATTAAGCAAGTAAGCTGAGCTTGCAGTTTATCTTCTGAAGGCATTATCAGAAATGTAAACTCTCAAATCTCAACTTGTCCTTGGTCAAAGTTGGTCAAAGACTGATGAAAGCAAAAACCGATACTGGATCCTAATTGTTTCATCAGTGAAATTATTAAAAATGGAGGAAAGTGGATTCTTAGGAAAATTATTGAAATAGCTAATCAATCCAGAGCTATGGACATGTTTACAGGCTAAGACAAGCCTCTTTTCTGGAAAGGCTCAAGAGTGTTCCCCAGAGGTATACTAGGTCAGCAGTGAAATTTTGCCCTTCAGCATGATTGGCAATGTAGGGTCTGCCTCTCCCCTTTGAGGAAACAAAGTGCAACTGAAGTGGAGGTTACCATTTATATGACTCCTTTCATCCTACTGTGCTAACAGTGAATAGATATAACTATCAGCATTTTTGATGAAAACATCCTACTTTGGCTAGGTGCAGAAAAGGCTGGATGAGGGCTGAAGAAACAAACATGTAAATTTGAATATTGGATGCATTTTGCCCATGCTTCTGATATAAAACGTAATTGCATCAGATGCTCTCTAAAAACTGCCAGTTTGCTTAAGATTATTCAGCAAATTACCTCAATAGCTGCTTGCCTACACTTCACAGACAGATTGCAAGGAAGTACTTTTCTCTCAGATGCAGATGAGGAATAAGGTCTTGGGATTGATGTAGATGCTTCCAATCTCCTTCACTAGCAAATGACTTTTTTTAACTGCTCACACAGCAGGCAGACTTATCTTTAGATAGAGGTAGCCAAGAAAGGAAGGACCATGGATATGAAACCTCCCCCTCCCCCACCCCAATTTCATTGCTTTGGTAATGGAGATTACTCTTTAATGAGCAAAACAGCAAAAGCATTTTATACTTCTTTTCAGTAGCCAAAGAGAATTTATCAAAACCTTGGCAATAAAACCCATCCTCAAGTGTAATTTATGCCAGATAAAGGATGAATCTACAGCACAGCAATCTGGGCCATTCTGTGAGAGACTGCCAGCTCAGATCACATGGAGATTTCTCCAGGGTATGTGGAGATGTGTCTCCTTAGCTAACGCTTCCTTAGGGAAGAGTAGAACATGGGCAAATTCTGGCAGCTTTTTCTTTCCCTTGAAGTAAAGGAGATTTTTTTGTCACATTTCCTCCAAAGCCCAGTAAAGAACCACAAAAGGATTTTAAAAGGTTTTAGGGGAAGCTACTGCCTGCAGAAACTCCCACAAGCATGAATCCAGTTATGATGCTACAGCATGAGAGTGGAAGAGGATGGAAAAGCTAGCAGAGGGATAACTTCCCCGCATATTTAGCCTGGGCATCACAGCCCATTTAAAAAAATGAAGAAAACTTGTCCTACTGGTAGAATAATGAATGATTAAAACAGGAAGAATTGCTGGAAGTGCTCATTTGCTCTTGCTTCCAGATGATCTTGCAAGCTGGCCTGTTAACCTGGCTGGTGGGGATGGCTTCCTCAGTGAAAGTCAATAGAAGACAATCCTCTAATACTTTTTATCTTGGCAGCCTTTCAAAATGTAACATGTATAAATAAATGCCAACATTAATTCCATGGAGAAATGCCTCGCATTCTCAGAGTTGAAAATGCAAATCAATTACACAGTCTATCTTAATTCTACCATCTTAAAAAAAAAAAGGGAAAAAATTCTAATGACATATTACACTGCTTTGTGAATCAATTCCAAATTATTGGTAATTTTCACACATCCTAATCCATCAAGAAGTTTTATTTTAAAGCATATTCAAGGCCTTCTGAATCAATGTAAAGACTACACTGGCCATAGAGCTATATAGTAGACCCTGAATTATGATTTTCCTATTCTGTGTGAATGATTTGGCAGCAACAAAAGACTCTGCATTTCCACTTCAGACAGAGGGAGCTTCAAAGGTCTCTTTCAAAGGCTTCAAGTTTAGTTAATACCAGAAAAACAGTGCCTATTTAAAAGAAAAAGAAATGTTTGTAGTAGTCAGAGACTTAAACACCTTATAAATAGAGGGAACTGAGAAACCCCACAGCCTTCCTGGGGTTGCTAATCATCTAATGCTTCAGAGTAAGATTGGGAGGAGAGGGGATGATCTGAAGCTCTTTTTTGTCTTTTATTTCACTAGCAGTATATTGTAGCTGTGTAAAAAAAACCCTCTCAGTTTAGAAAAAAAATGCTCACTTCAGAAACAGACAACTCTGCTACAATCCTGCCAACATGCAAAGCTAGCAGAAATTCCTTCCCTTAAGGGCCATTAGTTTCATTTTTCTGACTGCCAAAAAGCACGTGCCTTTTAAGAAGGTGCCAGAGGACCAGGGACATATTGCTGTAATTATACAGTAGGCAACTAAGCTGAACTCAGGGCTTGTCAGACCTGGAAGGAAGGGGGATACCTGTCTGACCTCTGTAAGGTTGCCTTGTCATGAAAGGAACCAGCCAGCACAAGATGGCTACTTAAATGACTAAGGGAGGGATGCTGAACAGAAAGCTGGTATTGTTTGCTGATCAAGATGTCAATTACTACTGATAGAAGTACTGGTTTACTAACAGGGAGTTTAACTTCTGAGCAAGTACATGCCTACCCAAAGGTCTTATCTGCAAGATGAGGATGATGCAATTGGAACAATCTAAATACTCTATTCCAGCTGTGGGGGCCACTAGAAATGTATCAACAAACACCCTTGCCATTTGAGAACAACCTGCAGGAGCAAGCCAGGGGCTCCAGCCCTAGGGTCTTGGTATTATTCAGAGAATAGTGTTGGACTTTGTCTTGCACCACTTATGTTTGCATCAAACTTACTTTCTTCTCCTCCCACACTACTGTCCTTATTTTATATTTTCATCTTTTCTTTTCCCTGTCCCCTTTCTTTCACTCTCATTTCTAGTTCATTTCCAGTTCAGCTCCTCCTCCTCCAAAAAAAAAAAAAGCCCATCAGCAGTGTGCTGTCATTACCTGACACTACATTAAATCCTGCTTGTATGGCAAGATCTTAGAGCAGGAACTATCTGCTACTCTGCACACATAAAGCATCCAGTAAAATGCAGACCCATTCTTCTGTAGCCTACTGAAACTTTGACTAATGTTAAGAGTTATTGTATCATATCACCCAAACAGAGTTTTGCAGGGAATATGCCTCATCTTTAGGCTATTACTGTTAAAATCATCTTTACCAAATCTTCCACATCTTTTGAAAAATCTCATCTTAAGGTATTCCAGTTGGACTAGATCTTTGTGCAATTCTTAGGACCCTCAAGTTTAAGACACTGAAATTGAAATAAATGCCCTCTTCTCCATAGTTCTTATTAAAAACACCATATAGGTGTTTTTCTAAGTAGTAGCTAGAAAGTCAATTTCAAATAAAAAACTGCCATTTACATCATCCAAAGGTGACACTATGAGATCAGCCTTGCACTTAGGAGAAACACGAAAATTAAGGTCCTCAACCCCACTCCAATATTTTCTTCTGATTTTTTCTGTGCAAACAGTGTCTTTAAAAAAAAAAATCCATTTTTTAGTGTATACAAAGCTATCAGACTCTTCTTCAAAAACAGAGTAAACCTGACAAACTGTGACTATTCTTGTAGGAGACTAATAGCTTTTTTCCAGAAATTGGAGTAGATGAAGTATGGTTGTTCTCACACCAGTCACAAATCTGTACTAATGATAATGTAGGAAACAAGATAGCTGAGGAGATATTACAATATAAAAATACATTTACTCTAAGAAACTATCCATCAGCACCACTCTGTCCCAATGATGACTCCATCTCTTTTTCAAAGGTCTGTTAAGCATAGATTTATTATGTAGCACCCAAGTTTTTTCAGCATTGTCCCTTTCGGCTGAACATGACAAGTTTTTTTTATACTTTGACCACACACCCCAGCATACTCATATACACTGTCATCTCAAATACCTACTATGCTCACTTGAAAAAAGTTTGCTTTTCAAGATTCATTTTTACACAAGTTCTTCACTACACTGAACATTTTTAACTGAAAAGTCTACCATTTGACAAGACTAACTCTGAATTAGAAAGAAACTTAAGTATCCACTATATTAGTGAGAAAGCCATTTTTAAATGCAGTATTTCAAGGAGAATTTTTAAAATCTCTAGTATTTCTCACCCATCCCCACTGGAAATGACCAGCAATGACAATTAATCCTGAACTATTGAAACTCCCCTTACTTAACACAAGTTAATAAACTAGTTTAACACAGCTTCTCTCTTAATTGGACTGAGTTACTGTCCAAGAAACACAGTATAGTCATGTAATAGAAGTGATAATACATACATATATGAAAGCAGTCCTTTTGCTACTCATTGTGTCCAGGTTGTTACCAAACAATTCCTGAGAGGGACTACTCGATGCAGCAGATTTAGCTACCTTACTCCTGCAGTCAGGTCTTTAGAGACCAAACAGCCCCATTTGAAAGACTAAATAAATACCCAATCTGCATAACCTCCAGTGGATCCATCAGCTGTACTCCTGCATTATATGCTCATCTACCTTCTGAGCAATTGTCTCCCTCAAATAATTAGACTGATCTTACTAGCAGGGTCCTAATCCTCACTCACTGTCTCCTTTACCCATTAGCTGTCCCTAATTTCTTAGCTGTATCTTAACAGGCTGCAAGCTTACCAGCTACTATTCCTTATCCAGTGATATATTCCCCAACCAAAATTCTACTTCTACAGGTCATTAGGGAAGTATTTCTTTTCATGACAGCTCACAGCCTTGAGGTACAGTGTCTTCTATAGTCCCACTTGGTGACTCCTTACACTACTAGAATGAGTTGGAGGCATGCTCTAAAATTTATTAGGCTGTAGCAAAAAATTACACATTTTCCTTCACTGGGAAAGACCACCATATGAAGATAGCATTGCACACCATGGTAAGCCTAGGAAGCTAGCAGGGGCACCTTCCCTTCACAGAATCACTTAGATTTAAGGCACTTCTTGAGATCACCTAGTCCAACTCCCTGCTCAAGCAGGGTCAGCTAGAGCCATTTCCCAGCACCTTGTCAGCTGGGTTTTGGATCTGCACAGAGACTCCACAACCTGTGCTTGACTACCCTCATAGTAAAAAAGTGTTTTCTCCTGTTCCGATAGAGCTTTATCTTTTTAGATTTGTGCCCATTGCTTCTTGTCCTGCCAGTGGGCACTACTGAGATGCTTCTGGCTCCATCTTCATTCCTTCCCATCAGGTTTTTAAACACATTGATAGGGTCTCCTCCTAAGCCTATACTTTAAGGGGAACATGAGTCTTTAGGCATAAGATCTCTCACCTCAGCCCCCAGTTTAGAATAAAATAGCACCACCAGGTGTTTTACTGCAGTGTTGTACCACAGAAGTTTTTGTTCTTGCTATTACAGTATAGAACATTTAACCATATTTAACAGACAAGATGAAGGATTTTATCTTAGCAAGCTACCAGAAGCTGAACTTGAAATTTCAGAGTATTCCTACATACACACATATGCAGAGATCTGCCTAGAGTGATCTAAGCACTACCTGTTTCACAATAGGAAAAGCACCTGCAAATGCACCTCAGCCAAGAGGTTCAAGTTCTAGAGATCAATTCCATTAGCTTCCACCACACTTCTTTACTGACTGTACCTCAGAAGACATTCTTCCATTAGCAGAAGTACTGAAAAGTATTACCCCCATTCTGCAGTTAAAGTATGATGTAAACAGGGCTACAAGACTTCAATATTGATCTGGAAATGAGGCATTTCACTTAAATAACAGCAAAACAGACACTTACACTAAACAAAAACAGCAGCTTTGATTCCTGTGACTAAACACTCTGAACAGGGAGCAGCCAAGATGACAGTAAATAAAGGTGGCATTCTTCACCTATTCATTTTATGAAAAGGCACTTATCTTGGCCAAGGCAGTCTTTCATAATGAAGAGGAACCTCTCCTTTTTACCTTAGTCAGATGCTTCCAAATGCATGCTGAGTTGTAGCAGAAGACTGTGGGTCAAAGTGTGATTCCCAGCCTACTGAAAGTCAAGACACCAGATCAGCAAATACAAATTCTCCTCAGATCCTTGTTTGCATTACTTACCTCTAGAAGTGACACTTCCAATACTCTTGCACTTCAGAATCTCAAGTGGTTGTTCTGACAGTTCTGTCAAATTCTCCTCATCCTGTGCCAGTTTAAGCACCTATGTCTTGTCCCCAGTCTCCTAGGCCACAGGATGAAGACTGGATAGTGTTTGTTCAGTCACTCTTTGTAGAAGGCAAACCCTAACTGCTACAATATTTAGACTGCATAAGCTTCCTGAATCAGATCGCCAGTGCACAAGCAACAGTTCTAAGGAATTCTGACGCTGGCAATTTAAACACTTTTAACAAGCCTCCTTTGGAAAACCAACAGAACTGCTTATAGTCCTTAGGGAACAGGGCTTTAGGATCAGTGACCATAAACATTTGATCAAGTGTTCCTGGGATCAGGTTGATCAGCTGTCCTAATTTTACATTTTCACTGTAATTATAAATACCTCAAAGATGATTAAAACAGTTTTACAACATTAGGTAACTGCTCTGCCTGAACCAGTGAGGGTAGCCAGATGCAGGGGCCAATGCTTTGTTTAAAGGCAACCAGAATCCCCAAACAAGATAACCATACAACACATGTAAGATCAGTCAGTTCTTGCCAGGAGAGTACCAAGGCAAGGGGCATGAACAGCCTCTGGCATCCCTTTGAGGTCTTAGATTTGTCCTTGGTCAAAACCAGGTTTGTTTTCTGCTTTAAAAAAAAAAATAATTTAAAACTTTGATGAAAACTAGTGCTAGAAGCACAATCATGCTCATCAGCAGATCAGTAAGAGAATGTTTTCCTTCTGTACTTTGAGCTGACTGCATCCTGAATAGCAACTCAGACATGGCAACTTCAGAAAAGTCCAAGTGTGAGACTAAGTTACCCCGATGTAGCAGCTGATAGGGAATAAACTCCAAAATAATTAAAAGAAAGCAAACAGGTTTAGTTGTCCGAACAAGGAATTTTAATTTTAGGTCAACTATTGAACTAGGTCAACATCCAGTTCACAACGTCTACAGATAGTGGGCATAGGCAGTCACTATGGTAAGTTTATTGAAGCACCAAGCTCCACACAAGACTGTAAAATACATTTTAAACTACTAGTAAGAAAGCTTCTTCAAGTCAACAATACTATTAAGGGCCAGAGTTTAAGGACTAAGTTTTCACCTTCCAAGCTATTTTAAGACAGCCAATCCATTGCATAAGCAAACCAAACTGCTACATACTGAAACACATAGAGCAGCAACTGTATTGAACAATTCCTGTAAATAATTCAAGGATACATTGAAACAGTATGGGTAAATTGTAATTTTTTATTGGAAAACAAATATACAACTTGGAATGGATTTGAGGCAAATCGTGCCATAAGCAGATTTTTTTGAAAATAAGTGGCTAAACAAAGTTTAAAAAGCATAGTAACAAGAGGAGAAAATGTTTTCTGGTACAGGACCAGCAGTACAAAAAAACTTGTGTACGAGTACCTGGATAAATCACCCGTTTTGCATTAGTGCAACTTAAGTTTCATATTGTTGACTGTCAATCGTCCACAATGTTAAGACTCCACATTTCAACAACATGTTACAGGTATGGCCACAAACAAGTTACTGTGAAGTAAGCTAGGAGAATGATTTTTACAGTGCATTAGCCACATGTATATATACCATTCACATGGTTTTATCCTGCAGTTAGCTGCAAAAGTCCTTCTCCTCCTCCATCACAGAAAGCAGAATAAACTCCTTTATGTACTGGAGAACTAGAGCCAGCATGTCACTTTAAGGAATTGCTAATGCGTGGTAAACCCTAGCATACTTTTTGTAACTCATTACACTAGTCATACCCAAGTCTCCTAAAGAAAGCTACTTTTTTTTTTTTAAAAACAGACAACCCAGATGTTCCCTCAGTTAAGCAACTCCATCTAACTTTAGATGTGCAGAAGGGCTTAAATATCCAGAGTAAGCCACATGCAACATTTGTTACTTAGATCAATTTTCCAAAAATCAGAACAATGACAGTAAGATAAAGGAGAAAAACATGGAGGAATGGCCTTCTAATTACTATACATGCATATTCTTTTGACAGTAAGGGAAAAACCTTTTACAGATAAGTTACAAACAGAGAAAAGGCAAATAAACAATTTTGTACAAGAAATTTAACACATTCTGTACAACGTCTTCACTTCGCTGTCATCATTTGTACAAACTCTGTAAAAGGAAAGAGTTGTACAAGAGTTATTCAGAGAAAAATGTGAATTGCAAGATCTGAGAAGTGACCTGCCTTACTAGTGCTGAACACTGTTTCAAAACTGTTTTCAGTTACATTCAAAAAAAGCATCTTCAAGACAGTCCCCTTCTCTAATCACACCTAAAAACCTCTTATTTTTAATGGCAAAAGGCCTCTACTTTTATCAAAAAAGTTGGTCCCTCCATGAATTGGGGAACAGCCTTACTTCCAAAATAAAACATTACAGGGTCATCATGCCCACTGACTTACAGATAGGGACAAGATACCCAAGAATGACTAAGAGATCAGTAGAAATTGTGCTGAGGTGATGATCAGTTAAGTAGGTGTGCAAGACATTGTGTTGGCCTGAATCTTTTTCAAAGCAGAATAGCTCAAGTCTTACTATTTTGCCTGACCAGCTTTAAGCAACTGAATCATTGCTTATTCACAGCACATTGGAATTTAGATCCCACAAAACAGGATACTTCACTTATCTTGCTGAACCATAGTTTCAGATACAACAAAAAGAAACCAGGAACCTAAGAGGAGTTAACTGCTTGCTTAAGTCTCCAAAGAGCAACTGGAAGTGAGAGGTGCCTACGCTCTCAAGTGCCAGCCTCTAAACAGTCTATTTGTAAGTACAGTTATGGAGCAGCAGCCTTGTTCATAAAAAACACCTTTTCACTTGCAGATGAGTGCTCATCCCACAGCCACAACCAAAAAGGCCTTCAAGGGAAGCCACACCTACACCTCAGAAACAGTGAGGGTATTATCTAAAAATACCCTAGCTCTTTTCTATAAAATGTTCAGAAAGTTAAAATGAAAACAAGCTTAGTGATTCTGAGCTGCAAGCAATTGTCTAACACAACTCCTCCTGCTTGCATGACTTCATTTAAGTTTCATTGGCAGAAAGAAAGGAGGAAATAGAAATAAGGTATTGCTGCAGCTGATTTATAGGACATTATTTAAGAGGTCTTCTAAAGGTCTTGAGATTTCTGCATATTTTAGAGGCTTTTCCCCTTTAATTAGTAATTTTAAAAGCATTAATGAAGAATGAGTGACTTGCTACAGTCAGATCAACATTCATTAGTGAACAGAACAGTATGAACAATATGTGAACATCTCTGCTAGCTTCCTCATTCTAATGGTCATTAGACATCATTAGATTTAGAAATTTATTTCTTATACTGCAGAGTTAACAGTAATTTTTTGCCTTTGGCACAAAGGTAGCAATAACCCACTTAAACCTATTTAGACATACACTATGTAGATACTAAAAGACATTAGCTTAAAGGAACACTAACTGTTGAGAAGATCTCATCTGAACATTGCCCTGTTTAAACTTGGTGTGGCTATCAGCATCTACACAGTCACCAGAATGAAGAGTGCTACACAAAAACAATTGGTTAACAACTCCTTACCTTCATAGTTTACTTGACCATCACCATCAATGTCTGCTTCCCTAATCATTTCATCAACTTCTTCATCTGTTAGCTTCTCCCCAAGATTTGTCATCACATGACGGAGTTCTGCAGCACTAATGTAACCATTACCATCCTGGGAAGGGAAAAAAGGAAGGCTGGAATAGACTTGCCTAAGGCCTAGTGACGTAACCGTAACTCAAGAATATTGCAGAGCAAGTTGAACATTAAGAAGTTATCATAGCTATAACCACTAGCATTTGCACAAGGCAAATGAGAGCTGTAAGCATATCTTCAGTATTGTCCAGGATCTTAGTCTTAAAAACACATTTTAAAACCAACTTATCCAATACCATCTACCTTGGCTGTCCTATCCCAAGAACTTTTTTTAATCACTGACAAAGCAATGAGCACCTTTTGCAACCTTTTTAGGTGACAGATGCTTATTCAATCACATGACTGCCTGGGTCAAGTGTCTTTCCTGAACAGAAACTACTTCTCATTCACCTGTTTCATGGGAGTCCAGCACAATGCCACAAGGCCTTCAGAGACCACTCTTAACATATTCCATCCTAGCCAGGACACTGGGTATCAAAGTACTAGTGTATACAAACTCTGGACCAGCTTTTTCCTCCCCACACCCCAATGTACTTATCATATGTTTCCTGTTTAAAAGTGCATGTTGCTTAAGAAGCTGATTAACTTTAGACTCAGTCTTTACTAAGTAAATTGCTAAATAAGTGAAAGGTTTAAAGATTACCATTTTAAATATTTAAGCAATCTCCCTGCCAGCCTTGTACAAGTATTTTAGTATCATAGTAAGTGGTAGCTTAGTAGTATCACCCACTACCATCATGATGACTCAGCTGACTTTCGGGTATAGTACCACAGTAGACTGAATTTTACAGAGACTAGTTAACCTAGAGGTTCTAGATGACAGGACTGCAGATACACCTCAATTCAGTGAGGAAGCTAATTAGAAGTCAGACTGAGTTTTCAGAACACATATTTAAGGGAAAGATTTTAGTACCTTGTCAAACACACGGAACGCTTCTCTGATTTCTTCTTCACTATCTGTATCTTTCATTTTTCTTGCCATCATTGTCAGAAACTCTGGAAAGTCAATTGTGCCATTGCCTGCAAAATAGTTACTTTGTTAGAAAAACACATTTTAGGCACTTTATTAAATTACTTATAAGTAAAATCCTACCATCAGCATCTACTTCATTGATCATATCCTGTAGCTCTGCTTCTGTGGGGTTTTGACCAAGCGATCTCATCACTGTCCCCAACTCCTTTGTAGTTATAGTACCATCACCATCCTTGTCAAATAGTGAAAAAGCTTCTTTGAATTCTGTACAACAACAAAAACCAAGTTAATTCCTTTAGCTTTGAAATATTAAGTTTACTTAATCATATAAGAATCCATTGCTGCTTATTGTTGTAAATTACAAAACTTGATTTCATTCTCTTAAGACAATTTCTGTATACTGCTCAGACTGCTATAATTGTAATGCCAATATGGAAGCACCAGCATCTGGAAAACAACCCACCAGTCTACCAATCAACCACATTTTGACCTAAACATGATAGAAGGTCTTCCATTATAGAAGTACTCAGATGTTTGTTACTATCCATCTTGAACAAAGATCCCTAATACAGAGCTGAAAGGAATAGCTGTCTGCAACTAGAATGATCCACATCCTTGGTAGGAACTGTTTATCTCATGAAAAAATAATATGAAATTACTTTGAGAAAGCCAAAAAATGGTACTTAAAATACACATGCTACAGCTTAATAGCACTTCTGTTACTAAGAGAGGAGACAAGTCAATGGTAAAAGGTATAATCAGACCAAACTAAAAATAGGACAAGGAGTAATGGTTTTAAACTGAAAGAGGGTGGATTTAGATTAGATGCAAGGAAGTTCTTCACTGTGAGGGTGGTAAGGCACTGGAACGGGTTGCCCAGAGAAGTTGTAGATGCCCCATCCCTGTAAGTGTGCAAGGCCAAGTTGGATGGGGCTTTTGAGCAACCTGGTCTAGTGGAAGGTGTCCCTGCTGAGGTCCCTTCCAACTCAAACCATTCCATGATTCTATGAAATAGTTTCTCATTATAACTCACTTCCACTGGACATGTAAGTCTGAACAGTATATGCTATATAAAGCTGCAGTACCTAGCACCATTGGTCTTAACATTTGGCCATACCTAGCTAGAAAGGAACTTCTCCCAGCACTCTCTCCCATTGGACTTCTGTAGTTCTTCAGTCTATGTATATACACAACTCCAGTGAGCTGTTCAAGGAGGAAAGTCACTGGAATCTTAATTTCTGAAAAGCTGCTTAGAAAATTGCTTCAGCCCTACTGTATCCTGAAACAGGCTTCATAGAACTAGTAAAAAACAGTTGTAAGACTGCCTAACTGTGTTTCAATGCTACCTCTTAACCCCCTACAATGGCTGTATTGTAGCCAGCAATATTAATACAAGCATAACATGTTTAATTGTCCAGCCCAAAAATGGAGCTGGTTTTAATCCATGCCATCTGTTTGTCTTTGGCCACAGACCTTAAACTAGCTCACTGGACTATAGTAGCTCATACACAAATTACAGTTAAACATGGAAAACTTATCTATTCCCTTGCATGGTTCAGATCCTTTTACAGCTTTCAAGGCACCCAAGATTATGACTTTGGAGAACTCATTAGCTCAAGGGTACTCCTGCATCAGAAATACTTCCAAGAATTAATTTTTCAACATTTCCAAGCAGCCAGCTTTCCAGATGGTGGGTTTCCCAGGCCAGAATTAGTCAAAGTAAAAGTTGTTTTCACATGAACTGTATAAAGTCTTACTTGATCCATTTCATACTCTGAAACACTCAAGGTGAGTACAATCTGGAAAGCATTAAAAATGCAACTACAAAAATAGGCTTTTTATAGTTCATGAATGCAGTTATAATACCAGAGCCACAGCTGAGTCCCATCCAGGAAAAAAACCACTCTTCTACCTACATCTAAGAGTTTGAAGTGTCCCAAAAGCCAACTCCCACTGTTTAGCACATGAGAATCAGAGCAAGGCTACCACAGGACCAGACAAAACAGTTTCAAGCCAGTATTGTATAATGAAAAAGCAGATAGGCCAGAAGAGGCTTCTGGGTCAAGCCTAGTAGAGAAGTTCATAGTCTATCATGGAAGGACCTCAAAAGGGGAACACTGAGTCTTCAAGTGAGATACTCAACTGTTAATCAAAATGTTTAGCTGTTAACCACTTCATCCTTAGCTTGAAGGTCAACTGTCACAAACCCAAACATGAAGCAGACTTCACAGTACTGCAGTGACCCTGCTTAGAAAGAGTAATATTTAATTTTTACACAAAATTCAAAGACTTGCTTTCTACAACACTGGCCATTTAGTGGTATATTCTGAACACTTGACATGAACCACTCAAAGGACAACTCTCTACCTTTCTTTTACTCAAAGATGCTGTAGGCTAAGAAACAACCAGCTATAAATCACAACCATAAAGAAAGTAAAGCAAGTCAAAGATCAGCAGCATATTCCTGTTTGAAATGCTGAATCAAGTTAGGAATACATTAAAATACCTCTTTAACCACTTCTAGGAACCACCTCCAGTAATTAGAACAAAGGAACAACAACCCATGCAGATACAGTTTAGACTAGAACAAGAACAACCTAGCAGAGTTTTGGAGGACTTGCACCAATGGCCAGTGAAGGGCAGCTAGTTTAGTGAGCAACTCAGTTGTGGCTTCCTGTAATGCAAGATTATAAAACACACCTCCCACACTTAAAGCACCTTATGACTCCATGTAGCATGTAAAACAAATCCTCCCTCTGTTCAACACTCCTCCATAACAAACTTAAAATGAAAATTCTCTTGTATCCTAGATAAGGCTAAACTGTCAGAAACCTGAGGAGTGCTGGCCGAACCACTCATCTTCAGGCCAGCCTGTGATGTTTCAGCCTTTCCTTCCCTCTGAAAAGTACACTCCATCAAGAGAAAAGACTACTTCCAGGCACTATGAAACAAAGGCTAGTCCAACAGAACATGAACTCTGACACCCTAGCTCAAAATGTTCCATCTAACAATAGCTTTTGAGGCATCTCAGCACCACATCACCTTTCCAGATGAAGTGGCAGTCTTCAGTGACCTAATATGTTCAATGAACCAGAACCACCATTCCCACTCTCACACTGTTCAGCCAGCTATGTCTGGAACTTTTATAGGAGAATGTCAATTGTTCTCTTCAGCTACCAGGAGCTCAACACTTAAACATGACTACTTCTACTACAAAATAAATTCTAAATAACTCTTTTGGTCAGATCCCCAACAGAGAACCACAGCACACTACAGGAAGAAGGCATAACAAACACCATACATAGCCCTACTTGTTCAGAGAGCTCATTTACACCTCTTTTGAGGTCTAATGGTAGGAAGTATAGCTCACAAGACCAGGTGCTTTGGGACAAAAGCATCTTTAGAATTTTCCCTGACCACCCACATCAAATGGTCCTGACCTACGTACCTTTTTTAATACAACACTTAACCAAAGAGATACCCATTTGACTTGGCAACTTCAATTCTGACTGAACGAAGCTGCAACTAGCACTCACATTCTGTACCTATGCAGCTTTCAAAATCAAGTCTTTCATATGAACAAAACCTGGGAAGTCTTTCACCCCTACCTATAATAACAAGAAGCTTCAGTCCTATATGACCAATGACCTCCATAGAAAATAAGAACATCCGGAATCTTTAACAACTGTATTCTGGTGCTTGACAGCAGAGGTGGAAGATTTATTTCAAGCCCAGGAGAAGTGGCTGCTTTAACTACTTTGGCCTTCTATTTAAGAAAGGGAATATTGTCTCTACCTTGTAGTACAATTTTCTTAAGCCCGCCTTCAAATCAAAAGCTAGGTATCTTCATATAAGCTGAAATGGAACGGTACCAGGCTCAAGCCTTTAAAACCACAGTCTCAGTAAAACATGCAAACTGTATGTGTTGACAGTTTTCCCATGCAAGACTACAGCCTTCAACAGGAAAACTAAGCAGCCTGCTTAGTCAGCTGCAACCCCTCCTAAGCAGTACTAGGGATGGTTCCCTAACAGACCAGCAGTGGGCTTATGTCTTCACATCAGAGGTTTACAGTTTACTTGCAAACACATTTCCTTCATGAAATACCACAGCTGAACTGAAAGCGGCAGGCCATTTTACACTGGACACTAACACTAAGTTATACTTTTATTCTTTCCATACAGATGAAAACCCCCTATTCCAGTATGACAAGCTTATTAACACTCACTTTTGGCTCCGAGAACTATACCATCATTACTGAATAGCTAACATTTGCACTAATCCTGAGATAGCATTAGTAAGGTTCCCGTTTATATTCCATAATCAGCTACATCAACAAATAAAGCTTCTACAGTTAAGAACTGGAACAATGAACCATTATTGAAAAGACAGCAGTGACAATTGGTAAAGCCTGCTCCAACTAAACTGATCACAAAACCCTTAAGATATGTAGGCCACTTCCTGAAAAAAATCTCCAGTTGAACTAGATTTGGCTTGTGCTTACTCATTAAGACAGTACCATGGCAACAAGTAAATAGACTAAGGACTTTCCACAAAACCATAATTAGTCTCCTATGAGTTAAAGCAAGCTTCTGAAGTCTAAAAGCTATAGAAAAATGTTCTTACACTTCAGATTTGGCAATAATGGTAAAACCAAAACTAGCTCATCACGACACTTCTGTTTAATGCAGTGTCCTCAAGAGCTACACTGTAGTTAAATAGCAATACATCTCAGACACTCTTATTTGTATGCTTGACCTGGTACTATCAGATTAGCAGAATCCTAACACCCTCTAAAATCATTTTGCATGACAGTTATGCACACTGAGACTTTCTAGTATTAATACTATACACTTGTCAATCAAAAACCCTTAAGTTTTTTAATGTCCATGGCAAGGCTGAATTCTGCATTACCAGCTTTAAGTCACATCAATTATTGAAGTTGAAATCAGTCTTCAGGGAACAGTGACGGACACTAGTTTGTGCAGCCTGCACGAGTAGGAGACATGATAACCAGAAGTCTTAGCTGCCAGTAGACAGTTGTCAGTGCATAGAAACCATTGTTAGGGGGCCAATACTAAGATGCAAGAGATGCATTTTTATTTAACCATTTCAGAGCAAGCACCAGACCAAGTGCACAGAACACTTGTGTCCAAGTACACAATACAGTTCCAAACATGGAATATCAAGAGTTGTTATCACAAAGCCAGTCTCTGCTGTCATCAAGAACAGCCACTCTGTAACACCTCCACTGACAGGAAACCACAAAGTAAATTGGTTTTGCCTTCTGTTAGAAGAACACTCCAGATTCCAAGTCTTCACCAGAGAGCCACCTCCCCCAGCCTTTCAGTTTGCACTTGGGACAATTCTGTAGTCATGAAAGGGGAAAAAAAAAAAACCACAACACCACAGAGTCCCAAATCTACTAGCTAGTAAAGCTGTGAGGATTGTCTAACTATTCTAGAGGACAGAACTTCAGATTCATTGTATCCGTGGTGCTTTTATAGTAGGTAAGCCTTTAAAACTTAGGTGACAAATTAAAACATTCCACAATATTCTTCAGTGTCCAAGTAAGCTAAATAACTTGTGTAACACAGACTGTCACTGGATTAAGAGATGTGCCAGGTCAAGTAGGAGTCACAACACAGCATGTAAAAACCTCACCTGCAATCTGCTCTTCTGTCAGTTGATCAGCCTGCAATAAAAAGAGAATATTATAGTTGTAGCAAAAGTTTAAGGCAAAATAAGACACAGACTTGTAGAGGCCTCTGAATATGATAGCTACTCTTCAGGACTTCTGTAGCATTCTGAAATAGTTCTAACTAACACGGCTCAAAAGTCATCAGGATTGCTTGCTAGGTAAGAACTGGCAGCCTGTCCTCATTTCCTGACCCTGCAATATCTGATACACCCAAATAATGGATTACCATGTGTATCAATCCATTACCCAAGCAACACTAGCAAACTCAAGGCACACAGGTAGGTCCCTCTAGACTGGTTTTAAAAACTTAACACAGCAGACTACTGGTAGTAACATTTTGGTAAACTAGCCTCAGCTTTAACACTAAACACTTTAGGTCTAAGTAATGCAGCAGTAACTCCCAAATCCCAAATTTAAGCCAGACTAGTCTCTTTTGCTAAGTTACAATGCTATAATTAGAAAAATATACTCTTCTCTAGAATTAAATAATCCTTTGATTAACATGAAGCTTCATGTCCAAGACCTGGCCATAAAAAACAGAGTCCATACAATCAGTACTAGCAGCTTCAGCCCAAACTGGTAATTTCAATGCATTTGTCATGTGGCTGTCTAGACTTTTTTCAGACTGCTGTCTACAGACTCAGGTAGCATAATGTAGTTTACAGGGCCACTAGAGAAAAGTTTCAGTGGTGTAAGACATATTATTTCTTTATCAGTTGAGTAAGCCCCAGCTTATACCTCATTTTGCTCTATCACTGAACAGTTTTGAATCAACTGGATTTGACAGCAATAAACCCCCCCCCCCCTCACTCTTCCGAGGCCAAACCCAAAATGGACTTCACTCTTGAAAGAGCACAAAGGCATTTGAGGACTGCAGAAGTACTTTCCCTAGGTTTTCAAGTCAGCTGATTCTTCAAACAAGTTCTGGATAACTTCAGTGGAGTTGTAGTAATAAGGCCATACATTTCCTTCAAGGAAGCTCCTTGAGCTCTTTACCCCATAGTACTCCAAAGAGTCAACCCCCCCCAACTTTAAAATACAGAAAAGATACACTCACTGCCCAAGTTCAACAACAGCCCTTTTTAAAGTTTTGTTCCTATTGTTCCTATTCAGCAACAACCTTTTAATAATTATTGCAATATTGACAGAAATATTTTCAGTCATTAGCTGTGCCCACAAAGGTCTCTCTATGCATTAGCCATCTACCAATGAAATACTTAGAAAAAGGTATATACATCACCTGTCAATTTTTACTTATTTCAGTTTGAATTACTTTTCTATATTGCATGCAAACTTAGAAGTTTCCCGCTTCTGGTTATTCTTCCTGTAACAAAAGTGAAGCTAGCTGCTCAAGCAACTATACAAGAGCTAAATCGCTTCCAAAAAACATATGCATACAATACAGCAACAGCCCAAGATAAAGGCCACAATCAGTGCTTTCTCAGACTGCCTGTGGCTCACCTACTCTAAGAATAAAGACCACACCATGAAGAGCTTTTAAAAGAGCAGCCAATGGGTATTTACAGCTATAGACTCCACTTGTTCCAATTTCAGCAGCTATAGGAAGTATTCCCATGCAGGTTCAACTTTGTTTTTAAAAAAAATTGAGATAGTCTAGGGTGGCAGTAACACTGCTGAGAACATCACCAATTCAACATTAGGCTTTGAGATGGAAGCATTCTGATGGTCACTTAACAGAAGCCTAACAGATTTTCACTTGTCTGGAGTGTATCATTAACACAGACTCACTCACACCTTTGCATGCCATTTACATTTTTATTGCTCAAATGAAGATAATGTGCTACATTTCTGTAGGATATTTATATCCACAGAAAGCTGTAGATCAGATTTAAGTAGCAAGAACCTAGTTTATTTAGGTCAATACTTATGGGTTACCAAGTTGAGTCACATACTGTTTTATATAAACAGTTTTATATCAAGACATGACATTAAGCAGTGTTTAAGCTGTTAAGTGTTCCCAAACTCTAACTCTTCCAGCAACTTAAAACATCCTATAGCCACTAACCATAAATTTGGATAAGCTTTGTCAGTACCTGTAAGAGGTACAGTGAGAAGAGCACGAAGCTTATTAGAAGCCACAGGTATAGGGCAGTTGAAAGATAAGCTAGGAGGTGGGGCAAGGTTGAACAAACACCATCTGTACTCCGCAGTGCTAGGCTCTGCAGGGACTGCTGCGCAACAGCAGTAAAAGGCGGAGCCAGCAAGTCTGCCAGATCACTCCCTCCCATGCCACTCAGGTGGTGGGCTATCAGCCTGGATCCGTGCATGTGTGTCACAGGACACTGTGGTCTTCCTAGAGGGGCCTTCTGGAGTTCTTTGTCCTGAATTTAAGCTAAATACTCATGGCACCATACATGTGACAGTATGCACACCTTCAGTAATGCAACCCAACTTCAGAAACGCACTTAAATTGCAACTGTAACATGCCTATACTGAAGTTTTGATATACCCCTTACTACAGCCAAGATCCACCTGAAAACCTCCTTTGATAAAGTCACGGAACCCATCACAGCTTTGACACGGCATTCTCCGATCCATGTTGCAGCACTTTCATTTTCACTGCAAGAGCTTGCATCCTCCCAGCCCCAGATTATGTTGAGGGGCTGACAAAGAATCTAAGCCTCCTAGGAAAGAAGGGGAGCTCTTGTGTGTGTGCGTGCAGCACTTTCAGTGGCACAAGCAGCCTCTAGAGGTAGTGTTTCATTACAGTCGTAGCTGCTATGCAGTAATCAGTTTGGAAGATCGTCAACAGAGCTGACTAATGCTGCCCAATAGAGAGCTATCAGCAAAATCACAGAACAGATGACACTGTTCCCCTCCAAAACTTGGCATTTTGGTATACTTCACAGGTGTTAGATCTGAATGGACAGTGTTGTTCTGGCAAGATTAACTGAAGAATAAGTACTACACAGACTAGCATACAAGGGCTAAAACTACACTTATAGTAGGTTAGCTTATTTTGGGAGCAAAGCATTCTGCTTTATCTAGCATGTGCACTTTTGGACAACATATATTCACAGGTTTAGACAGTCTGGTCTGTCAGGATGAACTATAATCACATTCAGAGTGTCACTGTGCCTCCTGGACACACCCATTTTTATATAGACCTTGCTTGAAGATACTCCATTTTTGGTTCTGTACGGACGATGACTAAAAACAGTAAGCCCTTTGTGGCTAGATTCACTGTTTTCCTTTAGAGATGATTTGCTGTACAGGTTCACAATTCAAGCACAAGAACAAATTCAGGCTTCTGTTCACCTAATTTCTTTGCCCAGAGAAAGCACTTCAAAAAACCCCTTAAGTACCCACCGTTCACATTAGACATGGTGAGTGGATAATGATCTGATTCCTTAAAAGCATGTAATGAATGAAAAGGTAATTCCACTATACTGCATCTTCTCTTAATGCAGAGATAGTACTAAGTGGTCATTGGTGCTGCTTTTGCAACAGAATTGTTCCTTTTTGTACGTGCTTCAGTATCCACTTGTTTTAATTAAAAAGCCCAAACACATATGCTTTAGACCGAATTTGAAACAATTCTCCAATTCCACACAGTGTGTTCTATTTCGACAGTTGATTAAAATCCTAAACAAACGTATTGGTAGGAAAAATAAATTGTGTTTGCTCAAGAAAATGCAGGACTATCCACCGCAATGACCAAAACGGAAAGCCAAAACTGCTAAAAAAAAAAAAAAAAATCCCTCGTTCAAGAGAGCCACCGACAGCAAGGCGCTATCATGAAATCGGCAGAAGAGAGCGGCTCCAGCGTGAGCTGACAAGAGGTCTAGCAAGGAGGGAGATGGTGCAGTGAGGCAGCATGCCCCTCATCATCATGCTGCTCAGAAGCTGCAGGGCTCCGCATTGCATTATTACCAGGCGCAACACACCTCGCTAGCGAGCCAGACATCTTAAGCGCTCGCAGCACCCGTTGCTGCGCCGCTGGCTCCCCAGCCCCATTCAGCCGCACACGCCGACTTGCCGGGGTGGGGTAAGGAAGCGATAAAAAAAGTGGAGCTGGTACCATCATGGTAGGCTACTTCCCCCCTCCCGGCACCCCCCAACGCGGGTCTCCTCCCAGGAGGAACCGTTATCTGCCGCTCCCCACCCCCTTCCCCCCCCCCTCCCCGACACACGCCCCAACAAAGCGTCATGGCGCTCGAACCGAGTGGCAGTTTGAATTTTGAATTCGCACCAACGCCCCAGGGCGGGAAAAGGACCCGGGCGGGATTCGTCCACCACGACTTCCTCCTACGCACACAGCACCTCCGAGCAGGACCCTCCGCCCCAGCCCGCCCCCACTGCCGGGCTGAGCCCACTGGCCACAGCAAAGGACACCTTCACCCCTACCCTTCTGCAGGCGACCTCACCCCACACCAGCCAAACCACCTGCCCCTCTCCTACCTCCCCGCACCCAGCCACAGGCATCCCCCCCGCCCCCACACCCCACACACTAGGCACCGGACCAGCACCCGCAAAGCTCTGTCACTACCCCATGCCCAGGGACTCACCATGGTGGCTCGGCCTGGTTGTGGGGTGTGGTGGAAGCTAACGGCTGCAAGGAGCACACAAGCAACTACCCTCCTCTGCGGCTCGCCTCACACTGAGCCCTGCCTGGTCGCCAGCAGTGCCTCATAAACCTCTTCACAGCCCTCCCGGATCGCTCCGCGCTGCTCCCTCCCCCCTCCCCTTTCCCCGTCGGGGAACGGAGCTGCGAAAGAAGTCCCGGCTCCTCCCGCTCTTCTCGGCAGCCCCCCCCCCCCCCCCCGCGAGCGTGCCCTTTTTGCCCCTCAGCCCCCAAGCCCGGGCGCAGGAAGGGGCGAGGTGCGGGGAAGAGGGGGGGGTGCGCTTGTGAAACGGTGCGGGGGGGGGGGGGTGACGGTGCTGGAGGAGTAGTCTGGGGGACTATTTTTTCTGGGAGGAAGAGGATTTTAGAAAAAATACCGAGGAGTGCAGAGACTCCAGAAGGAGGGCGCTGATTGGTGGATTTGTACCTGCAATGCGTCACTTGGACATGCACAGTCTGGGCTGGGAAGCGATTACCCCTCCCCCTGCCCGCAGTGCGTGAGGCTCGACGCGACGCGGCCCAGTGCTGCGGGGTCCGGCCCGGCCCGGCCCGGCCCGGCCCGGCCTGGGCGATGCCGCCGCCGCCGGCCTGTTCCGCTCCCTGCGCCTGCAGCGCCGGGGGGGCGGCAGGCGCTGCGGCAGGGTGTGCCGGGCGGGCAGGGCCCCAGCGCCCTGCTGCCGCTGCGGGCACGCGCGGAGGAGCGGGAGCGGCGGCGGCCGCCGCAGAGGACCCGGGCGGGGGGAGTGGGGCGGGCGCCGGAGCGGGCCCGCCGCCGCCAACGCGGCCTCCTTCCACCGACAAGCCGTGCAGGCCGTGGCGGGTGTTGTAGCTCGGCTGCTGAGGCGGGGTGGGGGGAGGCCCGGGTGGAGCACACCCCGGGCCGAGCAGACCCCGGGCCGCAGGCCTCGAAGCGGGGCTGCGGCCTGGCGTTGGCTGCAGTCTCTCACGGTGCATTACCCTGAGACTTCACCGAAGTGCACCTGAGAAACATATCCCCGAGAGCACGTTGCCAGAACATTTCAAGCCTTATCTTGCTGTGCTCCGGAAAGTCGCACCCACGGAGTTACTAAATGAAACTCGCTCTGCATCCAGCACAGTCCAGAAAAATTCCCACCTCGCTCTGCAAGCCGGAGATGCTTCGTTGCTGGTAGCATTGTTTAAAAGAAGATTTCCCTGTGACAAACCACGTATGGCCTGGTCTTGTGCCTGAGAAGGACAGATGGCCAGCAATTCTGAGCTAAAATCTGGAGTCTTACCAGGGTTTTCTCTTAAGACGCATTTGAGCAAATTACTCCAGACAAAATTGTCAAACTTGCAAATACATTTTCAAGGGCATATAGTGTGCTTAAAATCAACAGATAATTTAACAAATAGCTGCAATGTTGGCTGAGTTCAGTGAAAGCAGGCCTACCTGTCATCTCTGAAAACCACGATGCTTATTTTGGGACCATAAATATGTTACTAAACTTCGGGGGGCCCAAGCCTGAGTTTTCTGATGTAAGTTTGGATACAAATTACCAGTCACGTTACAATAAAAATTAACTACTTCCATATCTATTGCAAGAATTATTTAGTTGATGTTTATACAGTACTTAAATAGTATTTTATACCTATTTACTCGTTATTACACAAACTAGAGCAATGGCTGTCACTTTACACACTAAAGAGGTTTCGCTCATCTCTGCAGTCTTTTTGGCCATATAAATAGGATGTGCTTGGGAGGGGACTGGCATGAACAAACTCTTAACAAAAGTTCTGTGAGTTTTTCCCGCTGAATATTGAAATTCTCAGGCCTGCTCTCTTCAGAGCTAATCTGGTGTCCACTGAATTCAGGAACAAATGGAAAAAAAAAAAAACAGAACAAGGCCTGGTTTCTTAAAATAATCAGAGACCCCTTTATCAAGCCCAGTGCCTCTCGTCCTCTCTACCTCACTTTGTGACCATAGGGAGTGCAGAAAACAACACCGTATACTTAAATTTGTCCTTCAGCCTTTAAATTTGCAGTTACTATTTCATGAGACACTAGTTTTTTCGGCCTCCTTTCCACTTAACCATATTTATAGTCCACAAATCAAGCACATCTAAACTATTGTCTTTTCAAACTCTGATAACATTTTTTCAATGCATAATATATACCTAGATGAATAAAATACTTTTCAGAGAAAGCAATAAATGCCAAGGTTATTGTTATGCACATGTCCTTAATACCTCTGCAGATGCCCACCTATGGTCAGGCTATGCTCTACGCAGATAGATGAGGCATCAAGATGGCTTCAGGCAGTTTTACTCCTCCCCGTGCCCCCTTTGGTTCAGTTTTAACGGTTGCTCTGACGTTCCCAACTTCTTTACAGTCCCAGAGGCGTGAATCACTGCAGATAAGTTTTTGACCAAAAAATTCATCACCTGCTCCAGATTTGGGATAAAAGTGGCATAGCACCGCTCAGGGTGCATGTATGTCATACCCTCAAATCTGGAGCAGAGTGCTGGTGCATCTGTGTGGAGCAAAACTATCTCCTGTGGAGATGTTGGCTTGGGTCCTGGCAACAAGATGCCTGCATGTGCATGGTGCTGGGCCTGATTTACCAAGTCCTTTCCTTGGCACCTCTCCTTTATCCTCACAGTATCTCAGAGAGGCAAAACATCATGACACCCAGGTTCATGGGTGGGTTACTCAGGTGCCAAGGCTCAAGGAATCAATTCAGATGAGGTATATAAACATTTCTGTGAAGCAGGTCCTGAGAGATTTGATTAAAAGTATATGGAAGGGCTGTACTTAGGCAGCATGTTCTGCCTGAGTCCTGTTCCTGGAGTTTGCCACTGGCCATCTCAGGAGCACGGAGGCTGTAGGAAACATGAGGCCCACAGTGTAAATAAAATGTAGGCTCTTTAATTGTGGCCTAAGGGTCTGCTGAGGAGCAGGCACTTGAATGCAAGTATTTCAGGTCCCAGAGAACCTGACCACCATACCGCTTATTTCTGTATATGTCCACTGAAGTATTGGGTATCTGTAATTTATTAAATTCTTCATACTCTTTTTAGTTACATTCAATCTTCTATAAAGGCAGAAGAAGTGGTCATTCAGAGCATCCTCTCTCTGCCGTATGTTTTTATGGCCCCTGGTTCCTTGATCTCTTTCTCTTTCCTTTCTCAGTTCTTATGTCTCCTTTTTTCCATCTGCATTTTCCTCCAGCAGCACCCATTTCCTGTGGGTTTCATCACCACCCCCACCCTCCTTCCATCTGTTGAAGAGATCAGCCACGAAGTTAACTTGCAATTACACTAGCAGTGAAATTACACCAACACTTACAGCAGCATTACTAAGCATTAAAGCGAACACCCCAGTGAAATTAATGGGGGGGGGGGGGAATTCACCCCTCTCACAAACAGGTTGTCAGCCATCCCAGGTAGATAAAACAGTAGCTTCTCAGGTATTTTGAGGCCAGGGTCCTCTCTCCGTAGCCTAGAGAGGCAGAATTGCTTTCCAGCAGCCTAGCTGACACTCTCTGCAGCCTGCATGTGCCATGAGAGTCAGGGAAATACATCAAATGACCGGCCGCAGCTGCGGGCTGCGACTCTGACACCTCTGACCGAGCAGTAATGGGAATTGACTGTAATTTCTCTGTTGCAATGGTCCAGTATAGCTCTATCAACTCAGACTTTTTAACATGATAATTCCTCTCTCTGGTATAGAGATTTGTCAATGTTTGTGCACTGTGGTTTGTTTCCCCCCGCCCCCCATGCAGAAATGTAGTCTTATAAAAGTCCACTTTCAGGATTGGGGCAACAAATTAGAAAAGTAACTTGAGTTACAAGGTTAGATAAGCTGTATATGCCAGCAATTTTCACAGTTACTCTATGTGGTATATTTAATATTATGTAAATTGAATTTATTCTTTCATTTTAATAATACGTTAATGGATCATGTGGACTGATGTATACAGACTACTGTGCAATGGTATAAAATGCTGTAGCTGCCTCCTCAAGTTTTGCTATGTCATTTCTGTGTAGATTATAGTAATAATTTGAACAACCTAATTAGAAATTAATTGCAAATTTTATAAGTGAATTTCTGAGGTAAGAAGAAAAAAGTTCTTTACTTATAGTGAGTACCAAAACTTAGCATTTACCTAACTGCTTCATACAGACAGAAAATAGCTCACGGCTGATTTTGCATAATGGGTCTAATTTTTTCCAGCTTTGTCTGTAATAGAGAACCCGCCACCCTGAGAAAGACCTTATCCCCAGCTCCAACTTTATGGGAATAAAACTAGGGTTGTAAATCAATATTTAGCCAAACAGATATACTTGGAAGGCCCATTCAGCTCTCAGCAAGGAAAAACATTGCTGTGTGCAAAATTTTAAGGTGCTAAATGAGACATCCCTATTTCTGGTAACCTGAGAGCATCTATTGATCAAACAACCCAGAAAGCTGAGAATTGGGAGGAATTGGGCTGACTGCTCATCCAGCTACCCTCGCTTCACCTGGATGGCAGCAGCAGTTAGGAAAAAATAGAGGTTTGTTGAGAAACTTCCGTGTTGGATGGAAGACACCGCCTCTAATATAAACACGGTTGTGGGAATAGCTGTGCTTTTTCCTTGCATGTTGAAAGCCTTGCCCTGTACTTTGTGCCTGATCCCTGAAGCACTCACACCTGGACTGCATAGTGCCTGTAAATCCCTGGGGTGGCACTTCTTTCCCTACAGAATAGGACAGAAATTCCTTCCACCACTTCGGTTTTTGTGGGAAGTGCATAGACGAGAGCCCTACATGGTCCGAGTCCCAGGTAGAAGGGACTACATCACACGCTTTCAGAATATATTGTTGCGTAGCTGTGTCAATGCTGAAGGCGATGCAGGCATATCCAAATTAGCATTTAAGTAACTCAGATATGGATAGCAAGGCAGCTCTAACAGTGTGGTGCTTAACACGAACTGCTGGACCCACTCAAGAAGCCATTCAGGTTTGCAGTTAGCAGATACAAAGCTCTATTGTGGGGATTACACGGCTCCCCTACTCGGCTAGATGTTGTAAAGCTGATTCAGGTGACCTAAACCTGAGTCTTTAACTATACTGTGACCACTCACTAAAATGAAACAAGACGGGAAAGTCCAAAAAAGTGGATAGGTGCACTCGCATAAAACCGAGAGAGGCTGGAGGAAGATGTGAGATCTGATCATAGGCTGTAGACTAGGATTAAGAGTAGAAAGCCAGTGGGACTCACAATCTTTTTTGTTTTGTTTTGTTTTTTTAAGAGATAAACAACTGCTTCCGTTTTATGAGGATTTCCGATGGAACATTGTCCATAAACCTGCAGTATTTTCTGGACTCCTGTGAGGAAAACAGCTCTAGGTCTTCATCTCACCAGCGTATCTGTCTAGAATATGAGAAAGCTGCCTGGGCAGAGGCAGTAGGAGATCCCTTTCCAAACCACCTTCTTGAAGTACAAGAATAAAAGGCCCTCAACACTAAATGAGAAAGATCTTGCTTTTCCTGTGTTTCATTTTCTAAAATACCTTAATAGGAGGGAAAGCATAAAACCTATATTTGCTTCAAAATAACAGAAATCCCACAGTCATCATCTATAGCACAGTCCTGTTTTCCACGGACTGGAAATAATAACATAACACTTACAAGAGGTAGCATAAAGTCCAGGAAATTGCAGAATGTATTCCAGTGTCTTCAGATTCTGGAAAGGCAGCTTTTTCTTTCCTTTGATGAGCTGTAAGAGAAAGAGAAAGTCTTCAAGAGTCACCTGTACTTCCACACATAGGCCAGAAGCCTTCGCCCCTGAGAACCACCACACAATTATTATCGTCACAGCGCTTACAGCTGAACTGCATGAGTCATAAGCCATTTGAACTGCATGCTGCATTTCTGCAGACACGGTAATGAACCTCAGTCTTGAATGCAGACTCTCTTCAGTTTGAAGAATACAACTGAGAAAGTACTTGCAAATGCGCAGTGGCTAGGATTTTGCCATTTTCAGTGGGAAAACACATGCTTATTCACCTATCAGGCTATGCCATTGTTACTGGTTGGTTTCAGTTTGCCCACAGCCAAGCCCACAAAATATGGAGTGAAGAAGGAGCATGATGGAATTAATAAACTTGACAAAATGCGTCTGAGCAACTGTTTAAACTTCCCCTCGTGTGAAGATCTAGGAAGACAGTGGTCAAGGAAGAACTTGGTAATTCTCCATTTTGATGGAGAGAGATGGCTAGAGGAAAAATATGCTCTTCCAGGTCTAAAGACAGTTAGTTTTGGTGGCTTGCTACATGGGAGGTTCTTATCCTAACATATTTTTTCTTTATTAGCAAACAAAAATAACAGAATAATAACTAACTCCTATTAAAAAATTACTGGGGGAGGCAAAGCAGTGCTTATAATAGAGTTATTGCTGCAACCTTAATTAGGGCATAGTGCCAAATATGTCTGTGATGAAATCCAAATCAATGTAATGATGCTTTCCTATTACCTTTTTTGGAGGGGAATGAAACTTTACAAAATATTTTGCATACTTCCTATTGGGGACCAGGGCGTATGGGACTGATTTACAACAGAACGCAAAAGGATTTTGTTTAAAATTGGTGCAGGCAGACAGACAGCTGCTGGAACTGAAGGTTAAAATATGTTTTCATTTTCTAATGACAGCAAAGGATGAAGCAGTTCTCAACTATAAAATTTCAAATATAGTATAGAATCTGACTAATCTAAACATAGTATATCTACTTCCCTTTTTCACCCAAATAGACATTGTTTCACCTAAACTGAAACTGCTATGGAAATTCAAACCATGTCACTTAGCCTTGTGCTCTAAGGTCCTGCATGTTTAAAGTGATTTTTGTCCACATACAGACAGTTGAAGAACCCCACCTCTCTTGAAGTCAGCAGGCATTTTGCAGGCTTTCTTTCAGTGGGTCACATCCTGAGCATCTTATTCACTTTTTCCTCTATTTGTGCTCAGGCATGCTTTCAGAGGAGTTTATCCACATAAGGGCTGACTAAATACCGAGCAAACAGTTCAGAAGTTGGCTGCCTTTTATAAATAATGATTCAAAGGTTTGATTTAGCTACAGATGAGCCTGAGCCACAAAAATTGCATCTAGCTCCTAACCGTGTCAACTCCCATGGCAGAGATTTTTTTTTCCCAAGATGTTTTATCTCAGCCAAAGCTGGGCCTGAAAAGTTTATGCAGAAAGACAAACTGTGAATCAGAAGCCTGTATCAGTGCTCCGCGTGAAGTACGTACCAAGATAGCCTGCAGCCACATGCCAGCTTGCCATTGACCTTTTATCTGCATAAATAGTCGTGACCTTTGGGCTGCTCAAATTAGTGCTAGCTGCTCAAGCAGTCAAGTATCACAATCCTGTTCTGCTCAGGCCGCATCTCTTTGCCTCTAACCACTCATGCTATCTCCTTCACGGGTTGATGGAGGTAGGCAGGGGCATGGGGCAGCTTTCTTACCTCTGTGGACATCCTCAGCCTCGGAGGAAATCCACCACTGGCTGGGTAAGACCGTACTAAAGCCTCACTACATTGACTGAGTGACACAAAGACCAAGTGAAGGAGCTGACAATCTGCCTTTAGATTGACACTTTTCTATAGGGCACAGTAAACATTCACTTTCGCTCTTGCTTTAATTTATTGTGTTCTCTTATTAAAATAAGTCCTAAAAAAGTTTTGAAATCAAAATAAATGCATCGTTACCAAAAAAGTTATTCTCTTCCTAAGCCTCAAAGTGAGTGGTTTTTGCTTAGAAACTGCAGTAGACCACTAAACCACAGATCTCTCTTTAAAATATAATCTACTTTTTATTCAGTGGACTGTATGCTTTATAGGGTTTAATGCCCATTATTTTCTCAGTAGACCAGAGCTAGCATGTTCTCTCATGTAAATAAACATTTAGTCCTGTTTCAAAATGCATCATTTGTGTCCCTGAAACTACAGCAGTTTTAGTTATTTTTGGAAATAAGTATTCGCACAATTTAGAAGCACATTTTTTTCCAATTGTGTAGAAGACATCCTTTGGTTGCTTAAATGACAATATTGACTAGGCCTAGAAAAAAAAAAGAGTGGGATACTTTTAAGGATGTAAAGCAGGAAAAAAATACAAACATTTTCAAGATTCTTCAAGATGATGACTGCACAGACACATTTAAAAGGGAGGTTACTATCCCTGAAATTTGCTCCAAAGCTCTTTTTTTCTTATTTCCTTTAACTAGGGCTTTTTTCTCTTTGGCTGTTTCAGTTATGGGATAGCAGATACCAAGTATATTTTTCAACCTGATGTACATTGTCTGCTTTAAAAATTCAGTTGACTCCTATTACACATTCTGGAGACATTTTTAATTGCACCAAGGAAAACTGTCAGGTGAGTAGTGAGATAGCTAGTCACTAATCCCCTTGTTTTTAAAACTGAATTTGAGGGAGCCATCCTGCAAGTAAGAGTGGCAGCTGCATGCTGAAGCACACGCCGGCCGCCTTGGGCAGACATGTTGGAAGGGAACTAACTGTTCTGCTGCATCAGGTCCTTCAGCTCCACACCAATGTCTAGCCCACAGTGGTTGGAGCGTGCTGAATTTCACCCCAATTTTCAGGATTAACTTCTCGCTGGAAGGGCTGCAATGCCACCCATATGGTCCTTGGTCAGCCACCCAAAAAGCAAGTGTCCTGCCTCTCTCCCAGGAGGATGATTTGGACAAGGGCTACGAGCTCCGAGAACGAGTCGGGAGAGTGCAAGACTTGCAGACATGTCTTTATGCTGTGCGGTTGGAGTGGGTGCAGGAGAGGATAAGGGCTTCTTGCTCCTATTTCTGTGAGCAGTTGCACAGAAACAAGACCCTATGACTCTCAAAGTCCATTTGCCAAATTACAGCATCTCCCTCTTCAGTTATGCCTAAGAAAGGATGTTTATGTTTCACCAGAGAAGCAAATGAAGGGAGGGCTTGCCTGCAGCCTTCTCCTCTGCAGCCACCGAGCCCCTTACGCACAAGCTGCATTACAGCTGCAGAGAGGAAAAAATGTGGGCTACCCTTGCTGAAACATTGGCAGCACATCACTGTTTACAACTGGAATTCTTGCTGCCTGCTTTTACTAATGACAACTTAGGACAGGAATAGGAAACTTCACATGATGATGAGGTCAACTTTTTTTCACTTGTCCAGTGTCCCCAGACGAGCACAAAGCTGCTGAATTTAAGATTTATGATTGCTTGCAATAAAATTTTTGCAAAAAAATTGAGCTTGAGCCATGATTTTTAGCTGGTGTTATCTTTTATAGCACTTCCAACAGTGTAGTCATTTGAAACATTTAAAAGCAATTTGGTTTGCTTTCATTTGTTCCTCATTTCAGCTCTCCCGCCTTGATTATCTGTGGCTGTACCAGGAGCAATTTTAACTTGACCCATTCTCGAGTAAATAAGAAGGCAATGCATGTGTTTGCAAAGCGTGTTTAACTTGTGTTTTTCATCTGTGGTTAATATTAAATCTATTGAGCTACATAAATAAGTAATTCACTTACAAACCTGTCAAACCGATAGTAATTTCTTCCCCTTGGAGTTCACGGCTCTGAGGTATCCCTTCTAATGGTTTAATTTCCTTTTGTGTACCTAGAGATAAAAGCAATCACCTACACAACTTTCACGTGTGGAAGAGGGAGGGGTGCTCAGCTGTTGTTCTCCTCTGCCCCCATCCCACTACATGCAACATACATAAATGTGCATAAAAATATAGCGCGGGAATAAAATAACCACTTTGCATGTCACTTCTGCTGTGGTGGTTTGTGCATGTGAAGTAGACTCCTGCTTGGCCTTCTGGTTTGGATAACAGCCCTGTAAAATCATTTCTACCAAGAGACTAGGGATCTGTTTCTGTTCTCATGGAAATGAAATTAGTGGAATTATATACGCGTAAAATCAGGGGCAAATGAGAGGAAACTCTTGTTTGCTCTTTTGTGCTTATATGGAGTTGGGCTCCTTAAACACGAATAAGGCAATGCTCTCATAAGAGACGGAAAGCATGTCATCAGGCACCTGGCCTCGGGAGGACTAACCAGAGCACTTAAGACTTGCAAGCCATGTGATGCATACAGATAGCTGGGTGTCAAAGAGTGATTTGAAACAAAATAAACTCCCCAAACTGGGAAGCCCCTTAGAGCTAAGCAAAAGGAAACACTAAGCTCAGGGGGTCTAGAGGAAACCCCATCCCTTCTCCACCTTGTCCAGGTGCCTAGATCAAAGCTGCAGGGAAGGATCTCCTTATAGCCAGGGATCCTTTCCTAAAAATAATTGTGTAGGACCTCTCTTCGGAAGCAACGATAGGAGTGCTTCCCCTCAAAACCCACCCTGGCACCATTTCAGGCTGTGTGCTGTGCTGGTACTGGGCTATAGCTCTTTATCCGTGGGAATTCTCCTCCCTCCACCATTAGCTGCATATGCTAAAACCCTGCATAAGCCATTGTAGTCTCTGGGATCTGGGGGTGGAGAGAGGAATGGAAGAAATCTTGTAGCAGAATATATTTAGCTTCCATCTCTTCCAGGATGCTCCTTCACACCTCTCAGTTAAGTGCATCCAGCCCTGTACCGAGTCATGGAAATGCAGCAGAACCAGCAGAGCTTTCTGCCTTGATGAAGGGGCCCAGATTTACACTTCAATAAAACAGCCTCAGTACTGAAAACATAAAAGGGACCCCCCCCAAGTTATTTGACAAAAGACATTTTAAACACAGTCCACAGGAGAGAAGCTAAGTTAGTTCCTATTCAGCTATACTGACAGGAAAGTAAAATTTTATGGCTGTGCAGAAATAAAAAATGGGATCAAGATTATTGACTAAAAAGGCAGAAGTCATGTTTACTAAGCTGCCTTTTGTCTGCAACGTTTGGTCATTACTGTTTTTCACTTAACAAGACCGCAGAACTTATTACTTGTCCTTAAGGAGTGCTACTGTATGCAGGGAGTAACCAGCTCGTGGTTATGTGCTGCGACCAAAATGCTGACATTTTGAAATGGATGTTATTCATTGCAACCCCTTTGACTGAGGCCATTTCATATGGAAACAATTAAGAGGCAGAAAGCATATCATAACAAAGGAATGAGAAGAAAGATCAGGAAATACAAGCAGATTGGATCATTCTCTAAAAATGGATATGGTATTTACTGTTAGCAATTATAATAAATCTAAGACTTGGATTACCACAGGAGAGCAGACATGACTCTGAACTGTAGATTTTCTTATGCAATCTAAGAGGAAACAGTTCAGATTAATGATGAATGTAAAATTTAGGTCCAAGATAGAATGAAATGTAACTTATTTCATATGTGCGCAGAATGGAGGGAGTCTGAAAAGAATGTGTTCAAAAAGTGGTCACAACGGGAAATTACAGAGAAATAAAAGGCAAATAGGAAATAAAAAAAATCTAGTCCACATGCATTTCCTTAAAAGCAAGGGGAAAATGTACATGTACATTGAAGAGCACTCACAGAGATTTGCACATCTTCTTGAGACCAATCTAAATGCAACTGGAAACAAAAAAAGTCTAAAGAACAAAATCTATTTCTAAGAGGTGCGTACTCTTACAGGCAGGAAATACCCAGGAGGAGGGTTTTTTCCCCCACTACTATCAGAGAATGCGAAATAATGACTGGAAAGCATATATTGTAATAAAGAATTCTGAAACACCATTTAATACTTTTGTCTGGTTGAGTAATTAAATGAACAGAACACAGCACTAAGCAATATGAGATAGACGAGACACTGTCAGTCATACAGCTGAGAGGCAGGATGTCCATGTCTCTCAGTTCCTGAAGCAGTCATCTGTATCTGGAGGAAAGTTTGGAAATAATTTTCAGTAGCTACCAACACTAGGTCTCCTAGTGCCATAACTGCCATGCCTCAGTGCTGTATGCACACTCACACACAGAATTTCAGTATGTCCCCAAACTTGAGTGAATTTAATTTAAACTTGCACTGCTAGGCAATGACAAACTGCCATCTAACTCCTCCCTCTTGACCACTGTCTAGGAGACTAATTTCTATTGCCGCTGAAATCAATTTGAGTTTTATGACTGACCTCACTGGAGCCAGGATTTGGGTTAATGTCTTGATGTAAGCAGCTAATGGTTCTTCTGACAATAGCTCGGAACTGGCGTAAGTCAGAGCAGAAATATTTAGTGCTTTGTGATGGGGTGAACATCCCATTCATGCTATCAGCTTACCTGGCAAAGGGGATATCAGGTGTTGTTACCTTCATTCCTGTTCAAATGCCCTGCTTTCCCCCTTAAATAATAGTAATGCCTAAGTGGAAGGCATCTCACTTCTTCAGGAAGCTGAGAACTGTGCAAATGCCCACTAAAACTGGCCAATGTACATTGAGCGGAGGGACAGTCAAGGGTGCACCTGAACCCCTGAATGGGACACTACAGACCCAGCATAGTGCTGTCATCCTCCATCATCCTGCCCTCCCTACACACCTCCCTGACCCTCACACTGTGCAATATTCTGCAACCACACTTGTCTGAAGCTAGCAGAGCTTCAGAAAGCTGAGATGCCGGGGTGGGTGGTATTTGCCGACAGCGCTCTCCCTCCGGCTGCTTCTCCCTTTCTGGAGAATCACTTGGAGGCAGCGAGCACTCCTCCTGCCACTCATCCCCAGGCCACCAGCTTTAATCACTCAGGGCAACCGCTAAGGTTGCCAGCTGGAAACCCATGCGATTTCCAGTCCTTTCCCAACTTTGGGAAATACTTTCGCCTCAGCAGTAGCAAAGCGGAGCATGGCAGGAGGCAGGCAGTTGGGAGAAGGGGTAGCCCCGCGCAGGATATGAGCTTCATCCATCCACCGGCTGGCTGCAGGAAGCAGCAGTTGCTGAAGGAGTAATCCTGGATGCCACTGGCATTTTAGGAAGAGCTACATATTTGACATAGTTTCTCCAGAAGATCCCTTTAAATAGTAGAAGTTTCACACATTTGTATTCAGGGCTCTTACAATTTTATTTTTAAAGGGAATGTAGGTGTTCATGAACAGTGGGTGTGAGACTGACAGCACTAGACCAGAGCGCTCTGTTTGCAGAATAACTGCTGCTTTGACTACTGTATTGCAAACTGCGGTAATGAAAAAAACGAGGATTGAGAGGGTCTTCGCATCCTTGTGCTTATTTTGCTTTTGTCCTTGCAGCTGATGCTGCCCCAAAGGGAACTAGTAGCTAAGATGGCCCATGCATGTGTGCGCACAGGCATGTTTGTGTTCAAACACTTGCTAGAACAGACACAAGATTGTCAAGCCTTCCAGACAATAATTACTTTTAAGCTTTAGCAATGCATTTGGATTTTGCACTCCATTGCCACAGAAGTAGCTTTTCGCATGATGTCATGAGTACTGTGACACATCCTTAAGCAACATGTTTGGGTCTATTTTTTTTTCTTTATTTGCTGACTTTTTGTTCTTAAAAATAAACAGCTTAGACTCAGATACTTGTACCCAACTTTGGAAATATCAAAGGTTCTTGCCAGGTTTCCAAGGACTGGGGAAACTCCCGAAAGCACGCCTGCTGATCTCTTAAAGAAAACGCCCAGAAGTACACTATTTTCCATAGCTGGGGTAGCTTATACCTCTAATCATTATTTAATATGTGACTTTGCAAATGAGAATGATCATACTCGGCTTCCGACCCTTTCTCCCACTCCAGCCCACTCAGAAATACCTTCTGAAAAAAACCTCCATGGCAGAATCCCTCTAAACATTTAAAAAGCCTCTTTTTATTCCTTACCTGTTCCTTGAGCCATCTATTCTGCACATGATATGGTCAAGAGTGGTGCCAATACAGTGTAGAAACTATCCTTTTCTTGAGGCATGCCAGGTATATTACTAAATTGAGTTCCTACATTTTCCTCCAAGACTATAGGCAGGCAATTTCCTTCCAGCTATTTCTCAGAATCTTCCAGTCCTCATATGTTAATGTGCTTTACTTTTTGGTTCAAGTTATTAGGAAGAATTCTTCTTTAGCCTATATTTTATTTCTTTGCTTCCTTTGAATAATTTAGGGTCAAGTTATCATTTTCTCTCACTGGTTCTAGTCTTGTGCAGAGAAGAGCAAAATTATTCTCATTTTTGTCATCCCCCTACCCCCCACTGCCAGCTAATTGGAGTGGTTTTGTTAATGTGCTATGCTTGTATGCATAGCCCTCTGCTAACCTTAAGAGTTGTTTTTTCCTTGCACATTCAATAGGCAAAATCAGAGGTGGATTAAAGCATCATGCCAGTTCTGGATGCTAGAGAAAATGCAGGCAGGAGCTGCCTGACCCAGAGTCCCTCTGGAGGTGGCATCTGCCTGCCAGATTACAGGGGACTGTGGTCAGGCAACAACAACTGGAAGAGACTGGTGCCTTGGACCTGCCTTTTCATGCTTCACCTGGGAAATCTGACTTCCAAAGTTTGTCTGCTTTCATAGTGCTAGAAATTTCTGTTATACAGACAGAAATTCTTTTATAAAAGGAATATAAATGCTGTTACACAAACAGATCAGACCCGAGGCTCTGAACTAACTGCAAGCCCAAAGACTCAATTCAGGATGATTCGAGGTCTGCCCCTGCAAAGAAACCGTATGCAAACCAGCAACACAGCCTCTTGCTGTGAGGTCATCTAATGCTCCTTGTGCGTTCTCCTGATTTTATGGTGGGATATTTTGTGATGAGTTTTAGCCCTGCCTTCCTTCTACTCATTTTTTTAAAGTACTTTTGCAGCAGTCAGTTTTCTGAAGCACTGTTTTCTTTCCTTGAACTGACCGAGAATCTGGGTTAAAGTGACTGACTGATGTGACAACAAAGGAGAGATTGTCATCAGGTCCAAAGGGTTTGATATGCTGTTGGTTATAAAATGTACTTGGACAGCCCAAGTTCTGTGCCAGATTAATATTTGATGTCATTGGACTTGACTGGCTGTAACCAAAAGAGCTGGGGCCATTGCTGGGAAAATGGCCATCTCCCTTTCAGAGGGGAGTTAGGGTTCATAGAAGCTGACAGCCCGATCTTCCATTTACCCATAAGCACCAGTCAGTGTGAGCAATGACAATGCAAATTTCCCCATATTTAATCACTGATAGGTCAAATTCTCTTTGCGGCCCTTAGGTATTGTGCATACTTTCTGTCATCAGCAACAACTTTCTGTCTTCCAACAGTTTAGAGGGTATCGGTGCATGGCTCCTCTCGACGGTAGCTACTCCTTCTCTCCCCCTCCTCCCTTCCCAGCCATCCCCACCTGTCCTAGTGCCTGTGGTAGCAGCAATAGCCCACTTTCTCTAGGAGAGACAATGGCACCTGTACCAATCTGCCTCAGACTCCTCTGCTCATTCAGTAGTGGCAGGCACTTTTTAATCACAGTCACAGACAGTGACCCATACACCAGGTAGAGGGAAGCTGGAAGGGTGCATGTCCGGTTGGTGAAATGGCCCCAAACCAGGCTCTATGGGGAGGACCCCACACCAGGATCCACTCCCAGCATCAGCCTTTCAACACCAGGAGGATTCTGGCTTGACGCCTTGCAGTACTGTGCCAGGCACCCCGTCGTGCTCGGGGAGTGCAGGGAGAGTCACACTGGAGGGCAGAATTTTTCCCCAAGTAACATTCATGCATTTGCTACCATTATTTGTTAAGAGTCATTAAACACCACCTAGGATCCAGACTACGTATGCATGAGACCCCCCCTACATAGTCCATGCAACTATATAGTAGTCCAATATGCTCAGAAATCCTAAACTCTCACATAAGGAGAAAACAATTTTGGGTTGCATCATCAACACTATCCTAAATGGCCCTGTTTTGTTTGCCTGCTGATCCTTTGTCTTAACTTATCCAAAATATCTCAGGGCTAATGAGGACCACGTGCCAGTGACACTTCATTTAAAAAGGAAAAAAAAAAAGAAGTTGGTGTTGTGGCACGTAGATGTTAAAAAAATAAATCAAATAAAACTTGGCATTGTAAATGGAAATCAATGGACTGCAAAACTGTATTTGTTCTAGCTGGCTAGAGTACTTGCCGAGTTCCAAGCTGTTTGTGCTTTTCTGGAGGGATAGGGTCTGCTCCATTTGTAATTGTGAGGCTGTTGTGAAATACGACTTGGACCTTTCCACCTTCAAAACAGTTTATGCATACAAGAAAAAATTAAACTCATAATACCCCATGAGACACAAATCCTAGCCCTTGTTTACAGAGAGAATGAAGGGAAAGTGGATATTCTGCCCAAAGCCGTGAAGCAGGTCTCTGTTATAGGTGAAATGTTTGGCTCCTGGTCTTATACTGAGAAATTCTGACTATGTCCCTCTTAAAATTCTTTCAGTATCTAGAAGCTGCAGGCAGCATAGTATCTGAGTAATAATAATTAACGATAAAGCACTGTAGTTGATAGCAGGTATTACAGTTGCCCTGTAATTCCATGTGACACCTGACTAGATGTAACTTTCAGCTCAGGATGTCTGAAGACATCACAGGGGACAGTGTTGCTTCTCATCTGCACTACACTCAACTCTGCTGCTTTTCTGCAAATCTGATTCTTGATCTTATTATAAATCTTAAGAAAACTATATACGACCTAAAATTCTGCTCAACTGAAATATTTACATATTGCCATGTGGAACACATAAAAATATTCCTGTTATGAACAGCCCACTATTACCAACATATCTACAATATGCTTTTTGTCTTCTTCCCTATTCTGTAATGTTGATAATGATGATTATTCATATTACACACACACACACACAAAAAAGCTTTTCTTACACATTCTCATTGACTCTCAGTGCATGTAATTGCCATACAAAAGTTAAATTGTTCTAAGGATTTTTATCATGCTGAATTGCATTGGTCAAAAGCCCTCCAAAACTCTTTTCCTAGGATTTTCACATGTACAATCCTGAGAACTGAAGTTTTCATTTCATTTTCCAAAGACTGTGGGGTTTTAAACTCATCACCTTGAGGATGGGAAGCCAATCAAATGTACCTTGCAAGGCTGAAGAAGGTTGTTTTCAGGCTGGAGAAGGTACAACTGAACAGGAAGACTGGGAACCAGAACAAGACCTGCCAGCATTGACAACAGGATAAGGTGAAAGCTAGAAAGAGGAGACAGGTAAAATGAGCACATCTTATTCTTTGAAGTCCAAACAGGTGATGCTTGAGGTTAGAACAATACAGTAAAAGATTATTAGGACAAAATACAAAGAACCTGGAATTCGCGACTTTTAGCTCTGTGGCCTTCCAGCGCTGTGTCTGTAGAAGGAGCCTGTTCCAGCCACCAGGACTGTCCTACCAAAGAGCTGTGTCTTCTAAAACTGTTCTCCAAAAATTTTAACCATATGGAGTATGCTATGCAAAGCAGTTATCAAAAAATAGATACTAGCTCTGTCCTTGTTGTTAAATAGGAGCATTTGGATTACTGCAATCAAATATTTAAAAAAGCATTCATTACGAATGTGAATATACATCCCCCCAATTGTAGAAATTATCAGAAGAATATCTTATTTAAAATTAGCATTCTTTAACTAAGGCTTAAAAAATTAATTGATTGGAGAGTAATAGCCTATCTAACTCTTTGCTGCCTTCAACTCTTGCATGTATTTATTACCAGTCTTTAAAATAAGAAGAACTTTTTCTTAAGAAATATATAGACCATTATTATTTTCAGGCCTGTTTCAGTTACACAGCCCTGATCAGTTTGGGGCGAGAGTTATTTTGCGTTGCTTCCATTGGGTTGAGAATGGTCATGGGAGTCGGGCAATTCCTTACATCAATGCTCTTGATTAACACCAAATGCACGAAGCCCTTTGTACTTCAACTTGTAAAGTGAGGGGCTTTTTTTGCAGTTTCAAGTGTCATTTGCTTGAAAGCACTGTGCCCAAAATCCCTCCCTTGGTTTTTGTTTGGGGTCACACTGCTGGGGGCTCCTCCAGCTATACCTGAGCCTTCTTGACTCTCTGCTCCATTTCTGTCTTCCTTCTACCCCCCAAGGAAATTGCTGCCTCCAAGTTGATCTCTACCTTAATAGGTAGATTAGCCCCTAGCCAAACCACCCTGCTGCTCGGTTCAGATTCTTGAAGAGCTTTATGGGGAGCCTGCCCAGCTCCAACTGTTGCTGTTATCTGTAAGCGAAAGAATGGTTAATTCTTCTGTTCTCACCTGAATGGTTGGCATCCATCAGGAACATCAGCCCAAGCCCGCAGGATATATTGAATCCTTTCTGAAACACCCTAAACTCAATCATCATTGTTGTAAATGCTGTCCCACCACTACTGCCTCTTCTTGAGACTGTAGCCAGAGAGCTGAGGCTCCAGTATCATCCAGCCCAGCACCAGGGGCTCACCACACTTTGTACACCCAGGCACCGCTTTTCAGAACAAGAGGTATTAGGCCATGGGGAACTATTCGGTGCTTGACACTGCTGCTCCTGCTATTATCTTGACTTTGAACTCGTATTATCTGTGATGGCTTTTTGTCTGTCTACATCTTCCTGACATGCATAGCTAGACACTGCAGTGGACATGCTGTTAAATAGGAACCTGCCTAAGACTCCTGGGTTCCATCGTGTCCAGGTGCCATCTGCCGTAAACTTGGGCACTCCTCAACACTGCCACCCTTGCACCATGCTGACCAGGCTGGAGACAAAGCTTTCAGCTGCCCTATGGACAGAAAAGGAATTTCTTTTCTTTTTCAGAGGCTACATAGAGGGAAATATGTGTTGTTATGGTAGAAGAAGAGGCTATCTGCAATGAATGGACAAGCTCTGGCTGTCAGCATAAAACGTTCATAGAGTGTATGCTGAAGGAAAGGCAGGTTATTTCTTGGGGATCATAGTCCTTCTTTTTGTCCTTTTTGGTTCAGTGGTTTCTTACTCCATTTCTTGTCTGTTGGCAAACTAATTTCCCTTATATTTCAGAGGAAACGTGCTGAATGGCAGATCACAGGCCAGTCAATCGGCTGATGCCAACTGATATCTGTACGTTAAGCTAAATCAAGTGATCTTTGGCCCTAATAGAAGCAAAAGTCAACCATATGTACACATTACATACACACACACAGAGCAGCAAAAAAAAACCCCAAACCCAGGCCACACCACTCCAAAGATTATAAGTAACTAAGCAGAACAAAGGTCTATCCCTAAATCCTAAAGATCAATGTAAGGGTTTTTTTATGGCTGATAAGATACCTTGCCCCACTGTTAAGCTGAGGGCTTTTTATAGCCAAACAAAACCTAATGATCAGCTTTTATGTAGCACGTCTCATTAAAAAAAAATGAGAAAGTGCTCTACCGAGAAGGTCAATATTGTTATCTCTGTTTCTCAGAAAGGAAAGCTGAGCAGCAGAGAGCGGAGGTAAGGTGCCTTACTTAGAGGGGTGTAGGAGTGCAGAAGAAGACTTCCCCAGTCCAGAAGTCAGAAACAAGTACAAAAAGGCCAGCCTTGCTTTACTTGTGTTGCTACACACACAGCCCTGTTTATAGTAGGAATGTTTCCTAACCACTGCAAACACTAACTGAGCTCCACCAACTGTGCTGAAGGTGCCTGCGGCAGCCAGGACCATGTCTACGCTCGGGGACAGGCAAATGAACAAGTTCCTGCACCGTCAGCTGGAGTATGAAATTACAGCGCTTCAGCTGCTTTGCAGGAGCGGCCGCCTGCACGCCCGGATGCCGCCGCGACGGCAAGGCTGCTCACCCTTCAGTGAAGGGATGTAAACCACGCCGGCACTGGGGAAAGGAGCTGAGGAAAGGACAGGTTAGGAAGAAAGCCAGGAGGGGGAATTTACTGGATCTGTCGCTGTTTAGCTATCCCAGCCGGTACATCCTTACCACAGTTCTGAAACCCAATGTCCAGTTGGGAGCTGGTGCACTGCAGCCGCAAGCGCCTAAGGCAGAGCCGGCACAGCGTTCGCAGCTGTGCAGGGTCAGTCCCTCTGCAGAGCAGCCTGAAGGAAAGAGCCAGTCTCCTGACCCCATGGGACTGCTCATCGACCCAGGGTCCTGCTCCTCACCGCTCCAGGAAGCAAGTAAATGACACGGCAACTTTTATTGTTTGATTTAACGTGAAACTTACGGAGCAATTAAATCCAGTGCAATAAACACCAGGGACTATGAAAGGGGAGATAACCACACACAAATACACACAGAGTGAGTGGCAGGTTCCTCTTCTTGGTCCTAGTCTGCTCATTTGCGTGTGAAGAATGGATCATCCATCTGGGAAAAGCCTTGGCTGCATGTGCCGCTGGCCTAGCCTGCTGACCCTGGTGTCCTATGCGCTGCCGGGGAGTGGAGAGTGAATCTCTTGCCACTGAGTTCAGAGTTCTCCACCGGCGAGATTGAACAGGATTGCTCTTCCTTTCCTTCTACACATGCAGAAAAAACCCCACAACCTCTCGGGATAACTCATTAACCCAAATTACCTTCCGTTCTTATCTCACTCTGCTGGTAAGTCACACTAACAGCCTTTCAGGAAGACTTTCGAGAACCCTGCAAAGGTCCTCTGCGTGACTCTTCAGACTCAGTGGAGACCTGCCAGTGCCCATTCCTCTCCTTGACCAAGCGGCCTCAGCAAGGGAAACTGTAGTGCAAGGCTCACCTCTTCAGTACAGCTGCTCCATTTGCCGCCAGAATGAATCACGGACTGTGGTTTCCACATTTAAATCCCAGCAACATCCTCTGCAGCCAGCTACCCTGTTGGTTGGTCTCCCTTTCAGCTCCACGTGGGAAAAATCTAGGAGCAGTTAATGTCTTGATAACAATGTATATAGCAGACTGTGCACCTGTATGTTGTCATGGAGATGCCATGGGATACATCTGAGGGTTTTGCTGGTTGGGTTTCTTCTGCATCACACATTGGTACAGAAATTAGGTTTTGACTAAAATATAGTATCCAAAGTTTTCCAGAGGATAAGTGGAACATAGATCTGTGTCAGAGCAGATCAGGTCACCTTATTCATGATAACTTGCATGGGCCTTAATATTTATTTTCCACTTAAATTGCTCCTGATTTCATATCCATGTAACATCATCAAGTTCAGAGAATTAAACTACTTGAAAATAATTGAGAGGGAAAACAAACAGGCCATATGTTTTAAAAGCAACAACTAAAAAATGCAAGATGACAGAACATAATAGACTTCTGCAAATACAGTGGGACTGAAATAACTGGTCGGGGAATTGCCTTTAACAGTTAACCTGAAACACCTGAAACCTCCATAATTTTCCACCTTTACCTGATGTTTTTAAGGTAAGCAATTTTACTGCTTGTGTCCATCTTTTTTTTTTTCTATTGATATTCTCACAAGATTAATAAAAGGTATTTTCAGTTAGGGATTTTTTTTTAATCTTTTAAAAGAAGAAAGAATTAATCCATTTCTAAATCACACCTTGTCCATAAAAGACAAATCACATGGCCAATGGAAATCATATTCCAAATAGCATAGTAAATGCCTGCAATCAAACAGGCCAAGGACCTATCAGCTAATTATGTAATCAGAAGCAAACTTGAGAAGCCACCATGAGCTTACAACCTGCAGACCATCTTCAATCTGAGCATTTTTTAAAAAATATCATCTTAGTCTTTCTACATAACATCCTTAGAGGACAGCCTTTTCTATCTATCCACAGTCAAACCTCTCACCTATCCAAGCTCTCATCTAATTGCGCTAGATGAATTTTTTAATTGTACTTGGAAGTGACAGTCAGCTGTTGGCCTCCTGAAGTTACTCAGATTTGACATGACTCTAGAGAACCTGCTACATTTTCATACCACTACTAGTGCAGATCCACTGACTGAGAAAAGCTCCATTGTGTCTGTTGACATAAATAATCCCCAACATTTTTAATATAGGCTGCCTTTGCCAGTTGGCTGACACTTGTGCTATGCTGTGAATAAAAGCTATTTGATGACAGTTGAGAAATGGACGTGAGACACTTGCCAATATATTTCCTCTGCTATATCGGAGCTAGTCCCTATTGTTTGTCATGTGCAGGAATGTAAAGATGTTAAAGGCTCCTTGAACGCAGCCAGTGATGATGTGGTAATGCAAGGCAATACAGAGAAGTGAGACTCAAAACCTCTTCTAATAGCATGCTTCTTATTTATGTTCCTCAAATGGCTTTGCTGCCTATAGGAAGTTTAAGTCACTGTAAGTTTAAATAACATGCATTTTTATGCATTTACCTAGCTAGAGCATCCAAAGTGTGCCTTAATATCAATATAGAAAAGATTCCTCTTATTATCCAGCTAGAGAAAGTTTGGAGTTTTCTGTGCATCGTATAAGCAACAGGATTAATAATGAATGGTTACTTACCAGCAACTGCTGCTCAGAAGACCCTTGCGTGTTTGCATCTGGGGGTGTGCACTGTAGGAGAAGCACAAATTCCTGGTGTGAAGAACACGCACTCCAGGAAAACCACATGGGCTAACAGCTCAAGTAACTCTGCATGAGTACATGTGCAGTGTCAGTGCTACCAAGGAAGACAAAGGTAGGGATTTAAGGTAGAGTTGATAGAAGAAGAGGGAAAATGTTTGGCTAATAGAAAATGGGAGATGGATTGAGGTATTAGAGGAATGTGAAGAAAAAAGCAAGATGGAACCATCCAAGAACAAGATAAAATGAGCAGAAAGGAGGGATGACTGGAGGTGTACAGGCAGGAGGAGGAGTGGGAGGAATGAGATCCAAGGCAAACTAACATTATGGAAGGCCTTGAAGGGGAGGATAGGGAGATTTAATTGGAGGCTGAGAAAGACATGAAATCAGTGGGATTTGAGGGAGACGGGCTGGTGTGTCACAGCTGTGGGATTTTTAGAAGGAGACTTCTGAGCAAACTGGGGAGAAGAAGGACAGACTGCTGCAGCATAAATATCTACTGCATCGATAAGAGTCTTTTGAAGCTGGACAGTAAGGGAAAGAGATTTTAAAGAAGATTTAATACATCCTAATACTTTAGGAGACAAAGCTTACAGATAACCCATTAAAGCCCTTTTATTACCAAAAAAACCCCAAACCATGATGAAGTTTAAAGGACCAACAGGAAGAGAGAGCACATGGTATACTCAGCAGGCAAAGTGCTAAAAAATACACCCACTGGCTTGCAAAAGTCAACAAGAAAAGGGCTGTTATCCTCAAATGGAGCATTCACTTGATTCCAGCTCAAGCTGATCCTCACCCTCGGTTTTGCACCTACTGATAAGTAATAATAAGCAGATTTACAGGTTAGTCAAAGTTTTCTCTCCCACTAAGTCCTTACCAGAGTTTTCTCTGAAAACCTGACCCAGCTGAGAGAGATGCTACCCTCTCCCCTGGTGTCAGATAAGAGCTGGAGCTGACAAAATGCACCTGCCATAAGGACTCACCAGTAAGGACCCTGCACCTTCCATATAAAGTTTCAAGCACCAGATATTAGCGTGACACAGGTGAGCTCTGCCATCTTTGCCTACAGGCCTGGAGTTTTGCAGAGCACTGACCTTTTATGGGGCACCTTGGACCTTTGCAGTGGTGGTGCTGCCTGGGGCTTTGCACAAGGAGAGATGAGATGGCAATGCTTCATAGCTGTCTCCAGGAAGGTAAGGCCTGTGCTCTCCAGCAAGTGGCTGAGACAAAAATCTGCACAAAACCAGCTTAAGCAGCATGAGAAAAATCAGAAGACAGAGACAATTATTTTCCCCCAAGAAGAGGGAAAAAAATGGTCTGTGTACATAGACAGTGTCCTGGTAGTGACAAGGTGAGACACAGTGACACAATGATGGCATAATTTCCAGATGATATGTTGAGCAGAAGATGCTTTGCAAAGCTCTGTTAGCCAGATCAGCTTTTGGGATGTGTGACTAACAGCAATGGGCCATAATAATTATTTTTTACATATCATTTCAAGCACAGTTTTCTCCTGATTATCATGAGAGCACATTTCTGGCACAAAGTGCCTCTGTACAGTATATCTTGGTAGTATCTGAAGCTAGCGCTCAGCTCTAGGCAAAGATGTTAAAAACTGTTGTGGTTTAACACAAAAACAGTGTATCATTTTGCTCTTGCAAGGGAGAATCTCACAATTAGGCCATCTGCTACCTTCTACACCAGCAACAGCTCGTCCTCATATTTGCTGATAGAACTGGGGCTGGCAATTAAATAGCAGCCCTTCCTCCCAATCTCAACACCTATACCCCTGCCTGCTGCACCACAGTTCCTCTCGTGCAGCATCCACCAGAGATTTCCTTCTTCATGTGAAAACAGACAAGCTTCCATGCCATGCACCTTCCTGTGACTGGTCTCTGCCCCTCTCCTTTTGCCCCGGCTTTGGCTCCCTTGAGCCATCGCCACCACCCTAGGTGGGTAGGGCTGGTGTTGCAGAGGATGGAGCTGCAGTTCCTCGATGGCGTGATGCTCTTTCCCACATCATGTCAAGCAGTCACAGTCAGAAGAGAGCTGTTTCTGCACCTGGTGTGCCTGCTTTCATGTAGCTTGAGCCTCCTTGTGACAAATCTTGTTTCACAGTAGACTGAGAAAACAACCGATAGGCCACACTAATTTCAGCCTTCCTGCAGACAGGAAGAGAGGGTCTCATAATACTACGCCTCTACAATTAACTGCACCCTGGCATAGAGATACCCAGCCTACCTCACAACGCAGCGGTCAGTTGTGGTGATGTGGAGCTCAGCACAGCTAGGCACCTTTGCACTTCCATCAAACCCAGCTTCTCCCACAGCCTGAGTAGCCCAAATCCACATCTCTGCAGTACACCATAGCCCCCAGGGCAGAGATTCCACTAGCTCCTTTTCACTTGTGCTCCCTGCACAGCACTGGCACTGTGGCATGCCAACTACAGCTGCTCTGTGGTTCCACGTAGTTAGTCTTTCCCTTCCGTTCCCAGGCTGTGCCCTCACCCTTGCTGCACTCATCAGGTGTCATCCTGTCCTCCACCTCTCTGCAGAAGACAGCTCTCTTCAGTAGGCTGCTGGCGAGTAATGTGCTTGACTCATAATGGTTTTCTTTCTTTTAAGAAAGATGGGTATCTTTGGTAATTGGTTGGTAATTTTTATGTCTCTCAAATTCATAATCCTGTGATCGCTGCGATATTCAGCATCTGAGTTACTACAGCACAGCAGCTGGATGCAGCGGCATGCTCAGAGGCTGAGTGCCAAGCTGGGAGCAGATAAACACCCTGCATCATGCTTTATAAGCTACAGAGACCTAGAGCAACTCCGTGCTCTCAGATAAAACGCTTTGCTTTCTTTCGGCGCATCAAACACATTAGCGTGTTTTCAGTGGGAACTGAAGACCCAGATGCAAAAAGGCAGACCTTGGGCTTAGCTTCCCAATTACTTTTCCTCTGACGGTTTTGCAGAAAGCTAAATATTCATGCACTCTAATTAGCATGTGTTTCTTTAAGGGGGCTTGTTCTCTTCGTGCTAATCCGGGCTGAATTGCCGAGCACGACTGCATTTTGCTTACGGTGCTGGATGAATTCACCTGTGGGGCAGCCGTTTAGTGCAAGGGTCCCTGCATCACCCAAATGATGAAACGGGGCTTGATCGGCTCATTTCGGTGAGCTGCATTTTCCCTTGCTGGGCTCTCCAGCTTGGGCAGACGGTCGAAACGGGAGGTGGTCTGGGACGACGGAGATGATGTTTGTCATGGGGAAGAGGACGCGTTCCCGCTGCCAGGCAACCGGCTCTGCAGCGCCTGTGCCAATGGCTGCAAACACCTCTGCAGAGGCAGGTCCAGAGAAGGAGCGGCCAACCCGGGGCTGCTCGCTGCTGGGGGGCCCCCATCACCCCACGCAGCGCGGGGGGGTGGCACAGCTGCTCCCCCATGCCCCCGCCGCAGAGGCGAAGCGGGGAGATGGGGCTGTGCCCCCTCCCCTGCCTGCCTGGGGGTCCCTGCCCAGGGGCTGGAGCAGCGAGGGGGCCAGGCAGGGCTCTCGGGGAGCCCCGTGCCAACCCACCGCCCCTTGGAGACGGTCTGTCGTGCTTCCAGCCGCGGTTTCGGTCAGCGCTGCTCGGCGGCCGCTGAGGGTTACGCCCCGGCGGCGCAGCGGGGTCCGCAGGGGTGGCCGCGGAGCTCCCCGCCCGCCCTCAGCGCGCATCCTCGGGCGCAGGGAGGTCACTTCCCCAAGTCTGCAGCAAGGTCGGCAGCCCTGCCCGCTCACCCCTCTCCGTCCTGTGGCACGGCCTCGCTGCAGGGCCGGCACGTCCCAGGCGCTCCTTCGCCTGCCCGCTTTTCACCATGTATTTGCACCCTGAAGAAACAAACCCCTCCTCCTCACCCTCTCTGCTGCACCTTCAGCTGCCCCTGGCAGGGGTAAGGGGAGGGGAGAGAAGAGGGACCCCAGACTGGCATTGGTACCAGCGCGGGGAGGAGCTGCAATTGCCATTTCGGCTGATGGGCTCTGCGGGGAAGTCCTACACTCTACTCTTAGTCTGGGTCATGAATTTCTTTCCCCAAGCCCTGCTGCAATCTGCCACACACAGCTTGTCAACTGAGGATACAATAGATTTTACTCATGACAGACGTGCATACACATATGTATATGCATGAAAAATTCATTCAGTAGGATTAGGCAAAATTACCGTAGGGCTTGCAGAACAGCAGTGCCATCCGCTGCAAGCATGCCCTTTGCTTACTCATTTTGATAAACGACTTTTATTTCTTCCAGTCTCTCACTCCAGGAATATTCTTGCAAAGACAATGTGGAGGCCTTTGTATTAAGACTTTCAAGAAGTTTTCATGCAGCAATAGTTGGCCCTCTGTGATCTTCTATCTCCTGGGGAAATTTTTATTCAGATTTTCATTTAGTTTTTATTTTACAGTTCAGGGGTTCCATCTTGCTTTGTCATTTGTGGACAGGGTTTGGCCATAGTCCAGTGGGAGAGACATAACTTATTCAGAGACATGCAGATGACATGTACTCTCGCCCGTTTGCACAGCTCAAACCCTGGAAATACCAATGCGAGGTGAGAGCAAGTGAAGAGAAAGGCAAGACTAGATAATTTATTGCAGCTCCCCTCCATAGTAGTTACAGATAAATCTCCATGGATGAAATGTTGTTTGCAGAAGAAGTTTCAAGCTGGGGGATAGGAATCCTGTCCCTTCTGGATCCCAGGAGCAATTTACTTGCGGCATGGGGGCTAGACGCTGCGAGCAGTACAACAGTGGTAGTAAAGTACAGTTCAGAAACAGCGTTTGTTCCTGAAGCTCCCTCCTGTTTTCCCTGAATTTCATCACTTCTGCTTGTAGCAAGGCAATGATGGCACAGCTTCCCAATGCAGGTGGCCACCTATAGTGCCTGTGGGTGCAGGTGACCAAGCCTCGACCGGCCCGAGCAGCCTGGACTGGGAAGCAGACTCTGTTACAGTGGAGCGCAACGCTGCTCAATGATTCACTCCAACTAGCTTTTCATTGCCTTGGGAACACAGAAGGGAGGCAGGGAGCAGATCAGCACCCTGCAGACCCAGTTTCCTCATACCTAAGCTTACCCTTTTAGCAAGCCTATGCCTCTACTTAAGGGGGCTACAGAAAACCTGTCAGAATAAACACCATTAAGTATTGTTAGAAGGTATGAAGCAATGATTTAGACTACCACCTCAAACTCTCATCAGTCCTAATAAGAGGTGAGGGGTGAGCTTGAGGGCTGTCATGCAAACTGGGCAAGCCGTGGCAATGCAGAGTGCTACCAGTAGGCCACTGGGCTGGCCTGGAAATAGCTTTCTTAGCAGAGTAAAAATACCTGACTTTGACAGCCAGCATGCTGGTTTGTGTATGTGTAATTTGCGGCGATCATGCTATAAATCAAGATGAGACTGCTAAAATTATGTATGACCTCATTTGATAGATTATCTAATAAGGAATTTGCTAATGCAGTTTATCACTTAAAAAGCCATATGACTGCTAAGGATGAGTACTTTGCTGCAGCACATTTAAACCTAATTGTCAGAGGAGAAAAGCAAGCGGATTTCAGAGGTGAGTTAGAAGAGCATCCTTATGAGGATGATGTCTTCACTAAATCAGTGGTGCAATGCAGCAAGCAGGGTGGAAAGGAGTCTCCTCTGGATAAAGGTACAGAAAGCTGCTAGACAAGGCTGCACTGTGTGAGAATACTACATGGACTGACTGACCAGGAGAGCCTTCATAAGTGTGAATAGTTGTATCCTAATGGGCATGCTTGATTTTATTGTTTGATCTAGTGTTGTCTTTTCATTGTTATGACATTTCAGTTCTGTTTCACTGTCTTGCAAGGAGATCTAAAATCCCTGATACATGGAAAGAAACTACCAGCCTAGACCTCTAGCTCTAGCTCTAACTTGTTATTCTGGTTATCGTGCTTGTCAGAATGAAAAGAGTAATTGTTTTGCTGCTATATATTACCATCAAATATTTTTGTTCTTCCAGTCCTGTGACTCATTTAAAAAGACTGAACATCACTTCCACGTACACAAACAGAACTATAAAGCAGCTCAAGCCAATGAAACAAAGCTTGTTTTGCAGGTTTGTTAACCACGTATTCTGTTCCAATCCCAAATTTATGATTAATATAAATGCCATTTTCTTTACTGATGATTTTATAAAGCTCATTCTGGGGTCTGAATGCCTGTATACATTCCCTGGATGTATGATACTGTTCAAAGCCTCTGAGATAAACATTAAGCCTTCTCACAACTCAGGGGGTGCGGGGGGGGGGGGGAGGTGTTAGAGAGGTGATGATTTTGAACTCCATTTTAGGTTTGGGCAAAATGAGGTGGAAACTTGAAAAAGCTTACAAAAGGCCACACAGAAAATCATTACCAGAGCCAAGGCTTAAAGCCCTGACCTCCCCAATTCCCACCTTGTCTCCCAACTGCCCAGAGCAAAACTGGCAAATGTCCCCTTTCTACCCCCTGCACCTTGAGCACATCCTGCCTCATTTGCAAACCTGCCCAAAAGGCAGAGTTTGTTCTCCAGGGGAAATAATGCTTTATGGCAGAAACAGGGAAATTGGACATTGCTTTACAGAAAGCAGGACGTGATTGTCCTGCTTTCGAGCAGGATTGACGTAAGGGTGTAACTAATGATTTGGGATTGTACAGGAGCTACTGGTGTCACAAGAAAAGCAAAGATACCCATAAAGCATTGTAAATCCCAGGGACTGGGATCAAGGAGCTGAAGAAGGATATTTTGGTAGGTCATGAAGTAGAGTCACGCAGGGGGACTCCCCATGACATTTGCATAGGAGGCTCACCTAAATATTATGATTCCTGTATTGATTATGTAGTCCCAGTTGAGTAGCTGGGACTGTTTCTGAGAGAACTGGAGTTTCCATTTCTGCGTGAGCACACAAAACACAGCTGTGTGTATACATCTGTCTGGAATGATTTATCTACAAAAGAGAAAAACAGAAACTAATGGCAATATCATCTGCCTCATTAAATGGCCTAGCTCTAAATTGGAGAATCCACTTGAGTGGTAAGAGTGTAGTTCACCACCATGCCACATCACCATTTGTGGTCTTCCCCACTAACATTAATTGATACAAACCAAGTTAGTGGATTTTACATTGAAGACACATCTCTACAACAAGCTGGACTCAGGGCACCTGCTTAATCACCCTAGACTGTCAAATAACCCCCTGATGATAATTTTTGGTCACAGTTCACATGGCTTAGACAGAAGTTTCATCATAAAGCTTTCCTTAGTCGTTCCTTGAGCCACCCCGTTTCATGAGCTCTTACCCATACCAAGATAAAATCTAGTTATCAGTAACACTTCTAGAGACCTACCAGTGGTTGTGTGCTGCCTGGCTGCTACAGGTTGCATAATTTACTCCTCTGCATTTTATCTCCTGTCATCAGCGAGGCAAAGTAAAAACAGCTGCTCTGAGCCCACATTAAGGGAGATGATGCTGAACTTCATTCAAAACCAAGGGAGAACCAAGAGAAGAAATAAAGGTCCTAAGCCTGTACCTTTGAAGTTGAATGCTTTTTTTTCTCAGTACACATCTATTCAAAATACATGCTTCTCACTCCTACTGGGCAGTAAACCTTGCCACATAGCTGCATGTACTGTGCTTGGCCATATGGTGAGTAATGTACCGTGAAGCTATACATATAATAAAAATAGTACTGGTAGAATTATTCTTAAAACATCACTTATGGGCCAAAAATATATTCTAGAAGAAGCAGACTGTGAAAGTACACATTGAGGTTGCTATCTGGTACAACAGGCGAATTCTCCTGCTGTGCAACCCAAAAGGTGGATTGCTTTGAAAACATAAGGTAAACATTCCCAGAAGGACAGAACTGAAATGCATGACAGGAACTACAGTGAGCATCTGCTGGTCGGCAGTTAAAGATTGCCCAGAGAAGTCCAGGGGACATGGGAGATCAAGGCTGCAGCTGAGGTCATACCTGAGGACCATGCTACACTCCTTCAAAGGATGGAAATCCCACCCCAGCAAGCATTCTCCTAGATCATATGGGAGATCTTCAGCTGAGTCACCATAGAAGAGCAATGTAGAAATTTCCAAGGCTGTAAGCAGCAAAGTTTTACAGACATCCTATTATGTTCAACTTACATAATCTGAGTACTTGGCTACTCAGATAATACAGTGATAGAGCTTCATGGAATTAAAAAAGAAAAAGCTTCTCACAGAAAATAGTATAGCAAGAATGGAATTATAGTGCTCCAAAAATCTGTAAAATAAGAAGTCCCATTTTCTTTCTGGCTTTATTGGACATTTCCAAGAGGGACTTACTGCAACAAAGATGATGCCTCAACCCCTACAGCCATGACATCATTTACAGTGAACTTCTCAAAGCATTATTTTGCTTTTGGAAACAGAAGCTTCTGCTAACTTAGAGACACAAAAAGGCAAAGGTCAGGGTTCAAACAGTAGTCTTAAGAGGACTGTTTTGTTCCTGTTGAACTGCAAAATTTGTACTAACTTCAGTGTGGATTCTTACTCTCATCTGTAAGCAACACTAGCATTTTGCAAAAGACAGGCAACTCTTATCTTCATGTACCGTAAAGATAAACATAAGTCTTGCACAAGTTGCTGCAGCAAGGGACTGCAACTAATGTGGAAGAGTAATGATGCAAGCATGTTATACCTAGAAATATTTCTTCTCTAATCACATATTTTGGGGTTTATCTATGTTACATAAAATACCGAGGAGTTAGATCCTCCACTGGCTTAAATCGTAGCTCTATCAAAGCACATGGAATTATGCTGATTTGTGTAAGATGATCACATATTTGAAAAACATATTTTGGCCTAGATGGCTGCTAGACTCTCAGCAGGGCTCTCTAGAGTAAGGGAGTAGAAGGAAATAAACCCTTTTAGAAAACAATACTCACATACTTGAGTAAGAAGTGAGAAATGTACCCTTTTTTCATATGTACAAGCCATGTTATCTCTAACAAAATAACAACAGCTTGTGATCCAGAAACAGGATGGATGCATATGTGAACAATACAAGGGGCTGCTTACTCCAGAATTGTATCCCCTGCACTGTTTCTGGTACCTTTGTCTGCTTGCTTTTCTGAAGTAGCACCTCTCTGGTGGTTCAGCTTCTGTGCAGGTTATCCAAGGACTTTTTCAAGTACCAGTATACTTGCAGGGATGCAGTTTATCTGAAAGGTAGACTGTGCAAACAAACATACAATAAACTTTTGCAGTTCCACATTTTTTTCCACTCCAAAGTTTGTTCTTCCATTGTCTGACCCTTTGGTGCAAAATGCATCAACAGGCTAGAAGCTGGTATGTAAACTTCACATGCCAAACAGAGGGAATGCTAAGGACATCCACAGCTGAACAGTTTCCATGATGGGAGAAGACTATATTCATGCAAGGGTAGAAAACTTGGTTTACCAACAGTTGGGCCATTTGCTGTGGAATAATTTGGTCACTATTGGCATTAGACCAATTACTACTTTACATGGTGCAATTGTCCTTTGGGAAGCATAGGCTTCCAGCTTCCATGACCAAACACAGGACTGAAAAGGGCAATGAATGATAACAAAGGAATTCAAGCTATCTACTACAAGAAAGCAGACCTGACTTCCAACTAAACACCTGCCATTAAAAACTGGCTCACAATGAAATCTGCATTTCCTTTGTGGAGTCTCGTATCTAAGGCTAGCCAGGAATGAGAGGTAAAATGCGAAACCATTTTGCTTATTGACAACAAAAGTCTGCCCGTTCTTTACAGCAATAGTGAAGGAAAAAAAAAAAAAAAAGGTAGCTACCCGTGATGCTGCTTTTCCATCATTTTGAAGCTGTTGGTCAAGATATTGTATTACTTTTTGTCTTTATTTATTTCCAAGTGTTACTGCTTGCCAGGCAAAACTCTTGGACTGCGTCATGTACCAATCCTTCCAGCATCTAGGTTTTCACAGTGATATTAATACTCAAGAATACTGGAACAGATCTAAGATAAACATCCCACTGTCCTTTTCGCTGGGTCCTACACATCAACTACTGTGGCCAGTATAAAGAAATGTTCGATATTCCACAATTGGATGGAGAACAGACAAGGGAGAGCTCACAGTGAAATGCTGGGAGCTTGCTCACTGTATACAAACAGAATGGAAGACAAATCAAAGCTGTTCCTTGATCCTGACAGTCCAGGCCACGTTCTGTTTGACTATGCACCAGCAGCCTCCAGCCCCTTTGCTCCTGCACTCACACAGGCATAAGGCATTGCCTAGCCTCCCTGGGCTGCAAAGCAGCTGGGTCAATGCAGTGTTAATTAGGCCAGGATGAACATGTGCAGGCCAAACAGGAGCAGGGTCATTGCTCCATCCCGAGGAGCCGCACAGCAAACCTCCCATGGAGGAGCAGGCAGCTCTGCTGCTCAGTGCTTCCTATGACCCAGGTGCCTCGACTTTGACACTCATCATATTCCCCCTCTGCTGCTCCCAGAGGACTTAAAGGTGTTCCCTCAGATGCTATAATTTAGCCCTTCCAGGCATCAGTCCTGTTCACCCATGTGAGGACAACAAAGTATTTAAAGCTGAAACAGCCAAAGAATATATTCAAGAATCTATGATAAAAGCTACAATTTTATGCACCATGGAGCATCCATCAAGGAAATGCACAGAGCTAGTCCCACAAAATAATTACATGTGCGGAGTCCATTGTAAACACAGCTTTTATGTGCATCAGCACAGCTGGGGACAGTGTTTAAAAATATAATTATGTAATGCATTTTATGTAGTCCATGAGCCATTCAAGTGATACCATCGGTTCAGCAAAATTGCATGCAGCAGTTCTGTATCTATTGGCCTGAGCAAAGAAACATTTTTCAAGAGCATTATTTTTTTCCTGCCACGAAATAGATTTGTCTCCAATGCCTACTGGGGATTTGTGTCTCTGTCATTGGCCACTTTCTCTCCTACTTTCACCAATGAAGGAGAAAAAAATGGGGAGTTATTTTTGGCCTTGCAGCAGACTCCAGCATCTAAATCAGTTAGTTCTGAAACCACTTGGGGTGATGCTGGTTCTGTGTTAATGGCTTTAGAGAGAAGGAATTTGTGATGTCTGACTATTAGCGAAAGGAAACAAAGCAGCTGTTGTCAGGTAGAAGGGCAAAGGAAGGTTAAGAAGCTGTGTAATGAAGCAGTGTCCAGCCTCTAGTACTAGATGTGCAGCAAAAGATGAGTCGTAGCTAGGGCAACACAGAGGAGGCTATTACTAAGCCACATACAGGCTTTAGTGTAGCAGGAGCTCTCTATTAAAATGCACAAAGAAAATAGGCTTACAGCTATACTTATTGCTGACTCTCTCCTGGCCCTCCACATTTATTTTATCCTTGCAGTGCTTTTAGTATATGAGCTGCAGAAAATGTGGAAGAAGCTTTGCTTTCCTTCTTGTCTAATCTGCAGTTGCAGCTGAGTTGAGGTGATGCAACAGTAAAATTTCTGAGACAGTGCTCGCACGGATATTTATCTGAGACAAAAACAGAGGTTTATAGATACTAATTAATGGTCATTTTAAGGCCCCAAAGCTTTCACTACTTTGCAGACAGTAGTTTATATGTCTTGGCCAAATCCTACATGGAAAATTACATTTGACCTATCAAAGTCTTTCTAGGAGACCCAGCAGATTGCTTTTTCATTTAAAGAGACCATTAAAGAAATCTGTACTTAGTTTCATAATACAAGACCCACAGGTGGGAGTAGCGAGATAGCTTCTTCAGCTAGCCAGGAGCTGCTTGGCACAGAAATAGGACTTGATGCTAATTTCTAAATATGGGATCTGATATCTGAAAAGAGATTTCCTTTTCTCTGTTAGATGCTGGGTCACATTTAGCATATTGAAAAGGAAAGTGAGGACCAAAATCCAGGTGTCTGCATTCCTGCTTGCATGCTAGCATCATTGAGAAATACAGACATAGCTCCTTGCTTTCTCTCTTCCTCCCTATGAATATTGTATTTCTTTTTGCTTAGTGGAACAGCATTGATCGGAAGATGGAAGATATCACAGCCAGAAGAGTCCATCACCGGTTGTGGCATGGCAGCGCCTAGCAAAGTGGGAGCTCTGCTTTTGGATCTCATCTGGATGATCAGCAATGCTCAACAGAATAGTTGTGTGAAAGATGGGCACAGGCATCATCCAGCTACATTTCCAAAAGGAAGCAAATACAGCACCGTTTGAAAAAATCTCAGAATTGCCATATATTTGATTCCAGAGTTACTAAGCTATTTAGGAGCTTCCTTCCCCATGGAAATCTCTGTAAAATACATTTTGTAGATGAAGCTCTTTGTGCTCTCTGTGGTAGAGCCTGCATAGATTATCTAGATATAGACTTATATAGTGCATGCCACCTCAGACTTACAGGGAAAGCTAAGGCAGCTATCAATGTATTGCCTCCACTGCACAGCCTACTGTCATACATGTATGCTGGTGACCATATTTCATGTCACATTACACAGTGAAGATGGGGTTCTGCATTAACACTTTATGTAAATTATATATATTACACACATACATATAGTGCCTAGATACTGAGCACCATCTTTATATATTATTAGGAAAGATTGGTTTTGGGGAGGTCTAAACAGTTAAATGGTTTCTGTAATTAAACTTGAGGAAAAGCAAACTTTTGCATTTTTTTAAATCATTCAACATGTGATTTTTAAAGTTGCACTCAGTGGAATTTTTTGAGAGAAATTTTACAACTCAAACGATTACTGCTTTGCAGCACAAGGTGTAGTCAGTCAAAATAAAACTATTACCTCCTACCATGCAGACAAATGATAGGTATAAATAAACAGTATTTTTAAATTAACTTGTTAAGCAGAATTGGTCAGTGACCCACTGAGAAATAATTCAGTGTGTGGTATCATTATCGAATTGTGGAGTTTTTTTTTCTGGTAAGATGCAACATTTTACATTCTCATGGGAATTTGTAATTGTCAACTCGAATGTGCTCAGTACTTTTGAACAAGACATATTTAACACAATGCCTGCACCCAGTGAGCTGGATTTTCAAAACCACACTGTTGAGCAAATACCCTCACAAGGTTATATGTCTGTGGCTTGTTTATGCAGGAGATAATACCTTTGTAAGTCTGGTTCAGGATGTGTGATACCAACAGGTGAAGACCAAATTCCTCTTTACATGTCTTATCTAATTCAACTGCAATGGTATAAGTATAAAACGAGTTGAAAAATTTACAGTTTTGGACCCTAAAATGCTATATTTACTACCTTTCAAAGGAAACATGTTAAGTAGACTACTGTCAGCAGATGAGACATGGCGAAGAAGGAGGAATGGACAGGCAATGTGACTTCCTCACGATCACATAACAGATTCGTAGAGGAATTCACAGCAGAGCCCCTGACTTGCGTTCCACTCATTGCTAACCACTTCTCAGGTCCAAACTGCTTGCAGTATGCCCTTCTGTAGAAATATCACAACACTGCACTACCACAGGAGCAGCAGAGAGCACGTTCATGGAACATTTGTTAAACAGATCTGGTTTAAGGTTCTTAACACAAAAGTTACTTGAAAGGGTATGCTCTATCCAAGTGCATTCAGCACAACTTTATGGCTTAAATGCTAATAAATTGATTAAGAAAACCACTTTCAAATATAATCTATTTTATATGACCAGAATGAACCTTCAAAACACAAAATTAAATAATTTATGTCAGCACCTTCTGGGTGAAGCCTGGTTGTGAATTCAGAAGCAGAAATGTGCAGGCAGCATGTCATGTCCTAGAAAGAGGAACAATGCCATTCTACCTTCACCAGAGAACAGAGGATCCCAGCACTGACATTAGCTGACATGTTAAAAAATGAGTTAAAAGCCTAAGGAATCCTTCAGACTGCGTGTGCAGATATTTCTGAGGAGCCACAAAGAGGTTAGTGCTATGTATATTTATTGGTTAGCAAATTACCTAAGTGTAACTAAAACTCTGATTCCTTGAAGCCAATCAATCATTCCTAAAATATGGTACATATGTGAAACTGTTACCTCTTCCAAAACAGACAACTGCCTTGGCACAGCAGAGTAAGTAATACTGCAGGGTAAACAGTGGGATTTGGTCACAGGTTTGAAGGAGTGTCATAAGGAGAACCATCAACCCCTGCCCTTAAATTCCTTCAGTGCTTTTCCTTTAATCCATCATACTAATGTTATTTATACAGTGTTTATTAAAAGTGGTTTCCAATTTCAGGTGCCTCACTTAAGTCACCCAACTGCTAGAGGTCTGCACACCAAACTGAAATAATGGAAGCAATGGACAATATGTACCTAATCCCATCTCCTTCCCTATGATCGCAGTAATACATTCCCACTCTTCAAACACCACTGCTAAGCACACATGGCTACTCAAGCTGTACTTCCTTAAAAAGGTGGGAGTTGGGGAAACATTGGCTATTTGGGGAACTTGCATGCAAAATATGTTTTTTAAGTAAGAAGATACCAGCAGATGGATTTCATGAAGGAAAAACATTGAGCAAAATGCCATAGCCAGTCCAAATAGTTACAGTGAGTAAGAAATGTGAAACTGAAACCCAACTTGTAAGCACATCTTGGCAGCATGCAATTACAGGTAATAATTGTCTTCACAGTCCAAATTCTCATGTACTTCCCTGCCCATGAAACATAAAGTTGAGAACATGATCGTCTTGACTGGCAGACAGAGCCAGTGGATGGCAGCTTTGAACTACTTGGAAACTACAAAAGAGACTCAGCCTTTGGAACAGTAGGTGCTGGTCAGCCTCTTCCATGATGACCCTCCAAAGCACCTGATCATCAGGACATTTCCTATTACTCACAATGAACAACAACAGGAGAAGTGGTGGTATGTCCTCTTCTCATCAACAAGTATGACAACAAAACAACTGTTTTAAGGACAAGGAGAAGGTGATAGCCAACTTCTACCTGCAGCATCACCTAAGAGCACTGCGAATGTTTCTTTCCCCCATGGAAAAGGCAGGTAGATGTGGGGAAAGGTCCACAGAAGTTTCCACCCTCCATCACATCCTCAATTTTCTAGATGGCTGTTGGCTTAGACCTAGGCCCAGTTTTGAGTATCCACTCATCTGGCACATGCAGGTGAGAAACTGGTCTGTTATAGATTTAGAGAGTTTAAGGCAAGAATGGACCATTACAATCACCCTTTCTAATCTCTGATGTATCACCATGCTTTTAATTTCAACTCAGCAACCCCATATAGAACCAAATAACCATCTATTTAAGTAAATATCTGGCTAAAATGTGTCTTCTGAAAAGTTATTCAGTCTTGTCTTAAAGAAGAGGATATGAACAATCACCCTTTAGGAGGTTTTTTTTAGCAATATACCACCCTTTCAAAGTATAAGCCAAGTTTCTAGTTTGAGCTTGCTTAGCCTCATGTTCCAGATGGCTGAGACGTACTTCACCAGTCTCCACACATTCTCTTGAGCCATTCAATCATTTTTTGGTGACCAGTACAGTCTTACCATAAGGGTACTTTATACTAAGCCAAACAACTCTTAACCTTTTTCCTGGTAAAGCTAACTAGGCTCTCCACTAAGACTCGCCACTAAAGATCCCAGGCCTCAAATCTGTTTGTGGCTTTCTGGACAATCTTTAATCAATACCTAGGCAACTAACATATCCGTCATCACGTGTCAAAAAAAAAAAAAAAAGAGAGATATTGAGACAGAAAAGGGACATAGGAAGAGTGTGCACCCTGAAACAGCAAGTCTACAACATTACAAAAGACAGTGTTCAGGTGTAGACTTCATCTATTTTACTTTTGTTTCTGTAAGTTCAAACCTTACCTTTAGATCTCCTAGACACATAGGAACAAAAAAATTGGGAAATCATTGTATTTCCATGGCTGAAGAAAAATTGTGGACCCCCTGCTTTATACACAGAACTGCTTAGCCACTGGGCAGATGGTGTTCAGACAAAGGCTGCGATTAGTGACGATATAGCCAAGAGAGCGTGGACCTGCGGGGCTCCTGGAGGGGTGCTCGCAGTGGTGCTCTGCATCCTGCTGCCAAGTGCAAACCCAGACTGTTTCCACTCAGCCCTTCTGTAGGTCATCTGTTTTGACCTGGAACAGAGTACCGATATTTGGGGTCCAGGCCGTGGCTATTCAAGGACTGAGTTCATATTTGCTAAGCTGTTAATTACTGTGTAGGTCTTAGTTTAATACTAATGACACAGCATGAAACATCCCAAAGTCTCTACTTTACCATTCTCCACCAGTACCAAGGGGACTGTATACCACTTTTTACTTCACATTATGTTGTCTTTAAAAATGATCAGATTACAGTTTCAAGAAGGAGCCATCCTAGGAATGGCATATATTAAAAAGAAAGGCAATTTCCAATTACTACAGTGTGTAAAAGCCAGAGATCAGATTCAATTACACTGCACTTTGCAATTTACAATCTGTTGGTGCTCATTCCAGCAGAGGCTCGTTAAATGCTTTCTTGCTGCAGACCTTCAGAATGTGCTTACCTACTGAAAAAGGAGAGGTTCTCAGTTCAAAGCCTCACCATAACTTAAGCCATCAAAACCCAGGCCAGACTCCAGCCTCCACTCAGAAACTCCACTTAGGCAAGGATGGCACACGGCTGGGTTTCGGCCCAGTGAAGGAACCTCGTGGGATACTGAATGATGTTAGTGTGAGCCCAGATCTAAAACATGAATTCACCAGAATACTCAAATACGCTGCTCAGATTCTGACAGGGACACTGACCTGTTACTTACATGCTTCTAAATCCAGAATCTGAATGTCCTCCAATTTTCCTTTTTTTGAGAATCAGGCCTTCCTGGTTTCACAGCTTGGTTGCTATTGCTGTGGCACATCAAATCTCCAGAGGTAACAACAGGCATGTGGTGAAGGTGCTTGCCCTAATGTTTCCTAATGCACATTCAGGCAGATTGTTAACGGGAATACTCACAACCAAGGCAGGTTGCAAAATCCAGAGGACCACAAAGGCAGTGAGATTCCCAGGCAGGTGGCCTTTACAAGCCTCTTCTCATAAGTACAATGCAAATTATCCCTTAGATATGCTACTATAAAAATCAAGCAGCAGTGCTAAAGCCAATTGAATTGTATCAGTTCACACCAGATCAAAATTCGGTACTCTCTAGGAAATTGTATAACAGTGGTACACAATGAATTGATTGAAGACACCAATACGGGTTTCCAGAGAATCCATGGCTCGGGCAAAATGCAAAGTGACTTGTGACCTGTTAAAACAAAGCAGACTCAAAATATACCATTAAGGGTGACAGCAAAAATATTTGCAAAAATGGAAAATGGTTACATTTCTAAATTAGTCCCAGAACTGAGTTCAACCCACTCACAGATTTACTCCTTCCCCCTTTTCTGCACATTTACTTGTAAGGACCTTGTCAAACACCAGAAAACATGAAACTAAAGCAGAGGAGAAAACACTAACAGAAATAACAGCACATGTCTCTCTTACTATTTAAAGAGAAGACTTTATTTTCCAACAAGAAAATTGCCAGAAACAATGAACCAATCTTCTAACAAGGCAGATCAAAATGATCTAAAATTTGTTTAGGAGACTAGATACCAACAAGATTAATTTCCATTAAATCTTGCCTATTAACAATGGCATAGTGTGAAATTAGCACACTCCTGAATGGGCCACTGACCTTACATTGTAGTTATTTAACCTACGATGTAATGGTGCAGTGCACCATGAAAAAAATACAGTTCAAAGTGGGCAGCTGCCATTGCGGATTTAGCTTTCATCCTGGGATGCATTTGTTTTGTGTGTTCAATTTACATTTCTTTTAAATATTGTGACCCCTTTGCTCCCCTTTCTGCATTTCCTTCTTTAAGTTTGCCTTACCAGGTATTAGTAAGTTTTCATTTTTGTTTTGGTTTTGGGTGTGGTGGAAGCCAAAGATACTTATCTGCTATTGTTCCCACTAATAATGAACTACATTACCAGTGACATGGGCTAAAGGGGTTTTGTATAATCAGGGTAAATCAGGGTAATTTCAGAGAAAAGCATGGAGTCAAGCTCAGATTCCATAAATTACTCCAAAGTCACAGGAGGAACGAGGTCATATAGCAGACAGCAATCTAAAACCTAAATTTGAACAGGTGTCAGTTGACCCTCCTGCCATGAAGAACGATCAGAAAAAGCAACGGGGGAGGATGAACGTGAATGGATCCTGAAGGAGCTGCAAGCATGAGAGCCCCGGTTCTCTCAAAACTCTGATGACTGCAAAAGCACAGAGCAGCCTGCCAGGCTGCTCGCTCTTCTTACCTTTCCAGCCCTCAGGGGGGCACAGCCGGAACAGCACTTGGGCAGCATCCAAGAAGAGGTTTTGTCCCTACACAGTGGGGCTAAGCAGGTTCCAAGGAAGGGGTGAAGTTGACTTTGGCAGCCTTGAGGAAAATCCCAAGGCAGTTGTTGAGGTGAAATGAGGGGAAAGGTAGGAGACAGGCAAACTTAGAAATGCAGCAGCTGCAATATCCATCGAAATAGAAGTCACATACAGATTAAATATGAAGTAAGACATAGCTTCTGAGCTAGAAGTATCACTGGGAAAAGGAGCTAGGCAATTCAGTACAAAGGGAGCTTCAAGGCTGCGTGTTTCTAGCTAAACAAACTAAATGTTAACAGGAGACACTGACATGAAGTTGGCTTTTATAAGGAAGAACTTTCCCTTCCTCCCTCCAGAAAGGCAGCAAGCCAAGCTGAAAGGCGATGATCAAAGGTCAGTCACCGCTCCTGAATCTCACTAGTTATCAGGATCTCCGCTGGAAACAAATGCTTTCACACTACAGTCGAGCACTTTTATAAGGGCTGCTGAAAGCTACATTTCAATTAATGCAGAGGTGACACACTTCGGGTTCTGGGCAACATCAGTATGTGAGATATTTCAAGTGGCAGTGAGTCAATACTCTATTACTAGCAGCTCAGCAGGCAAAGCACCCACTGGGAACAGTGACACAGCTATGCTCGCCCCTCCCGGGAGGGGGTCAGGGTGGGGAAGCATTCACTTCTGCTGCTTGCCCCGTGCTAGCTTTTTGGGTAAGCTGAGAGCTTTGGTTTCCAGCATTATCAGCTCAGCACCACTATTAGAGCCCTACATTTACTGTAATAATGTGTTTCAAAACCTGCTTCAGAAAAAACAACGCTTCTGCAGATGAAAGGCTGCTAATGTGAATTTTGAAAACCACCTTTTATCTGTGCTACTCAAGTGTCCCTCCTGTCAGTCTTAGAGGCCTGCCTACCTACATTCCCCAGAAAGTTAGCATCTTGTCACTTCCGTTAGAAAGTACTATTTATATCACTTACAAGGGATCACGCAACTGGGGTCACAGAGATAATTATTTATACTTAGGGAGGGAAACACACAGCATTTCATGTTTCCTGCACAAAGGACCCTTTGGTTTTTCTCAGTTTGGGTCTTGGCTACAAACTGCATTCCACTTTTTGACCTTGAGCTGTTGGGAAGTAGCTTCTGGACTAGACAGTTAGCAAGAAACTGAATATTTGAGTATTGGTGTGGGGTTCTGTACTTTTGAGCAGTGTCCCTGGCCTACTGATGGCAGATAGCCCCCCACGCCTACCCGTAATTTTCTGCCTCTCTCAGAATTGATCCTGGTATGAACAAGGACTTTCTTCATTGCCTATAAAAGTTACCCAAGGAAAAATTTAGAAAGATCCTGAAAGACATCATACTGGTTAACAGAAAGGCAGGGAATTGGGTTCTTTTGCTCATGAGACTGTGCCTGGCAACTCCATCCTGCTATGTCACATGCATACACCACAGTCTTTAGTAGAAAAATAAGAACTTAACAAGGGAAATGGCAAAATCACGCGTCTAATACGGGTGGGCTAAAGTGAAGCTGAAGAGGAAATAAAAGATGATATCCACAAACACTGATTAAGTTGTGGGCGTTAATGCAAAACAAAACTTTTCTTCATTGAGCTAAACAGTAGTTGGGACTGAACATTACCCAAACTTAACATGCATCAAACAGAGAAATAAAGCTGTATTTTTTTAATGAATGAAATTCGCTTGGGATATGGTTGGCACAAAGTCTAAGCAGAAATTAAGACCCACTTCAATCCATAGAATAGGAATTAAAGCCATAGACTTCTCTTTTCACCAGGGCTCATTTCATCCTTCAATAGGCAGAGAAAGGAATGGAAGAGAGGAAACCAATGCCACAGCTTCAGGGAAAAAAAAAATGTAACTCACAAGTTGGAAAATAGCAGCTCAGCATGCTTTGTGGGTTTTCTTCCCCCTTTTAAATTATTGTAGCGTTTATTCCTCCTCAGTGTATTCAAGTTCCTTGTATGTTCATCACTTCAGAAAGGAATTTGAGTGGAGTGGGAGTGCATAGCCAAGTATATGATTTGGATTACCTACGGCTTTCTCAAAAAATGCAGATTTATCTCTGTATCAGCTGATTTTGGAGATGCGCCAACTAAGTAGGTAACACACAAGAAAAGCAGTAGTCCCATTCTTTTCTTCTTAGCAATTACCTCTTCAATTAAAGTTGGGAGCAATTTTTTTCAAGTCTTTGTCATATTGTTGAAACACAAACACAAAACTGCTTGTTGTGCAGCAAATAATGCTTATGTCACACAGTGTCTAAAACCCTACAGTGACAGAGATCTCTGCGTAGGACACTTCCACACTTGTATAGAGCTTCCTGACTTCACTGTGGCTCTGGAAAGATGTGGAGCTCGCTGCACAGAGAGCCCACATTAGCAAAAACCATCAATAAAACTTTGCATGTTACCAATGAAAAACAACCAATGTCTATGTACCTTCCTTGCCAAAGCAGTGCCACTGTGGAAAAACTGAAGTGAAGAGGGCAAAGTTTGCTTTCCTGCTCTATATCAGAGCAAGGAAAAATTGGCTTTCACTTGCTGTTTTTCTCCTAGGTCCGCCTATTCCAGCTGACCTTTGAGCAGGGCACAGATCACAGTCCAGAAAGCAGCATTGTAGTTCAGCTTCCTTGAATCACCTGGTTTCTATGTGAAGTTTAACCTCATTATCAATAACTCTCACTGTCACACTCGAAAAACGGCCCTTGAAATCCACAGGCTGTAACTTAATCAGTGCTGCAACTCCCACAGAGCACTTAGTACTGAAACAAGGATGACTGCGTTTCTTTGGAAGTTTGTCACATTTTATTCTCCAGATCAAAAAATTAAGCCATCATATGTACAAAATTCACCATAAGTCTTGATTTCACTAGTTGTTCTGTATGCTATATTCATTTTGTGCACAAAGATGAAAACCCCAGCCCGAGTCAGGTCCTGTGGAAAGCTCTGACTCATTCTCATATTTCTCTTTGCTCTGGGGCCTATCTTTTTTACTAACCTTTATATTCTTTCTCTGTAAGAAAGACTAACGAAAAATCTTTTCCCCCCAATTAATGATGCTAGTGAAAGTAATGGGTTTTTTTGACCATGTCATCACCATTCTCCTCCAGGTTTTCCATGAAACAGCCTACTTCATCTCATCAGTAGTCACCAAAGTCAGTTGAAACATTTCTATAGATTCCAACAGGCACTGAAATAAGCCCTTACAAAACCCGATTTGTGCAGTTTTACTAAAATCCACTTTATATTAGGTGATTTTTTTTTCAGGAAAGATTTTAATACTTGGGTCTATTACGTAAGTTACAGAACAACCCATAGGCCCACAGCTGCCAAAGTGAAAATAAATGGAAACATTCATTGAAATCATGCCTGCAGCTCACATAAGAGCTCTATATCTTCCAGTCTTCTACAACCAGGATGGGAAAGTACTTGTCGGGTTCGATAAATTAGTGACCAGCACCAAAAATCTTCAAGCATATTCAGTTAACCTGGTGGGCAATCAGATGGCAAAGGCGAAAACAGTCCTCTTGCCAGTCTACTGTCTGTGGTGTTTGCTGTCGTAGAGTCTCTAGTCCTTTCTAACCTCTGACAGATGCACCAACAGTCTTCTCCCAAGTTATGTGATGGCTCACCTTTGTTCTTCACCCATTAATCTGTTCTAAGGACAACTGCAGCACTTCAGCTACAACATGCAAGAAGTAGTAGGTTCACATCATGAAGTTTGTATCAGGTGAAAGCTCATGGAAAAGGGGGTTTAATTATCTCTTTTTCTTTTTTTAATACCTATTGAACTTCTTCCTGTAGTCTCAGGCAACACTTCTCACTCAGGGTGCACTCTTGAGATGAGAACACTAACATGCAGTGTCTGGCACAACCCTTCTTGCAGGTGTTGTTCTGGTGCTGCTCTTCCTTCTCCCAGTTTTGAAAATCTAGTTGCAATTTGCAACATGCAAAACACCTCAGCAGAGGATCAGCATTTCAAAGTGGCTCACTTTTTTTTAAATACCATTTCCTCACCACATCATAAAAGTACTTTTTTTCCCACTTAGTTCATCATAACTTTGGATATCTTACACACTGGGATTGCTCACATGGCAGTGAGTGCAGAGCAAGGTGACTACATCTACTGGACTTAGTAAAACATAGCCTACTACTACACCAAATAGAGACAAGCCTTTCTCAAGCAGGGGATTATTCGGTTTAGCCATAGGCTCATTCATATCAGATTCTCTCATCACAGGGTCATGACCCAGCTGAAGTGACTTAATGTTGACCTACAGCTTCCAGAACTGAAGTCCAAGCAAGAGAAAAAAACCCCAGTCAGTCTTCAATTTCAAACTTCTATTTTCCTTCCTTCATCCCTTTTCCTCCTTCCTGGCAAGAAAACCAGCATCGGCTGCTTTGGGTGGAGCATTATGCAACCCCCACCCATAGCAGACCCCAGGAGCCATTGTTTCTAAAGCATCAGGCTCTGCACCTCCCAACTTCACACTATTCCCCCCAGTGTCTCTTTCCAGAACTTCTACCTACAAGCCCAGCCTAAGGCTTTTGGGCCTTTTACAAGGGCCTTGCTTCATTAACAGAGCCCTCACGCAGATCTTCAGTCCTAATCCCTATGGATGTCTTGTATCTCCTAGCAAGTCCATTTCCCTCCTCATGTCAGTTTATGTCTGTTCTCTTCATCTAGGCTAAATAAAACAGAGTTGAGGTTGAGCCCCTCTTCCTCTGAAGGGTCCAGCTCACCTTATGACAGGATGCTGAACGTAGATCTGTACATGGGGCAGTTTGGCCCATCAGCATTGAAGTGCTCATTTCACCTGAGCTTCTGGGACATTGGCTGCAGCTCAGCAAAACAGATAGACATGTTTAACTTTAAACATGAGAGCAGCCCGTAGGAATCAAAGTAGTGACATTGTGTACTCACCTACCTAAACGCTTAACTGCATCAGAGCTGATGTGACCTAGCTTTGGCTATGGATTTAAATGCCGGAGGCCAGGTTTTTCACTTGCTGCTTTAAACGAACATAGCAAGCCTCCTTTTTCAGACACTGAACTCCAGCAGGTTTGGCTAATGTTGGGGGAAATCAAGAGTCCTTTGGAAAGCTCTGAAATTTAGGCACATAACGTGTAAAGGAAGATTGTACGAACAATACAGCCAAATACGTAAATTTTGGCAATAACACAGTCATTTACTGAGGAAACAGCATACAGAGAAGACAAATTAACGGGGAAGAACTCTTTTGTAAAATTATTTGCCCAATTTCCATGTAAGCTATCACCAAATCTTGGAAATTACCTTGGAGATTTCCAGTCGTGGAAGCACTGTTGCCAGCTCTCTATTTCCATGCCACAGAGATAACAAAGACCCACTGAACAATCCTCCCCTGCTTCCATGCTGCTTTTAGGCAACTTTTCCACTATTTTCTACGTGGTGAGGTTTTTAAACAATAAGAAAATTCCACCTGGCATGGCATACTGTCCTTCTCCCTCTCTCCATTTCTGAAGCACTGTAGGATCTGTAATTCACCATTGCTATGTGCACAGAGCGAAGGGGCTGCAGACTGGCTCCAGAAAAAAACCTAGACGTACAAGTCTACTACTTTGAGACATAAGGCCAACTCCACCAGCTCTGCACTGCTACTGCAGCACACAGTTCTTGGTGCAGAGAGTCATGAAGGCTTGAAGAGAGACCCTAGAAAGCTGCATTTCTGCCAGTCCTCCTGAGATTCACTGGAGTGGGATCATAAAGTTAGGTCACTATTTATTTCCACATTAACTCCAGTGAATAGGAGTGGGCCAGGTACAAGCACTAAAACAAGAACAAGCCTGGCCTTTAATCCAAACCCTGAGACTTGACACAAGTATGAAAATGTAATAGTAAATATCTTTTTTAAAAAGGTTCCATTTCCTTCAAATATATGGATGCACTTATCTCCAGGGTTGCAGCTACCAGCCAAAATCTATTCATCTCTGGAGATGAATACTTAGTGAGATTATGACATCATATCCTCTGAAATGAATTCCCTGGTAATCAGTTTGTCCAGCTTCGATTCATGAATTCTGCACAAAATGTTTCAGGGAACACAGTGCATCTCAGCTAAAGATGACTTGTTAATAAACAAGATTATTTTATGAACACAGAAATTAGAGAAGGCCAATAAACAAACCCTATTTTAATGACATCTTCTGCATTTTGCCCCAAGAGAACCAGAGAAGCAAGTGAATTTGTGTTTGTATGAAAACTCCAGCTCCACATACTCTGCTGCTGTAATCAGTGCTCTTAATTGCTCTGAGGCAAGCCTGTTTGCATCAGCTGAGGATGAGGTCTCCCCTGGATTTGATTCACCATTGGGTATCAAAGGTAACTATGCTAAAATGAGCAATAGTAATAGTGATACCAAACAAAAATAAGGTGTAGGAGAACATGGCCCTCTCCAAGAAGTGCAGAGTGCATCTTAGGCAGACAGGTTTTGTGTTTTTAGAAGTAGGTCCTAATTAAATCAACCACCAGTAAATGGGTGAATGGTCATTTTTTTGGCTGAGCAATAAAGCAGGAGAGCTTAACAGTCTGTTAAAACATTTTATCCCCTGCATGGCCATTTTCAGCCTATCTATCTGTGGCCTGCCTCTTGAGGTATCACCATGTTAAAAATGCTCTTCCCTGAAGGTATTTCCACACTGCAGCAGATGTCACTGACTTGGCACTATTTGAAGGGTCTATTAAAAGTAATGCAATTAATTACTTGGGTTGTCATCACAGCACAGCTTTTGAGATATTTAAAATGGTTTATTATTGATAGCCAAGTCCTGGAAAGTGGTGAGCACCTTCACACTCAGCCATGGACACTGAGATAAGGGCCAGTGCAGGCTCCCCAGTCACTGGGCATCCTCAGGTCTCCTCCTGATGCTACTGCTCTGTGTGGCACCCAGCACGGGGTGCAATGCCACCACTTCTAGGAGACCTCACCCAGCAGCAGGCACTGTGGCCAGCCCTGGTTGTTTGGAGTACTGAATCCTGCAGTAGTTGATGATTTGGGAAAGCGATATTCACCGCAGCCTGGGGAGGACCCACACCGGAGCGGAGGAGCATGACAAGAAGGAAGCAGCAGAGAGGAACTGCTAGAGACTGACTGTAAGTCTGCTCCCTGTTGCCTCACTGAAGGGACTATCGTACATAACCTGTGGTGATAACAAGGGGGGAAGAGAGGAGTCAGGAGTGAAGAAGTAAAGGCAAGCTTGGGAAAGGGGGAAGGAAAGGTGTTTTCTATAAGTGTTCTAGTGTTTGCCTTTTTGCTTTCCAATACCAAATTGGTAGTTAAACACATATATAGTAATTGGCAATATATTAAGTTAATTTTCCTCATCTAGCCTGTTTTGCCTGTGATGGTAACTGGAAGTGATCACCCTGTCTTCATCTCAACACATTAGCTTTCTCATTCCTGTTCTTCCTACTCTGTCTCCCCTTCCTGTTGAAGGGGCAGGGGGGGGCGGGGGGGGCAGGGGGGGGGGGGTGGTGGTGAGCAAGCAGCTGGTGGGCGTTTGGCTGCCAGCCATGGCCATCCCACTGCACTTAGATACCAAACATCTCAGATGAACAAATGTTGAATCATGTGCAGGGAACTGGGAACTATAGCACCTACGGAAACCTCAATGAAAGGCAGTGGCTCTTGGTGCCCACTGAGCACTGAACTCAGCCAGAGCTAGACTACCACCTTTGCTAAACTGTCTGGCTACACCTTATTTCTTCATGAGGAAGTGTCTCTTGGGTTCTGCTAAATTTCTGCCAACACATTTTACTTCCCTCTTGGGAGAGAAAATGCAATATAGCAAAGCATCCTTGAAAAATTGCTGAGCTCTGCTCTGTCGCAGTTATGACTGCATCTATTGCCAATAAAATGAAAAGGAACAAATTCTGAAAGGTGAAAAAAAAAAATCTATAGGCATACAGAGGATAAGAGAAGTAAGAGCTATCTACTGCCTGGGTCTCTAAAGCACAAATCTTTGGTTAATTTCAGTTGCTGGTATTGCTGCTGTTTGTTTCATTTTAGAGATACCACCAGCAAACGATAAGGAAGCATCAGATACAGGGTTAGATTATAGAAGATAATTTACACACAGCTTCATCTCAAAATTGATTCAAATTGTCTCAGATATGAGCCAGGTCATGCAAACTAAGATCTCCCTAAACACTGTAAACAGAGCAAGAATAAATACTAATTTGAAATATGAAAAGAGGGGGACATCTCCAGGCATCTTTCTCAGCATCCTCAGTGTTACGGAAGACAGAGTCATTGGCACATTAATGACAGTCACGTACAGTATTAAACTGGAACTTTCTTCAAGTGCTACCAAGGGCCAAGAAATATTACAAGGGAAGTAATATAAGTGTGGTTAAAGTAGAAAGAAAATACAACACAAGCAGATTTAGGACCTCACCTGAAATCTATTGAATTCAGGGCAGAAAGCCCTTGACTCAGTGATGCTTTAGATCTTTCCTGAGTGAGAAGAATTCAAACTAGCATTTTCTCTGCAGGAAACAAAGCTGCAGATACTCCTCTAAAACCAGAGACAAATCTGAAAAGCAACAATAATGAAAGTGAACTAGAAGCGAAAGCAGGGAGCTACCTAGGTATGACTATGTCATGCAGTTTGTCAGCTATACAAGCTAATATATTTTGGGCTGCAAACACATACATACATGATGTGGTGCTGTGCCAAGGGACCCAGGCTGGCTCTGAAAGAGGTGGCTGTGTTACCAAAACCTCTATAGCTGTGTTTTCTTGGTACCCCATTCAATCTCAGAGGAGTAGGATGTTTTACCTCAGTAGCAGGCAGTGTCAGAGCAGCATGCAAGCGTGGCCAGCAGAACTGCATGCTGGCAAAACCCAAGCTGACTAATTTTCAGCTACAATGCAGGTCGTAAATCCATGGAAGTTTTCCCAGCTGTTGAAAGAAGAGCTGTGGGGGAAAAAACCCAACACCCAGGAATCGTCTATACAGACCATCATGGCTGGCTGCACTCACTTGAAGAGCTGAAGTGTTCCTTGTAGCTGCTAGAAGATCTGCCAGACGCTGTCTGCTGGCCATGGTAGTGCTCCCAATGAGGTGAACTCTCTCCTTTGGAATAGGAAAAGGCTGTACTTGATCCCAAAGTAGAGACTGTGGATGAACAGGCTAGACTTACCTCTGTTTGAACTCTGTGAAATTACATGAGAAGTTCACCATTTGAGTGTCATTCTATTCTGCACTGATTTGTTTTTTTCCCCTCTTACTGTGAGTTGAAAGAAAGGGATTAACTAGAATTCAGTTGACCACCTGTTGTTTGAGACCAAGTCTTACTTGTTATGCTTGTACAGGTGGCACAGAACTAAGCAGACATCTAACCTAGACAGGCAGGCTTTTATGTTACGTAAAGCATAAGCAGATTTCAAAGTAAAGCTACTATTAACCTCTGCCTAATTTCTTCTAAAAGAATTTTTTAAGAATTTGAAAGCAGGGCAAAGCGAAAGCTGCATTTCAGAGTAAGGCCTGTTAAGCAAAGGTCAGTGAGATAATACATGACTCAAGCATACTGCAATGCTTCCCTTCATCTGCCTTTCCATTTAGGTTGAATCTCTTGCCATCAGGTGGCCCCTCTTGCTCTATATACCGCACACATTGAAACAATGAACCCTTGATCCCCGGCACATCTATGTATTTATGTAATAGTAATAATCATAACTATTCTGAGATAGCAGAGGGTGTTACTCTGGGGAAGATAAGCTCATGGTGTAGGTCTTAAGAATTTAGTGCTTAGTTTGGGAAACATCCATTGAATATAAAGAAGCAACTGTACTGCTACTTTCTTCTTGCTTAACCATGTGCTAGAAGCTTCTTATTAAGGATATTCAAGTGACCTGTGTGACAAATTATTGCCTCAATGCTTTTCCTTATGGGCACTGCCATAATCGTGCCATCACAAATCCAGCTAGTAACACTACAGTCTGATCTCTGTAGGGACATTTCAGCACCCTGCCAGGAGCAGACCAGAGAATGAACTAGGACAAGCAGTTTACTTCTTAGCAGTTTAGTACCCAAACAATAACACAGCCAGATACAGAGCCCAAATTCCTCTCAATTTGTGCCCAATAGGAGGAACCAGGTAACAACTCCTGCTTTTCCCTTCCTACTTCATCACTCTGAAGGGGGCTGACTATATATCTCAGACACTGGAAACCAGAAGACCTATCAGGTAATGTAGCACTTCTATAACAATAGGATTATTTCCTCTAGGTTACTATTCTAAGCATATATAATGAAGCTAACACCATCATATTACCTGGTGCTCCACAGCTGGGTGGTCTACTGTTGTCGAGTTCTCTTCCCTATGTTTGGATCAATCCTGTCTTTTTTGAACCTTCTTCTTCGAGTCTTTCCTCAAATTTCTGTATCGGTGTCAGCTGATCAAAACTCAAAACTTCCATAATGTTAATGTGGGAAAGTCCAATGATGATGGAGTCCCAAGACCCTACATTAGGATTTTTAACATTTCTAACAGCCCTCTAGTTCGGATTCATCTACGGATAGGCACATTAAAGCAGCCATCCATTAAACTCTGACCAAGGTTAAAATAGACAGACTGTGCAGCTTCACATTGTTTCTGTGTTTTCTCTTAACTCCTGCAATCTAACTTCTCCACTCAAATATGTAGGGTGCTAACCTCACATCTGCATAAGATACTGACCAACCTCAAGCAGTATCGACTTTGAAATAGACTTCCAATCCTCTCTGGAAGATGTCAAAATGTTCAAATTTGCTTTATAATTACAAATACAAAAAAAAGACAAAATAAAATACTGAAATTGCCTTTCAAAGTGCTTTGTACCAACTTATATTGCATGCAACATCTAAAATTATAATTGGAATGAGAGGCTTTTGGCTTGTCAAATAATTAAAAAAAAAGATTCAAAAGCTTTCCTTGAAATTTTAAACAGAGTGTGTCTGCGTATGTGAAATGCGTCCATTTTACTTAATCAGCAATTTCCAACACCAAACCTGTTTGCTTGAAAATTTTCAACTGTTTTGCTTTAGTAATTTCATTCTTGTCCTCTGAACAGCACCTTATTTTCACCATTTTCTGTTAAATAAGCAGCACATAATTAAACATAAGCAAAGTACCATTGAAGCAGGACTTGACAGGAGAGGAGTTACCTCACTGGTACCATGCAGCATATGCAGGGCTCTGAATTAGGTAAGAATAATGTGGTTTAGCTTTTCCCCCAGAGTTTCAGTGATTCTGGTCTCCTCTAAAAAGACATGAACAGAGCCAGTGCAAGTATTTACACCAAAAATCTACATTGACAAAACAGCAAGTTCAAATTTAAATGCAAAACTCCCCTTTAATCAGCTATGCTTTTTGTCTTGCAGTCCTGGTACATTTTGCATGACAAATCATTCAGTCTTCTCATGCCCACAGAAGAAAACAGCCTTTTGAAACCCATCTGCCCAAGCGGCTGGGCTGAGAACAGAGGTTCATTTCAAGCTGCATTCTTCACATTTCATGGTGAAACTGTAATAATATACCACACAACGCCTATTTAACAATTTCTTAAAACTGCACAGGTCTGGTTTACACCTTTTGCTGTTCCTTCAGGTATAACTACTGAAATTTGGACTTATATATATTTTCAATAAATGTTTATCTGTCCACATGGTTATATTTTGGGGGGACAATCATTAACTAACTTCTTATGTTACAATCACCTCACTGATTTTTTTGCATGGTCAATTTTTAGTGCTTTTTTTTAAAAAATTGTTTTGTAAAAGCAATCTTTATACCTATGCATAGTGAAACCACTTTCTAAAAGGAATTTTGCAGGGATATTTAGCTTTGAAAGCATAGACAGCCTGGAGAGGTGTGTGTTTTCCACCTGGTACCTAGTGGATGTTTCTTATATCAGAGCATCCTAGGCACAACTCAAAGAAGCAGGCAGACATTCAAGTATTCCCTGATTCCCTGCAGCACAACAGCATGGCACAAAGGGGTCACCTGAACATAGAGCTGCAATAATGCAATGCTAGAATTATGAAGTGCTACAACGTGACAAGCTGCAGACGTTACCAAAGCAAAAGACTTTAATAACTCATTTCCCTGACTCCCCTCCTGCTGCTTATCCTACAAGAGAGTTGTCTGCCCAAAATGGGACTTCACCTGGCATGGACTTAACCTGAGTAATAGGGAAAGAGGAGCACCAGAACAAGATACAAGGGGATCTTTAGAAGCTGCAGCTCACCTCTATTATTTCTTGCATTTTCCATCCTTGAATAGCTCTGAACAACCATGCAGTGAGCAGCCCTTGTCCTTTACAGATGGTACTGGTCTGGCCTCGGAAGCAACCCGCTTTGTGAATTGGTCTGCTATGTGAGTTCTGATTTCAACCTATCCTTTATGAGCATATAGGCAAACAAAGGCAGAAAAAAGACAAAAAAGAAACGAGACTATCTAGTAATGTCTTAGTTTAAAAAATATGAGTGACTGCAAGAGCTAGGAACTTCTACAGCCAGCCACATTCCTAGTGTCCCTATGCACAGTAAGTGTAATTCGTAGTATGTTTATCTTTCAGTCAGTCCATCTGTACATATGCTATAGTTACCAGAGGAAAGTTAAAAATACATCCTAGGTGTAGCAATAAATAAGGCAGATCCTCACCAGTAAACGAGTAAATCCCCCACTCTCCCAAACAATTCTTCACAATGACAACTCCTTCCTTCCCACACACATACACTCTCACACATCTGGATAAGCTGGGGGTGGGGGAAAAGCTGAGCTTTGCAATGTTGTCTGGAACCTCATCAGACCCAGGCTACTTCCAATTAAAGGAGGGAGCAAGTTCAAAGCCTCTGCTGATCTCGGCTGTGAAATGGAACTATGCTCAGAGACGACTGCGCTCACCACCGAGACACAAGTCCACTGAGCCAGAGAAGAGGGTGTGTGAGCATGTCCCCCTTCAGGAAATAAAAACAGGATGGGAGGGAAACCCCAAACCTACTGAGGTGGCTTGCAGTGCTGCCACACTAACTTGAACTGACAGGAGGCAATGGCAACCAAACCCAAGTGAACTGCAGTGGCTCCCGAGCACTGGCAGAGGATGCTGAGGGCGAGCGAAGACTAAAGAGAGGAGATGCACAGAGGGGAGGTAATCCAGGCACTGTTGACATCAACATGCTGTATGGAACTGAAAGGTTCCCAGCTGAAGCTGCTTTGCAGCATTGGCTTTTTCCTTCCCTAAATGCATGCACTTTTACAGTCTCTGGTCTTTAGACCCTAGATATTGTACTGGGAAATTATGAAACATTCTTCCAGGAAAAGATTAAGATATTCCAGCAATTAGCAGGAAAACCTGCTTGAGGATAAGCTGTACAGTTTGTCACATCATTTCCCTTCTACCAGCTGTTAGAGGATTCTGAACTGAGATAAAAATTGCCCAGTTTCTGCTATCAGCTTGGGCCTGGATTCTTTGCAGGATACATCAAATCTAGAGAATCAGTTTACTAGCTAGAAATGGACCTACAAGCATAGACCTTGCATTCGCTGTGACAAGTACAGTGACAACAGTTGTGGCAGCTCCCCTCTATAAGCTTTATCTGGCCCTTGAATATCATTGTAGCAGGGAAGAGGAGTGGGAAGAAAGCATGTAGTTGCATGCTTGTGATACAAAACAACTTTACACAGAGGTAGGTTCCCACTGCCCTCTGCTGTAACATGTTTATAAAACTTCTGGGAAGGAAGTACCAAGCAAGATAGCTTAATGTACACATTAGGCATTACATTCAGACTATATTAAAACTGTGGTAAGTGGAAAAAGACAGCTAGAAACAACAGGCTTTGATTACTTGCTGCTGCTTTTAATTCTTGAAGTGGATACACACTTCTTGTACACACACAGAAAATAGACCATAGGCAGCTTCTTGTATTTTTGCTTATGAAGCTATGTATTTTGTATTATGTGGCCATAATTTGCAGTTCCAATGGACAGACCCTCACAGCCTTGACCATACCATCTTTTGTTTTTTCTTCTACTTTAGGACTTACTAGATGTTGACCCAGACCGTACCAAATTACTGTCAAGTTTCCCTAACAAAATGCCCCCTCCCCCTGAGGAGAACTTCTGCACTGCACAATCACTGCAGCACCAGAAACATACCAAACTTTCCCACAGCAGCATAGCAGTTAGTAGGCTGTCCAGACAAAACATCCTAAGTAGTTTATATACATTTAAAAAGAAAAAAAAGTTCTAATTCATCACCTTAAAATTAGGCAGCAATATCATTTAGGTTACAGATAAGGAAAGATGCTGGTCACTATGTAATACTGATGTCTATTTTCAAGTTGATCCCTACATAGAGAATTCCTTCCAGCTTTTTTCAGTAGTTCTTCATGTTCCTTTAAAGCTTTGTAACTTATGGAGACTTTTACAGAGCTACAGGCTTATATAGCAAAACTTGAATAACATTTTCTTCCATTCATTTTCTTCTGTGTTCTTTCCCTTTACTACTCAAACACCAACAAGACTAAATTTACTGAAGCTGGCTAAGATTTATTGTGTTTCTTCTCTTGCCTCTACTGTTCATGCAAACAAAATCACTTCCTATAGAAAAGAAAATATATTTAGGGGCAGTAAACAAGATGCAGCTATTCAGTTTGATTTTTATATTCCCCATGCTCCCCCCCCCCCCCCCGCCTGAATAAAAGAGACATCACAATGATGGGAGTACTACATAACATGGCAATTTTAGCTTGGCAACATGCATTTGTGAAAGATTGCATATATAAGTCACACATATAGAGGCTACACATAAATATAAACAGAGGCCGAGATTCTCAATGCCATTTGGCTGTATGAGCACTTCCTATTAGAAGGAAGAGGAATTGGACATTCAAATCACTCTAGCAGATTTGAAACCCTCTTCTGTGAACAGTTTGGGACACCAGCATTTACTCTTGCCTGTAATTTCATTTTAAAAGTGTTTTGGGGTTGCGTGGCAGGGTTTTGGTAGCAGGGGAGGGGGCTACAGGGGTGGCTCCTGTGAGAATCTGCTAGAAGCTTTCCCGGCTCCAAGTCAGACCCACCACTGGCCAAGGCTGAGCCCATCAGCAATGGTGGTAGTGCCTCTGGGATAACAGATTTAAGAAGGGAAACCTGCAGCAGAACAGGGTGTGGAATGTGAAAGAAACACCTGTGCAGATACTGAGGTCAGTGAAGAAGGAGGGGGAGGAGGTACGCTGGAGGAGGGGATGCTGCCAGTGCAACCTGTGGTGAGACGGCAGGCTGTCCCCCTGCAGCCCATGGAGGTGAGGGGGGGAGCAGATGCCCACCTGCAGCCCAGGGAGAAGCCCACGCCAGAGCAGGGGGATGCCCCCGAAGATGGCTGTGACTCCATGGGAAAGCCCATGCTGGAGCAGTCTGCTCCTGAAGGACTGCAGCCTGTGGAAGGGACCCACGCTGGAGCAGTTCGTGAAGAACTGCAGCCTGTGGGAAGGACTCACACTGGAGGAGTTCATGGAGGACTGTCTCCTGTGGGAGGGACCCCACACTGGAGCAGGGGAAGAGTGTGAGGAGTCCTGCCCCTGAGGAGGAAGGAGCAGCAGAGACAAGGTGTGATGAGCTGACCACAACCCCCACTCCCCATCTCCCTGCGCTGCTCAGGGGGAGGAGGTAGAGAAAATCAGGAGTGGACTTGTGCTTGGGAAGAAGGGTGGGGTGGACGGAAGGTATTTTAAGACTTGGTTTTACTTCTCATTATCCTGTTTTGATTGGTAGTAAATGAAATTGATTTTGGTTTTTCCCCAAGTTGAGTCTGGTATTTGCCCATGACCATAATTGGTGAGTGCTCCCTCACTGTTCTTGTCTCAACCCACGAGCTTTTCTTTATATTTTCTCCTCCCCATCCCACCAATGGGGAGGAGTGAGTGAGTGGTGCTTTACTGCCAGCTGGGCTTGAACCACGACATAAAGTCTTTTCAATACCTCTGCAAACAGCTATATTTAAGGGGGAGTAGAATTCTATCGTCAAGGCTGCAACACACAGGCACTGCATGGGCAAGGTACTGACCCACAGATAAATCCACACCTGCACATATCTGCACCCTCATATAAGGCTAACAAGATTCCTTGCCTTTCTACCATCCTGCTGAACTTTGGATCAAGTTTCCTGTAAGAGCTGCTATACCTTCAAAGAAAGGAGGATACAACTGCACTCACAAATGGCTCAAGGCATTAGCTTTTTTTTTTTTTTTTTTTTAAAGGCTGCATTCAACTTTCATGCAAAGGACAAACCGTAACTAATGAGGCATTTGAGTTATGGGAAATCCTGAGAACTGCAGAACAGAGCCTGCAGGCAACTGCAAAAACGTTTGGGAGATCAGTAACATATAGAATATATTAGAAAGGGCTGGGGACACTCGTCTGTAGGACACAGGCATCATAAGCTTTGGAGGATGTCTGATTCCTGTTTGATGTTGATTCTTAACTAGTAGCACACAAGATGGAAGAGCCTACCATCCCTCTGTCACAGTATAGACATTATCTTAAAACCAATGGTAAAACTCGGGGATGAAATAGTAGGTCAAAAGCAACATTCTGCTTCCAAGTGCAACCATATAATTTTGCTGAGGTCAAAGAATACTGGAAAAAAGCCAGTTACTTTTTTTTTTTTTTTTTAACTAAGAAGAGATGGGTGGAATGTGTGACAACACACTGCTTTGCTAAACCCTAAGGGACCAGGAAGCTTCTCAAGAAAGGATCAGACAGGTACAGGCTCAAATTACTGACTAGAGAAAGCATGCACAAATGGGATAAAGATGTGAAACAGTTAAGGAAAGATTAGAGCTGGCATTAATGTACTTTGCTGCCATGTCAGAGAGTCCCTGTTTATGATCCTGATCTGGGTAAGTGCTTGAACACTTCCATAAAGTTCAGTAGCAAATAGTCCTAATGATTGAAAGGAAACTACTTCTGCGCTTAATTTTAAGTACACACTTAGGTGCTCCACTGAAAGAGTGTTTAAAAGGATTAAGGACTGCTAATCCATATAAAAGCTTCCTTCACCCTTCTATACCTGAAGAATATGATTTAATAAATTGATCTGAAAGGCTAATTTCTAAGACTGTTCAACACTACTTTTCAATAGTGCAAAACTACCGAAAGATAATGCAAAACCAAACTGAACCCTAACATAAGCAAGACCTATTGGCTTTAAAAGCCATACTCAAATTGCAGGACAGTAGTACATAATGTTTCTGGTTTCTTTCTGGTTTCACTTTCATCTCTAGTTAATTCTTAACATTTGCACAAAGCCTCCTCTTTTGCAAGATCTATAGACATTACAAGAAAAGAACACACATACAGCAAAACATTTCAAATCTTAAATTATATACTATTCCTCTTGGCATACAAATTATTTCATAGAGGTTAAATACCCAAGTGGAAGGAAAGGCCTGTCCTCTCCCTCCCACAAGCTAGTCTGATTGATTAAACAAATTCATCTTAACAACTGATAGCTACTACTGTCTGCAGACTCTGCAAAAGCAAATTCCATATGTGGAAAAGGCTACAATATTTCTTCACCAACAATTATAAAGTCCCAAAATCATGATGAGTGAAAAGCAGGTGAGGCAGATCTGCTCTCTACTGGAAGCATCATAGGAAGGGAAGGAAGCAATATCACCTTATTTCATCTTCAGCATGAGAAAGCATCTCCCTGGGACAGCTCAGCAACTTGGAAGGTAGTCAGGTTTATCTTAAGGCTTTTTCCTCTTCCTTAGAGAACAGTCTTACAAGAGAGTAGCCAGTTGCCTACTTGAGTGAGAATTCAATTTCTTAAGGCTGTGTTGCAGCTAGGCCCACATGGGCATAATCTTCTTCTTCCTCATACACCTTACACAGGTTCCAGCAACTAACAGCCCCTGGGGCTGTGAGCAGCTTATCTCAGGTGCTTCCAAGCCACTGTACTGAGCGGAAAAGTGGTCTCTGCCTCCTTACCCATGTCAGCCAAGGGTTTCAGAACACCATATGCACAATCTCCAAGTGCAGTTCCTACTTCCACTAGCTCAGCTCTATTGCGTGTCACCTCTCCAAAGCCACTTTCCCTTCAAAGGAGACCATTTCCTCTCAGGAGGCAGCTGGCTGCTCTCTTGTAAGGTAGTTCTCTCTCTTCCTTAATAACAGTCTTGAGATAAACCTAGATGAAACTTCAGGTTGCTGAGGTTTCCAGGTCACCTTTTTTTCCATAAATATAGGATTAGGCTTTGGGGCCACTTTCCTAGAATTCATCTTGTACAGCCATTAGATGCAGAATAGGATGACTACAATGAGAGGAACTGTTGTGGCAAGGGCTTCATTGAAGTTGCAACTTAAGGGGAATTTATGACTAAGCAGATTGCATAGGTCACGTTATGCACCTTCCTTCTGGATGCATTTATTACTCTTGCAGGACTCAGACTATGTCCATATGAGTAAACTATAGCAGGCCAGCAAATGGGGCCAAGCACTATACTGTAATAGCTGCTGTACTATTTAATTTTTAGCACAAACCTTGACACGCTCTTTCACCTGTGTCAAAAAGACATTTATAGACATCTCTATGTACCCTTTCCACACTGCACAAGAAAGACCTTGCAATGCACAAAAAAGAGGGAGCAGAGGACTTCTGTTATCTGGACTTGCTACATCTTGCTACACACATTCTTTTGTGAATAATTGGCAAAATATCTAAGACAACAGAAAGAGGGTGAGGTGAGTGCTTGACCTGAAAAGACTTACATACTAGGGATATTTATTACAGGAATCAACTAGTAAGGTTAGTTTCTTATTTCGTGGTTATGTAGTAAGTGTTAGTTCTTCTCTCAAGTATGCCTTCTCACCAAAATCAATGGGAGGTGAATATATGCAAGAGGACACTGACCTTTTCACTGGTAAGGTTACACCTAACCTACTCCTGGTTTGCATCAGTGGAAACCTAGACAGAAAGGTGGTAAGAGCAAAGAGGTAGCTGCAGCCCTGGGTTATGCAACAGCACCTGCAGCAGAGAAGCAGCTCAGAAAGGAAGATGCTGTTGCCAGGGCATCAGAAGGATGCAAAGGTTCTGTGTATTATCTCCTGGGCTCCCAGAGAGAGTTGGGTTTTGCTCTGGCAGAACCTGGAGGACAGGAGGCACTACCACCATGTGCCCTCCCACAGGCTGGAACTCTTCCTCTGGGAAAGAAGGCTCAGCTGGCACAGGCAGCACAACACACATCTCAGCTGAAGCCAGCCAGACCCTGTTTCTCTTTAAGCAGAAGTTCCAGCTGCTTTCAGAAATTCCAATGATAAAGTACAAGCCAAAAAGAAAGGAATCCAGATCCTGTCTTCTAGTTTTGTTCCAAAATTGTTGCTTTTTTGCCATCATGCATGAGAAAAACAGTTGTTTGTCATGCTTCAATTAATACATGACCTGAAGGCTTTTTGTTGGGATCCAACAAAAGACAGTTTGCAGATATTAATCATCAGGCAAGCTTCAAATGAGACTTTCATGTTCACTAAAAGGTTGATTGCATGCAGTAGTAGATAAACCTTGAGCCCAAATAGGCAGCTTTTGTACAGTATGAGAAGGAACCTTTGCCCTCCTGGCTTTTTGGCTACTACTTGTTAATGATTCATGCAGGATTCTGGCCAGAAAGCTGACTCACTAGGCTGGCCTGCCTCAAAATATGACCATCACAGCACTGAAAGCTTCACACTGGAAATGGTTAACATTGAAAATGAGCATTCTTCAGCGCCCAGGGCACTTTGTGCAGCATTCATCTCTATATAGCTACTTTTTCAAGGTTTTCCATGTCCCTTCAACAGTATACTTGCTGTGGTAGGGATCAAGAGGAGTTCACAACTTATCTTTACTGCCATTCCTTTTCATGGAAGTGAGATTGATTCCTCATAACTGCAAGACTGCTGTGCCTGGGGCTTCTGAAATGAACTGGACATGTATGTTCCATCTACTTAAAAAGTAATTACAGGGATCAACATAAGCTCCTTGCTTTTTATGGAACAACATTTGCTCTTATTAGTGAAATAGCATTTCAAGAGAGTCAATAACTACAGAAATACATTGGTTGTGGATACTGCTATATTCTGTAACTACATGAAAGTTTTATGAATTTGAAATCAACAAACAATTAATATGCCTGACAAATTACAAAATTTTGCTCTGAAATATCTGCTATAACAGTAATGGTTTGAGTTAAAGTAGCATGTGATAGAGAAATCTCCTTCTAGTGCAAGATATCACTTGCTTAAAAAAAGAAAATCAATACACTGATGCTTCATCAACAAACAGTTGAATCTTTCTACCCATTATACATGGGATATTGACACAAGGGATATTCAAGAACATGCTTGTATGCCCAAGAGGTAACAACATATGGTGCATGACTGCAGTTAATGTTCTAATCTATGACAGTTTGGAGTTCTTGGGGGGGGGGGGGGGGGAGACAGTCTTGCATTCCCACATCATAAATAGGGTGAGAACCATTACAATAGAAGCATGAGGTGGTAACATCTTAAGAGTTCAACTTTTCAGAACAGGAAGTCAAGGAAGTTTTGAAATATGCTAGATTCAGGATACATAGACTGAACTATTTAGGTGTTTAGGCTTGTGACTCAATCCTCTGTTCTCAATGCAGCATCTCCATAGTTCTTAAGATAACCCTAGGAGGAAGAAAATAGTGTTTGATATGCAGATGACCTGCCACTGAAAACAGACATGTTTTTTTCTGTTTCCAGACATTCTTATGCAAGTGACTATTTCTGAAGGACAGCTGAATTCTTGGGAAATACTAATTGTTAATAGAAGAGGTCAGCATTTTGCCAGATTAAGTTTTTCTTGGCAGAGAATGGAGAAAGAGGCCTGATATAAATTCTATCAATATCTTTGCTACAGATTACAGAACTCAACTGAAGAATTCCTTTTAGGCAGCAGCAGAAACTTCTATATGCTATTTTCCTAAATTATTGCAGCTCAAATTTAAGTAAAGGTGTATTTCTAACTCTTCATATGAAAGGCCACTTTGTGTCTACTCTTTTGGCCAGTAGCATCATGCATTTCAAAGATGTATTTGTTCTTGGGGTTGTTCACACCAAGTTGTACTGTTTACAAAACAGTATTACCAATCATAACCACCTCCAGCTGAATAGCTTTAAAACAGGTAGCCTGGATACCAGAAAAACACTTGCTAAAGCAGCACAGAACATGCAAACACCTCAGCAGGGTAGGTTACCTTTACCTTTACTTTACGCTACTGCAATTAAACTGCTTCTTTTAACTCTATTTTTAATGAGCTTGGGTGTCTAGTGGGATTTGGGAGTGACTGACTCAAACTGGCCACCCCAATTTTCCACTTCAAAGAAACAAGTCAGAAGATATATTTGAAAATGTATATATATACACACATAAACACACCTACCTGTAAGAAAGAATGCCAGCAGAAGCCACAAACTAATAAACATGGAGCAGAGGTAATAGAAATAAAGGCAGATTTTCAGGCTGAAGAAAGTGGATACATAAAAATAAAAAAGACCACCATAAGTGGGGAAGGAACTACACAAGCAGCTTATTTCCCACCAGGCCTACAGTGCTTAGTACTCCCAGAATGGAAATACTAAAGCTGGTTGCAGTCTTACATGGACAATTTTCTTGCAAAAAAAGTCAGTCTTACTGAAACAAAAGGTAAGCATCAACTGCAGCACGCAACTTTCATTTTTCCTATAGGGCAATTTATAAAAACAACTGACTTTCAAATGTTGTTTCAGAGTGGAATTTCGAGTGGTTTCCAGTAAAAGCTAGCAGTAGGCTCAGATACCTATTTCAAAGAAGCATGTGTATCATTCCAAAGCTCTCCACTTTGAAGTTGTTGTTTCTCTTCTAAGTTGTACAGGGCAATGTGTGCTATCTCCTACATGGACAGATGTACAATGACTTAATATCACAGGCTAATGCAATGTAAATTCAAGTATACATACTGCTTTCCTAAGAAATGGGGACATATGCAAAACAAATGCAAAAACTGGGTTTAGAGAATTACAGTCACTTGAAGTTTGTTGACAGGAACAGCAAGAAGCATCTCGTGAAGTTTCATAAGTCCAACTACTACCTCATGGAGAACACGTTGACATGGGATGTTCCACAGCTGCTAGCCACCACAGGATACTAACAAATGGCTCCAAGTGAGAATGCAGACAGATGCTTTCATCCCCAGTCTTTGTAGAAATCATCTGTCAAAGCCACATGCAAGATCACTGCAGCATACCAAGCAATCATCCCAGCATAGCATAGGTCATCCTCTGGTATGCGCTAGGAATAAAGCTGAGCAAGGATCGTTATTTTTTTCTTGTCTCACAGTGGTACTGCTTCTTCCTCTGTTGAACCAATTCTAAGAACTGCAGGCATCAGTTCAAAGTACAAACAGAAAAGGTTAACATCTAGTAGCAATCAATGTAGGAAGTTGAGCAGCCAACAATCTAGGGCAATTAAAACATTGCACATTAATCCTGCAGAAGGTCAATGCTACTGTCAATACGACAACAGCATTGTGGAGGGATTGCAGTGTTTTCTTCAGCTACTGCTTAGAAGTGTTATTTGTGGGTCAGCAAAAACATTAGAAAAAAGCGGTATCTCTGCTCATTCTTTGCAACCCCATTCTTTGAAAAGGTTAAAACGAAGGAAGAAATAAAAAAGAAATTAGGATAAAACAAAGACTGAGGAAGAACCAAAGTTTTGGAAGAGTTCCAAGCAAAAAAAATAGAACCCCTTATTAGGAAATGGTGGCCAGTGCTGCCACTATTGTACACAGGACACACAATTACTGTCTTTAAGTAGGAATCTAACCCTGACTACAGGCCTGAGGCAGGAACTCTGGCATCTTGTCCTCACAAGCACTTCATTGTCAAAGCATCCTTTGATATTTTTGTTTTCTACCATCATACTTATCTACCTTAAAAGACTGTGAGGCAGATTTATTGCTTGGATACTTGTGGATTATAAGATACTATAACATGAAAGGGGCATAGGAATGTATTATATTTGCAGCATAGAGCAAATATTTGTTGTTCATAAAGCATTAACATTATAAACTTCAGCCACCCAAGTTTCCTTCAGTTTGAAGACTAGGACACTAAAACCAGTGACTGAGGAGATCAGTGATCTGTAAAAAAAACCTACACGCATAAACTGGTAACCACACAAATACAGTCTGAGTAACTGTGTACAAAAGTTACCACATCCAATCACCCTAAAAAATATCTGACCATAACTGCCTGCAAATAATTAGTTCGTGATTTAGATAAATTACATAAAAATACTGCACTTCACCTACCTAACAAAGCCTACTTGTACAGACATGGGTGACTAAGCAAGCACTGAAAAAATGTTCACAGTAAACCCGCCTGCTTTAAGTGCCACTTCGAGGCTCAAATTATTTGTGGTACACTGATGCCACCTCCTGGCCATTTTGATAACTCGCACACAAACTTTTGTATCTAGTGCTGAATTTTTTTTTTTTTTTTTTTTTAAAGGGAGAGACAGCAGTTCGTCTGAGTGCAAAAATACTTAGCGCCATTAAAATTTCTCTATCACCAACTAAAAATAGAATATGCAGCACTGTATGGGAACAAACTCATGCCTGGCAACTGTAAGTATGCGACAGCCAAACCCTTGCATGATTCCCAGAGGTGCCCAACAAGGTATGCTCAATCCCGTCTCCACAAGCTGGCTACAAGCTTCAGAGCGTCTCAGTTTCCTCCCAGCCTGCTTCATAGCCTCAGGTCAACATCTCAGAGCCCTGAGGGCATAGGCTATTATTTGTTCTCAACTACCAGATACTATTATAAGAGCTAAACATATGTTTTACAACCAAAACAGATACATGCTACTCATCCCCTGCAGATGTTTGAGCCAATAATTCAGCAGAAGGCTGAAGGCATCCATTTATTCTGAGCCTAGTCTTTGCTGAAGCACCCTTTTCAGAGTTATCACACCCTTCCAGCTTTACAATGGCTCAGGCTGTACCCTAGAAAACCACGTCAGGAAGTCACGTAATTTGAGGTGGAAACCCCAAAATCTGAGTGGTCAGAATACCCAAGTTGAACTGGAATGGCTCAGCAAAGTGTCTAAAGTGTACTCCCTGAGAAGTGGCCCATAATCCCTATGTGGAAGAGCAGAGACAGGGCCCTGGGGGAGCCAGTGGGGCCTAGAATTTCAGGGATGGGGAAAGAGATAGGAATGAGTGGGCTAATACAAATTTCTCCTAGGAGTCGAACATGGCCCACTAGGGTCTAATAGCCCAAACTTAACAGTGTGGCCTAACCAAAGGGGCAACTATCACACCCCCAGTTTTGAGGAAGGCTAGGGGACCAGTAAGCACTCTGTATAGAGCCTACTTCCATGCCACATTACCTCATGCTCAATTACGTGAGTGGAGAGGGTACCTGATGACCAGCTGTATACAAAAGCTGCTAGAATAATCAAGCCGACCTTCGCCTTCCTCTCTTCCTGCAGTTGGCCCATGACTCACTACCGACGAGCATGATGTGCGAACTCTGGAGGGAAATCAAATGCCTCCTAAACACACTGGTCTTCCCACTACCTTTGCAGAGTCTCCTGCTCCTGAGCTTTAGTATGTCTGGCATGCAGGCTGCCCAAGAACTGCTGTCAGGCCTGCTACAAGTTCTAGGTAACTCTGACCATAGCTGTCTCCAAGCTCTTCCTTCTCTATTCTCTTCTCACTTTTGCCTTAGACCACAGTTGTGAACAGCGTGCCTTCCAGCATGGCCTCCCCTTTAGTAACCAACCACCTGAAATTCTTGTGACGCAAGCTTGCCTACCTCCCACTAGACTGCTATATATTTGGAACAAAATCAAGCCAACAAGCAGGACAGCACATCCTTTTTCTCCTGCCACCCTGGGGGCACTTGGCCCACAACGAATCCATGACTGCAGGTTGCCTACTGAACTAGCAGCTCTATACCTGACAACCAAGCCTCTGATACTGAAGTGACTACACAGTGGTATGAGGTACCTTCTCTAGGACAAACTTCATGCTGCTGCTCCCAGGGCCTGACTAAGGAAGGGCAGCCATAAAACCTTTCAGGCTTGCTAGAATGTGCAGGGGAGAAAACATTACTGCAGTGTCAGCAGGTAACTGCCTTTCATTCCAAGTAAACTGACACCTCAACCAGTATTTGTCATCGCTACTATTCACAGGGTTGTGTGTAGTGTCATTAGCTCATACCCTACAGCATTTATGGAAGGGAAGAGGCTGTATTGCCTCTTGAAGTTGAGGAAGGTTACACACAAGCACATGTAACCTCACATGGCAGGAAATCAGCACTTTGAGACAAAATTATTTCATGGTAGATTTCTCCTACAGCTCACAGCCATATGGAATTGCTTTTAAAGGCCTAAAACAGCCCTCCTGCTCAGACTAGCAACTCACTGCCTCTCCACACACTTGCACCCATGCCCTAATTCCAACCAAAGCCTCACATGCCTATCCTTCCCCTCCACCCTAACATGTATAGGAAAGCAGTACATTCACCTGTGTTGAATCTCAGTTGCTAAGAGCACGGGAGGCTGTATGCTCGAGATCTCTTCAGTACCATTGTATTAAGGACACATGCTATGACACCTCAAAATCTGGTTGTTGCCCTCGTCTTCAAGACAACTTCTTCTACCTTCTTAACTGTACACATACCCCAATTGCTAGTCTTCTGGTAGTCAGTGACTATTGAGGTACACAGCCTCCCCCTACTGCTGGTAGGTTATCCAGCCACCAAAGGTTTCAGCCCTCTCATGACAGATTGAAAATGAGTATTTCCTTGCAGCCTAAGGTGCCACCACATTGGAACACCTAGGAAGCCAAAGAGACCTTACCAACACTGGGTAGAAAAGCAGTCAGAAAAGAGACACAATAAAAAAAAAATCAGAGCAACATAAAGTACCACAAAGAAAGGCAAGGATACCGAGGAAAATGTCGGGTAGATTGTGGAACAGTAGAGTAACAGATTTCAGCGTGACTCTTGACAATGTCAGAAGTGTAGATGCCAGTTTGACTTCACACACCATGGGAAGCACTTCAGTGTCACATAAGCTCGTCATGTTTTGATTCCATTCTATTTATCGGTGCACCCATGTGTCACCCATCCTTGCTGGGGGACTTCACAGTGGCGTGTCCCACTCAGTAGTTTGGATCGTTGACACCACAGGCATACACTAGGAGCAATTTTTTTTTGCATGAAACTAAACCAAAAGATCCAATTTGCATACAACAGCATGAGCTCTGCAATCCAAACCTGTACGTGAGGACAATCAGGAGGATTCACTTCAAAAAAACCATATAATTGCTCCAAACTAACACTAGCGCAGATAGAGTGTTTCAAGAGCAACTCATTGTAGACAACTAGTGGAACCTGGCTAAGTATCAAGCAATTCCCTCAAATCAGATCTAAACTCTACAAATCTCTTTTCAACAGTATATGCCTGTGATAGCAAGCCCATGGGTGGAGCAGAGGAAGAACTGCTTAATTAAAAGCAACACAAATTATGTAGTATTTGGGTAGATAAGGTATTAATATTTAATACCAGCTCTATTGTGATAGCATCTCCCAATCAGCTCTCCACACCTAAGCCAGAACAAATTCTTTTTTTTTTTTCCTTCCTATATAGTTATATCAGTTTATATTAGACCTAAAAATACTATTTTCCACCAGTCCTCCTCCAATCACTGGAAAATTATACAAAGAATCCCACCTTACTTGGGATTCCAGAGTGGGGAAGAAACCTGGAAACCTTTGCCCAAGACAAAGCCTAACTTTTCTATGCTTTTCAAGGCAGCTCTGATTTCCCCCCGCCGCCCCTTCAGAATCCTCAGATAATTTTAAGAGACCTCATGAAGTCTGTGAAATTTAAGGGAGAAATCTGTATGTCTAACTGAGGTAAGCCTAGTTTCAATGCAGCAAGATCTGAATTATTATGCAGCCATGCATTCTGGATATATTTCAGTAGTGATCAAGGGATAAGATTTCCACATCAGACAAGTACAAGATAAACATGCAATAAAATGCCAGTTCTGCAGTAACAGCTTTTCATCCACTGGCCTTCAACCACTAGATGGCATCCGCATGCTGGACCAATTCTAACATGAAGAAAATTGTTATGTCAACTGGATTTGGTCTTTTTCATTAAGCAACTGTGTTAAATTCTTGTATAGCATTAGCATAAACAAGACAAACCAAGAAAAAGAATATGTCTTCTTACTCCACCTGGTAAAGGCAAGGCAAATGCCTCTAAGACTAGCATGTCATTTGTTTGTTGTTGTACCTTTAGGTAAGAGCCTTCAGTAGGAAAGAATTAAATAGGGTGTTTGTTCTCCATCACTGTTACAACAGAATGGGACCTTGTGCATT